>NC_138059.1:14151160-14751160 GCF_964194185.1 Rhinolophus hipposideros | reverse complement strand
ATTTTCAGAGAGAAGTTCATAGTCTATATAGGAGAAGGGTAAGGGAAAGAGGATAAATCAGGTGGGTTTTCTTCACTACAGTGAAAAGGAATCCAGAGATGTGAAGGAAAGACCTGGGAAGCTTGCTGTGAAGTGTGCTGAACAGGATAGTATGACAGTATTTGTGCATTGCAAATTAAGTGACTAACGTTCCTAAAGGTGACACATGATGGGCTATTAAGGCAGTTGGGCAAATGAACCAGATGAACAAATAAAGAGGGTGAGAAGATATCTTTCATCTCAAAGAATGCTGAAATAACCTTAGTGTTCAACCAGACATTCACAGTTGAAGAAGCCAAGGCCCATTAGGATTAGGTGATTTGGCAAAAGCTCACACACCAAGTTACTTAACAACCTGTTCAGACTATTTCCATGACACCTTTTTAGAGGGAAATGGAACTTTAACTTTTCCTTAATGCTAAATTTATTTGTAAAATTAAGATTGCAAAATTAAAACGATGCATTAATTAACATTTGAAATAGACTGACACTTAACTGAAGAGAAAGAGAGAAATATACACTATCTGGGTAACTTTAAGAAGAGCATCAACTTTTTGTTTTCTAACAAGCCCTTAAAAAATTTAAATAAGTAATAATATGAAACAAATACTAGTGATTAAATCAGATCTAACCTAAACTTTGTTGAATTGTTTGGTATGCTAGTATTCATAATATTAACCTTTAAGAACTATGTGCAACTTTTATTTCATTCCAAGTTGACCAGCAGTATTTTAAGATAATCTAATAACTTTAGATAATGCTAAAGAAAGGTTTCCCTCTGCTTCTTTTAAATGTTCGTATAGTCCTCCTCAACTAATTAATCTGTGGGGAGCAGGGACGGTGGGGTCCTCATGAAGAATAAGACACAATCCAAAAATCACCAAGTGCCCTTTCTTTTCATTTGTCAGTGAAAAAGAATCATGTTCAACAAGCTCCCAAGTCCCAAATTCAGGAGGATAGTTCTAATTAGAGGGAGGAGGGAATTCTTGTCCTAGTTCAACATAATTTCCATCTTGACCCACTACACATTTTCCATAAAAAAATAACCTTATAAATGAAAAGCTGGTTTTCTACAACACTTCACAAAGTCCATTGGCCTAAAAAGTAGTTCAAATATCATCTACATTATGTTTAGATACATTATTGGTTAACTTTTACAGTCACTCCTGGATAGATGACCATCATGTGTAATCTGTTTTTCTGGGAAACTGAATGTCAATTTTCACATAAAGATGTTTACAGTGATTATGAGCCAACAATACATGCTTAATAAATGCTGATTAAGCCAATAAATGTTAGAAATAAACTTAAGATATAACATATTTGTAAATTGAAACTGCAATTTAAGTTTTGATTTCGGTGACATCTTGTGGACATGAAAAGTTTTGCTGATATAAGATATACTCGTATATAGTGGGAAACAAAAATACAATTCAGTCTTTAAAACGTAAATTTCTAATTTGATTGAACAGCTATTCTCCATTACAGACAGGCAGCCACAAAAAAAGCTCTTCTGGTTTTCTAGTAGAATGTTTACTCACCAGTACTTTAGGAATACTTTTGCAATAATGATCCGCTTGTAAGGAAACAGAACTCTATTTCAGTGGACAGATAAGTGCTACACTTTAAGAAGGAAATTAGGTACCTACTACTAATTCTACTTTCCCCCCAATTTTGTATCATTTGCATTTCCACAAAGACAACCTAAGAGATCGCGTCTATCATTTTGTTGATAATCATTGCTAAGGAAAGAGCAGATTAGCAAGAAATCACAGTGTAAGTAGCTAAGAATCAGCATGCGGAAGTAGAGTGTAGAATTTCTGGTATGAGGAAACAACTGCCTGGGTTCTAGTCCCAGTTCTACTATAATATAGCTGAGGGACAGTGAAAAAGTCACTTTATTCTTCTGATTTTAGTTTCCTCATCTATTAATGAGGCAGTTAAACAAAATATCTAAAATTCCACGGAACTAAACAATTGTACGAATTGGAGAATGACTATGGCATGCTCCTGGCCTGCCAAAAAAAAAAAAAAGTATTTTTAAAGTAAAGAGATATAATTAGTCAAGCATAAGTCTGCTGGTTACTATTTTACTTTCAAAGTACAGTTAACCCTTATTATTCGTGGATTCCATACTGTGAATTAGCCTACTCCCTCTAAAATTGATTTGTGACCCCAAAATCAATCCTTGCAGTGTTCTCCCAGTCATCCACAGACTTGCACAAAATGGTAAAAAGTCTGAGTAGCTTCACATACACGTTTGCAGCTGAGGCTGAACAAAGTGAAAGCTCTGCCTCGTGGGTCAGCTCTTGTACTATTAACAAGTGTCCTTTTGTGGCCTATGTAGCGCCAGGGTTCTTGGCATTTTATGATTTTAATTAGTGACTTCCCTGTTTAAAACCCAAGCCTGCTGCTGAAGTGCTGTGTAGTGTCCCTAAGTGCAAGAAGACTGAAATGTGTCCTGCAGAGAAAATGTTACATAAGCTTCATTCAGGTATGAGTTATAGTGCTGCCAGCCATGAGTTCAGTGTTAAAGAATCAACGACACCCACCCACACCCACACCCACACCCACACCCACACCTACACACACCCACACACACTACACACACCTATACACAAAATAAGGTGTCTTTAAACAAGTCTATGTAATGACTGGTTGACAAAAATGTGACCAGAAGCTCACACGAAACTATTTCCTCTAGAAGCAATGGCTCCGTGTTCATTAATTCAGCACTGACAGCAAGTTTAAAGAAAATAACTACAGTGAATAATGAGCACTGACTGTGCTCATAAAACACCTGTTTAAAAGTGTCACTCCACAAGATACTCCTGACAAGCATCTATTATGGGCCAGACATCGTACCAAATGCTTGAAAAACAAAGAATAACATGACAAAATCCTTGGATATTCTATATTGACAGATTTCACAGGGTGTGGCCTTATTTTGACATCTTACTGAAATTTTCATTAAGTGAAGGAAATAGGTTAGAGCAGCAAGTATAAGAAATATGGGAAATCATAAATCCTTGCTCTTGCCCAAATCAAACCATCTGGAATACTCTTCCTCCTCGCTCCACAGATCCAAAAATCTAACTTAGCTTAAATGATGAGGCCCTGGTTAAAAGCAATTTCTTCACTCTCAAAACTGGGATTTGGGAACGGATGCACTCACTCAACAAACGCTTCTTGCGCGCCAACTATGTGTCAAGCACTGTTATAGGCACTCGGGATGCAGCTGTGAAAAAAATCAGGCAGAGTTCCTTAGGCAGAGCGACCTTAGTGAAGGTAGGTGGACAATGAACAAATATTTATGTATAATAAGTCAGGTGGTAATTCTTAAAAAGCCAAGGTAAAGATAGAGAGAGTGAAAGGGCAAGCAGAGGAATCAGGGAAGGCCGCTCCCAGAATACAAATGAGCACAAATCTGACAGATGTGAAGGAGACAGCCCTGGAGACATCTGGGCAAGAGCATGCAGGCAGAAGGAGCAAACTGTGAAAAGGGCCTGAGGAAAAAAATGTGCCCGCAGGCAAGGGAATGGAACAACAATAGGCTTAAGTAGATTATTCAAGGTACAGAGAGGTGGGAAATAAACTCACCGAGGGAATAGGACCATATCATGCAGGTCCTTGTAGGGCATTTGGTAGAACTTTGGCTTTTATTCTGAATTTCATTTGGAAAAGGTGACTAGCTGATTTGTGGAGAAAACAGCCTAGTAGGGCAATAGTAGAAGCAGGGAGATCAGGGAGGAGGCCTTTGGAATAATCCAGGATAGAGAGTACAGTGGTTTAAAATTAGAATAGAAGAGAAAGAACGCGAGGGGGCCAAGATAGCTTTATCTGTATCTATATATATGGAGTTGAATACAGAGGAGTCAGAATCACAGATGAAGCAATGGCTTCTAACTAGAGCAACTAAAAGAATCGAGATGTTATTAACTGAGATGGGAAAAACTGGAAGATAAATGTTGTTTTGGGTAGGGGAAGTCATGAAGTAAGACATCTCCAAATGGACTTATTCTATTGGACATGTCTACTAGACACCCAAGATGTTCTGAGTAGAAATTGGGCTGTGAGTCTGGAATACAGGGAAAGGGTCATAACTGGTGATATAAATTTGGGAGCCATGAGCCTAGATTATATTTAGGGAACTAAGACTGTGATCCCATAAGGAATGTGAAGAGGTCCAAGTACTGGGCTCTGGGGCACTCGCGATTTTTAATGAGAGAAGAACGACTGGGAGTTTATAAAGCTGGAGAGAACAAAGGGGACTGAGAAAGAGGAGTTAGCAAGAGGGGAAGAAACAGGAAGAATGGCATCCTAAAAATAAGTGAAGAATGTGTTTTAAGAAGAAAGTTCTCTACATGAACATTAGTCCAGACTCTTCAAAACGTTAATGGCAAGAAAAAAATAAGAGAAAGAATATACTAGATTAAAAGACTCTAAAAGAACATAACTAAAGGCAATATGGAAACCTTGGTTGGATCCTAGTCAAAAAAGGAATAGCTAAAAACAAATTCTTGGGACTACTAGAGAAATTTGAAACTGCACTGGACATTGAACTATGTAATTAAATTGTTTGTTTCCTTAGGTAGAATAATGGTATTTTGGTTACACAGGAAAATATCTTTATTCTTAGGATGCATATACTGAAATATTTGGGGGAGATAATAATGATATCTTCAACTTAATTTCAAATGACTGAATAAAAAAATATGTGATAAAATGTTAACAACTGTGCAATCGAAGTGAAGGGTCTAAAAAATTTATTGTACTATTCACTGAGCATTTCTGAAAATGTGAAAACTTTCATAATAAAAGTTAGAAAACTGTAAAGGACAAAACAACCTGGTTAAAAAAAATGGGCAAAAAACAAGCATAGACACAGAAAAGGAAATGATAAAAGCGCAAATAATAAATGACAAAGCGGTAACTCCATTTGTAATAGGAAAATGCAAATTAAAACCATAAAGAGAGCATTTCACATCTACCTGAGTAGTTAAAAGTAAAAAGGATGAAAACACTAAGTGTTACTGACGAAGAAGAGTGATGGAAACTCTTACAAGCTGTTGGCAGGAGACGACATCGGCATAAAGACTAACTAGCTTCCTATGCATCTTTGAACCCAGTAATTCCCGTCTTATTGAGCTTGGAGAAACTGCCACATGCGTGCCGGGAAAAAGGTACAAGAATATTCAAAGCAATGTTGTTTGTAATGGCAAAAAAATGGAAACAATACAAACGCTGACGGCATGGGTATTCAGTTAATTATCATCATTATTGTTCTATCTATCATCTATCTACCTACCTATCTATCATCTATCTCTTTGTATATTTCATGTTACAAAATATAAAGTTAAAACTGTGATCAACTACGACAAATGTTGTTGCGGTCAAGCAAGATGAAGAGTAAGAACTGACACTGGACCCAGCAGATGGGCACTGATGTGCGCAGGTTCAGTGAAGCTGATCAAAACTACTATAATAAACAGACGTCTTCTAGAACAAAAACAACTTTCTTGTTTTGCTTTGGAAAAAAGGTACAGAAAAGCAAATCTATTCATTCAAAACAGTGAAAAGTAAACTTTCCATGCCTACCTAACTCTATGTATCTTCCTGGGGGAAAGAGCTTTTAGAAGACAGGGCAAGCTTATTTGCTCATTTTCAAAACCTGTCTATTGAAATGCACATTGCCCCGTGAAGAAACATGTATAGGAGTGAACATTTTAGTCCAAATCAGGGTATTTCTGAGAGTGAATGGAGGGGCTACTGATAATTTGGTGGGGCAATGGTGTAAAATGGAGTTGTCCCAGGCAAACTGGTCTGTATGGTTTTCCTAGGAATAAGCTAAATTCATTTTAGTGCCCTAGTAGGTTTTTAGCAAATGCTGGCATAAGGGATCCTCAGAAAAGAAAAGTCCTTAAAAAGCAGCCCAGTCAAACTTCTTCAAGATTCTATCTGGCATGTAGACTGTGGTTACTAATGACAGGTCTAAAATGATACTCACTCAGTTGATGGTACACAGGTTTATGCAATCCTTGAAGTTTGACTGATGCCATAGCAGCAAGTTTACCGGGGGGCTGCATTTTCCCATCTAAAAGATACCAAACTCGAGCAAAAGTGGCCCATTGCTTGAAAAAACAGAAGAGGAAACAAAGAAAATTCTAATTAAAATGGAAATAATTGAGTTTATTATTATACACCATTACATGTATTCTATAGTTAATGTCAATAGTTACTCTGAAAAAAGATCCTATCACTGATCAATTTTTTTGTTTGTTTTAATTTCTATTTCTGGAAAAGGGGAGTCTTTTCTTATTATTCTGCAAAGATTAACACGGTATTTTTCTCTGCTTGCTTTTCTATTAGCACTATGGATCATGTTTTATTAAAAACATTCCAAAGATATATTCTTTTTTACATTATGACATATTTTTTGTATCACAATAGAATAGAATCTGGAGTGGTAATGAGAAGCATTTATGAAAGTAGTTGTTTATGAAGGTCTTCAAAAATATTTTGGGATTAGTAGACACATCACATTGAACTATGAGTGGCCAATTAGGAACTGAAGACTCGTCAGTTTAATTCCAAGACAGAGTTAAACTGCAGAATGTAGCTGGGAAGGTACAGATGGATGATGCTAAGCAAACTTAAATTTTAAAAAACTGCCTTAGACAGACACCTTTAGGCTGCTTCAGGCATAGACCACTGCCTTTAGGTGCCGGTTAGAGCCTTCAAATTCAAAGAAACTTACAGCCCAGAAAGATTCTGACCAGATGCTTTCTCTATGTATATACACAAGGAGCTAAACAATGATGGGAAAAAGTACAACTAGGCTAGCTGGTTTTAAATTTAATTATCACAAAACTCAAATCAGCCTATATATAACACTGCTTACCAATTCTGTTTTACTCCTGTTCTCATTTGTTTAAATCTAGTTCCCCTCGCACATCTTTTGTCGAATTTACCCCTATTTTATATATATTTGAGGCCATTGTAAAGGATATTGCATTTTTAATTTAAATTCCTGATTGTTGCTAGTATAGAAATACACCCCATTTTTGTATATTGGTCTTGTATCCTGCAATCTTGCTAAGCTTATTTATCAGTGCTAGTAGTTTTTGGTAGATTCTGATTTTTTACGTAGATGATCATGTCTTTTGAAATATGGACAGCTTCTAGCCCATATTCTTTCCCTACCACTTTAAGCGTATGAGCTAATAAAAAAATTCAAACAGCGAGGACTTTCCAGGACAATCCCATTCCTTCAATAAATTTAAAGGTAAACAGATAGGACTAGGAATCTATTAAGAGAGAGACTTAAAAAACATAGCAAATTGCTGCATTTTGGATCCTAATTCAAAGGAACAAATGGCAAAAATATTATGTATTTACATAATATAGGTAATATATACGAGAAATTGGAAATTTGAACATACTCGATATTTGATGATATTAAAGAATTGCAGTTAATTTTTCATTTAGCTTTGATAAATGGTATTGGAATTTTATTTTTTAAAAAAACCTTAATCTTGTAGAGAACATACTGAAATATTTACTGATGAGGTAATGAATCTGAGATTTACCCCATAAGGAGGGGAAAGAAATGAATGGGGTACAGATGAAAAGGATATTGGCTATTAGTTTTGTGAAACTGAGTGATATCTACTTATATATGACTGTAATTTTCCATAAGAAAGTTAAAAAAAAAGCAACTCCTGATCTTACTTCGCCACCAGCTACTTCATTTCTTTCCTCTCCTTTCTCTCAAAACTCTTCCAAAGAATTGTCATTACTCCAATGGTCTCTTCCCCATTCTCTTTTCAACCTACTACCTACTCCAACCTGACTTTTGTCTTCCAACGCCCATCACCATCGCTCTACAGGCTGTCAAAATTACTTTGACCTTCATGTTACTAAAACTACTAAAACTATTGGTCAGTTCTAAGTTGACCATTCCCCTCTCCTGGTATTCCTTCTTCACTTGATTTCCAGGACACCACCGTGTGTTGTTTTTTTTCCCCTACTTTTCTGGTTCTCCGCCTGTCTCTGGCCTCTGAAATGTTGGAATGTCTCAGAATTCAGTTCTTGGTCCTCTCTTCTCTACACTCACTTCCTCAAAGACTTCATCCAGACCCACACCTTTAAATGCTATTTGTATGCTTATGACTCCCAAATTTACAGCTCTAGCCTGTACCACCTTCCTGAACTCTACACTTACCGTGTTTTCCCGAAAATAAGACCTAGCCAGACAATCAGCTCTAATGTGCCTTTTGGAGCAAAAATTAATATAAGACCCAGTCCTATTATATTACATTATATTATATTATGTTACATAAGACCCAGTCTTATGTAACAATAAGACCGGATGTTACAATAAGACCGGGTGTTATATTGTGATATGATGATTGATGTGATGTGATGTGAAACCCGGTCTTATATAATGGTAAAATAAGACTGGGTCTTGTATTAATTTTTGCTCCAAAAGACGCCTTAGAGCTGATTGTCCGGCTAGGTCTTATTTTCGGGGAAACACGGGAAATCCAATTGCCCTCTTAACATTTGCATTACACTGCTTCTTACACCAAATATAGCAAAAGGCTGGTTAATTCCCCAATCTACCGCAGACCAAGACTTTTATTAAAAAAAAAATATTAAAAAATTAAAATTGTGCCACCGTGCCAAGTTGTCATGCAAGTTTGTCAATGTTTAATTTTAATTCCTGTGTTTCCCTCATCAGGGACAGGTAACAAACAGCGCAAGGAAGGAATCGCACTTGGTACGGGACTGGGCTAAGAGGCATGCGAAACCGATATGCATGCCGACCTTCTCTCATCATACTCTTTCCGGGGGTTCGGGTGGGAATATGAACAGGGCTGACTTAAAAAAAAAAAAAGGAGGGGACGAGATCAGACAGAACGACAGCCAAGTGGTGGCAAGAAATCACGACCCCCTTTTTTTGTGCTTTCCTGAGGCATCTCCCCGCCCTAGGATTCAGCTTCCCTGCCGACTCAGCTTTACTAAACGCCCCCGGCGCCATTGACCTCCTTCCGCCCGTGGAATGAATCCCAGCAAGCAACAGAGTCCGAGCTCACCTGAGGCGCTCTAGAGAAACTCGACATGTTTCTCCCCCACCAGCAGGACCGTCCTCCTTTCTCCAGGATCTAGCTTCAGTCCGCAGCGTCACTGGCCCGGCGGGAAACACATACACCCAAGCATGATAGTTCCTAGGCCGGCCAGCACTTTGTCTGCCGTCTCGCTTTTCCTGGGTCCCCTCTAATCTCCCCACGGTCGCGATTTCGTCATGCAGAAGGAAATAATGCGGTTAGTGAGAGGATAACTCCCGGAATTCAGCCTCTTGCTAGAAAAGCTGCGGAAAACCAACGGAGGACACACAATTTCCAGCCGACCGAAGTGGAAGGGAACCGGAAGTGCATCAGCCGCGCGCGGCTGTTTTGATGTGGAGTTCCAGACCTGCAACTGGGGCTCCGCTCCGAGGAGATGGATCGGTACCTGCTCCTTGTGATCTGCAGGGAAGGAACTGTCTCCTCCGCGGTGGGAGGGGACGCGGAGCACCTGCCTGGGGCGTCTGCTGAGGGTACCGAGAAGCAGCCAGGTCAGTGCTGGGCTGGGAAAGCGGGAACAGCTTGCGGGGAGCAGAAGAAATTGGAATTTGTGACCTAGTTTTGCTGGAGAGGGACCTCTGTCGAGTTGTCCCAGGTAACTGCGACTCTGTCGGGGATCGACTTGAGAAGGGCGGAAATGTGTCACGGATCGTCGCCGAAAAATAGGGACACATTTGTGGATGCGCGATTCCAGCGCTCAGCAGTTGGGGGCACAGTAAAAATGTAATTGGATACATTCTCCGCGCCTTAGTGATGGAATTTCTGTTTGTTTTTTTTTGAAAATATGTACATAGTAGGTATTTCTGCCTCCTGTGTTGCCAATGCAGGGGATATAAAAAGGAACAAGATGGAAGAGGGTCTCAGATTCTCGTGTTTACATCCTAGAGGGAAGAGACACCCCACACATAAGTTTAAAACAAAAAGATAAATGTAAAACAGTGTTAACCGTTTGAAATTGCACCGCTTTTTGATGCAGCTGTCTAGACTCTGTATTGCATTTTATTTATTTGTTTGTTTTGATTGAGCAGGCATGTAGAGGAGGAAGCGTATGTGGTTGTATTAATATGCAGGGTATTGTGACAGGGTGAATCGGGAGCCTTTCCTGCTTTCTCAGCTTGCTTTAGATTTATTATATCAAAACTTGAAAAGAGCATAGTTCTTTTATGTACAACATACTGTTCTTGAGACTCTCTGGTGATGAAATTAGAGTAGGCCTCGATTATGTAACTCTTGAGCCCATTGACTTAATCCGTTTTTTTTTTCTTTTTCAGACTTAACAGCAGCAAGTGTTTATCAGCTCCTGAAAAGAAGCATTAGTGCTTCAACTAATCCAGAAGATAGTACTTTCCCTGGTAAGTGTAATGTAACCCTCTCTTTTCCTTAGCACAACATTTGTATAGGAAATAAATTAATGTGAGCATTTAGATGTACAAGAAATACTTGTTGACTGTATACAAGTCACTGGACTAGGGAGGGAACTAAAGAAACACGAAACAGAAAAAGTTACTGTCCCTTTCATCATGATGCCTGAATGTCATAAAATTCTTATGACATTATTTCAGGTTCTAAGCTTGAGTTTTATTCCCTTTGTGAAATTTTCTTGCCCATTTTTAGCTCCATATAAAATGGAGTAGTGTGGCATTATAAGGAGCGTTAGGATTTTGTCCTGAGTACAAATACTCATACATTATTAATTCTCTTGCAAACATTTCCTTACTTGAGTTCCTTTAATGCAAAAGTTTTTTACCAGCATCATCTTCTCTGGGACATCTTCATCCTTTTTGTCACAATGTTTTTTTATCACAGCATCTATTTCTAGAATCCATTTACCTTAGAGTTGAATATCACTTTCAGTGTTATCACTTTTTGATTTTTTTGTCGTGCATTCATCTTCTTTTTTCTTTTGCCAGTTCCCTCTTTCTATTATCCATTTTTGTAAAATAACACATGGATTTATCACTGGGAGACAGTAGGCAAGACAGTTACATCTTTTGCTATCTGTGTGTGAACTGAATGACGTGTAGTGACCATCGGCAATGAACTTTGAAAGCAGTAATGTGTTGGTCACTGACCATGATACATAATCTTTATTTATGTAGTAATTTGTGATCTGAGAACCTAGCAGTGAAGTTTTACTTTATGCAGTTACAGTTAATTAATAAAGCTTGGTAACTGGAATTTCAGCGCTGTTTTTTTTGGGGTGGGAGGGAGGAGATTGGTTTTAGTTAAACCATGGTAACTGAGATAGACGCATATCAGAACCATGCAAAGAGAGACCTGCCTGTGTTGAATTTTCTACCATGCTAGGAAATTATCACTTTCAGTAAAATGGCAAGTCTGAGGAACTGGAAGTACAACTATGATTATAATTGAGGTAAAGCTGGAGAGGTAGGCGTAGCTATGTAGAGGACTTCGTAAATTGTGTCAGGATGGACTTTTTCCTAGTGATAATCAGCCATCAAAGGCTTTCATGAAGGAAGAGATGCGGGTGTCTGTGCTATTAAAGTATTCTGGCTACAGGATAGTAGACAGATTAGAAGAAAGTATAATATGAGGCAGTTGCTGCAGAAGACCATCTAAGAAATGAGAGGGGCAACCAGGGTGGAGGAAAATGGATAGATCCGAAGGAAATTATGAAGGTAGAATCTGCCTAACTTAATATTGGGTTGATGTGATTTAGGAGAAGGGAAGAATGAGAAAGGACTCAAGAATGACTAGATTTCTGGCTGGGGTAATAGTATGATGGTGGTATTTAGTGAGAAAAGACAGTTAGAGTCTTAGAGAGTAAGACACGTTCAGTTTAAAATGTGATTAGTTGCCGTTTAGGATGTCAAAGTGGGAATGGTTTGTATAAATTGGATACATGTATCTGGAAGTCAAAAGGCAGAGTGGGGCTGGAGATACAGATTATAGAATCATCAATATATGGACGTCAGTTCAAGCCATGAAAAAGGATGGGATTGTTTATGGACAGTGAGAAGAGCAGAAAATCTTGACCTGAATCCCAGTATTTAAAGGAACTAAACCCAATATTTAAAGGAACCAGTTTGTAAAGGAATGAAAAGGAACAGCTGGAAAGATAGGTTCCATAGAAGCCAAGGGTTTTAAGGAGAAAGTAGTCACATGTGTCTTTGATTCCTTTCTTACTCTAAGATTAAGAGGTCAAGTAACAACAGAACTAAAAAGTGTCAGATTTAGTAACCTGTCGTTGGTGACTTTGGTGAGTGTAGGTCAGTGACATGTTGGAAAGAAAAAGACAGACTGAAATAGATTTAGAGGGGAGTAGAAAAGGTGATGATGAAATCAAGGCAGTCAAGTGTAGATAGCGCTTTCAGAAAGTTTATGCTTGAAGAAGAGTAAAGAAAGAGCTATAGTAGTAACTGGAAAGGGAGGTGAATTTGAAGGAGATCCTTTTTAAAAAAATAAGTTGAGAAACACTTGTTCAAGTATAAATGCTACTGGGAAGAAACTGACGGGGGAGAGGGGGAGATTAAAGCTGCAAGAAAGATGGTATAATCAGTGGCCTGAGCTCTCAACATAAGTGTGAAGGAGAACCTTGCATAGGAAGGGTAGTGCCTCTTTACGTGTTTCACAGAAAGGAAAGAGGAAAGGCTTAATGGGAATGCAAGTCGGGTCGTGTGTTTGCTGATGGGATATTATGGGAGTTATTACCTAACGGTTTCTATTTTCTTAAGGAAGTAAGTGGTAAAGTCCTCTGCTGAGATTGTTGGCAGAAAGTGGTAATAGGCACTTAGCACCTTTCCTAGCTTCCATGAGTTAAGCCTCGTTTACCCCATTTCTCCTTCTTCCTCTTTTGCATCTAATTTCTATGCATAGCTCTAAATTCTTCATAATTGGTCTGACACACACCCTGGGGTAACTTTTAATTTCGTGTTCTTGTGTAATATTCCAATCTCCAAGAAGAGTATCTTCCTGATCTTAGGCTATAGTTACTCCTTACCTCCTTCCTTTCTTGCCAGGCCAAACCAGACCTTCACTGTCTTTGAAAACAGAATCATTTTCAAAAGGACTTGCACATTTTCGTGTGACTCAGTAGTAATTGAGTGGGTATATTTTTCAACATCTTTATGGTAGACTTTAATGTTTGAAATGAGGATTAAAATAATAAAATGGATTTTGAACTGTGATGAACTAGACCAAAGTATTCATGGCTAGTGAATCATTTTGCTCTTTAGGCAGATTGTTCTATTTGGATTTTCAGTAGAGATTCTATAAAGGTCATATATATATGTGTGTGTGTGTGTGTATATATGTGTACATATATGTGTATATATATGTGTGTATATATACGATCTTTATATATAATATAGAATGTGGAGGATCTTTTCCATATACATATACATATATACGTATATGTATATGGAAAAGATCCTCCACATTCTATATTACTATGTATATAACTGGGTGAACTATATAATATATATCAAAATTATATAATTCTCTAAGTATACATGCTATATCATCTGCTTATTTTTGATATGCCTTTCTTGTAATAAGTGTGATTTTGTTTTCAAGCCTGTTCGGTGGGTGGTATACCTGATTCCAAGAAGTGGTTCTTTGCAGTACAGGCCATATGTGGATTTTATCAGGTAATATAAATGAAATAAAAATAATCATTAGTGAATGTCTTTGTTAATATAAATAATTCCATGAGCCCATCATTTAATGCAATCTTTTGATATATTAGTTTTGTAGTTCTGACTGGGAAGAGATACATTTTGGTGTGGAAAAAGATGAAATTGAAGATATTCTTCAATCAAATATCGAAGAATGTTTGAGTGCTATTGAGTGTTTTGAGGAAGAAGATTGTAATAGCAAAGAGTCATTATCTTTGGCTGAGTATGTTTATATGCTTTTTATTATATCTTTAATATGTTTGACATTAGATAGCGTTTTAGATATGAGAATGAAGATTAGATATTTTAGCAGCACGATAAGGAAATTTTAGTCCATTGAAATTTTCAGCTCTTCATTTTAGAAGACATTAGGCAGTTTGGGCCTTTTCTTTGAATAAAATTGTTTAAAATGCAAAAATTGGTATCAGAAAATGTTTAGCTTCTTAAGCTTACATAATTGCAGGAGTCATAAAAAGATATTTTAATTAATATGTCACTGTCTTGAAGATAAATTCTGTCTGATTTGTTTTTTAAGAGGTTGAATGGAAACTATTTAAGGTTGATAATTGGCATTCAAACCAAAGTATCATTTTCATTTTGCAATTTGAAACTGAAGTGATTGCTATATGATTTCTTCAATTTATATATACACACGTGTATGTATCTTTAGCATTGCAGACACCTTTAAAATTTATAAAGAGTTCTTGAGGGTTACATGCATGATTGAGTTCACTTTTAGGTTTTTTTGAATTATGGTACAATGTATAAGTTGATTCAGGTGACATAAATAGTAATAATTTTTTCTCCATGAAATATTTCATCTCTGACTCATAATTAATAGTCTTCTATAATATTTTATTACAAAAAAATCACTTGTTTATTTTATTTACCGCATTGCCCCGAAAATAAGACCTAACCAGAAAATAAGCCCCAGCATGACTTTTCAGGATGACATCCCCTGAACATAAGCCCTAATGCGTCTTTTGGAGCAAAAATGAATATAAGACCCAGTCTTATTTTTGGGGAAACACGGTAATAGTCATATAACTATAAATTACTAAAAACCTAAAAAAAATTTAATTTTCCTATTTTCAAATTATATTTGTTTGTACTGATTTATGTAGGGAGACATTGTAGAACTGTGAAAAACGCATTGAGCCAGGGTTAGTAGAAGTGGTCTCTAGCTATAAGATCTTGGACCAGTCACTTAATTTCTCTGGTTCTTTGTTTTCTCATCTGTATAGTTGTTGAGATCCTTTTAGATGATTTGTGAGGTGCTTTCCAGCCTTAGAGCTCTTACCATTTTGTTTTCCCACCACTATTAAAAGATGAGGAGTGTAAAAGTAAATATTTCCAGGAAGTGATCTAATAATTATTTCCACAAGAGGGAGCTTGAAAACTATATTTTACCATATGATGCCTTAAGTTGTTTAGACATGTTTTTATACTAAATGATTTGAGTATCTTTATGCTATATAACAAACAACTTCGAGAAAAAAATTTCATCATATAGATAAAAGTAATAGATTTTGAAGAATTGGAGAACAGCATTGTATTTTCCAGTCAGAGCTGTTATATGCTGTTCAGAGAAAAGCAGTGTCTTTATTAAACACTTAGGAATATCTTTTAAGGATTCAGAAAAATGCTTAGGCTATTAGTTATGATTTATATTTAATATACTAGACTTGATTTAGAAAGGTTTTCTCTGTTGTTGCTGTTTGTTTTGGGGTATAGCTGAGAACTTGAACTCAGGGTTTGACTCCTAGCTTCCATACCGACTAATTATGTAATTTTAGAAAAATTATTTAAAGTGGGAACTCTAATAGTGTGATAGTAGTACATCATGGGATTGTCGTGGGGATCAAATGAGATAGTGCCTCTAACATACATATGTGTCTGGCACGTAGATCCATTAATGTTATCTTCATGATTACATCCAATGTGTCTGTTCATTTGTTTTCTAATTTACCCTTTTCTTTTAGTCTGTATGAAGAATCTGCGGAAAATTTGCATCAGTTATCAGACAAACTTCCTGCTCCTGGTAATATCTGAAGGCTGCTTTCAATAACTTGTATCGTATCTTACACTCTTCTGTGAATGACTGACAAAGTCAGTCTTCATGCTTGGGTTGTCACTTTTAACTTTGAAATTCAGGATGAAAAAGAATGTCTGAATTGACGTTGATACAAAATGTAGTTCACCACTTTAATAAAGTACAATATGGAGAAATGACAGTTCTCAATTGTTTTTATGTAATGAGGCAAAAATCAGAACTCAGAAAACTAAATATCCATTTGTTTCCTTATTTAGTTATTACTGAAGAAGACTCTTTCCACTACATACCAGTGTTTTCCAGAGTATGTTCTATAGAACGCTAGTCCCATGAATAACTTCTGGAAAAAGAAGTTCTTTAACCTAGACAATTTGGGTAACATTCTTTTAGCCTGTGAAGTCACTGTACACGTTAACAGATATAATGGTGCAATAAAAGAAAGCCCTTACTCAGCCTTTTTTTTATAGAACCCATTTTTTGCCCTGTCACGGAAAGCATATTTTATGAATACTGCATCATATTAGTCTTAAAACGGTTTTTTGTCTTACATTCATCTTTCTCTGTGTTAATCAAGTTGGTAGTATCTAAAGCTTGATATAATTTTGCATCCACTTCCAAGAGCGTTCTTTGAATATGTTCATTATTGGCGGTCACTTATTAAACAGATATTTGTTGTGTCTGCTGTCTGCCATGCATTGGACTAGGAGCTGAGGTATATAATGATGAGTAAAGCATATGTGATTACCATAAAGGACTTTGTAGTTCCCAGTGTAATTCTTACATTCAGGATCATAAATTAATGTAAAAGAGCCCACCTGGAAATAACAATACACAGAGAAAAATATAGATGTTTTTTAAAATATATGTGTCAAGTTCAAAATACATACTGAAATAGGCCGTTGCCGTTTTGGCAAATTATATAATACTTCTAGTATCACATTTTTATTTGGTTTCTGTTTCATTTTGATTGTTCTGGTTCTTCAGTGAATTTATAATTTTATAAAATTTAAAGTTTCATGACTTTATCCTTTCTCAGGAACAAGTGATATCAGTATAATTGGGTTTTCTGAGGGTTTGCGCTTTAAAAAGAGAAATAATTTTTTACAATTTTATACTAATTGAGTCCCTTTTGTATAACAAAGGTAAGTTTAGAGAAATATAATGAAGTTGCACAGGTTTTTTTTTTCCTCTGTTCAGTACAATAGCCTTCATGAGCTCATATAATTAACCAAGGGTGCATAATTGACAAGTAATTGTGATGTAGTTAATTGTTTTCTGGCGTATGCTAGCTATTTCAAAAAAAAACATGGCTTTAAATCAAATGATGAACATCTAAACATTTGGAGCTCCTAAAGATGTGTATTGTTTTGAAGAATTTCAGAAATTTAAGTTAAAATTCTCCTTTATCTTCTAGATAAGCATAACATTCAATTGTTCAGGGGACTACTCTGAGACATTTCACACTTAACGTTAAAAAAAATTTTTTTTAAATGCCTTTTTCTCTTTCTAGGTAGAGCAATGATAGATGTGATACTATTGCCGTCGGACAAGGATCCTCCTAAATTAGAAGACTGTTTACCTACTATTGGAGCCTTAAAACATTTAAAAGAATGGTATTCAGCAAAAATTACTATTGCAGGAAATCGTTGTGAAATGTAAGCATCTTTGTTCATATTTGATTACTGCCTTTGTCTGGTTTTATAATTAATATGCTATCCTATTTTTAATAGACCTGGCATTTGAAAAATTTAATGTGACAAAGCTAGTTTTTTTTTTTATATTACGCTGTGATTGGAGATTTATCTGTTGAGAGGAATCTAGGGTTTTCTTACATTTCTGAGATGTTGGAGTTTTCAGTAAATACTATCAATGCTGTTTTATAATTAGTATCGAGTGTTAATTTTCCAAACACACCATGTGCTTTTCAAAGGGCTTGCATTTTCCATGGAGCACGCTGATGAATGCCGTGGGTACATGGCTATACTGTATATCTCATGTCATATTTGTTTTATGTGCCAATGTAGAAATAAATATATACTGTTGTATTTGATGACGTTTTGATAAGGATCAACTGTTTATTATAGTTTGATTCTTAAATAAGTATTCAAATTGTATTTATTAACTTGATGGTTTTTTTTTCATTCAGCAAGTGTTGATTGAGCACTCACTTTATGCTGAATTCAGCAGTAGATACTGGTGACTTAAGACAGTGAGATTTGATCTTTTTCATTGCAGTGAGGGGGAAATAAGAATGCTAATAGCCATGATAGTCTGTGATAAGTGCACATGGAATTTCATACAAAGATGTATTGGAACAATTTAGGAGGTCAGTTCTTTTTAAGATAAGGGACCAGCACTGAGTCTGTGTGTTGTGTGTGTGTGTACGTCTGGCACGTTTAAGCCAATGCATAATAAGAGGAAAGTCTATTTCTTCGTCTGTAGTGTTAAAGGTAATTTACTCCAAATTCATGGGGATGTTGGGGTTAAATGAACATGTGATAGCAACTTACTCAGAGGCTGACTTAATGGGTATTCCGTAACTTTTTCAAAAGTAGGTAAAGCAGCAATATAAACTTTATATTTTTGCCTGTTAGGCTAGTAGTTAACTATAAGCATTAAATCTAAGTAAAATATACAACCCTGTATTTAATTACCCTAATCTTTTATTTATAGAAGTTGTCAGAAAATTGCAGAATACCTTTCTGCTAATATTGTATCTTTAGAAGATTTTGCAAGTGCTATTGACTCAAAGGAATTATGGAGGGGTAAGATTCAGCTATGGGAAAGAAAGGTAAGTGGATTTCCAATTATCACAGTTTCCAAAGCAGGCCTTGCGACTTTATTTACAACACAGATAGTTTAAATGAATCTTAATGAAAATGCACCGTATACAAATGTTTTAGAATAGCATAGAACTTTCCGCGATAATGGAAATACTCTTTACTAATACAGTAGCCCACTAGCATTGCGACTGAGAACTTTACATGTGACTATTTCAACAAAAGAACTGAATTTTTAACTTTATTTTAATTAATTTAAATTTAAGTAGTCACTGTGATGATGTTTTGGACACTGCAGTTCTAGAATGCAGCGTTCTTCTAAAATATAGATTTGACGTTAGTTGAGTTCACGTGGCTTATCCAAGCTGCTTTATTTTATTGCATGTGTAGAAAAACTGCTTAGAATGTATTTTCTCACCTGTAATACCATATAAGGTGAACTCTGCCCTCTACTAACCAGTTCTTTGATTTTGAACGATTTTTCTTTTTTTTTAACCTTCCTAGATTCCAGATTTCTCAACTACAAGATGAGAATATTAGATTAGTTGGACCCCTCTAATCTTACATTTCTATGAAGTTCCAATTCCATTTGTTATCTCTTACTGTGAATGAATGTTTGGTCATTTTTATAAGTTGTGTCCATGTTGAAATGAGCGCTCCTAGTAGTTCATGTATTTTTGTATGTAGGCAAAACTAAAACCAAGTTTCTTAATACTTGTTCAGGGTGACATGGGAGCATGAGTGGGGCCCTTGCATTTCTGTAAAGGTTTATTGCACTAATTGTTAGACTTTCCCTTTTCAATTCACCCTTAATAATAATGTAATAAAACCTCTGATAAGACAACAGGAGTTAATGTGACTGGGTCCCTCTTACTGAATTGAACACTGTTTCATCCACATCTATGGAAGGTGAAATCTGCAGGTTAACCTTTCTGCAGTGGTTTTACTGTAAATAAACCCTAGAGACACCTAGAAGAATGCAAGATACCATCAGTTAGGAGAATTGCTTTTGTATTCACTTTCTGAAACTGCATGTTTATATACAGACAACTTATGGCAGAGTTCCTTTCTTGTGATTCTTTTATTCTTCTATGAATAGGAAATTAAATGTCCATATCTCCACAGGATGCATTTAAAACTTGAAATCAGTTTGTTGTTGTTGTTGTTTTTTTGTGGAGAATAGCTTTTAGCCAACAGGTATCACATTGGTTCAGGACACAGATGCTAGAGGTAGAGTGCCTGCATGCAAATCCCAACTCTCTTTCTTGGTAGTTTTGTGTGACATGTTGGGTAACATTTAGCCTTTTGGTGCAACAGTTGTCTTCGTCTGTTAGAGAGGGATAATAATAGTTCCTAGCTGTAGATTTTTATGAGAATTGAATTCTATGAAACACAAAGTAGCCACTCAATAAGTCTTAGCTATCATTGTTGTTACCATTACATGTTAGCACCCCTACTATTACTGTTTCTGCAGGAATTGATCTTTTCATCCACAACTTCTGTTGTTGCATGAGCAACTTCTGTTTTTGCAGAACTGCCAGACTGGTAGGAAGCCAGATATCGAACTAGTACATGTAAAGGAGGTTGTTTGGTTCTTTGGTTGCATAAAATGGGATTAATATACTCTTGTGGGCTGATAAAGGGCTAAGGAGAGCTTTTCATGAAAAATTCATGTGTAAATTGAAATAAGGATGTGTACATAAATGGAAGAACCACAGTTTGACCCAAGGAAAGAAAAGCAAATTTACACAGGGTTTTCCTCTCAACTGTTACATTGCATTAAGATATATTAACTTTGTAACTTTATTCGTGATGTCTATAACTGTGTTCTCTTGGTTTCTTTTCAGTTTGGATTTGAAATTAGTTTTCCTGAATTTTGTTTAAAGGGAGTCACACCTAAGAATTTTAGTACATCTAACTTAAATACTTGCTTTCTTGACAAAAAGTTAATACCATCAAAGGATAAGACTATTTTGCCAAAGGTAATCTGTGTTTAATTTTTTTGCTGTTGTCCATTCATGCATATTTTTGTTCCTATGAGATATGTTTGGATCTTGAATTAAAATTTAGTAATAGATGTGTTTGTGTGCTCACTTGCTTAATTTTTATTGTAATTATAATTAAGTGCTTAAATTATACTGTGTTATCAGCATTGAATGTTGGCAAAACTATCATTTAGATTTAAAACATTTTGTTTTAAATGAAATATTGCTATCTTTAGATCAGTATTGACCTGAAACTACCATTGGCTTGGACTTTCCTATGTGACCTTTCTAAGACTCAGTTTGGAGAGAGTATGACAGAGTGGAAAGAGAACAGGCTTTGATGTTAGGTAGACCTGGGTTTGAAACCTGACTCTGTCACCTATTATTGTAACTTTGAATAGATTAACTCATTTGTGAAATGGAGACAGTAATAACTTATCTTACAAAGTTATTCTGAGGCTTAAATGAGGTGAGAGATTAGCATCTGACACAGTATCTGACATATGCTTCATTTATAATTTTAAAATAGTTCTTGTCCCATATTGCCATAGATTTACTCTTACAATGCAAGTAATGATAAAGTATAATAATTTAAAAGGGTTTAATTGGCTTTTTTTTTTACATTGGAAAAATAACAAGAGGTATTTATGTAGAAGCACTTTAGAAATCACGTTAAAAAACCCAGTTCAAGAATGTGCAAAACGTAACAGTAGTGAAGTTATAATGATGTCAGATTGATGGATAATATTTTCTGATCAAAGGGCAGTGCCCAAAAGGCATATTTCCGGTGCAAACACATTTCCCAATAGTTGTTCAGAATTGCTTACTTTAAGTAATTTACCATGGCCATCTTTCACAGGAATATTCAATTTTTTCCTAAAGATTAAAAACATAAAATTGATGACCTCCACTTTTCATCTTTGATAGTACACCATTTAAGTATGAATAATGTATCTAATTTTTGCTGCTATTGAAGGAGGTCTTAGGGTACTACCTCTTTAATCAATGGAAATCTCAGTTTCTCTGTCTCTCTCTGTCTCTCTCTGTCTCTCTCTCTCTCTCTCTCTCTCTCTCTCTCTCTCTTTCTCTCTCTGAAAATTACTCAGCTGTGGTGAAATTACTCAGCTTTCTGCAAGTTTAAAACTTCGTGTAGTTTCCTCAAGATGCATTTGCTTTTCTTTGTCCTTCTCATGAAGCTCTCTAGCCCCAACTCGTGAAATATACCTGTCCTTCATTAGCTAACTCTGAATGTAGTTGTTGACTCTACCCAAAGAATAGTGCAGTTTTATTTCTCTGAGTGGAACTTCTTTGTTAATTAGCACTCTTGGCTTCACTAGTTCTTTCTTTAATTTTTTTACTATTTCCTCCAAGGATTTCTTTTTTTTTTAAATCTCTTTTTAAATCTCAGCGTACCACTCAACCTAAGTTCCTCCTGGAGTGTTTTTTCTTTCTCCTTCTCAGTCTTGTAGACCCTCCTTATTTGTTCTTTGAACATCTTGCCTCTTGGGTTATCTGTCTGTCTGGCTGAAGATGAACAGAAAAGGTTGAGAACCTTTCCTTTGTTGATTGCCTCTTTCTATAGTGCTCATTTTCTTCCTATTAAAACTTCCAGTTACTAAGAAACCTCCATGTCTGTTTCTACTCTGAAAGGTATTAATAGAATGGAAATAAAAAAAAAAAAAAAACCTTGTCTGCTATAGAGGATTAAATGTTTCATTTGCGTAATGTGTAACTACCTGCTTTTTAAGATTCATTTTAAAGTTTTAAACCCTCATCACTCATTGGTTCACTTTCACTTTATAGTATTTTAAAGTGTTGCATCATTTTACTATCTTTTCTAGGTTTTCCATTATTACGGCCCTGCTTTAGAATTTGTGCAGATGATAAAATTATCAGATCTACCCTCCTGCTATATGTCGGACATTGAATTTGAATTGTATCCTTTCATTTACATCTTCATTTTAGATTACATTTCTGCATCGGGTAGAATGTTTCCACATTTCAATGTTTAACCACATTTAAAAAAAATAATATTCAGAATACTTTTCATTGCCATTATTTTAAGAGAAGTTCTATAACTTGCAAGAACATTCCGCCCTCAAGTACTGTATTTATACTTTTACACTACGTAGAAGACTTCCTACTATTGCTACTTACAGCTTATAGGGCAGGGAGGAGGGAGACAAGTTAGGAATATATGGAGAAAACCAATAATTTATATATTCCTGAAATGTTCCGGTGTATCTCTTGCCATTGGCAGGATGGATATGTAAGTGTGCCTGTCCACTGTATCTTTTTATATACTTAAGTAAATATAAATGCTATCACACATATGTGCAAATAATCAACATATGTAAAACTCTTAAAAAAATATATCTAAGAATTTTTAGAAACACACCTACCGTGTTTCCCTGAAAATGAGACCTAGCCGGACCATCAGCTCTAATGTGTCTTTTGGAGCAAAAATTAATATAAGACCCAGTCTTATTTTAATATAATATAAAATCTAGTATAATATAACATAACATAACATAGCATAACATATGACTGGGTCTTTATAATATAATATAATATGATATAATACCGGTCTAATATTTATTTTTGCTCCAAAAGATGCATTAGAGCTGATGGTCCAGCTAGGTCTCATTTTTGGGGAAACACGGTAAGACCAGAACATTTTATACAAAGAAGAAATTGTTGGCTACAAATGGAAAACTAGCATAGTGTTCTTGATTTTTTTTGTTCAGAAGCTACAGATTTTACAAATCTCTTGTTCTAATAGTTTATCGTGATGCTATTCAGAGTAGCACTATTTCTTGTTACATTTTCAGGATCAGAAAAATAATTATCCTTAAGGAAAGGAGTAACTGAATTCCTACAGTTAACATTTTTAAGAAATAAATGTGAGCGCCTCGTGAATTGGAGAATTGAACTTATATTAGGGAATAGAGTGGGTTTACAGTTACTGTTCCATCATGTCTTTAACTCCTTGGTACAGAGGATTGACAAAAAATAGTACCAAGAAGGATTCCTCGTTGCTGTTGGAGCAGATGTCTTCTCTGTGTGGCAAGGTGTCTTGTTTTGTTTTTTAACAATATTGAAGAATGTTTGAGAAAGGAGAATATAGTTTGTAAATCTGTTTTGCATGATGATTTGGTGTCTTTAACCATGATGTTGGTCCTAATTTATATTAAGATATTTTGAACTTTTCATAGCGACCCCAAAGTCCTTTGCAAACATGAAGTGATATTTTGTTTTTTTAGAAGAGGTTTTCAAAAATAAGTTTCATGACTGGTAATTGCTTTAAAATTTTAGAACACATTAGGTTATTGTTAACCGTTCCTTCAACATCTGATTTTAATTCTGTGAGGAGATAGTCTTATGTCTGCATTATCCTCTTCATGGTAGGGCAGGTGGGTACAAGTGAGAAAAATTTCTAAAGCTTCACTGTATTATCATTTGTAAGTTTTCAGTTTTTCTTTCTTAATTCTGATAATGTTTAGATTTGTAGCTATTTCAGTATATATTATACACACATATATAATGATAGTGTAAACTGATACTACGTTTCCCCAAAAATAAGACCTAGCCGGACCATCAGCTCTAATGCGTCTTTTGGAGCAAAGATTAATATAAGACCGGATATAATATAATATAATATAATATAATGTAATGTAATGTAATGTAATATAATATAAAAGACTGGGTCTTATATTAATTAAAAGACACGTTAGAGCTGATGGTCTGGCTAGGTCTTATTTTTGGGGAAACATGGTATTTAAAAATTTTTAACTACAACTTAAAGAATTTTACGTGGCATAATCTATCTAAAGTCAAGTGCAGTTTTTAGTAGGAAAAACTACAAGTGCTTTTGTTTCTGATTATTTGTTCAACTGTGTTTCTATGAAAAGAACTTTTAGTGCACAAAATATTCATTGGCAGTATTTATATAACGTTTTCTTATTGTTTTAAACAACAAATGCACTATTAAATAATCATGCTGGGAGAAAAATGATTTTTATCATTATAGTTTCTCCATGGTGCGATAATCAAATCTTGATTATAATTCTCTGAGAAATTGATAAAGGAAATATGATTTTGGCTTTAAGATGCTTAACTATATGAAATGAAAATTTCATATGAAAATTTTTAAATGAAAATTTTGACTTTCAGCCTCTTTTTTCCATGAAATTATTTTTGAATTGTGCACCAAAGTATTTATTTTACGAAATGGCTTTTGAAAGAACCGCCTGAAATATAGTATTCATCTGTGTTTTTATCCTCTAAAGAATACCTAACATACTAAATGTTGAAATTTTAAAATTTGTCTTCTTTAATTTATCCAACGTATGCCTTACTGTGTACCAAGCATTGTAGTAGATGTTAGGGATCCAGTGATGCATTGTGTAGATGAAGACGCTAGCTCATGGAGCTTACATTTATGTCGGAAAAATAGAAAATATATAATAAGAACTATGAAGAAAATAAACAAACTGAGATAGGGTAATCAGGTGGGGAACCTACTTTAAACGTAGATTAATAAGATTATACATCTCTACAGAAATACGTACATAGAAGTGAAGAAGTATAGTTATAAAAAGACAGAAAAAGACAAGAAAACACTAAGAATAAAAAAAAATCTTAAACCATCTAGTTATTGAAGATAGGCAACACTAATCCTAGAAGCCAGCTTAACTATTGATAGCTATTAATATTGTATTTTCAATTATTTTGTTCTAAGTTTGTTGTATTAGATTGTTATTTTTATGCTTCTGGGACAATTACTATAAAATATTAGAATATATTTTATCAGTAAGAGAAAAATAAATAGAACTTTACATATGTTTCTACTTTAATGCAGCCATAGAGATAATTTTTAGAAACATGGATTATGTAATTTTGCTAATACATCTCTGTGAAGCAGTTTATTTTCCTTTACATTGGGTCATAATTATTCTTTTACATTTTTGAAAAAAGTAGTTTTCAATTGCATGCTCATTCCTTGATATAATTCTAGTGCTTTATAACTTGGTTTTCATTTATTTATTCAACATTTTTGGGGGGATGGGGAGACTGCCTGCTATGTACCAGGTGTTTGTTTCAGGTACTGGAAGGAATAAAGTGGATGAGGTCTCTCCCTAGGAAAGTTCCATAGTACTTAAGTTCCAGTGATTTCTGTGATCCTAAGTCAATTTCAGAGCTTAACCAAAAAATAAATGGTGTGATTAGCCTCCAAATAAAACTAAAAGTCTTTTAGAGTAAAGCTTATTTTATTAGATCAGACAAGATAGGAGTGTTAAGGAACCATGACATCTACTAATCATATGGCCAGGAAATACATTTTTTTTAAGAGAGGAGAATTTGCAAAGCCTGAAACATGATTGTCATGGTGCCTACTTGTTTGGGGGTAGGATGAGGGTGCCACTGAAAAGATGGCATCAAGTTTTGAAACTCAGGTTAGAGATTATTTTTGGTTTTTAAATTCTGTAGGTAGAATGATAATCTAAAAGGATCATTCTCAAGTCTCTCAGAATCTATCTAATGATTAGCGTGTGAGTGAGAACAAGTTATCACGATCCAAGCTTATATGAATGCTGTATAACAATTGACATAGATTTATTTTGTACAGAATTATAGCTTACGGGATTTAGAAATGTTTATTTTCATATTTGTAGCAAATGCTTAATCAAAAATAGGCTATCTGAAAAATGTGGCCACTTATTTGGCTGTAATGGGTCAGGACACATTTGTATCAGTCATTGAAGTGCATTTAGCATCTCTGAATTGTAAAGCTATGACTATAATTATAACAATTATGTAATTGTTAAGCTATAAATGGGTCCTGATCTGGCATACTCATATTACAGTCTTATCTATACTTTGTGTCATACAGTGTTGCCATGCATTTTGGGCTATGAAGTCTTCTTTATGTAAGAATGCAGTACTGGGACTTAGCGTTTAGAAATTCACACATATAGCTTTTATACTTAATGATTATTTTCCATTGCTAAATATTTTTATTTGTAATGTCTAATGCTTCACTATGTAAAATACATTTGACTTAAAAAAAAGATTATGACTATAATAAAAATATGCATATTTAATTTTACCTTTCTTATTTTTCTCTTAATACACTTATTTTTATATTTGTTAATTAAGAATACATAAGTAAAGTAATAAATAGCAATAAAATTAGCACATTAATGTATTATTTGAGTATCACAAGTCTCATGTAACCCACTCATCTACCTAGGACAATTAAAAATGATTTTGCATAAGATTCGAGCTTTATGGCTAAAGCCCTGCCTAAATTTCCCCAGAGTTTTTTTTAAAAAAGGTGTTTATTAGGATGTCCTGACTGTTGTAGCTTATGTTGTAAAATAACGGGTAAAATATGGCTTTCAATTTGCAATTTGTTGCAATTTGTTTTAGTCAGTGCCTAATCAAACTTAGAATTTGCCTAAATATATTATGGTGGTTTTTTGGAAACATATTTAAAAAACATCTGTTTGCCCAGCTCTGGGAATACAAAGATGAATGAGTTCAGTTTGCCCATAAATCAGTCAGAAACTGCTGTTTGTTTTCTGGCATATGATTCATGGTTTCTCTGCATGTTATACCTATTAGCATTACATCTCTGATTTCTAGGAACAAAACTTTTGAAATTGCCTTGCGAATTCTAATTTTGAAGCCAGGAACATAATCTATCCAATCAAAATGTAAAATTATGCTACGTGTGACAAAATCTCTTTATGATGGAATTCCTGGCCTCTCGTTACTTTGCAGATATATAAAGAAATTACACCTATAACCTGAACTGGAAGCAACTATTGCGAATAACAGAGTTTTTAGAGATATATAACTCAGCAGAAAAGGGGTACCTGTAGCTTGGATTACCTTTCTGTTTTTGTTTGATTGGTTTGGGGCTTTTTTGTTGTTGTTGTTGGGGGTGGGACATTGTTTTGGGGTTTGTTTCTTTTAGTTTTTATAGTGGAGTTATTGGGAGAGAGCATTACTAAATACATGTTACATAGGTGAAATATGAATGGAGTATTGTCAGATACTATTTAAGAATTAATCTCAGTGTGCAGTCACTAAAAATATGTTCTGTTTTATTCAGATCGGTGCTCTTTTTGTATTGCCATGTACTATTAGTAACATACTTATTCCACCTCCCAACCAACTCAGTTCAAGAAAATGGAAGGAATATATAGCCAAAAAGCCCAAGACAATCAGTGGTAAGTAGTAAATCTTTAAGTTGTTTTAATGGTTCAACACATAATTTTTTTATCAAATATGAAATGGAGATAGTGTTTCTTCTCTAGAAAATAATATTTATTACTAGTGATTAAAAAGGACCCACTTCATTTTAAGAATTTTTACTGGCTAGCAACTATTGTAACATAAAGTATATACAACCTTATTCATTCAAAAAACATCAGTGACCTAAAGGCAGAACTTTGAGTTATTAGATAGCTAATTATCTTGAACATGGGTTTCTTAGAGACAGTTCAGAAAAAAAAATTATGAAGATGAAGTGATTAATTTATTATGTTATATTTAAAAAACAAAGTTGAAATTGCAATGTTCTGAAGAAATTAATAGAACTAATTTAACAGCCTGATTATACTCTATACAGTGTGCTAAGTACTTGAGAAATAGTGATTCATTTAATTTTTATAATAGCCCTATAAACTTATTTTTTACCCATTTAACAGATGAGGAAATTGGGGCTCGGAGAAGTTGGAGAGGTATTAATTGACAGAATCTTGGTTCAGTTCCTGGTTCTGCCAGTTAACAGCTCTGCAACTTCTCTAAGGATTTGAACCCAGGCTCTGTGCTTTTAAATCACTGCACTGTGTTGCCTCTCTAATAATCTGTTATAATCAAGATGCCATTGTCAAAAATGAAACCCTCATTTCTGTTATAAAATCAGATTATTTAAATCCAAACTCTATTATTTCATGAGGTAATTGAAGCTCAAACTGTAACTGCTCAAAGTCATATAGTTAAAGTGTGTCCCTTCATACTTTGCTTCAGTGTGAATGTTTTTCTTTAATTAATAATAATTTGTTTAAATTATTTTCAAGCTTACAGTTAGTTTTTGTGACCCATGATATGATGAGACTAAGATCTTGGAAGTGTGACATATCTACTTGGATCATTCTAGAAGAAATCTCTAGAAATACTCCAGAGCACTAGAATTTTTAGGGGTACAATTTTAAAGTCAGTGACTAATACTGCACTGTATAGAAAATAGGTGAGATAATAAAATCCATTTTAGTAAATATTGAATTTGAAATGTAAATAATCTATAGAGCTTGAAATTTAGATCTGTATCTCTAGAGAGTGGTCAGAACTAGAGATTTAGATTTTGACTTTACCAGCTGTTTTGCTTATTTTATAACAAACTACTCTACAACTAAGTGACTTAAAAGAACAAACAGTTTATTTGCTTGTAGTTCTGCAGTTTGAGCTAGGTTCAGCTGGACGCATCTTCTGCCAGTCTCATCAATGGTCACTGAGACGGCAGCATTGAGCTTGTGGATTGTTCAGACTAGAGGTTCGGCTCAGCTAGGATGCAGGCACAGCTGTCTTTCTCTCTCCATCTAGTCTCAGAGCTTTTTCATTGCCACGTAGTT
Organism: Rhinolophus hipposideros; assembly: GCF_964194185.1. NCBI lineage: Eukaryota > Metazoa > Chordata > Mammalia > Chiroptera > Rhinolophidae > Rhinolophus > Rhinolophus hipposideros. The sequence continues at coordinate 14,721,896 of NC_138059.1, read as the reverse complement.
TCCTCATGTGATCTCTGTAGCAGGTTAGCTGGAATTTTTACCTGGTGCCTCAAGACTCCAAAATGTACAAATGTCAAAGCTGCCAGGCCTTTTTAAGGCTTAGTCTCAGAATCACTTCTGCTATATTCTCTTATTTAAAGTTACTCAAATGGCCCAGATTCAAGGGGAGATAACTAAACAGGTGTGAATACTGAGAAGCCACCAATACAAAAGCCTACCATTGGTGTGTCCAGGTAATAATTGAAGCTTTAGGAGTGGCTGGGGAAAAAAACCCCTTACGGTCATGACTAAAGAAGAGAGCCCAGGATAGGGTCCTGAGAAATACCTAGATTTAAGGTAAAAGTGCAGGAAAAGTTAGGAAATGATTTAGCAAATTGTAGTTGGAAGATCCTAGAAAGTTCTAATCATTAATATCAACATCAAAATACCATATATTTCACGATAAAGACTATGGTGCAAGGTGTGAAAATAGAGTCAAACTGGGTCATTACACTTGGAGAAGTAGATGCCTGGTTCTTTGTGAAATTTATAGTCAAGTGAGGAAGGTACTTTGAAAAATCATTATAAATCGGTTTAGCTGACAGGTTGAAGGTGAAGTGGAGGATACTTGCAGACTGTATGACCTGACATAGCCTTAAGAGTTCAGGAAAGCTTCCTGGAGGAAGAGACATTGTTAATAGAGATTATTGCACTGTATTAATACAGGAAGAAATACAGCTTTAACCCTTCTCAACTCCTCACAGGGAATAAATGTTTACCTGGTGATTTTGGCAGATGCTAGAACAAAATCAGAAATAAATTTACTGGTTGCCTATAGAATCAACTTCACTTATACTATGAAATAATGGGATAATGTTTATCGATTTCTCAACATTGTGTGTGTTAAAACTTATTTATATAAATTGAATGTTAATATTTCCTAACTGAAATTGAGTATACTCTGGGCAGCCCCTTACTTATTTTTCTTCTTGTAATGTTTTCCAAGGTAATTTACTGATTGAGAATTTATTTTTAACTTAGTTGTGTGTTTTTTTCTTTAAATTAAAGTTTATTGGGGCGACAATTGTTAGTAAAATTACATAGATTTCAGGTGTACAATTCTGTAATACATTATCTATATCTCAAATTGTGTGTTCACCACCCAGAGTCAGTTCTCTTTATCGCCATGTATTAGACCCCGTTTACCCTCTTCTAGAGCCCCATTCGCTCCTCCCCCCTTACCCTGTGGTAACCCCTAAACTATTGTCTATGTCTATGAGTTTTTGTTCTTTCAGTTGTTTGTGTTGTTTTTTTGTTGTTTTCGGTTTATATACCACTTATCAGTGAAATCATATGATTCTCTTTTCCTTTTTTTTTTCATTTAATAAAGTTTAATTTTTCAAAATGCACAGTTGGTGGGAACTGTTTTTCACGCATCTTCACCAGCAGCTGGGGCATCCCCACCCTTGGTGTTTCTGGTGTAAATTACTTAAGCTCGGTGCTTTGAAACTTAATTGAATAAGTCCTTTCTTAAGGAGCTCCTGAAGGGCTGCCCTGGCCAAGGAACCACGGATCTTCAGTCTCTCAGACACAACAGCTGGGGTTATAAGCTTATAGTTGGGAACTTCCTTACAAAGTTTGTCATATGTCGCTTTGTCAAACAAGACTAGGTTATTGAGCTTGTCTCGAACTTTGCCTTTGGACCACTTCTTTGGCCTAGCCTATAGATTTGTTCACTGGTCTTTGTCTTTCTTGGCCGACTTTCCAGCATCTTTCTTTTGTCATCTTTGGGCGGCATGCGAAGCGCGGACAGCAGCGGCTACGACTGCAGCTTTGCTAAGGTGTCGGACAAAAAGAGAGCTCTGCTTTTTCTGTCTGACTTACTTCTCTTAGCATTATAATCTCAAGATCCATCCATGTTGTCACAAATGATACTATTTCATCTTTTCTTACTGGCAAGTAGTATTTCACTGTGTATGTATACCACAACTTCTTTATCCATTCATCTATTGAAGGACATTTTGGTTGTTTCCATGTCTTGGCCACGGTACACAAAGCTGCAATAAACATTGGAGCACACGTGTCTCTATGGATAAATGTTTTCAGATTTTTTGGGTAGACACCCAGGAGAGGGATTGCTGGGTCATACGGTAATTCTATTTGTAATTTTTTGAGGAACCTCCACACTGCCTTCCATAATGTCTGCACCAGTCTGCATTCCCACCAACAGTGTATCAGGGTTCCTTTTTCTCCACAGCCTCTCCAACACTTGTTGCTATTTGTCTTGTTGACAATAGCCATTCTGACTGGGGTGAGGTGATATCTCATTGTGGTTTTTATTTGCATTTCTCTGATGACTAGTGATGTTGAGCATTTTTTCATACGTCTATTTGCCATTTGTATATCCTCTTTGGAGAAATGTCTCTTCAGGTCCTCTGCCCATTTTCCAATTGGGTTATTTGTTTTTTTGTTGCTGAGTTGTATCAGTTCCTTGTATATTTTGTATATTAGCTCCTTTTCGCAGGTGCTATTTGCAAAAATCTCCCATTCAGTTGGTTGCCTCTTTATTTTGTCGATGGTTTCTTTTGCTGTGCAGACGCTTTTAAGTTTCATATAGTCCCATTCATTTATTTTACCTTTTACTTCCCTTGCCTTTGGAGTCAAATTCATAAAATGCTCTTTGAACCCAAGGTCCATAAGTTTAGTACCTATGTTTTCTTCTATGAAGTTTATTGTTTCAGGTCTTATGCTTAAGTCTTTGATTCATTTTGAATTTTCGTGCATGGTGACAGGTAGCAGTCCAGTTTCATTCTTTTGCATGTGGCTTTCTAATGCTCTCAGCACCATTTATTGAAGAGGCTGTCTTTTTTCCATTGTATGTTTTTTCCTTGTAAAAAATTATCTGTCCATATTTATGTGGTTTTATTTCTAAGTTCTCAATTCTATTCCATTGGTCTACATGTCTTTTTTTCTGCCAATACCATGCTGTTTTGATTATTGTTGCCCTGTAGTACAAACTGAAGTTAGGGAGTGTGATACCTCCAGCATTGTTCTATTTCTTAGGATTGCTTTGGCTATTTGGAGTCTTTTGTGGTTCTAAAGAATTCTGATGATTTTTTGTTCTATTTCTTTAAAAAATGCCATTGGAATTTTGATGGGGATTGCATTAAATCTGTATATTGCTTTGGGTAATAACGGCCATTTTAACTATGTTGATTCTTCCAATCCATGAGTACAGAATATCTTTCCATTTCTTTGTGTCTTCTTCAATTTCTTTTAAAAATGTCTTACAGTTTTCAGCATATAGGTCTTTCACATTCTTGGTGAAGTTTATTCCTAGGTATTTTATTCTTTTTGCTGCAATTGCAAAAGGAACTGTTTTTTGTTTATTTCTTTTTCTGAGATTTCATTGTTAGTATATAGGAATGCAATGGACTTTTGTATGTTGATTTTGTAGCTGGCAACTTTACTGTATTTGTTTATTGTTTCTCATAGCTTTTTGGTGGAGTCTTTAGGGTTTTCTATATATAGCATCATGCCATCTGCAAAGATTGACAATTTAATTTCTTTATTCCCAATTCAGATGCCTTTTATTTCTTTCCCTTGCCTGATTGCTCTGTTGGCAAGGACTTCCAACAGTATGTTGCCTGTTGCTCTGATGGCAAGGACTTCCAACACTATGTTGAAAAGCAGAGGTGATAGAGGACAGCCCTGTCGTGTTTCTGAACGTAGAGCAAAGGGCTTCAGTTTTTCACTGTTAATTATGAGATTAGTTGAGAGTTTCTCATGTATGGCCTTTATTATGTTATTTTCCTTCTATAACTATTTTGTTGCTTTAATCATAAATGGATGTTGTATCTTGTCAAATGCCTTTTCTGCATCAATTGATACAAATCATATTATTTTTCTCCTCTATTTTGTTTATGTGATGTGTCCCATTCATGAATTTGTATATGTTGAACCATCTCTGTGCCCCTGGCATGAACCCCACTTGGTCATGATGAATAATCTTTTTAATGCATTGTTGCATTTGATTTGCTAGAATTTTGTTTACGATTTTTGCATGTGTATTCATCAGAGATATTGGTCTGTAGTTTTCTTTTTTTGTGTTATCCTTACCAGGTTTTGGTATCAGGGTAATATTGACCTCATAAAGTGAGTTAGGGAGTACTGTCTCTTCTTCAATTTTTTGGAAGAGTTTGAATAGGACAGGTATTAGATCCTCTTTGAAGGTTTGATAGAATTCACTAGTGAATCCATCTGGTCCCGGACATTTGCTTTTGGGAAGGTTTCAGATGACTGATTCAATTTCTTTACTGGTGATCTGTCTATTTAGATTTTCCAGTTCTTCATGATTCAGCCTGGAAAGGCTATATGTTTCTAAGAACTTGTCCATTTCTTCTAGGTTATTGAATTTGGTGGCATACAGTCCTTGATAGTATTCTTGCATGATCCTTTGTATTTCTGTGACATCCGTGATAACTTCCCCTTTCTTGTTTCTGATTTTGTTTAGTAGTGTCTTTTCTCTTTTTATCTTAGTGAGTCTAGCCAAGGGTTTGTCAATTTTATTAACCCTTTCAAATAACCAGCTCTTTGTCACATTAATTTTTTCTTTGTCACATTAATTTTTATTGTCTTTTTGTTCTCTATTTCATTTAGTTCTGCTCTGATTTTTGTTATTTCCTTTCTTCTGCTGACCTTGAGTTTCATTTGTTCTTCTTTTTCTAGTTCTTTAAGGTGTAATGTGAGATTATTTATTTGGGATTTTTCTTGTTTCTTGAGATAGGCCGGTAATGATATAAATTTCCTTCTCAAAACTGCTTTTGATGCATCCCAAAAAATTTTGATAGGATGTTTTTTCATTGTCATTTGTTTCTATGTATCTTTTGATCTCTTATTTCTTCTTTGACCCGGTTGTTCTTTAAAAATATGTTGCTTAATATTCACGTATTTGTGGTTTTTCCTGCTTTCTTTTTGCAGTTGATATCCAATTTCAAAGCCTCGTGATTAGAGAATGTGCTTGGTATGATTTCAATCTTCTTAAATTTGCTGAAGCTAGTTTTATGTCACAATATATGGTCTATCCTTGAGAATGTTCCATGTACACTACAAAAAATGTATAGTCTGATGTTCTAGGATGAAGTACTCTATAAATGTCAATTATGTCCATTTCATCTAATGTGTCATTTAGGGCTGCTATTTCTTTATTTATTTTCTGTTTGGATGATCTATCCATGGCTGTCAATGATGTATTTAGGTCCCCTACTATAATTGTGTTTTGGTCAATTTCTCCCTTTAGTTCTGTTAGTAGTTGCTTGGTATATTTCGGTGCTCCCTGATTGGGGGCATAAATATTGATGTCTGTTATGTCTTTTTGTTGTATAGTCCCCTTTACCATTATGAAATGTCCATCTTTGTCTGTTGTTGTTACCTTTTTTATCCTGAAGTCTGTTTCATCTGATATCAGTATAGCTACACCTGATTTTCTCTGGGTACCATTTGCTTGGAGTGTCAATTTCCACCCTTTCACTTTGAGTCTATATTTGTCCTTGTAGCTGAGATTTAACTCTTCGAGGCAGCATATGGTTGGGTTTAGTTTTTTGATCCAATCTGTTACTCTGTGCCTTTTTATTGGTGAGTTCAGTCCATTTACATTTTGGGTGATTATTGATATGTGAGGATTTCTTATCATTCTATCTTTAGTTTTCTGGTAAGACTGTGTCTTCATTGTTTGTTTTTTTTGCCTTTTTTGTTGTTGTCTGTTATTTCTGTGTGGAATATTCTATGATTTTTCCCTCTGTTTCTCCTTTTATTACGTTATATATTTCAGTTCTGGATTTTTTTTGAGTGGTTACCATTAAGTTTATGGAAAAGAAAGTTTGACATTTAGAGTATTCCATTTTCTTCAGCACGCTTACTTTCTCTATTCTCATATTCAGGGCCTTTACTCTCCCCCTTTTATGTTTGGTTGCCACAAATTATCCCTATTGATGCTAGTCGAATAGCGGCCTTCAGTATTTCTTGTAGTGCAAGTCATGTGTTATCAAAATTCCCTCAGCTTCTGTATGTCTGGAAAGGTCTTTATTCCTTCATCTCTAAAGGATATCTTTGCTGGATGTATTATTCTTGGCTCATAATTTCTCTCTTTCAATAGCTTGAATATTTGATTCCAGTCACTTCTGGCTTGTAGAGTTTCTTCTGAAAAATCTGATGATATTTTAATGGGCTTTCCGTTGTAGGTTACCGTCTTCTTTTCCCTGACTGCCTTGAGGATTCTTTCTTTGTTGTTGATTTTTAACAGCTTCAATACAATGTGCCTTGGAGAAGGCCTATTGAGGTTGAGGTAATTAAGTGTTCTTTTTGCTTCTTGGATTCGAGGATCCAGTTCTTTCCACAAGTTTGGGAAGTGCTCATCAACTATTTGTTTGAATATACTCTCTGTTCCCTTCTCTCTTTCTTCTCCTGCTGGTATGCCCATTATTCTCATATTGGTCTTTCTGATGGAGTCAGAAAGTTCTTGTAGAGTTCTTTCATTTCTTTTTAAGTCTCAAGTCTCTTTCTTTTTCTATCCGTGTCATTTTCAGATTTCTATCTTTGAAGTCACTGATTCTTTCCTCCATCTCGTCAATTCTACTACCTAAGCTGACTATTTCATTCTTAATTTCTTCTTTTGAGTTCTTAGTCTCCAGAAATTCTATTTGGTTCTTTTTTTAAATTTCAATCTTTTCGGTAAAATGTTAATTTTGTTCTTTAATTATGTTTCTGAGTTCATTAAACTGCTTGTCTGTGTTTTCTTGCATCTCGTTGAGTTTTTTCAGAACTACAACTTGAATTCTCTGTCATTTTAGTCACATATTACCATGTCTTTAAGTTCATTTTCTGGAGTCTTTTAATTTTCTTTCTGAACTGTCTTGTTACCTTGGTTATTCATGGCAATTAATGATTTATTATTTCTCTTCCTAGACATCTACAGGAGTGGGTTCTGTAACAGGTTGCTAGAAAGAGGTCTTTCTTTTGTTTTCCATTAGGTCTTGGTAGAATGTTTTCTCTCTGACTGCAGCCTTTTTTTCTCTCTCACACTGTAGTGTTATGTTTTGTCTGCATTATTCCGGCCTCTCACACAATGGGGGGATTCCCTGGAAGGCGGACTTCTCCTCTGTGAACAGTTCACCTGGGTCATAGGGCACCGCATCCCTGTGAGGATGTGGAGAGCTCTGACATTCCAAAGCTTGTCCTGCACCAGATTCAGAGCCCATGTGTTTCAGCAGCTCTGTTTATTCCTGAAGGGATCTGCTCAGATAGGTGGGGACAGGGCCGGGGTGGCTTGTGAGAGTTGGCCCAGAGCAATGGTGGCAACCACCACCACAGCCAGTCCTGCTTCCACGGCTCCTTCCCCTTTGCTGGAACTAGTTGGGCTGCGAATTTGTGTCTACAGCTCACAGTTCTCAAAACTGCAGATATTCTGTTGTTTTGATCTGACACAGCTACTGTTCTGCTTCTAGCACTGGGCAGGTGGGGGCAGGGTGAGCTCTTGGAGGGTAGGGAGGGGGCGTTTAAACTCAGTGCCTAAGGCTTCTGTTCTCTGTGGCAGTGAGGGCTTAAACCACCATTTTCAGCCTTCTTCACTCAGTCTTTGCTCCGAGGTCTCTGTCGTGAGTGTTGGGCCCAACCGTGTTATATGCTGTCCCCTCAGCCCTCTGGGCCATAAGCAGAGCCCTAGCAGTCCGAGTTCTTCCCTCTCCCACAGCTGCGGTAGTTCCGGGATGCAGTGAGCTTGGAGCGCTGAGATAGGTCTGCTTCTGCGCCCCCGCGACTCCGTCTCCACACTTCTCCTTTCCCGCCTCACCCGCTCGCGCGATTTGCCCACCTTTAGGTGATTTCAGTAGTGGGCCTCTTCGTCTTGCTTGTCTGCTGTGCAGGGAGTTCTTTGTGGAGTTACAGTTGTTCAATTTGTTGTGAATTCCAGGGGAGATTACCAGAGGCTCACCTCACGCTGCCGTTTTTATGATGTCACTTCAGTTGTGGTTTTTTTTTTATGTTGTTTTTTAATCTTTTTTATTTCATTTCAACTTCAAGAAAATACCTTACTGTGTGGCTTGATTTGATTTTTTTAAAAATTGTAACCTCTTGAAATTTGGAGATTTTAACTTCGGTAACTTCTGAATAAGATGGATGTCGCATGATAATCTTATAAGCTAGATTGTTGATATTAATTAGGCTATATCATTAAGGGCAGTTTAAACTGATATTTTAGTTTTTTTCTTTGTTTAAATCTTAGTAGAACAAAATCAAATTGGACAGTTGATAATTAAGTACTATTCTACCCATAGCCGTCTGTATAGAAGAAATTATTCCATTGACAGGATTCCTTTTGTAAAAAGAGTAGCCATGTTTTAGCTATTATAGAAGGTTTAATAGCTCTTCCATAGAAAAACTTCATATTCATGCTTAGTTCGACTAAATAACCTTTCTCACTATCTCAAATCAGATATCAACTGTCAGATCAGTTGCCTAAATGAAAACTCTTGTTTTCGGACAACCTACTGAATTATGCCCAGCTGTTCTCTGCTGTTGCCCTGCATGTCGCCTATCTTCCAGACTGAACTTTAAACTGCTTCCTACAAATATTCCCTGATTTATTTTTTTATGATCTTGTTGTTCATTCATTCATTCAGTCATCCTTTCATTCAGTTTTTTGAAAACTGAGTAAATACTGTGTATCTGTCACAGTACTATAATCTGGGATCAGTGATGAGAAAGACAGACTTGGCTCCTTCTCTCTTGGAATTAATACCGTAACATAGAAAATAGATATTGACAAGTAATTGTAAGTCTTACTTGTTATAACACTGTATTCAGTAGCAATCAGCTAGAAACAATCCCCAAGAGATATTACGTGAATAAAAGCAAGGTATGGAAAAGTTATTATGCTGACATCTGTGGTGAAAAAAATCAGGGTGTATATATGTAAGCCTTTATACCTATTTGTATATGCATCAAATATTCAGTTTTTCAAGAAGTATTTTTATTGAGTATCTAAAATACACAAGGCACTGTTTTACATGCTGGACCAACAGTAAATAGAATAAAAGTCGTTGCCCTCAGGTAGCTTACATGATAGTGGAGTAATAGCTTTTGTTTTTCTCCCAGATAATTCTATGGTTAGGTCGCTCAATTTTGGGTGGCCTTTACTCCAAAGCCATTTTCTCATTCAGGACCTAATTTGCCAGCCCATCCAAAATTACAAGTGGACTGTTCTCCTGACATTATATCCATCTTCCCAGCTTTATTTTTTTGCCTTGGTACTTACCAATATCTAATATACTAAATGTGTATCTGTTTATCCCACTGAAACTGAGAAGAAACATGATGAAAGTTTTTTACTTTAATTCATTGATTTATTCTTCGTGCCTGGAACAGTGCCTGATGTTTGCTAGGTATTTAAAAATATTTGTTAGATAATAAGTGAAATATATATTTTCAGGTAGTAATAACTGCTTCTGAACAAGTAAAGAAAGACTTTTAATGGACTTCATCCATGCAGTGTGAACCAAAATTTGTGCCCCAGTTTTTAATAGTTCCTTAGGCTTAACATATCATCCCTTGGTGAAGTAAAACACATACATATGTATTAGTTTGAACCATATAGGTTTGCTGTATTTGTATAACAAAAATTGTTAAATATCAGCATAAATGTCATATGGTTTGACCTAAAATAGAAAAACAATGGTCCACTAAATTATACTTAAGAATAGCAAAAGAATGATTTTTAAAAGTGGTTTTTGGTGAAATACCCAGAAACTATTATGATACTGGGGAAAATGCAAAAGAACTATATGAACAAATGCAATTAACTAAACCCTGTTACATTTCTGAAGAAAGACTTCTATATTTAAACCTGGATTGAAAAGCCAGTTCTATAATAAAAAGTGCCTGGCTCACCGTATGTTGACAGAAAAGTTTTATGAAAGTGTCAAAAAATAGGATGTTGATCATTGCCAAACTTTATGTTACAAATGAAAAAGCTAAGGTACAGAGAAATCAAGAAAATTCTCTAAGGCCACAGGGTAAAATCAGAATTTCATCCAAGTCTGGATGTATCTCCATACTGTTGATGACAATTTTACATTTCTGAGTGTTGTTGCCTCATTTTTTTAAAAAAAAAAAATTGGAATTCTTTTGAAAGGAAAAAATTTAAGGGTGATCTTGGGAAAAAAAAGTGTCATTATTTTGGCAGAGACGAAGTATTCTCCCAGTCGGCAAAAATTTATTGTGTATTCAAGGCATTAGTCTAGGTGCTAGGAATTCAGTAGTGAACACTATCAACCAACTTTCACTAAATTTGACTGGTCACAGCACTCAACAACATAGTCGTTTTCTTCAAGGACATATGGAACATTCTTCAGGTGAGACCGTATATATCTGTGAGGCCATTATATGAGGCGCAATAAATTTAAAAGGATAGAAATAATACACAGTATGTTCTCCGATTACAATGGAATTAAATTAGAAACCAGCAGAAATGTGAGAAATACTTTAGTATTTGCAAATTAAAAAGCATTCTTCTAAATAACCAGTAGGTCAAAGAAGAAATCAGAGGGGAAATTAGATAAAATAGTCTTAACTGAATGGAAAGACAAAACGTAAATCTATGTGAGGCAGCTAAAGCAGTACAATTGTGTTTCCCTGAAAATAAGACCTAGCCATATATATTATATAAAACCTGGTCTTATATTATATTAAAATAAGACTGGGTATTATATTAATTTTTGCTCCAAAAGATGCATTAGAGCTGATGGTCTGGCTAGGTCTTATTTTTGGGGCAAAACAGTAAGAGGATTTTAGATGCTTAGAATGGGAGAAAGATCTAACATCAATAATCTAAACATCAACCTCACAAAGCTAGAAGACTAAATCCAAATAGGTAGAAGGAAGGAAATTAGACCAGAAGTCAATTAATATAATACTGAGGACTATAGCTAACAAAAGAAGTATATGACCTGTGCACTGAAAATGACAAAGCATTACTCAGTTAAGGAGATATACGCAAATGTAAATGGAGAGATATACCATGTTCCTAAATTAGAAAACTCAGTATTAAGATGGCACTTGTCTTCAAATTGACCTATAGATTCAATCCAATATCTAACAAAATTCCAGGAGGACTTTTCATAGAAATTGACACACTTATACTAAATTTATATGGAATTGCAAAGGACCTAGAATGGACAAAAGAACTGTCTTGAAAAAGAAGAACAACTGAGAACTTACACTCCCTGATTCCCAACTTAATGTATTATAAAGCCACAGTAGTCATGACAGCGTGGAATTGGAGTAAGAATACATCTCTATCAGTGGGACAGGATAGAGTAAAAGATGGTAACAGGAAAAGGATAGTCTCCTTAGTACAGTGTTGGGAGAGTAGGATATTTGTTGTAACAAATTTTATACATGTTAGACTTTTACATAAAAATTAACTCAAAATGGATCATATACCTAAAGGTGGGTACTAAAACTACAAAACCTCTGTAAGAGAACATATACACCAAAAGGACGATCTGTCAAAAGAAAAAACTATAAAGTTACTAAAATTAAAAATGTCCCTCTTTTCAAAAACACTAAAGAAAGATTTTTAAAGGCAACTAAGAAAAAAATACTTCTAATCATATATCTAACATATATACCGGAGGTGCCAAAAAAAATGTTTATAAGTGGACACTTGGGTCAGCGTTGCTCAAGCAGTAGTTCTCCTTAATCAGAAGTGTCTGGACACTGATGGTAACCACTTTGAGTACCTCTTTTAATTGCAGAAGTCAAACGTGACTTGTATTCATCTTTTGTTATTGGTATATATCAAGTATTACAATTTTAACACAGTTTTCCTTTCTTATAATATGTATACATTTTTTGGCACCCTCTGTGTGTGTGTGTGTGTGTGTGTGTGTGTGTGTGTTTGTGTATTTGTGTATAAACTCAATAAGGAAACAGCCCAATTAATAAATGGATAAGAGACTTGAATAGACATTTTACTAAAGATACATGACTAGCTAATAAAATGCATGAAAGATGCTCGTTATCATTAGTCTTTAGGGGAATGCAAATTAAAGCCACAATTTGATTCTATAATACACTCACTTGAATGGCGATTTTTGAAAACAGTGACTACCAAATATTGAGGAGGAATTGAAAAAACTGCAAACCTCACACATTGTTGGTGGGGACGTAAAATGGTACAGCTACTCTGGAAAACAGTTTGGTAGTTAAGCTTACACTTAACAACATAGCCCCGTACTTTCGTAGGTATTTATCCAGGAGAAATGGGAACATATGTTCACTCAAATGCTTGCAAGCAACTATTTATAAAAGCAGTATTCATAATAGCTAAGAATTACCATGTTTCCCCGAAAATAAGACCTAGCTGGACAATCAGCTCTAATATGTCTTTTAGAACAAAAATTAATATAAGACCCGGTCTTATATTTTATTATGTTAGATAAGACCGGGTCTTATATTAATTTTTGCTCCAAAAGATGCATTACAGTTGATGGTCCGGCTAGGTCTTATTTTCAGAGAAATAGGGTCGAAACTGCAAATATCCATCAACTCATGAATAGATAAACACAGTTTGTTTTGTCCATACCATGGAATACTCCTCAGCAATAAAAAGGCGTGGAAAGTTTTGGGTGTACCTAAAAACGCTAAGTTTATAAAGTCAACCTTAAAAGACTATATATGATTTCATTTGTGTGAAATTTTTATAAAAGGCAAAAGGAGGAAGAAAGCACATCAGTGCCTGCGGCCGTGAGTAGGAAGAGAGATTGATTGCAAAGAGATAATGGAAGTTTTCCAAAACTGGATTAAAGTGATGGATGCAGCATTGTGTCATTTCTTTAAATTAATCAAACTCAGACTTTGATATATGTGTGTACATGTGTACATACAGAGGGTGCCAAAAATGTATACACATTTTAAGAAAGGAAAACTGTATTAAAATTGTAATACTCAATATATACCGGTAACAACCGATGAATACAAGTCACGTTTGACTTCTGCAATTACAAGAGGTGCTCAGCGGGGTTACCATAAGTCTCCAGACACTTCTGATGACGGCGAACTACTGCTTGAGCAACATTGACCAAAGTGTCCACTTGTATTGTCACATTTTTTGGCACCTCCAGTTTATGTATTAATATTGACTGTAACTGTTGGAGGCATGTGTGTTTGTGTGTGTCTGAATATGTACTTGCAATTATATTCTCTATTGACCTCTGGCATAAAAAAGCCATATAAGAGCAAATTTCAAAGAGAACATTAATTCACTGTTAAAACTGTATGGGAATCTAGATCTCTTTTAGGTAGTAACAAGGTTTCTTTCATAGAGATGTTTATTTTGTGCCAGGGTTTATTAGAGAATATAATTGTAAGTACATATCCAGACACACACAAACACACCTGCCTCCAACAGTTACAGTCAATATTAATACATATATATATACATATATACATATTAATACATATATATACACATATATATAAATACATGTATACACTTTTCAAGAAATGAGTATTCACTTAACCAGTATATTCTCTTTCCCTAATTATCCTAGGATATTTTTCTTTATATCATGTGGAATATTATTTCCCCTTTGCACGAATATGGTTTTGTTTTTACATTGTTGAACTGTTATACAACAACGGGGGTCCTACAGGATTTTCAGAACTGCTGCAAAGCATATTCATATAAAATATAGCTACGTTTTTATTGTACTAGAATTTTGTTAATGAAAGTAATAGTGACACGTCTCTTCATTATAGTTTATATACTATTTTTAAAATTTGGTACAACTAAAGGAAACTTGCTATTTCTGCTTCTCTCATTTTACCTGTCATGTAGATCCAAAGTGGATGTATGGATTTGGGTGATGAGGGGCCATGCAAGCCCTTGAAAGTTGATAGTGTAAAAATAACAGATGAAAATAGAGAGGGATTTTCTGTTATCATCATTTTCCCGTATTTCTTTAGGAAGAGCTATGAGAATTGAATAACTATGCTAATTGTAAATCTGCTACTCTGTGTATTTACATAAAAATTATTTAATGAGTCTTCAATTAACATCTGCCAAATCTGGAACAAATTTTTTAAATGACTGCCTAGTCATTACGGTTAGGGGAATTATTTAAAATAACTACTTTTCTTTTGAGGAAAATAACATTGTTGTGATTATAGGCTTCAGCAATTATAGTACTAATAAAGGGGACGGAATTTAAATACATGTGAAAAGGATGACATGGATTGAAGAGACACCTATAACTTGAGTTTGCAAAGTGCTAAATTGGTAAATGAATTAAGTAACTCTTGGCAAACCATAGTTTTAAATACAGCTGGTAACAAGTGCTTTTCCTTTCTAATAACCTTTATTTAAATTCCTTTTCCAAGATTGATGTTTATGAATAGCATGAATATCTCTATTTCAAGCTAATTGCAAAAAAAACCATTTTTTTGTGTTTCGTGGTTGTTTTGGGGGATAGACTTTAACCTACAATAGGCTCATATCTATCAACAAAAGTATTGCAATAAACTTACAGTAGATTTCTCTTGCTGTGTGTATATAAACACTGTATATTTGGAGATGCCAAAAAATGTATACACTGACTTATATTCATCTTTCGTTGTTGGTATATATCGAGTATTACAATTTTAATACAGTCTTTTCCTTTCTTAAAATATGTATACTTTTTTGGCACCCTCTGTATATACATACATATGTAAATATATATTTTATGTACACATATATCCCAAAATTCTAAGAACTCTTTGTGTTAGAACATTACATTCCTAAGATAATTTTAAATTTTAAGAAAAGAGCTTTGTCGAGATGTAATTCACCCACTATGCAATTCAACCATTTAAAACATACAATTCCATGGTTTTTAGTCTGTTCACAAAGCTGTGCAGCCATTACCAGTCAACTTGAGGACGTTTTCATCTATCCCAAAAGCAACTCCATACCCTTAGGTAGTTACTGTGCACTCCCGTCACCTGACCCTCCCATCCCTTCGTCTGTTTCTGTATGGATTTGCTTGTTGTGGACATTTCAGATAAGTGCCATCGTACAATATGTAGTCTTTAATGACTGGTTTCTTTCATGTAGCATAACGTTTTCAAGTTCATCCATGTTGTAGTGCATCACAGTACTTCCTTCCTTTTTATTGCTAGATAATATTCCATCATTTGGATATACCACATTTTCTTTATTCTCGTATCAATTGATGGACATGTGGGCTGTTGACACTTTTGAGCATCATAAATAGTGCTGCTATGAATATTCATGTACATGTTATTGTGTGAATGTATTTAAATTTGTGTGAGTCATATTTTGTGTGAACATGTTTAAAATTATTTTGAAGTGCAATTACTGGGTCATATATTAACAGTGCGCTTAACTTTTTACGGAACTGCCAAACTTTTGTTAAGTGGCTATACCATTTTATATTCCCACCAGAAATCTATGAGGGTTCCAGTTTCTCTATATCCTCATCAACACTTGCTATTATCTGTACTTTGGATTATAACCATCCAAGGGATGTGAAGTGATGTCTTTGTGGTTTTGACTTACACGACCGTGTTGGCTAATGATGTTGAGCTTTCTATGTGCTTATTGGCTATTTGTGTATATCTTGGAGGAATGTCTGTTCAGCTCCTTTACCCAGTTTTTAATTGAGTTGTCTTTTTATTATGAGTTGTGGGAGTTATTTATATATTCTAGATACAAATCCTTTATAAGCTATATGATTTACAAAAATTTTCCCTCATTCTGTGGGTTGACTTTTTTTTTAATTGGTAATATTTATTGAGCAATTAGAATACATCAGTCAATGAGCTAAGTAAGCACTTTCCATGCAGCATTTCACATTGAATCTTCACAGCAGGCTTGTCATGGATAGTTTTTTTTTAATTAATAAACTATTTTTTAGAGCAATTTTCAGTACATAGCACAATAGAACACAAAGTACAGAGTGTTTTTATATAGTTCATGTTCCCACACTTATATAACCCCATCCATTATCAACGTCGTACACTAGAGTGGTGTATTATTTCAGTTGATGAACCTAAATTAACACATTGTCATTAAAGTCCGCAATGGGTTGATTTTTTATTCTCTTCATGGTGTACCTTGAAGCACAAAAGGTTTTAATTTGAATGAAATCCAATTTTCTGTGTTTTTTTCTTTTGTTGCTTGTGCTTTGGTATCACAGTTAACAAATCATTGCCGAAGCCAAGGTCATGAAGATTTATGCCTTTGTTTTGTTCTGGAGTTTTAGCTATAATTTATATCTATGATAGATTTTGGATTAATTTTTGTATATATTCTGAGGTAGAAGGGTAGGGTTCCAGCTTCATTTTTTTGCATATAGATGTCCCGTTGTCGCAAATCATTGGTTGAAAAGACTGTTCTTTCTCTTTTGAGTTGTGTTGGTACCTTTGTTGAAAACCACTTGGCTGTAAGTGTAAGAGTATATTTCTTGACTCTCAATTCTGTTAATCTGTCTGTCTGTCCTCATACCTATACCTCACTGTCTTGATTACTATAGCTTTGTAGTAAGTTTTCAACCTGGGAAATATGAATCCTCTTTCATTTCTTTGCTCTTATCAGACACTCACATGCTTTTCATTTCCCTGTCCTCCCAGAATGATCACATAATAATTTCAGATTAATAATCACTGTTTTTGTTATGTTTACGTAATCAATCGCTATTCACAGTTGAGCCATGTAGCATATCTTACTTTTTTCCTGTACAGTATTTTGTTTTATCTAGAGTTGCTGATTCTTTTTTTTTTGTTTTTTGAATACTCAAACATGAAGCCTTTTTCCACTTGAGAAACTCCTTTCAGTACATTCAAGAAATCTTTCTGACCTGTGTAATCCAGATTGGTTGGTTTTACGCTCTTAAGTTTGTTGCATAGCTTTTGAGTCAGAAGCTATCTTTTCATCATTATGGAAATCTATTTTGTTGGTTCCTTGGATCCTTGGATCTTCCTGTTTCTTCATTTACTCCCTCATTTTGGTGGGAGTAAAAAATCTCTAAAATCCTTTAATGTTCGTGTAAAAGGGTTTATAGAAGAAAAATTTTTTGAAACCCTCCAAGCCTAAAAATGTTTTTATTCTACCCTTTCTCTTTAATTTAGCATTCTAGGTTGGAGAACATTTTTCTAGTAGAATTTTGAAAGCATTGCTCCATTGTTTTCCAGCGTTTAACGTTGTTTAGAATTCTAGTATCATTGTTTTACTCTCGATTTTTATTTTTATAAGAAACCTAGATTTTCTCTGGAATTTTGTATAATCTACTTGTTGTTTCTAGTCTTCTGAATTTTCAGATGACGCACCTTGTTGGGTGTATTTTTATACCTATATTGGGTATTCAGCATGCTTGGAAAATTGTCTTTTTATTAGGGACAATGTTATTATTATTTTATTGCTAATTTATTTTCCTCCATATTTTAATGTTCTCTCTTCTGTTACTCCTGTTTGGATGTTGTTCCTTTTAGTTTGGGTCTCTGTCTCTCTGCTTTTCTTTCCTATTTTCCATTTCTTTGTGTTAATCTACTTTCTGATAGATTCACTGAACTCTATTGTCTAACCTTTTAGTTAAAATATATATTTCTACTTTCTTAATTTTAGTGTCCATGCGCTCTTAATGTTTTTTTGTCCTCTTGTAATTTTCTGTTCTATTTAATAGATGTGATATCTTCTCTGAGGATTTTAGTGATCTGATATGTTTGTTTTTGTCTTTTTGATTTATTTTTAGTCTCTTTTTTCTGTATTTTTTTTTTTTTTTGGCATCTGGCTTTTATACTAGAGACTTTTTTTTAAAGATTTTATTGGGGAAGGGGAACAGGACTTTATTGGGTAACAGTGTGTCCCTCCAGGATTTTTTCCAAATCCAGTTGTTATCCTTTCAATCGTAGTTGTGGAGGGTGCAGTTCAGCTCCAGGTCCAGTTGCCGTTGTTAGTTGCAGGTGGCGCAGCCCACCATCCCTTGCGGGAGTCGAGGAGTGAACTGGCAACCTTGTGGTTGAGAACCTACTGGCCCATGTGGGAATCGAACCGGCAGCCTTCAGAGTTAGGAGCATGGAGCTCTAACCGCCTGAGCCACCGGGCCGGCCACTAGAGACTTTTCTTGAGGTCTCATAATGTTTGGCTGCCTGCTCATATTTAAGGGAGAGTACCAGAAAGCTGATTGGAAAATTGGGGTACATGGGTGGAGCTTGTTGACTATGATCTTCATTTTAGGATGATCTTGCTGGGACCCAATAGGAGGTAACCTCCAATATTGGGATTCTTTAGTCTTTCATGTAGGACAGACCACATTTCCAAAAGAAGACTCAGTACTGCTATCAGGCTTCCAAAATTCTGGAAGTTATGTGAATGAAGAAGAGTAAAGAGCCTCAATGTTCTGTATAAAGGCATTCACCATTGATAATTCTGACCCTAAGCTTTGTTTTTATATCTCCCCGGTCAGAGACACATTGTTTACTTTCTTCAGAGAATACCACTAGTATTCTGGGTGAGGGAAAGGACAATAATTTGCCTGAATAGAATAAGGAGGAATCAGGAAGCCAAACTGCTTCTCAGACTTTCAACCTGTCTTCTTATTTCACCTTGAGTTTGCTTATTATACCATCTGGGGTCACCATCCCAAAGTCTCTTGGCATGGATTGTAGTGTAAATTGTTTTGCTTCAAAGCTTTCTACTCTGTTTTTCTCAGCTTCCTTAGCAATTGAGAGATTGAGGTCTGTTGCCAGTTGTTCATCTGCTTTTCTGCTTTCAGAATTTAGTTGCTGTTCTCTTCTCTCAGATATTAGTCCTTGTGGATTTATGCTATTTTTAAAATCTCTTTATTCTCATTTCATGGAATTTCAGGAGATAGTGAAAATAAATTCTTATGTCCAATGCACCATCTTCAACAAAAAGAACTCTGCTTCTATTTTTTTTTTTTTGCTTCTATTTTTAATCTCAAAGGCTTCACAGTTTTTCTTCAACCTTCACTATAACCCTCACTTGATTTGTTTTTAAAATATACTAGGCACTGTTGTAACTGACCTTCACATAACTGGCATGCCAGATTAATGAATGCTCTCCATTCCTTCTGTAAAATACATTATGGGTACCCACTGCAAGGAGCAAAAATATACTCTTAAGTATGTCTGTTTACTTCTCACCCACTAGTTGAGTTGGGTGTGCCTGTAGGGGTCAGTTTATTTCACTTGAAAGAAATGGAAACTAGAAATGGTAGTTGATATATTATGGGTGTGATTATATAAAAATAATATGGAACTCTAGTGACCTACATCCAAAGTTAATGAATGAGTATACATAGTTTTAATTTAAAGTAAAATGTTTATGCTTTGTATCATTTTTTGTGTGTGATTCTCTGCTTTAATAGCATTCTCAGTTAAATGAATAACTGCTAGCTCCAAATGTATTGGGTAATAGCTTGTTTTCAAATAACAGAAACGTCATTATATCCTATGGGTCAAATGTATGATTCTGCCATAGTGCCTGCTGACTTTTCACGTATTTAACAAGATAATTGTTTTTCTTTAGTTCCAGATGTTGAAGTGAAAGGAGAGTGTTCTAGCTATTATCTCTTGTTACAAGGCGATGGCAATAGAAAATGTAAAGCCATACTCATTCACTCAGCTAACCAGATCAATGGTTCATTTGCACTCAGTTTAATTCATGGAAAGATGAAAGCCAGGGCAGAAGAAACGTCACTGAGTAAGTGTTAACTTTAGCTGGAAAACATTTTTACATTTGTTTGCATATATAATTAACTTATGTGGTTTTTAATGAACTTATTTTCCCCAAACTCCATTTCACTTTCAGTAAATTTACCTTTTATTTTAAACATATAACATATTTGAACAATGCAGGGTATAGAGAATTAATCCCTTTTACATTATACCCAGTAAAATTTACTAGGTGAATCTTCAATTCCAAATAGGACATTTTTAGTACTTTCCACTTGAAACACATATTATTTTTCTATAATTTAGTTCTCATTTTCATTTACTTTCTCTTACACATCTTGTTGTTTTTTTTACTGCTCTTCCTTTCTCTCCAACTCTATGTTTCGGTTATTTATTACTGTGTGACAAACCACCTCAAATTTAGCTTTAAAATGACTGTTTATTATTATATCTCATAGTCCTTTGAGTTCATGGCTCAGCTGGATGTTTCTATTTTGAAGTCTCACATACGAGAGCAGTCACACGTAGCCGGGGCTCCAGTCATTTGAAGAATTAAGAGGATGTGGTGTATAGATGGCTCTTTCCCCCAGATGTTTGGCACCTGGATTAAGATGCTGGAACAGCTGACAGTGAACTTTCTTTTCACAGTGCCATTTTTTCATGTCCAGCTTGGGCTTCCTCACATCATAGTCTCAGGATAGTTTGATTTCTTATAGGGTTGCTAACTTCTCTTAGAGCAATTACTTTCAGAAGCCTCAAGGGTTTTATGACCTTGCCTAGAAGTCGTTCACTGTCACTTTTACCATACTTTGTTGGTTTCACAGGGCCAGCCTGGGTTTGTTGTGGAAGGACTCCACACCTGGGGAAGAGCAGGAGGTGTGGTTCATTGGGGTTCTTCTTTAGAGTCAGGCTTTCATACTCTATCTGTGTTTTCTGTAGGAATTTCAATTAGCTGAGCCTGCAGAAGAAAATGTGATAGAGGGAATTCTATCCTGCTACCTAAATCCTTCCCTTTAAGAAGCAGGTGAAAGTTTAAAATGCACAATACTTTAGTATGCTTATTTCCTGCAGCTTAATTATCATTTATTTTGAAATATGCAAGATCAAGAGAGATGAGCAATTGACTTATTTTTTTTAATTCTGTAATAACACATTTCCTGGGCACTGAATATTAATTGTTATCATAGAACATCTTTAATACTGACTTTTTTCTGTTTCTCAGGCTTCCCTTTTGACTTCATGTCACTTCCACGTTTTTCTGGGGAGCAGCTTATACAGAGAGAGAAGCAGTTAGCTAATGTTCAAGCTTTGGCTTTGAAAGAATATCTGAGTAAGTAACAATTTTGTACATTTTATTCTACTGTAAAAATGTTGACTTGTTCAGACATAATACATTGTTATTTCCACACTTTTTCTTATACATTTTGTCTTTTTTGTTGTGACACACATTTGTAGAGGTGATTTAGAGTAGACAAAGACTGCAACTTTTTTTCCATCAGATTCAAAATATTCCTATTTATTTGTACATCATTGTTAACATGTATAAAAATATTTTTCCAGGAAACATTTGTATTTCATCATTCTTAACCATATGCTGGAAAAGATACTTGCAATTTATTCTGGTTAATATAGATCTCTTTAGATTTTCTTTATGTATTTTTAGCTATCAGACAATAGAGACTACAAACAGAAAAAAACACATATTCAGAGAAGTTGATATGTTAGCTTGAGCATTGATTCTTAGGCTTTAATCATGAGTACCAATAATATAATAACTAAGCATATTTCACATACTGGGTAAAATTGGCATTATGGATTTTCCTTATTCAAGAAATAGACACCTTTTCAAAGGTCATAATTTTTTTTCCTGTATTTCTTGGTTATCAATTTTAACATTTTTTAATAATCATTCATTAATATCTAATATGAACTTATTTTAAGCAAATTGTTACAGAATTTCTAAGAAATTAAATTGTGAGTCCTCATAAGTTGCATGTAGAAAAAAATGATATTAGGATTAAGTAGATATATTGTAAAATACAAACTATCATTCTTTAAAAGCACTTAAAAATATTTTGACTTTAATAGACTGTTATTCAATGGAAATAAATTTTAGAATACTTGGTCTCAGTTATTCATGTAAGAATTACCTAATTTTTCAGTTGTACAAAAAGACAGGGTAATTGTGTAGTCTTGAATTCCTCCAACCATTGATTTTTTTTTTAACTTTGAAAATGATATTAGCTCAAAGAAAATATAATTAGAAAGGCAAATCAGTTTCAATAAAAAGTAGTACATGTTAAATCCAAGAAAAAAATAAATACTGTGATACTAGTATTTCTGGGATAAAACACTTTCACTTCAAACATCAACCCGCAGTATTATTCACTTGTTGGCCTTGTTCTGTCTCTGCTAAACCCCTGTGCAGGCCCCGACTCCTGCCATAACCCTCCCGCCACTGTTTATAACTTGGTTCCTTCAACATCTCCCCTATCTTTCGTTGTTACCTCTCTTCCTTACCCTTCCAACCAGAAACACTGTCAGAGTGGAAAAACAGGCAGCTCTCTGAAGCTGGTGCATCTCTCCTTTGGGTAAGAAGAGTTAACCCCAGTAGGGCCATCCATCCTCCATGGCTGGAAAGGGAAATACTAGCAGCTAAAACTACATAGCTGCCTATAGATGTGACTAGAAGTGCTGCTAGGGGCCGAGGGGAACAGAAGTACCTACTGAACAGACGCTAAAAATGTAGAAGCACCAAAATCTGAGCTGTAACACAGGCAGCACCTGTAAGGGTGGAACAGAGCCTGGAAGGGGCAGGTAGCGGCCTGAAGTTGAAGGAAGCCTTGGACCTAAGTAGCCGCTGGAGACACCAGCTCTGGGCATATCCATGAAATGGCTCATTTGCAATCTGAAGCATTAAATCTTGACTAAAATTAATGACCCAGTTAATCCATTTATGGTGGAATTGCTTGCTGAATCAATCTCTTCTCTACCCAGAGAGTTAATACTGGATTAAAAACTGGGGACAAAGATGCATCTGTTCAGAATTCTTGTGTCTCCAAAGACAGGAAAATGACTGCAAAACAGTTTCCAGTGTAAGAACATCTGAGTGTCTAGTTCAGTGATTCTTAAAGAAGTGAAATATGAATATAAAAGTACTTAAATTGATATTTTTAATTAATCTGTACATGATGAAAACTCAGTAATGTAAAAGGAACAGCTATTTTTGGAAAAAAGAATCAGTGATTCTGTATCAATACAAAGATTGTAGTCTTTGCTGAAAAACAAAGTTTTTCCAAAAGGTTTTTCAGAATTATCAAGACACAGAGTGAACTTGTTCTTATTCTCTGCCCACTCTTTCTCTGACTAGTACTGAACCAAAAAGAGCAACTGGAAAAGATTGCATGAAAATGTACTCACGTTAGTGAGGCTCTTTGTTTTTTAAAATAACACAAAAATCAAATAAAATTCCTGTTAGGGTTTAAGTTTTTAGCCTAATTTACTGTCACTAATGTTGTTTCTTTTTTTAAAAAAAATTATGTCTCGTCTTATTCTTTAGAATGATATTTAAAATTTTAAATTTTAGAATTTATATTTTACCCATTTTTTGATAATTTGTAACTTGTTGCATTTGGAAATATTAAACATCTTGTTTCACGTATTTTTAAAGAAGGAGTTTAAGAACAATTTTCAAGTAAAAGTCCATTCAGTGTGATGCAAAACAAATACCAAAACAGCAGTCATTCTGTTGCAATATTGGGTCACTATTCTCAGCTCTCCACATCTTTTTACCATTTATGGAACCAGTGCAAACATGATTGCTTCATCTGCTGATCCTTTAGATATGCTGCTCTATATTTTTCTTTAATAAATCCTTAGTTATTACTAGCTTTTGAAGGAATAGTATTCTTTAGCTAATTTATTTTTACACTTTAGTTCAATATATTTCTCCCAAATCCTTATCTGCCACTTGTGTGCAAACTCATTTATGTAGAGATTATTTTTCACCTGGGTAAATTATCCTGCTCATAACCCTGTTAAACTTCATCTGTTTTCCATCTCTATTTCTCAATCATCAAGGTCAGAAGGAAGGCGTGCCCTGGTCTCCAGATTGCCCAATATGTCATCTGATTGACACGTTTCCATAAGCATACGTCAGATTCATGATTTAAGTATATTTTTAGGATTAATGCAAATATAGGGCTAATTTCTGAAGCATATTATTGATTACATATCATTCAGATGTAAGCAAATCATCGATAACTTTTTGTTTTAGAGTGGCTTCCAGCAGATTGTGCAGAGAATAAAAAGCTTGATTGTTTTTTATATTCTCACTCAGAAGATGTAATAAAAGCAGCATATATTACAACTCTCACTTTACCACAACTATAGTGGTTCACTGCAGAAGTCATGTGTTATTCATCTTGGATCAGAACTAGAAGAACCCTTCCAAATTACCCACATTGGTGAGGTGGGATTTTACAGAGGCATTTCTCCTAAAGCTGATAGTGTAAAGCAGAACCTCAAGACTGGCTGCTTCTTTTCCAACCTATTCTATTCTGTTATTTGTGTACCGACCTCACCTAGTGAGGTCATGTGCTCTAATCCTTTGTATCCAAGGGCACAGCGCTGTTCCTTCCAGGCAGTGCATGCGCAAATGTCTGTTGAATTGAATTCTCTCTGAATTTATACTTTACTATTTTATTATAAAAGAAAATGTGATTAGCCAATAAGTGTTTCAAAACGGAAATATTTTTATAAAAGGAATGCATAGGTATAGTTTAAAAATTCAAATGGAACTGGAAAACTTAAAAGGGAAACCAGCAGGGCCCTCCCCTTTTCTCCCCATCTGTCTGTCTCTATCCACAGGCAGCTAGTTTTTCTGACATATCCTTCAGTTTTTGAAATAATATCTGTATGCTGATACTTCTTGACCTACCAGTTTTAGATATTATTTTAACATCTAACTTTGGAATGTTAAAGATAAAGACAGTTCTCCCACATTATCTTCACTTCTCCTTTCCACTCTTTCCAGTGACATCACGAATTTTGGTTAAATCGGGTTAGTTTCAGCATTACTATGATTGTATACACATAAGTTACTGCTGAGTCATGTAATCTGTGATGATGACCAACTCTCCTTTCTTATATCATGTTTGTTTTTCTTATGGTTGACGATCACCTTATTGTTAATTTCCCATTCTTCCTCACACGCAAAATATTATTATGTTTTCCAGAGGCACCAGCATTTCTGCCACATATCCATCAAATAATTCACCATATGTGTCGAACACAGCAGTTCCATTTTATTTCTCTTAATTTTTTTCCCGGAATGTTTATACTTTGCTCTATTATGAATGCATTGCTTCTTAGACCTGCCGAGACTTCTCTTTGTTCTCTTTTAGAATCTTCTTTTTCCTAGATCGGTCATCCTCCTTTTTCTTGGATTGCTCCCATGTTTAGTTGGAACATATCTTCCAGAAGCTTCTTGAGTAAAAGTTCGAGGGGCATACATTTTTCAGCTCTTGCATGTCTGAATATATCTTTACTTGATTGATAATTCATCTGGAATTCCAAGTTGGAAATTCTTTATCCTCAGTGTTTCGAAGGCATTGCTCTATTGTCTTCTGCGTCGCTGTGTTCCTGTTGAGAATCCAGTCCTATTCTTATCCTCTGCAGTTTTGGTTTATTTGTTTTCACCCCATTCTGGAACCATTATCCCCAGGAGCTTTGTCTCCAAAAGTTTTACTGTGAATTGTAGTGTGTGTGTGTGTGTGTGTGTTCCTCCCTTCCTTCCCTCCCTCTCAAGCTGTATATTTGATGAGCCATTTCAATAGAAGATTCACATTCTTAAGTCTGAAAATTTTTCTGATCTCTTTTGTAATTTCCTTCCTCCCATTTTCTCTTTTATTTCTTTCTTTCCAGGACAGAACACCTGCTTTTCATTTCCATTTCCATATTGTTATCTTTTTGCTCTTGTTTCTGGGGGTTATCTTCCATTTTATTTTAAGCTCTTTTATGGAATTTTAAAAGTTTGAGTTCTCGTGCCTAATTTTTAAGTTTTTTCTTGTTCATTGACTGTTTCTTTATTGAAGCATCTTGTGCTTGTTCCTTGAGTATAGTATCTTTTCTTATTTCTATGAGATTATTAATTACACCAAACTTTCTTTCCTCTGCGATGTTTTTTGTTTCTGTTTTTTGTTTTTTGTTCATTTTTCTTTTTTTTCCCTCTTTGCTTGCTTTTGTCTCTCTTTTTCATCCTGGACTTCTTTTTAGTTTGGGCAATAAATAATACCTTTTTCCCCTCCCAAAGTTGGAACCAGTTGAGAAATAAACTTAAGACACACACAGATGGAGATAAAATACAGGTAAAAGCTGGATTGAAGGAAGTGACTTTTTAGATCTGTGGCCAGGTGCATTTTCTGATATGCACACCTAGAATTGAATTTATCCCCTGAATGACTACCAGAGCTGGGCATCTGCAGATCAACCCTAAGGGAACAGGGTCCTCACCGCATTGCAGAGCTCAGGCATTCTGAGGCTTTGCTAGCTCAGATGAAAGTTGGAGAGGAAGGGTCTCATCAGAGCATGCCTAGTTTCTTCTCTAAACTAGCTCAGTGAGTGATGGGAGGGAAAAGGGAGCCGGAAGTGTTATTGAATCAAAGTCCTTACGCGTGTCACCATAGGACCGTGGAAATGCAGAGCCCCCTCCCCCTCAACACCTTTCCTTAGTGTCTGGTGATTTTTTATCGTCGGTCCCGATTTAGATGGGAAGTTCTACATACCTCACTCTGATACAGTATCTGGCACGCTGCGTTGTGGAGTGATGGAGTGACAACTCAACATTTTGGTTGTGAATTCCTGTCCCTGCCTCCTCTTCAATATCAGTACCACCCTCTTTTCTCTCTAGGCCTTCAGTTTTTCAAAAGGAGAATCCTGTAATCTTTCCAGTGGGTCATTTGTAGCTGCTAGCTTTCTGGCTGCAGGGCAAGGAGTCCAACCATTCGTATATAGACTCTTATTTAACCCCAGCATCAGTACCACCTTTTAATGCACCTGGTATTTCATAGTCTGAGATTCGTTTTCAGTTTCTACCAAAGAAATGAAAGTGAAGTCACTGAGCTCTGAGACTGGAGGACGGGGTGGGTGGGGACCTTTGGTTCTCACTGCTCCCTCCCTAAACATCCACGGATCTGGTCCTGTTTTAGTCCAGTTCCTCGTCTCCATCTTTCTAATACCCCATAAGTTGTGCCCCTATAGGCACCCAAGTTGATCCTGCCTCAGCTCTACTGGATTCAGTTACCAAGGCGTCATCACTATCTTCCAGAATTTGTTGAAAACTGTCATTCCTTATCGTTTCTCCTTTTGTTGTCTTTTCTTCTTCCTTTACTGTGATTTTAGGTTGGGGAAAGAGAAGAAATACGTGGAAATGGCCAAACTACCACATGTTTAACCAAAAGTCTTACAGGTTTTATTTTCACAAAAATACCAGCATAAAGAGCTGCAATATATTTCTGAAAACTTTGATAAACTTGCCTTTAGTGTTAACAAATGACTCTTTTTCTGTTTCCCTCATATAACTGGAAATTCTACCATTACCTACAAATGGGAGTAAAATGGAAGCGGGCTGATTCGCTGGATAAATTCTCTTGTTTTACTTTTGAAAATAGTTTCCATAAAATAGTAGTAGATGTGGTTTAGAGAGGATTTAAAATAACAGTCATATGGTTAATTCTATTAATTTGTTGTCTTACAGAAAGGAGAAAGTTGGCAAAGCAACCCGAAGTAGTTTCTGTTGATGAACTCAAAAGTCTGTTGATACTCACAAGGGAACGCTTTTTAGATCATTTTGACGCTATTATTCCTAAAACAATTCTAATCAAGACAGACAAAATTGACACCTCCAATCTGTTAAATGGTAAGGTTTTTTTTGCTGTAAATATTAAGGGGTTTTTTTGTGTGTGTGTGACATTTATTATTACAAAAACTAATAAAATATATTAATAAAATCAAAACGTATCTTTTAAATAGAAATAACAGTAGATATTTGTATTTCTAAATATAGCAGGTTTTCGAATAACATCGTTTTATTCAACATTGTTTCGTTACAACTTGATGAAATGCTGTAGGAATTTAACTTTTTATATCAATTAGCCTTTGGTAAAATTGGTTTCATGTCATTTCACTTAAAGTTACAGAACCTATTGATGTTAAGTGAGGACTTCTTGTTTGTGTGTGTGTATGTGTGTGTGTGTGTGTGTGTGTGTGTGTGTATGTGAGAGAGATCGCCTGTATTTCTCGTCATTTAAACATTAAAAATTTTCTGATTACCTCTTTCAGAAAGCATGTTTAGTATAATTGTTTTTGAGCAGAGGAAGAGGCTTTTAAGGCGAACCTTCTTACTGCTCTTACTAAGCTGCTAGAATGAGTGGATTTCCAGTAAGCTGTGTTTTCATAAAGTAAGAGAAGTGGAACCTACCCAGTGAATATAGTATAGTTAAAACTTCACATAATAAGATGCTCCAATATTTGCCATTCATTATAGCAGGAAGTTAGTTACCAAACTTTGCTGAGGGAGCAGGAAATCATTTCTATATTAACTTGTGTTTCTATTTTCCTGGTTCTTATTATTGTGATGAATTTGAATAGAGTGAAACTTCTCAAGATCTAACAAGAAAGCAATTGAAGATGGCTGGCATTTTAAATGTACGGGATAGTTTTTGTTTTTAATTCTATGAGAATCGTTTTTGTTCCATAGATTAATAAAACGATTGAAGCATCAAGTTAACAGTAATGTTTGTTGAGTACCTTTTGTCTGTTTGACACCATGAAGGTACACGATGAAGTTAACATTGGGATTCTTGGCTTTCAACAGGCATGTGATCTATTTGGAAAGCAAAATATACATGCAGCTTTTAGTGCCATGTTCCAAGCCCAGGTCCTGCAGCTAGACTGCCAGGGTTTCAAACTCAGTTTTGTAGTTTGTTTGCTGAATGCCTTGCCTTTGTTTCTTCACATTTCGAATAGGGATAATAATATTACCCACTTACTAGGGTTATTACGAGGATTAAATGAGTTGATACATATAAAACACTTAGAATACAATAAATGGCCCCCAGATTGTTAGAGCTGCCATTTGTATTATCATTACCATCATTGTTACATATCATGTGCCAAAGTTAAATAGTAGTGTGGGGTAATTTGAAAGATGTTGGAGACAGTCTATGATTACTTGTAAATGGGGGGGTGTGTTCAGTAAGGGAGAGAGAATAGCTCTCGATCATAGACTGGGTTCTGGAGCAAGATTAAGAAGTTTGAATCCCAACTCTGCAGCTTGCTTGCTATGTGACCTTGGGCAAGTTTTCTAACCTCTCTGAGCCTTAGTTTTTTGGGTTTTTTTTTAATCTTTAAATTAGCAATGACATAGGTTGTTATGAGGATTAAATAAATTATTCGTAAATTGCTTATTAGAAAGTTACCTTTTGTGAAGTAAGTGCTGTGTATTTTTTGGTTAAATAACCAAATATGAATTTCAAGGAAAGGAATCTAACTAGGATAGAATGGTCACAGGACTCTTTATTAGGATCTGAGGGACTTAATATAGGTCTCGGGATGATGCACTTTTATTTTGAGGCGATAGTAAAATAAATAAAGCTTAATAATAGTGACTTTTTTTTTTCATTTGCAAAAACCTTTTCTGTGGCATTTTGCACAGTTCAGGCCATCAGAGATAACCTTAATAAATGACCGAGGTAAGGATTGTACCGTGAATCCTACATCCCTTTATACACACACAGATGGATGTATGTATCTACATAATACATTCTTACATAGCAAAATTTAGTAGGTTAATACTTTTCGGTGCTTATGTGTATTTCTTTCTCTTTAGACACCAGTCCACTAGAACCTATTTCTTCAAGTCTAATGGAAACCAATCCCCTGGAATGGCCTGAAAGGCATGTTCTTCAAAATCTGGAAATGTTTGAAAAAACGAAACAAAAAATGAGGTAGCATTTAAACAGCTGAGTATTTTTAAACGAACTTTTTTTTTCTTCTGACATTGTGTTTATCAGATACTAATTTTTTGTAGTTTTACTGTAAAAGAAATATATGCTTAACTGCTATAAGGGCAGAGAGAGAGAGAGTGGGAGAGAGAGAGAGAGACAGAGAGGGCATTACAGTGGTATGTTGAGAAAATACTCTTCTTCTCCTTCCATTTGTACTTTCCCGGGGTAGATAATCACAGTTAACATTTTAGTGAATGGCTTTTCAGACTACTGTCCGTAGAGTTACATAGTACATGAATAGGTAAGAAATATTTAAACAATACAGGAGCATATAAAATGAAGTAAAAGTGTTCTTCTCCTTTGAGCCACTTTAAACTATTCCTGCTTTACATTCCTACATGTTTGAAATCTAAGAGGCGGAATGTATTTGTTTGTTTATTTTAGTTCAGTACATTTTAGGCACTCAATACATTTCTTGAATGATGGAGTAAAAGAAGAAGAATTTAGCTCTCTTACATTACCTTCCTCCAAAGTATTTCAAATCACGTTTTTACTTTTAGCCCCTTTTGATAACATGTAAGAGTTGCTATGACATTTTGTTCATATATATCAATAGATATTTATTTAGCATGAACTATGTGTCAGGCTCTCCTCTTAGAGCTTACCTTTTAATGGCGGAGACAGTCAAAAGAAAACAAATAACCAGACAAGTAAATACAATGATTGTTAATTACTGTATGTGTAATGAATAAAAGAAACAAAGGGACTGAGGGATAATCATTTTACTTGTTGAGGGGAGGAAGGTGGTGGAAATTTAGATAAGGTTGGATGGTCAGGGACAGCACTCTAAGGAGGTTACATTTGAGCTGAGACGTAATGGATGAATGAGTGAAACACATTTAGACATATAGGGCCATGCAGGTCATCAAAATATGGAGAGATACCATCAAATTCTTGATTGTGGACAAAAGTAGTGTTGCATATTTTAAGGATATGTTTTGTGTTAAAACAGGTTTAACTGGAGAATGAAAGACCATTCCATGGTGAAATTCAGAAGTCCTAAGAATTTGGTTTTAGACAAAATCAGTCACCTGTTGTGTGACTTTGTTGCCTCATCGTTAAGATGAGGATGACAGTCCCAGTGCTACTTCAAGTTGTGAAAATTTAGTGAGATAATGAATGCAAAAATACTTTGTAAGCTTGAAAACACTGAACAAAATAAAGTGTTGTCAGTGTTTTGTTTTTTGTTCTTTTTAACCTGACATATTTTAGTAGTGTAATTTATCACAAACAGGATTTTAAATTGCTTTGATATCCTTGTTTCCAGGATTCTATATAAATGCAAATTATACATTTCCCCATTACATCCAGCTTGTAAAATGATTGAGATTAATTTTCATTAAGAAACCTTTGTGAGTTACTATTAGAAAATAGCTATATAGAAATTAAATTAAACTCATAATGTAGTTCTTGCCCTCCTAGAGTATAAAGTTCATAGAACATATTTGATTATTTTCTTGTTTGACTATTTTTATTAGATTTATATTTTCAATTTAAAAAATAATTGGCAAGGGAAGGGGAAAGTGTTATTGTCGGTATATCATTGATCCCTAGTGTATAGAAATGTAAGTAGTAACCCATAATGTCAACATTTTAATCATATAATTATCAGTAAAAAATGCTTGATTTGAGTAATAAAATAAGTAATAAAATAATCAGGAAATAGTTGAATTGATATGAAGTCAGGAAATTAATATTCTGTGCCGACATTGAAAGATTTTATTTATGCTTTGGGACATAAAGCCATCGTGTGATCTGTGACTCAGTGCTTAATAAAACCTTTCACATTCTCTGAATCTAAAGCATTTTTCTCTTTCCTGTTTTTAGCATTTTCTCAGAGCTTTTTGGGTTTATAGAGTGATACAGTCGAAATAGTACTTCATTCAGAGTTAGTCTACTTCTGACTCAGTCATTTAAAATAGCTGTGTTACCCTGTGTCTGTAAGGTAAACTATTGTCGGTTAGTATCTTTATCTGAAAAATAGGAATCATCATTGTTTTTTAGGCCTGGTATGCTGATTTTCACTTTCCAAAGTACTTATTTTCAGGTGTTAATTTAATTTGGAGGTGAGACCTATGCTGTCTTTTTCAAGGGAATGAAGAATGTAGTGTATATTGGGGTGGCTGGATGGCTCAGTTGGTTAGAGCGCAAGCTCTGAACAGCAGGGTTGTGGGTTCAATTCCCACATGGGCCAGTGAGCTGTGCCCTCCACAACTAGACTGAAGGGCAACGACTTGGAGCTGATGGGCCCTGGAAAAACACACTGATCCCCAATATTCCCCAATAAAATTATTTTTTTAAAAAAAGGAATGTAGTGTATGTAAAGTAGTTTGAAAAGTATAAAGTTCTGCATATATTTTAGGTATAATAATGATCCAGTGCTTATTCATAATGTCATAATCATGGCTAGAAGAGACCTTGGAGAGATTTCTGAATACTGCCTTATTTCATGGTTGTGCTTCAAGTAATCTTTCAAGTTCATAGAAAACTGAAACATCCAGTCTCTACTCTTGAAATTTACAACATGGTGGGGTTCCAGAACATACAAGAAAGTTTTGATTCAAATTTTATAGACTTGATAACTTCACAGTACTAAATAATAAAGCATGCTGCCATTTATAAAGAATATAACTATATCCATTTTAGTTCAGTAGAAGAGAATCATTGTTGATATGGTAACTGTAAGTTTCACTGTGACCTACAGGTTTTTTAAAAATACACTTTGATACTAAGTGATTTGCAGAGATTTTACTTTATTTTCTTCCCAAATGTGTAGTTCTTCAGTTTTATTTGTACATTTTTCTGGTTTCTGCCTGTGCCATCTTTTCCTGACTGTGGTGAATTCTAATCCACTTTCATTGAATCTGCATAACATTATTTTCCCAGAACCGGTTCCTTACCTTGTTCGTCTGAACAGTTGCTGGGCCATAAAGAGGGTGCACGGGATTCAATCACTTTATTGGATGCTAAAGAATTGCTGAAATTCTTTACCTCAGATGGATTGCCAGTTGGTGATCTTCAACCTTTACAGATTCAAAAGGGGTAAGTTATAAACTTAGAATCTCCAATTAATTTTTTTCAAAAAATCATTTAAAAAACATTGCATCTCATTTCCCCAGTTAATTGATATCCTATGCCACTTTGGCAGAATTCACACGTTGGATCCCAATCTTTGTCAGTTGGCCTTCATCCTCCCATTTTACCGTAGCCAAATGTCCTGCTGTTTTGTGGTAGTGAATATAAGGGGAACAGGAATAATAAGAGCAATCTCAGCCCAGTCCTTGTAAAAGTCAGTAGCTTCTTCCTTTGTATAAAGGACAGTACTTTTCAAGGAAAAAAATATGATTTGACTTGCAAATACGTATATATTTTAATTCTCTTTTCTGTGACTGTAGTTTTGATTTTGCTGCTGTGTACTTGTCATGACACTGTCAGTCATGCGTAATAGTAGCAAAAAGCAGTCTTTCAACTGAGAGAACAGGAAAGTGGAATAAAAGTGCTTTTGGAACTCTAACATTACCAAGTAAGAACTCAGTGCCTACATGAATAATTTATTAACTAATTTGACTTCCAAGACAACTTCCACTAAGTTACTAGTTGGTAAAAACCGGATGCTGCTAAAGTTGACTTCATTACAGTTAAAATTGTGACATCAAATACTAGTGAGATTTTAATAATTTGTTTACTACCCCAGCTTCTTCTTAATTGTTAATCCATTGTTTTGAAAACCTTCCCAAGGACTTTAAAAATTATAGATAATTTTGGTTGCTTTTACAAAGGTTGTTTTGGCAAATACTGATTTTAAAGGTAAATTTTGGAGGGATCTATTTGAAGGTATCTATCTAAAAGACAATAATAGAGCAGATTTCCTTAATGTGGATGTTCACTGCGGGGGCAGGGAGAGAGAGACTCTGGGTCTTAATGACTTAATGATTTTAATGACATAAAAATTATGTAATTTTGGAGTCATTTTCCTTTTTGTGGGAATCACAAAAATGAAGAATTGTATACATATTTTCATTTATTTAGTTTTGGAATATTGTTCTTCTAAATCACTAAGCATGAACTGGCAGTCAGATGGGTTTGCTAAAACTGAATTAATGTACATTACATTTTACTGTCTTTGACCAGGTGTCTTTCTAAATGCAATGTTGTAGTGGAGATGTATTTAATTCTTTCTTTAGTTTACAGATGATTGATTTAGGAAAGTTTGATACAGTTCCTTGATGTTAGTAAAGAACTGCGTCCTTATCAAATATATCTTCTATTAATGTTCAAGTTGAAGGATGAGCTTTCATGTCACTGAATTAAGAACCTGTGGACTTTATTAAGTGTCTACCTGTGCAAGGAGCCATTCACAATGCTATACTAAATTAAAGTACAGGCCTGACTCCTGTGTATATACCAAAGAAATATTAAACATTGACAAAATACATGTTGGTTAAAATGTTTCTTTTAGAAAGAACAAGGTCTGAATAAAATTAAACCAAAAAAGATAAAGTTACTGAGAGGGATTGAAATCAGAAATGGAATACAACATGGCAAGGGTAATAACTGAAATTCTAGGGACCTAAAGAGTTCTATTATATATTACAAAATTATTCACTTTTATGCTCAGTCAACAAGCCACTGGGGTCATTGCAATTTATTAGTGCTACTTTTTATGGAACACTTTAAATGAATGCATTAGAATATAAATTCTGTCCTTTAGAATTTATTAATCAGCATGTGTCTTATATTTTAATGTAATAATTTCAGATGCTTATCATAATACCCTAGATAATTTTCTGTGGCAAAGTGGGCAGTTTCTTTCCTAATGCCATAGGGGGGAAAATGTGATAGTGAATTTATTCTTGGTACTCTACTGTCTACTTGCCTTTCTATGTACCATTTCTAAGTCTTCTGAATTCAAGCCTCTGATACTTTAGTCTGTCTATTACTGTGTAAAGACCACTGATGCAGAATTCTTCCATTCCCAACTAACCTGTTCTGAGCTTCAGGAATATGATCCAGTCCATTAGAATAGTGCCTCCCAATTCAGGCAGAGAAGGAGGGCAGGCACCTATTAGAATAACCGGGAGAGCTGAACCTAATTGCAGTGACCTTCTTTCTGAGATTTTTATATACCCCTGGCAGGTCTGGATATGGAAGGGACTGAGCATGACCGTTTCATGTAAGCTCACCATATGATTGATTTTAACATACCTGCTGATTGAAAACCTATCTCAGAAGAACTTAAGTCAGCAGTTAGCCTCTAAAATGCTCTAATATTTAAATGGTTGCTGACTTTTAAAGTAGGTGTCAAGATGACTACATTCCCAGGTAAAGAAAGATCTGGGTCCTTCTTATGTTACAGTAGGAATTAAATACCTCTTTTGTTACCAAAGATTCAAGTTGACTTAATCATTCCCCTGTAAAAAAGAATGGAACTAAATGTATAATCATTAGTTTATTACACCAAGAAAAAAATCCTGCCAGAATAATGATGCTTTTTGAATTTCCACTTCAAATGATTTTCCATTCTTGATTTATCCATTTCTCAGAATACTTTTATGAAATAAGTAGCATCATAACTTTGGAAACTTGAGTTACAGAAAATATAGGTGATAAAATCCACAGGCCTACCCCTGCTTCATTTTCTAAGGTCTAATACAACTTTTTATCCCATGTAAGATTCAATTGTACTGAAGGAAGTCACATTTCTTTGTTTAGACACTTTCTGAAACCTTTTCTCTTTCACTAATTAAACTTTAAATACAAATAAAACAATTTTGTTGCAGGGAAAAAACTTTTGTTCTGACACCAGAACTTAGTCCTCGGAAACTTCGGGTTTTACCATTTGAAAAAGCTTCAGTATGTCATTATCATGGAATTGAGTAAGTTTTTGATTTACACTTTGCTCTTCTGCATGTTACTGATGTAGCTTATCGTCTGTGAGTGTGAAGAGTGACTAATAAAATGATATAAATCGAGATATAGAGCCAAAGAGAAAGTACCGTGTTACCCCGAAAATAAGACCTAGCCGGACAATCAGCTCTAATGTGTCTTTTGGAGCAAAAATTAATATGAGACCCAGTCTTATTTTACTATAAGACTTACATAGATTATATTTTACTATATTTTACTATAAGACTTATTTTACTATAAGACTGGGTCTTATATAATATAATATATAATATAATGTAATATAATGTAATATACCAGGTATAATATAATGTAATATAACTTAATATAATATAATATAATATAGTAAGACTGGGTCTTATATTAATTTTAGCTCCAAAGGATGCATTAGAGCTGATGGTCCAGCTAGGTCTTATTTTCGGGGAAACACGCTATATCAAAAAACAAAGCAGTACGTACACAAATAATTTGTTTTCTATTAAAAAAAAAAGTCATTGGATAATGATTCAGTTTAATCGCATTCAAACATCCTAAAATTGCTCACTAGATATTTTAATCAAAATTATTTTGGTCCCTACATTATAAATGTATTTATAGTACTGGTCATATTAATATTCCCTGGTCACTAATTACATTTAGTTGCTCAGAAACTATTAGAATATGTTCCCATTTGTAACACGTTAATTATGTGTGCATTTTGATAAAATTTGTACTGTCCAGTTTGAATAAAATTTCAAAGGATTCTCTTGCTTAAAGGTATTAGCAGTTTCTGAGAGCTCATTCATATCTACCGTTTTCACAAGGACAGGAAATGGAATGGTGGTGATGATATATTTTATGATGAATTTTCAATAACTGAGTAATTCATTTTGTAAAATATTTCACATTCTTAAAGAAAAATATTTTATATTGATTTTCTATAAATGGAAATAGAAAATAACTTGATTTTACCTTAATCTTTAAGAAGCAACTTTAAGTTTATTGGGGAAAAACTGAAACATACTTTTCGATTGGCTTTTGTGAACTTATTCTTTGTTTCATACAAACTTTAAAAATACTTCACTGACAGTCATTCACTGAGGGGCTAAAGATACAAAAGACCGTAAGATGACTATTTCTGCTATTAATTAGCACATACTCTATTAGGGGAGAAAGAAAGAAAAACATACATGATTTTAGTAGAGTATAAATGGTGTTAGAAGACAGTTATGTAATTGCCCCGTGGATGGAGCAAATTAGCGGCAGGAAATATTTGAGAGAATTTCAGAGAGGACGTCTGGACTATCGTAGAATGAATGAATCGTAGATTACCTGGCAGAAAGGGACTATTTGGGAGAGGAGAGAGGTACAGAGGTATAGATTCTAGAAAGAAGAAATAGCATTTTTGTTTTTTCATAAGAATAATAATTATTTTGTGTTATAATGAGACCAAATTATGTAGTAGTGAAGATCATAGTTGACCTGGCAGGGAGATTGATCTTTACAGTAAAAACCCTTTATTTTTTTATTTTATTTTTTTTTAATTTTTTTTTTAATTTATTGGAGTGACAATTGTTAGTGAAATTACATAGATTTCAGGTGTACAATTCTGTATTACATCATCTATAAATCCCACTGTGTGTTCACCACCCAGAGTCACTTCTCCCTCCATCACCATATATTTGATCCCCCTTACCCTCATCTCCCTCCCCCCACCCCAAACCCTTTATTTTTAAAGCATGAAATTATATGGTTGGGTTTGTTTCATTGAAATAAATCTCATTGTCCTTTGATAAATTGAAATATTTCAAGCAAGATATGTTGAAAGGCTAGAATACTATCAAGATAGTGAAAATAGGAAGGAGAATACAAATAAGAGCTATGGAAAGAATTTGGGAAGCCAGTTAGATATTGGGGATGAGGATGGAAATAAGAATTTCTTCAGTGTTTTTAGCTTAGGCATATTACCCTGTTTCCCCAAAAATAAGACCTAGCCAGACCATCAGCTCTAATGTGTCTTTTGAAGCAAAAACTAATATAAGACCCGGTATTATATTGTATCATTTCAAATCATATCACATATGTCATATATCATATATTATACAAGACCCGGTCTTATATTACAGTAAAATAAGACCAGGTCTTTTATTAATTTTTGCTTCAAAAGACGCATTAGAGCTGATTGTCCAGCTAGGTCTTATTTTCGGGGAAACACAGTAAGTGGCTGGTAGTTCAATTTTAAAAACTACGGAAGGTCACCACCCAACAAGTCATTCTAGGACTTTTTTAGATTCCTTGCTATATTTAAATAGTATTTATTTCATTTAAGGAATATTGATGTAAAGTTTGACACTAGGGGCAAAATCCTCAGTGACTTTATTTTCGAGCATCAAAATTAAACTCCCATTCAAGTCACTTACAAGAAAAGATAACTGCTATCGCCAGTTTTCTTTTTAAAACCATTGTTCTGTTAGTTTTAGCCAATGAATTAAAATAAGGAAAAGTAAAGAGTTTAAAGGAGTTATATGTATTAATAAGGAAACCAACAGAAGTAGAGACCTAAAAGACTATTAGAAGTAGTGGGAGAATTTGTAAAATGGCCAATGATAAGATACACATAAAAAGCACAGTTTTTCTCTAACCAGCCGTTTCCAATTTTAAACACAATGAAAAAGAACCCATTCAAAATAGCAAGTAAAACCATAACTTTCAGAAGTAATCTTAGCAAGAAATGTAGAATAGAAAAATTTACAAATGTTTATAACAACTGATTGATTAATTTAGCCTAATGAAAAAATTAGTGATATACACTGAATTATTATGCAAGGGTATTTGTTCTCAGTGTTATTTAAAATAAGAAACATTAAAAATAATGTCTAATTTTAAGGGCTTGGTTAAATAATTATAGTATATCCTAAAATAAAATTCTGTGCCCCGACTAAAATGGCAAAATTTAGAAGACTGATAAATTATAGGCAAGTTTATGGAATAATCAGAACTCTCATATGTTGTCGTTGGGAATATAAAATGATATGTCTACTTCAGAAAAGGATCTGGCAGGTTCTTATAACACTAAACATACTCAGACCCTATCTCTCAGCAATTCCATTACTAGGTATTTGCCTAAGAGAAATGAAATCATAACTTCATAAGAAGACTTGTCCAAGAATATACAAAGCAATTGTATTCATAATAGCTCCATTGGGAAATAGCATAGGTGTACAATACGAGAATAAATAAACAACTGGTATATGTATACAAAGCAATACTACTCAGCATAACAAGCAACATTAAACTAAGACATTAAACGTCTGAGTGTGGAATTTGCGGACTTTAAAATGAGCAATGGGAATTACAACATCCATTAATGAGTCATTTCTGAAAGAAGTACCATATGAAATAGTACTTCTAAGTGGTTCACATAAGATTTTTAAATTGTTTTGTTAACAACAGGCATCACCCCTGAATCATGAAAAGATAAGAAATGCCATTTGTTCAAGCTTTCGTTTTTGACATTTGAGGAAAGAATTCCTTATTTGAGAGGATTATGCTTTTCTCTTTAACATCAAAATGTTAGATATGTTTCCCAAATAAATTTAAATTTAGGTAAACCTTTTATTTAAACCATTCATATTTTTAGCTGTATACCCATTTGTGTAAAGATTACAGATTTAACTTTTTGTTTGCTCTAAATTTACCTTAGTCAAATTTAAGTAGGCGCTTCTTTTTTCAAGTATATAAAATTTTGCTTAATAGGATATATTTTTGTTTTCTCCCTTCTTTGTGATTTTATTAAAGACCTAGAAATTAAGTATTACAGAACAGTTTATAATGAAAACCAGCAATTCCTTTATTACTCCCTACCTCCAGTTCCAGTTTTCAGAAACAAGTGTTGCATTTGCTTGATTTTAGTTTCTCTGGTGGTTGCCACGCTTATTCTAAAGGATCCTCTTCCATTAATATTTGTAATATTCCCATATAAAATATTATTGACTCCCTACTATGAAAGACAAGGATTTGGTTTCCTTTCTCAATTTGAGTTTTCTGCTGTTTATTTTTATGTTTTCAAATAATATATCTGAACGTCTATTTCATATTTCATCAGCTATAAAGCAGTATTTCTCCCATTTTGTTTGATAAGAATTTTAGGGCCTCCTAATCTGTTAGTGGAACCTTATAAGCATTGAAGATGCTTTGTGTATAACTTGAGTCTGAAAGTTAGGACAGTAACTAGTGTTTATATTACTGTGATCAACAATGATGATCAAATCTACTGAGAAAATGTACTAACGAGTATTAACATTTTCTTGGCTGCATGGTCAGCATGTCAACCCCATGAAACACGTGCTTTTCTCCTCTTCAGCCCTACAAACTCACTGAAGCACTGATTTGAATGGAATAAGCTATAATAATTCCATTTTAACTGATGGCTAAAGTATCCATCACATAACCATGTTTTTGACTGTTTTTCCCCAATGCTGTAGTTTAGTCTTGACTATTCTGAGTCTTATCTCCCTACTTTTTTCTTCTGTTGTTTTTAGTTTACTATCGATAAATTTTAACGGTACATAGAAATATAAATGATCATTCTTCATGATCACTTATCAAAGTATTAAATTAAGAGTTATTTGAGCATCATTTCTTGATTGATCTAAATCGACGCAGAGGTTTATTTATTTATACAGTTATAATGTTATGAAATTCTGATTCATTATAAAAGAATAGTATTCTTCTCGTCTATTGCCTACCTCCATAAGGAAATAAATCTAGCTGTGACGCAGTTTTCTTTATAAATTTATGCTAGTTATGCTTGGGGCATTGAGCTCGAACTACTGAATTTGCAATAAGTGAGCAAAGTGAATCCAGAAACGTGCGTTTTTTTTTCAAGATTTGTGTGTATTGCATGGGGGGGGGTCTATTTATGTTAAACACAGATTGTGGAGTAGAAACAAAATTCAAGTGAAATTTTAAAGTAAATAGGAAACCACAAGGAAAGTTCTCTCTTCCTATGTTTGCTGTAAGCCTTTGGAATACTTGGGCTCTTCTTCTACTATGACATAAGGGATATTTGGAAAAAATATATGAACTGCTCAATTACAAATCAGTGTTTCTTAAGGCAAAGTGAAGCATATCCACTGATGGCCTATTTGTTTTTTTCACTTATCTATTCTATCCTTGGGTATAAGATACCATTGATTGTAAGAGGCACTGCTTTCTTTAACCACACATTAAACTCTGCTGACAAACTGTGACAATCAGTTGTTCACATCAGCCTCTTGTTGCTTTGAATTTTCTTTCATCTATCCTAGGGGTTTTAACAGTTTCTCATGCATTCTTTGGCATTGTTTGGTGTGGGGTAGGCAGTATCGTGTCTGTTTTGTATTTACACGACAAAAAAAGCTTAATTTTATAGGTATTTTCCTTCCTTGGGATGCATACAGCATTTACTTATTGTTTTGCAAGAAAATAGGAAACTGTAGTCATTCATCCAGCAATCCATATTTACTTCACTAATATCAAATATACACTCTGCTGCTCTGTTTCTGTTCCTTTACCACTTACTCAGTAACTTGTTTCAATGACAAATGATAGTATAATCTGTTTGAAGACATTTTAAGTGGCAATTAAAGTCAACATGCACAGTGCCCGTAAGGGCGTTGAAGGGATATTATGGATAGCTACAATCAAGAGATGTTAAAACTGAAAGAAAAATTCTGCATCTTAGTATCAAAATCTTAGAGTAAGAAAAAGTACTCACTTAGAGTCAAGATTGTCATCTTTTCTCTCAAAAATTCCCCAGAGGCTAATCAAGTATTACATTGCCCCCCCCCTTTTTTTGCGTTATTGCAATGTGTATACATTTTACGTTATTGCAGATGTGTATACATTGCTTCTTGCCTAGAACCTTTCTTAACATCCATGGTCCTTAATTTTACCCTAGATTCAATCAGGCCCATTACAGAAGTAGAACTCATCAGTAATCCTTAGGATTGCTGCTGATTTTTCATGAAATATGTTTTATTAAACAACAAACTGTAGAAAGAATACTAGAGAATTGAGAAACCTATGTTCTAGTCACTGCTCTGCCACCAGTTAACATTCTGACTTAGGCAATAGTTTTCTCCACTGTTAGACTATTGGGTTATATCAGAGATTTTTCAATCCTAGCTACACTTTAGGTTACCTAGACAGCTTTTAAAAGAATATCCAAGACTGGTTCTCACCCCAGACCTATTAAATCAGAAACTCTGGGCATGTACACTAGGTGTCAATATTTCTTAAAAGTTATTCAGATGATTCTAATGTTCAGCTATGGACTGACCTCTGAGTGAGATAATCCTTACACTTTACCTAAGAATAGTATACTAAAATACATTGGTTCAAATCAGGCTCTGAAGCCATCAACCTGGGTTTAAATCCTGGCTATGCTATGTATTTTATCAGCATACTATAGGATATGCTGTGGTATAAAATCAACCTAGTGATGATGATAATGATGATAAAATAACAATAATAATAATAATGGTTATTATTATTATTATAACAACAATGACAGAAGCAGCATACGTTTATTGACCACTTTGCTTGCGTGCTCCAGGCACAGATTCTCAGGGCTAACTTGTACCCATTCAAAGAATGCTCACAATAGCTCTTTGAGATCCCTGCTATAAATCTCGTTTTGCAGACAAGGCAACAGAAGCAGAGACAAAGGTAAGTAATTTGGCCAAGTTCACACAGCTAGTCAGTGGTGGAGCCAGATTTAAATCCGGGGAGTCTGTCTCCCTGGTGTGTACTCTTAGAAACCAAATAGGAAAGTATCGCAGGGAGAGAGAGACAGAGAGGAATTCCTTAAAACCTCCATCAGGCAATCAGTCAGATGTTTGGGTAGCGATACACTGCTTGGGAGTTGAACAAAAGGCTTATGGACACAAAATCTGATTTTAGGGAGCATCTTAGAATTTTACAAGTGAAGAGGACAGATCACAGAGAAAGGTTTTAATTTTTCTAGTCCTACCATCACATATGTGAAATCATTTGTGCTTTTCTACTGCATCTGTAGCATGGGAGACAGTACAGAGCTTTCCAAAGTCACACACCTCACAGGCTATCTTCCCGATATGCTTCACTGTAGTACTTAACAACGTGGCATTTCTCCGAGCTAACATCTCACTGATGCCTTCAATCAGATTTACCTAGAAACTAAGACACACACACACACACGCAGAGACAGCCAAAGTGCTGTCAGTCAGTCGGATTGACTGATAAGGTGGGAAGTGAGATTCAAAGAAAAAAATTCGGACTGTTCTGAGCTGTGTTTGGTGAACCAGTTTAGAATGCCTTTATACCCTTTTAATCTTTGTGTTGAAAATAAATGTGCCCTTGCTGACAGAAGTTAGCATTTCACGTTGCTACATATCAGCCATGCTGAGAAATCAGAGGTTGGTAGAGATTTAAAAAGTATTAAAACAGCAACTGTATTATTTTGAAAGTAAGCCAGAGGATTAACTTAATCTGTTGCCCAGAAAGAGTCAAAGAGGAGGCATACTTCAAATGTTTAAATCTTTTGCCATGTCATCTAGCAGCCTAGAAAAAACTGAGCTTGTGAGAAAAGTCGGCCATTCACTCAACCTTCTACCAATAATGAGGAAGTCAAATAAGACCTCTTTAAGTAAATGTTTTGCTATTTTCTAATTGGCGGGGGAAAGCCCATTGCTGTCATAAGGGCTTTGATTTTAATGATCTTTCTCTCACTTAGATACTGTTTGGATGACCGGAAATCTTTAGAAAGAGATGGGGGATTTTCTGAACTTCAGTCTCGTCTTATTCGTTATGAAACTCAAACTACCTGCACCCGGGAAAGTCTTCCAGTAGCTACTGTGTTGAGCCCTCTTCCATCTCCTGCAGCTTTGTCAGAGCCTGGAAGTGTTCCTGACGTAGAAGCTCTACAGAGTGAACTCCGGACCGAAGTATCTCTATTGAAAAGGAGATCAAAAGAT
The DNA here is from genome assembly GCF_964194185.1 of Rhinolophus hipposideros. Taxonomy (NCBI): domain Eukaryota; kingdom Metazoa; phylum Chordata; class Mammalia; order Chiroptera; family Rhinolophidae; genus Rhinolophus; species Rhinolophus hipposideros. The sequence goes on along the minus strand of NC_138059.1, from coordinate 14,678,218 downwards.
CTGAATTGCCTTTATCCCAATAAAAGGTGATATACTAAGTACATAAAAATAGTATCTTCACACAAAGTACTTTAGTCCTTTGGGTGTTTTTTTTTTTTTCCTTTCTGGTGTCCGTTCATATTTTTAAACTGCTTTCTGCATAGATTTTAGATTAATTCCTCCATACCAGGAATTTTGTTTTCATTGTGAGTTGTTGATGATTTGCTTATAAGTTATAAAAAGAAATGACTTGGAAGAAACACACTGTTTCTTGCTTTATATGCTAATATACAGCCATTAGCATTGTAAAGCATTTACGGATTGTAAAGATTTTAAGCGAGGGAACACTGGAGATCTTATCCAATAGATTAAGCAGCTGAGTTTCTCTATCTAAGAGGGTGTCTGGGGATGGCAGTTCTCCGGTTAGCTCATCCTTCTCTTTCCTCTCACTGCTTCCTGCCCACATTGGCCCCTGAAATAAGGGATTCCATCAGGCACCATTTTAAAAGCACTTGTTTCACATAAAATATAGCTTTAAAGCCTCCGTAATAATGCATTATATGAAATTTCCTAGCTACTTTTTTTACTAGCTAAGTAAAATGTCCAAATACTTGAACAAAAATTAGAAGTTTATGCAATGAAAACTAATGTCTATTGAATTTATATATATTTAGAATCTTTGTCAAATTTAGATCTTTGGCATCTAAAGCAAGCCTTAAACTTTTATTGTGTTTAACCTTTCCAAAAAATGTGAAATATGTTAAAGAGAAACTTCCAAATCTTTTTTTGAAAAGTTAAAAATACCGTGTTTCCCCCAAAATAAGACCGGGTCTTAAATATTCATTTTTGCTCCAAAAGACACATGAGGGCTTATGTTCAGGGGATGTCATCCTGAAAAATCATGCTAGTGCTTATTTTCTGGTTAGGTCTTATTTTCCGGGAAACATGGTATTAGAATACTATTTCCCTGACATGGAATAACTTAAGTTATTTTCATGAGGATTTTACAAATTATGGTACTTTTTACACCTGATCAAGCTAAAAAGCAAATACATTAACATTTAGGATACTGTATTTTGTAATAATATTTCTTACTTCTGACTTGAGACTAATAAAGAGATACATGTTCAAAAAAAGAGAGTACGTTGTAACCCTTTGGTTAGCAAAATTAAAGGATATGAGACCCTGTCTTGTAAAAGGAAATTTAAACATTTTAGAAAAGTTGAAACAAGAGTCAGTTTTATAGCTTTATTTGAATTTGTTTTAACATTGTTATTTAATTTTGCACAGGTAGTTGCATAGGTACAAGTATAAGCTGTGGTTTCTTTGTCAAAATTATCTTAATAGAAAAGTGCAAGTACTTAACAGATGCATGCCGAGTCTATAAATAGCACCACCTGGCACGCCATAGCTGATTTATGTTAGAAATTGTAAGTGATGGGGAGGGTGACAGTAATATTACTTGTTGCTTTTCCTATTAGTTGGAATTCTGTTAGGTTGGTGCAAAAGTAATTGCAGTTTAAAAGGTTAAAAATAATTGCAAAAACTGCCATTACTTTTGCACCAACCTAATGGTTTATCAGTTGTCTTCTGTATTTTAGTCACTCATTGGAAGAACTAAGGGAGCAACTGTATCATGTGATGTCGATTGCTTTTTCAAGGCAGTAGCAGCAAGAAATTTTGTCTGCTTTTCTTGGGTTTATGTTTCACTGGGTATAGTTGTAACATTTAGGACAGAAACTGGACCTCCTTGTTGAGTCACTTAATCTCTGTTTTTAATATTTTCCCCCACCATAGGCTTGTGAAATCTGCAAGTTCAGATTCTCTTCTTTCTCAGACAAGCAGCAGTTCTAGTCACCACCACCATGTGGGGCCATCCAGAAAGCAATGGGTACAGAGATCATTATCTGGGACTTGTCCACCTGTTCCAGTTCCGAGCTATGAAGCTCCAGACGTCACTGCAATGGCCAGTTCAGCTCCGAGAAAGGTGTACAAATCAAAAACACTGAGGCAAATTAAGGAATCAAGATCACAGAAACATACACGGGTAAAGGTTCATTTCATGTCTCTCTGGCTTCTCTGTGGGAAGAAATTCCTTTATTTGATTCATTTAAAGTATATGTCTAAAAATTTTATGAATGAAATGAATGGTATCTACAACTTACTTTAAAATAGTCTGGTACAAGGAGGATAATGGGAAAGTGGGTGGCGAGAGTCTAAATGAAAAAAAATTAGCCCCAAATGGCCCCTCTTGATGCCGGTTTATAGATATATTGAGATAGGGATTTGTTACAAAATGTTCTCTCTACTTTTCAGTGTTTTGAAATGTTCCATAATAAGAAATAAATGCACATGTACGTGCATATATGCCAGCTGAGTATAACTTTTACACTCAGATTTCAACTCAGTACGCATGATTGAAATTTCTGTTATAACATTTACACTCTGTATATAACTTTTGCACTCAGATTTCAACTCAGAACTTATGACTAAATTTATCTGTTAAGATACTCGTCATCTCTTGCTAACAGATATCATCCTGTGACCTGTGTGATCATGTATATATTTCAGGTCTCTATTCTTCTCAATTGTTTTGGCTTAATGAGCTTATATCTATCTTTTATCTCTCTTTAGTACAGCTATTAATACATGGCTGTGTCGTTCACAGAATTGAACTCTAAAGCAGAAATAATATGTTTGTACCTTTTCCAAGAAATATAGTCATATGTTATGTTCTATTCAAGATATTGAAAGAAGTGGTTGCTGAAACCCTGAGGAAACATGGTATTGCTGAGGCACACGAGTGTTTCACGGCCTGCAGCCAGCGTCTGTTTGAGATCTCTAAGTTCTATCTAAAGGTACCTGTCTTCTCCACTAACGGCAAAACTGAGGTCATGTTCTCACGTTCCTATTTGACATGAAGTAATCTTTAGTGAGTATTTTTCACACTCATTAATTATAACTTGTTTCCAGATTTTTTTTTTAACGGAGACGAAAAACTGGAGCCAAAATATTTTAAATTTGATTTATTTGACTTTAGTCCCCACACAAAGAAGACTACATTTTAATTGGTATCCTCAGTATTTTCCTAACAAGTCTTTGACTTCAGTTGATGATAAGTTTCAAATAATGCTTAATTAGTAATTTTCGTATAAAGTGAAATGGCCACTGGACTGAGTATCAAAACACCCAGTTTCTAATTTTGGATCTATTGTCAGCTAGTTGTAGGACATTGGACAAATAAGCGACTCAGATGTCAGTTTTCTAAAATGTACATGTAGATGTGCTTAGATTATCTCCAGTTTTAAGAGGTTGTGACTTGAATCACAGTTTTATGTGGGTCTCTGATTAAAATTGCAAAGTGACCACATATATTCAGTTCCCCTCCTTTCTGAAATCTCTCAAGAAAGACAGTATTAAAGTACAAAAACCAAGAATAGAGGAAAGAAAACAATGTGGACTTGTTTTTAGTACATTGTTGACGAGAGGAATTACTCGGAAGCGCGGCATAGCAGAGTAAAAGAAGTGACGAACTGAATGCCTGCCTGGTAGAATACCAGTGAGAACCAAACCAATTCATCAGACACAGCCTTTGAGACACTCAGGAATTGAATACACCAATATCATGGAAAGCCAGGGGCAAGGGCCGGGCGGGAAATGGGAATTAAATAAGGATCCACAGAGTCAGCTCGGGAACTTTCAACTTGCTTCGCCCATTCTTCTCCCACATGTTAACTACAAGGCCCATCACATATAGTTCTCTCCACCACCTTTCTGGGAAATAGTCTCTGGAGGAGAGAAGAATTGGGGGCCACAGTGAGAAAGCCAGTGGCTTATTACGTTCTTCATGAAGCCACCAGTATACAAGCTCTGCACAAGACTGAGCTTCCAGTAAGTTTGTCAGTATCTAATTTTTATTTTTTATTTTATTTTTTAATAATATATTTTGTTTAATATAAAATATCTAAAATATTTCAACATGTAATCAGTATGAAAATATTTTTTGATACGGATTTTTATCTCATGTAATTTCCTATTTTTATTTAGGATTTTTCTTTTTTTATTAGTTTCAAGTGTACAAACAACCTGTTGATTAGACATTTATCTACGTCACAAAGTGCTCATCCCAATAAGTCCAGTATCCACCTGACACTAGTTGTTACATTATTGACTATACTTCCTATGCTGTATTTACATCCCCATGACTATATCTTTTCAATTACAGTTGACATTCAGTATTATTTTATATTAGTTTCACATGTACAACATAGTGGTTAGATATTTATATAATTTAGGAAGTGATCCCCTCCCCCCCATTAGTCCTGTCCCACCTGACTCATTACTTCATTTTTAAGGACAACTGGACAGCCAAGGTTTAGCTGACTTTTTTTGTTTGTTTGTTTAGGTGACTTTTGAGGAAAGCTTCTAACACAAAAGATGCTAAAACATAAAGGAAAATCTCAAGTTTGTTTAGCAATCTGTTCTCTGGTAAAATGCTGTATTTTATTATGTTTAGGATCTTAAAACTTCAAGGGGTCTATTTGAAGAAATGAAGAAAGCAGCAAACAACAATGCTGTACAGGTAAATAAATTATTCCCATAACACTACGTTCAGTTAAATTGCTATTTGATTTCAGGGTAGCTATGATGCTGCTATCTATGCAATAAGAACACTCTTTAAAATACTTAGTAATAGACGTATGCAAGCAGAGTATTTAATAGTATTTACTAGGTTGCTCTGTGAACAAGAGTTTTTAAAATGATGCTAAGAAAGAAAAATTACAAAGTAAATCCAAAGAGATAGAAAAATTAACCCATTTGATTGGTTGTTTTCAACGTTTGGTTTAATTTTTTTCTAGTGACACTTAGAAAACATTTTCAGATAAAGGTGAGAAAATAAACCAGAACCTTCATTTTTTCTAATGAGAACAATTATTACAGTCTAGCAGAAAGTAGGACTGTAGGAAGTCTAGCAGAAAGTACTCTTAGAAAATAAAAAGTGTTTTTAAGATAAAATGTTTTAAGATTTTGAGTTGTCACTTTTTATTTTAAAATTTCTACCATTTTCTTTTGAAGTTTTAACAGTATCCTTTTCTATCACTTAAATTTTTAATAGAAATGAACCATAACCCTATATTTTTCTCCCTCCCCTAGGTAATTGAATGGGTATTAGAAAAGACAAGCAAGAAATAACAGAAGATCATTTTTTTGGACAATTATAAATTGACAGAGCTATTACTTATTGCTTTCTTCTCTTAGTTTGAACATTATAAACAAATTTCAAAGTTTATTCAAAGAATAGATGTTGCATCTCTAAAGAATTTCATAAATATCTCATATTTATGTAGTTTTAAGGATGCTCAGTTAATGTATTTTAATTGTATACCTATTTCATAGTTTCACTATATTTTAATTTTTAAAGTTAATATTTGTATATATGTTTTAAAAGTTTTACTCTTAGTTATTTAATTATTCCAATAAATAGAAAAATATACTTCTTTATTTCTCGGTGAATGTGTCTGTTAGGGCTATTTAAATTACTGAAGCTCAAGTGAGAGTGCAAATGGTTTTTCTCATGTGTTCCAAGGGCATAATTTATTGGATGCCTCCTGATTTAGAAAATATGGGCAAAAAAAAAAATTCACACAGGAAGCCATCTTCCCTTACCATTACCGTAGAACCATCCCTGTTGGAGCTACTAGTGTTTATCTGGAATCAAAAATGAAGAGGGGGTCTGACTTATTGTGAAAATAAGTCATAGCGAAAATGACTAAGTACAGACTTCCAGAAAAAATCTTTTCCCCATTGTAGAAATTCTGGAAAATGCAGGCACTACAAAGATGACTGAAAAAATTCCAACATTCCCCCCCTTCCGCCCCATTACCTATAGGTAACCACTGTAAATATATATGTTTTAAATATATGTGATTTTTAAAAAATATTTTCAAAATTGGGGTTGTGTGTGTGCATATGTGTTTATGTGTGTGTATTAATTTACAGCCTGCTTTTCTCTTAATGTGTCATAAATTTTATATCCTATATTATTATTTTAATAACTGCATAATACAAATGAACCAAAACGTTTATTTAATCCCCTATGGTAGGATCATATAGGTTCTATTTTTCCCTATTATAAATAAAACTTTGATGAATCTTCCTAATACAGTGTTGATTATTTTCTTTTTAGAAGTGGAATCTGTGGGTTGTAAGATTTTTGATAAATATCTCCAAATTGCCTTTCTGAGAGATCAGTTTACACACCCAATAGCAGAGTCCCCGTTTCCTATTTGATGACAGAAAATAGTGAGGGGCAACATTTTTTTAAATATGTTGGCCACTCTTTAATTGGCTGTTTTTATTTTGAATACGTTGACTTTTTCTTGCTAGTTTATAAGGGTTCTGACTTGTTAAGTGGATTAGCCCTTTGTCATTGTGTTTATGGTGTTTTGTTTTTTTTCACCCTGAGAGGACACTGAGCAAGACCATCAGGCAAACGCCACTTGGTATAAGCTAAAACTCGTGGTAGAAGAGGCAGGCAGGGCTAAAGCACAGCTGCACCTGCCTTGGAGCTGTGCTCCAGGAGAGGAACCCAGCTGACCAGTGGCTCTCGGTTTATACGGGGTAAGCATGAGAGGGACCTTGAAAGGTACATAGGAGGGTATATAGGCTGAGCTTAGATGTCAGCTATTCTGCGGAGTTAGTTACTGCTGCTGGGAGTCATGCTGAAAGCTCATACTCTTTAAAGTGAGAAGTTTAGAATGAGACCCTTTTTCTCGGGAAGGAGGGCATCACAGGGCCCACCTAGCTAGCTCAGCTGTGTTATGTAGTGGTGATACAAAACTGTTGCCTGTATAACCTCGAAAAGAGAAGTTGCATCTAATGAACTTAATGGTTAAGGTCTAGTTAAGGTTATCGCCAGGCAGAATGTTAACGTATCAAGGCTGCATTTGTTTATTAATGCAGGTAAATATGATAAGGTACAGGAAAAGATAGATGCGCTAAAGAAGGAACTATTCTGTTCTCTAGCAGAATTTAAAAGAGATACCTAGGGCTTAGCACATTCTGGATTAGCAACTAAAATGGCTTCCCACTTCCAGTCTCTCCAATGGCAAGATTCCCAAAGTAAGAAATACCTCAGGAGACAGATCACACCAAAGCTGTGGTTCCATATCCTTTGTTAAGACCTTAGAAATATTTAATAATTTAAGTGATATGATCAATGATATGAAGTGTGAAGTGGTATCTCAGTGTGGTTTTGATTTGTATTTCCCTAATAACGAATGATGTTGAACATCTTTTCATCTGCTGATTGGCCATCTCTGGATGTTCTTTGCAGAAATGTCCACTCAAATCCCTTGACCATTTTTAATTAGAATATGTGTCTTTTTATTGTTGAGTTGTATGAGTTCTTTATGTTCTGAATTCTAGTCCCTTATCAGATACGTGATTTACAAATATTTTCTCCCATTCTGTGGGTTGTCTTTTCACTTTTTAGTTTTCTGTCTTACATTTAGTTCTATGATCCATTTTGAGTTAATTTTTGAGGAAGGGATTCACCTTCATTCTTTTGCATATCATTATCCAGTTGTCTCAGCACTATTTGCGGAAAAAAAACTGTACTTTCTCCATTGAATTTTCTTGGCAACAGAAAGTTCATAAAGTTTTAAGGAATTTATATCAAAATGAAAATAGGCCTCCTGGCCACCAAATTTCAATAGGCAGGAAGAAGGATGGGAAAGGTATTCAGTTGCAAACGGATTGTTTCTTGTGGACAAGAAAGACTTTTCAGAAACTCAGAGCCAGGAGCGCATAGCGCAGAGCTAAGAATAATGGAGTAGGGTACCACTCCCAGGTAGCAGAAATGAGCCCCGTATCACATTCCTTGCCCCTGACAGTGAGAACTGATGACATACCAGCTGGATTTCAGAATTATTATGGTCTAGTGACTGGCCCCTTGATGAAAGGAAGTGTCTGTTGCAGTTATCCTGTCCGCGCCTCACCATTGAATGTTAGATGTATAGATGGTATTTAACTAGTTTAATTAGTTAATTAGGTCACAGTATTCTGGATTTTAAAAAGCCACATCGTAGGAAGTCTCATTCTTATCTGGACCAGATAAAGATCACGAAATGAGGAAATGAACATATTTTGCAGATAGAAGAATGAAAATAATTGTGGTGAGAGTGGAATATAGTAGGTTAAATATGGCCACAAAGCTTCAAGCTCCTCCCATCGGGAGACGGAATCTAATTCCCTCATCCTTGTATGTGGGCTGGCACTGTGACTCGGTTTGGCCATATGTGACATAAAAGGCATGGTGTGAGCTGGAATCTAGGCCTCAAGGACCATGCAGCTTCTGGTTTGCTCTTGAACCTTGTCCCGACTAAGCAGCCACGTAAGAGAACCGGTTCGCCTACTAGACGATGAGAGGCCATGTGGAAGAGAACCGAGGTGCCCCGTCTGACAGCCAGCACCAGCTGCAGCACAGCTGAGTGAGGCGTCTTGGACCTGCCGTCCAGCACAGTGCTCCAGCTAAGTGCAGCCACGTGAGTGAGCCCAGGCAGAACCAGCAAGGAACTGCCCTGCCAACCCACAGCATAGTGAGAAATAACACGCGACTGGTTTCTAAGCCACCAAGTTGTGAGCTGGTTCGTTTGCCATGAACATTAGGTTCCATTCACATCGAAGAATTCATGAAGAGGCCACGTGCAAGAGCGAAAGTTGCAAAAACTTCATTTATTAAGGCCTTCGTTGGAAGGCCCTACTTGCAGAAAAAGGAACAATAATAGCTTCTCTTTGGACTGGATTGGCCTTTCTCGTGAGACCCAGAAAACTTGCAGAGGAAGCAGTTTCTTCACCCCTTGTGCAGGTAAGAATTACGAAGCAGGGAAGCTGCGACTAACGAGACAGTACACTGCCGTTGAGTTCTTGGGAGGAAATAGGCTTTATTCATCCAAAGACTTGTTGAAAGTTGCTGAAAGATGAACTAGCTTTGTTTCTTGGGGAAAACAAAGTTTGCTTTCATCATTCCGAGGCCCTGGTCCAAGCCGAGGCAGAATTGCAGCCATCAGGCCCCCGGGCTCCACCTCTGAGCCTGGAGTCAGGGCTGCAGGGCTTGTGGGTGGGATGCCTTCTCAGTGAGTGGGCTGACTGTGTGTCAGTTCCCACCCGTCTCTTGTCCCCATTGGGTGTCATTTTTCGCCCAGCTCCACCTCTGCCCTGCCCCTCTTGCGGTGATAGTGTTTGAGCAATGTTCTCTGTATTGAGTCTTAACGTCTTCCAAGAAAAGGCCTTAGTTTTGTCCAAGAAAAATAAAAATGAATAGAAGAAGCCAAAATAGAGGTTCCTACTGCTTTTCTGTTATACAAACGTGACTCCATAGCCTCCTTGGACATGGTTTAGTCTTGTTCCTGAGGCGTCCCCTTGTGAAATCAAATTTAGTGTAATTGAGAAGCCCACAGGTGACATGATAAAATTAATTTCTGGCCATAGATTCAAATAGTTCTATTATTTAGGATTTTTATTAACAGTGTGAAAATATTACTTGCCATTATCAAAACATTATTTACCCATTAAAAGAAAAGGGAAACCTTTTTCAAAAGAGAATTTTTAAACTCACATTTAAGAAGTTCGTATAATAGAGAAGGGTATTAAAGTCATAGCCATGGTCGTGGGCCCACTTTCCAGCAGTAACTGATAGTAAGAGGCGTTTGTTTTGTTTTGTTTTGTTTTTCTTTTCTTAATGTATCCTCCCAGACATTTTTACCCAAGTACAAGCATATCATCATGTGTCCATTGTCTCAACTGAGCAGAGCCAGCATAGCATCCCTTATCTTAGAAATATTTGTAATGTCCCATTGGCTGTCATGAGGTAAGTCATGAAGAAAGGGCTTTGGCCAAGCCCCCTAGAAAACGAAACCCGAGTTTTATGTAAGAGGTCCAATCCCAGGGCACAGAGTGAAGAAGAGTCAGGAGAAAAGGCAGGCAAGGCAGGCAGGGTGACACGTTACTGCCCTGGCCCCAGTTTCATGAGGCTCAAAGAGGTGCAGCCAGCAGCAGGTGTCTTCCCACTCACATGGGACGTCTCTCTGGATATATGATGTATGGAGAAACCGCATTTCAGACAAGGAGGAAGCATAGGACTCTATTCATCTGCTCAGGTCCTTCCTGTTACCGTGTTTGGCTTGACAAAGCTTTCAGTCCCCTACAGTTCTGCGTTGCTCAGGTCATTATCTTTAACAGCTGCGCAGGACACCAGTTCTTAAACCCTAGTGTGTGGCCTTTCATCCAAGTCTGGAATTGGTGGCAGAACCCAGAAATTCAAGTATGCATCTTCTCAGCCTCGCTGCCTGGCAGCAGCCAAGGCAAAAGGTAAGGGGAGGCAGCATTTCCAGGCAAACACTTAGTTGGCTGTAAGTGGCAGAAAACCTTGGGCCAAGCAGAGCTGGCGGTGTACCTAAGGTTGAGTAGGCAGCGCAGAGTCTAGGAGGCCAGACAGCTGAGAGACATAGGATGAGCCCAACACAGTAGTATAAACTACTTGCACTCAGGATTTTTTTAAATTGATACCCCTAGGTGTAAGGTAAAGATGTTTAGAAAAGGAATGAGAATAAAATAGTATGCATTTCAATATGGAGAGGCTAGGCTACAACTACACTACGAGATGCAGTGGAATATTTGACTTTTACCTAGATTCCACATGAGTGAGGCACAGATAAAAGTAGTCAGGAGTTTTGTATTGGTGACTCAGGGACCAGGTATAGGCTTGTTACTCATGACTTGTTTTTATAAAACTTTTTATCGGATGCCTCATGCAAAACAAAAGCACAATCTTCCCCTATCCATGATTGTTGTATACCAAGAAAATTCAGAATCTGTGGAATCACTCAAAAAATGTTTTCGTATGTAAAATGTAGTCAGGGTCTAGGCTCAGATAATTATGTTTTTTGTTTTGTTTTGTTTTTGTGTGTTTTTTTTTTTACCTACATGAATAACTCAGAGGACACAAAAATTGTGTGGGAAATGGTCCCATTAGATGTAGGCACTTGTCATCAGACTGCAGGAAGTCTACCGATTCTGACTCTTGTTCAGTAAACACCAATAGGGCCATTTGCCCCGCAATCATTGTGACAACAAAACACTAGCACAGATTTCCAGAATGCCCCAGCAGTGCCCCTGGGAGCATGAAGAGAACCACATTCTAAAAAATAAATGGAATGTGTGTCTACAGTGTATCTGTGTTTGCATTTTGCAGAACTTGTCTTTAGATATTTTGTGCATATTAGCACTTGCAAATGGACCATTCTTTGTTAACAGTTGTAGAATATTCTAATGCATAGATATGCCAAGATTTATTTAGTTCTAGAGGGTCACATTGACCTTTTCAGCTTCTTGTAACAATGCTGCAAAGATGATCCTTATACATTAGTCTTTGTGTCCTTGTACAATTATGTCTCTAGGATGAATCCCCATAAGTCAAAAGTTACATGGATTTTAAAATTTTTATAGATATTGCCAAATTGCCCTCCAAATTATTGCTAAATACTATATACCCACTAATGGATGTGTAAGTGCCTGTTTTCCCATCGCTTTCCACCACTAATTATTATGGAAAGTTTTAATCTTGGCCAATTGGTATTTTAAAGATGAAAATGAGGAATTATACATGTCCTATTTAAAGCCATTTGCAGATCATTTTATATTACCTAGTCATCCTCAGCCTTGATTTGTCTTTTTATTTGGGACACTCAGGTGGAAAAAATTGGACTTGCAGTCTTTCTAGGGTAGAACAGGGTGATGATGACTGAAAGTTAGGCAGACATAAGTTTTGCTCTAAGAATTTAAGAACTTTCTAACAGCTGTAGCCATCCAGCAATGGAGTGACTTGCATCAAAAGTTAAGGCGCTCCCTCCCCCGGGAAATTTTCTATTTCTGCGGGAATGAACAAGTACAAGGTATATTCAGGAAGAGATTCCTGACTGTAGTGGAATATTATACAAGGTCAACATTTCCCAAAATGTAGTACCATAGTATATCTGGTATGATTTTGGGTGGTACAAACTTTTATAATTTTTTAATTGGTGTATATTCCTTTTTATATGTATATGCTATGTTGCTATACTACTAGCAAATCATATACTAAGATACTAAGGTGGTATTGCTAAAATTATGAATAGACTTTGGGAAATAATGTGCTGGATGAACTCTAAAGTCTCCTCAACACTGAATATAATCTCAATACTAAATATAATCTCAATACTACTTCTAAATATAATAATATATAATACTACTTCTAAATATAATCTCAATACTACTAAATTTTTGAATAGCAAAAAGGCTTCTCTCCCCGAGTCTTTCACATTTATTACAAGCAATTTAAACACAACCAAGTCCTACAGAGAATTCAAGTATTTGGAGCTTGGCGTATAGGTTGAATCCCATAAAAACTTAGTTAAAAATGAGATTCCTGAGCCCCAAGTGAAGACCCATCCTGAAACTATACACACAAAAATACATGCAAAACAAAACAAAAAACACGCTAATAGCATCCCTTTTACCCATTCGCACCTTTCAAGGCCAATCTTGGAGGAAGAAAATAGTAGGCTGTGTCTTCATACTCCCATGTCCCTCTGTGGCTATCAGGAAACCACCAGCCAGTCCACCATATTCAGAGGTGAATATTTATTTAACTCATATAAATTTTACATGATACCCATGGTGCTATAAACATAGGCACATTTTTTTAAACTCAAGGTACATTCAAAAATTACTCCCTCGTCCCAGCCCATTGCAGTCCTCTGAACATAGAATATCTGATATTTGTAACACAAAGGCCAGAACGGCCCCTGTGTGTTAATTTTAGGAGAATCCTGACTATTAATGACCATCCCTTCTGACTTTAACTAAGAAGGGTCAACAAGCTTTTAGACAAAGGAGCATGCATTGTGCAGCATTTTAAGCCCATCGATCGATAGAATTAATGAAAAGCCTCTGCCTAGGTGTTTTTTAATAGGTGTATGGTTTTGTTTCTCCGTTCAAGTCTGAAAAAAAAAATTGTCTAAGTTTCTATTGGCCTTCTTTAAATCCCTATGGGATGATTTAAAGATATGTCATCACACATATGTCACCCCAAAGAGCAAATGAATAGCTTCTCACTAAGTAGTTAAACATCATTCATTTGTATTGGTTTGCCCTGAAAGAGACAAACATATGAATTTAATAATTCATTGATTCAAATAAGAAACAAACTGAGCACAGAACGAATTGGGCAGAAACAAAGTCCCCAAAATGACTCAGTTGATTTCGTTAACTGTACCCAGGCATGAACCAGACATAGGAGTTTGTGTCATTCACAACATTCATAACACACATGAAGATTAAAAGATCTACAGTGTAAAGTCATTGTAATTTGTTGAATTCAGAATGAGAAAAAAATGAGTGAGTGAAATTGATTCATCATATCCACGCTGATATGATACACTAACTTGGAAGAAACTAAAATGATTCATATATATAATTCTCTTAGTAAAATTTTCTATTTCTTGCTAATGACACATAATTCAGAAAATGCATTAATTTTATTCAAATATATTTTTTCTAAAATATAAATATTTAAATTAAATTTTTATAAATGCAGAGAATGTAGTTTCTGTTGATTTCCACCCACGTCTTAATCAGTCCAAAACTTAACTGATGAAGAAATAATATTTCTAATTATGATCATTTTAATGTGTCTATAAATATATAATAGGATCTTTGCAACTTAATTATGAGTAATTAACTCATACTTCATGTACTACTGAGCACCTTAGATTATATGTTGTTGAATTAAACTATTGGCATTAATATATGTATTTTAATATGTTATTTACAATACACAAGTATAATTCTCTTGTATAACAACATTCCAGTGATTTTGAAAATATATAATGAAAGAATGCAGTATAGTTTACAAATGCATCAAAGCTTTCCTAACAATAGCAGCCTGGGACTTCACTCTTCAGCATTTCAAAATAGGAAACCAAAAAAAAAAGGGAAAAAAAATCAACGTCCCAAAGCTGGTATATATATATATATACTTTTTTTAGACACTAGCTTCACATGATGCTCTGTTAGGAGTTCTGTAGGTGAGTGTAGGGAATGGCACACAGGTTCCTTCCCTTGAAGAATCACAATGTACATTCAAGTTTCTGAGCAGGCCTGCAGTTGTGAAATCTGTTTAACATTTCTTAACTCAGTATTTAACAAACATTTTTGATTACCAGACTTGTTTCCACCCCCACAAAATGCCACTCGTTGACCTCTGGAACTAGTGTCACATGATACATACTTTGGGGAACCGCTGATCTAAAATAAAACATTGTAACTCAATAAACACCTCTGTCTCAGTGAGCAAAATGACATTCCTTTAACACAGTTTCACTTTTTAAAGCTCTTTGCATAGGTATTTGCTAAAATATGATTCTGAAAAAAAAACACACAAATCTAACCTAGAACATTTGTCTGTGTAAACTGCAGGGGAAAGAAGGGTTACAGATGCTTGCAGAAGTTCTAGAGCTAATGTTCAAAGTCTGAGGAAAGTGGCTCCCAAATAAAATACTAGGTGTATTTTTGGTGAATTCATTTTGAAAGATAAAAGCATTAAATCAGTCATATGCTATATGGTGTCTGAAAATATTCTTGTAGAAAAATATCAGGTCATTATATTATTTCTCTGCAATTCCCGAAGAGCTGCAGGAGGCTGTCAACAGATGTGATTATAACGCTGGGTCTACATCTAAAACCCAGCATCATCCAGAAGTGTATGACGCTGCTCTGTTACTGGTTCAAAAATGCATGCATACAAGCACAGGCAGAAACAAGGGTCAATCAATTGCTCAGTGCATCCACTGAAAACCACAAAATGAGGATAATTAGTTAACCCCACGTTAGTTGATTGTGTGTGTGTAATCAAAATGGCAATCTTTTAAAAAAATATCCATAATTTGCTTTCTATAAATAAAACTGTCAGTCTTGGCTCTATGACAGCAGACCTTGGTGTGAATGCAGCCCAGAATTAAGCTTCTTTCATGCACACCGCTCTTCAGCAAAGCTTTGCAATTTGCAGTCTACTTGGGCTCAGTTTCCACCAGCTTACAGCTCAGATCAGTATCCGAGGCTTTGTTTTAATTCCTGCTCAGGATATGCTCATGAGAACACTTCAGAATCTTTCTCCATTATTGAAAGATAATTCATTAAGAAAAAGTAACAGATTCTTCACACTTAATTAAGAGTGGCTTTCCATTTGAAGTACTTTTCTTTCCTTGCCAGCGAAAGTCAACTGAGGAGTAGGAGATAAGTCACAGAACAAGGAGTCTTGGTTACTGGGGAAGAGAGCGGTGACAATGTCCAGTTTTCATCTATTCAGCCCTTGCTTACCTGGGTGAGCCAGTAGACCAGAAACTGGTGTGAGTAAGATCTGTACATGCTGTTCTAATGTTCACGCCCTTGATTGTCAGAAGCTATGCGGTGCATTTCCAATCGCCCTCTCTTCTTTACTGTTCTGAAAAGACAGTTGTATTCTGATATCCCTTGTGTTTTCCTAGGGTAACCCCTTGGTGGTGAAACTGACGGAGGAGTCTGGGACAGTGACGCAGGACTCTTGGGAGCTAAAGCTGACTGGGGCATACAACATCTGGTGCATTGCTCACTTCAAATGGTGTCTGATGGCCCACTTTCTGGTGGCATCTCAGCCCTCCTTTTCTCAAAGGTAAGTCACCCCTCTGTTCAGGCAACCAAGCCCAGTCTTGTAATTTTCGCTGACAGGAAGGAATGAATGATGAAAACTATTGGCTTGGGGCAGGAATGAAGGTCCAGTTGCTGAAATTTAAAAAAGAGGAGAGCATGAGAGATTTTTCAATTAATGCTTCATACAGAATAGCGATTTACACATTACACGCATTACACACATTACACAGAATAGCGATTTACACATGTTTTTGAGTCCTTGCCCCTCGATGAGATAAAGAAAAAAATAACTCTTTGAACTTATTCCTTGCATCTCATATATCTTTTTTTTTTCTGAAATAGGTTCTGTGAAACGTATATATACCAACAGCGTAAATATCGATGCTGCCCTTGGCTGTCTAAACGGTTTTCTTTTGGTGTCATATAGTGATACTATTTGTGTTGGAATTAGGTACAACATGAAGCAATGCTAAATTTCACATGTGAAGAGTAGGTTTGAGTCCTGGCTCTAACACTTCTTAGATGTGGACTCTTGAGTGTCACTTAAAACTTCTCTCGGTCCTATCCAACTCACAGGGTGATTCGTGTATTAAATGAGATACTGTATGTGAAAATTTCTTATAAACACAGAATCCATGCTGCTAAGCAGCTGTGTCCTCCTGCCCTGTACGATTGGGTTGTTGTCTGCTAAGCCCCCTTCTAACGTCTCATCCTCCTGGTGTGTGCCTAGCAGAGCCGACACATTGTCAGAGCATAAGAGGTTGAATGTTTCTCGCCTGACCGAATTCAGGAGAACTGGGGAGTTGTTCCCAACTCTCATCTGCTGTCCCCAGTTCCGTTCTGAGGATGACGGATGCTGCTGGAAAATAATAACCTGAACTTATAATAATATGTAGCAAAGTTAAGGTTTTACACATCATGAACCAGGCACTGTGCTACATATTTTCTCTATGCTAGCTCATGGAATTCTCATAAAATCCCTATGAGGTAACTATTGTTATTATCTGATTGCTATGGGAAACTACCAGTTGGAGAAGTTAGAAAACTTTCTGAGATCAAAGATATTACCATACAGAGAAAGCCTGGACTCAAATGCAATTCTGAAGCCTGAGTCAGGGCTTAACCACAATTTTCTGTTACACTAATGCAGATGGCAACTTTTGGAAGTTACTTTAAAGATGACCTACTTCAGTCCCTTTATGTTGTGGATGGGGAGACTCACATCTACAGAAATCCAAGGACTTGCCCAGGACAGTTGGTGATTAATTCCAGACTTAGAAAACATGGGGTTCTTATACCCTCAGTTTAATGCATTTCCTACATCTCTGCTCCCCACCCCTACACCAGAAAAGCCTGGTGTGTGTTTCCTGGGCTTGCTTAACTAGACACTGTGGGAGATATCTCTGAATTTGAGCTTGTCAGCCTAATATACTGGCAGCCAAAAAATCAGTCCTTCCTAAGTCTTCCAGCTAGGGCTGTAATTATAGGCAGAAAGGTTGACATTTAGACATAAGTGATTTTTGTCACAGGCAAAAACAGCCTTGAATTTTCAAGCCAAGGATACATATAAAGCAGGAGACTGGTCCTCGTTCTTTTCCACTTCACTAGACAGTAGTCACCTTTAGGCAAAAGTACACAGTTGGGTGATTGACAGAGCAGCAATTGAACTAGAAGCTTTCTTAGTAAAATCGACTTTCAAGTCACTTATTTCCAAACTGGTTCTTCAGGCTTAACTTTCTGACAACAAGAAATCCTACAAAACACCGCAGATCCATTTTAAAAGTTAGAAACATGATGAGCTGGAAAATGCTCTTCGAAAGTGAGTTCAGATCAACTTGGCCACAGGGTGTGGTCTTAGTAAAAAATCTGGTGCTGTGTTGGGGCTACTAGTATTGCATGTTCTAGACCAGTGGTGCTGGAAATGTAAAGGCCTCTACACTCTTTCAGAAGTGTGGTCCTGGCCCTTTCTCTGAGCCATCCCCCCCTAGGTAACCCTGAATGGTTTTTGGAGAATTTAAATGAGTGAAATAACTATGGAGAGATGGGGGTTGGCAAAGGAGAGAATGTGGAGGCCAGTAGCCGAACTGAAATCAATGATTGGACCTTTAAAACTGAGATTTATCGCTGTGTGTTATATAATCCCCATCCCTGTCATCAAGTGGAAGTCAGTATTTGTTGACTAACCCAGGGACTAGTTATTAAGCCAAACAGAGACGACTTGTTACAAAAAATCAAGGACCTAAACAAAAAAAAAAAAAAAAAAAATCAAGGACCTCTTTGAAGTTCTACATTCTGCAGTTTAAATGAGATGCTCAGTCTTCCTGAGAAATGTTAAGAAGTACACTTGCTAGAAAGTAGAAGAATGTTCAATTCTTGCCCTTTGGTGGAACTGAACTAATTTCCTTTTTCATTAGGGTAGACAGTAATGATCACAGGAAACCATGAATTTAAACACAGGGGCTGTTTGCATGGATATGAGAAGTATCGATGTTACCTTAACTAACAAATTCATTAATTTTGTCGGATGTTATTTAACATTAGCCTCCAAATCCTGGGCTTCTGTCTGGCACTGTCTCCGTGTGTAGAAGGGATGGTTTCTCTGTTCCCCCACTGCCGTTTCCACTCTGCCTCTAGTCCAGCCTCTCCCACACACCTCTTGCTCTCCATGCGCTGTTCCTCTGAGACCTTTCAGCGGGCGTGACTGTGTCTTTTACGTCCCTGCATCCCTGCCGCCTAGCACAATACCGAGGTGACATCACAGGCTTGCTACTTTCAAAAATAAAGGGCATATTTTGAAGCTGGTGGAACCCTATCTGAGAAGAATTCCATGCTGACTTTGTAAAGGATTCTTTCCTTTAACTCAAATATTTCTGTAGTGTCCTAGTGGACAGTCAGACCAAAGTTAAACACTGAAAAAAAATTGGATCTGATCGCTGTTTCTCAAGGAGCGAATAAGACGTGAATCTGCAAGTACTTAGTTAATCGTCAACTGATAAATAAATATAAGGCAGCATTATGTTTGTGAGCCATTATAGGTTATGTCGCTTCATGACATATACGAAATCATACTTTGTACAGGAACGTGCACTTACAATCTCTCCATCTTTGCCTCCAAAATCTAAATACAGCATCCTTATTCCATCATCTGAAGACATTTTCAGCTTTTCATATGGAGCCTGTATGATTGTCTTGGGAAAGGCACCCTCCTGTGGTTCAGTGGTAACAGAAAATCCATTGTCATAGTGTATGGTCAAGCGGCACTCCTGGTTTTTGTAGGTGCAAGCTGAGAGAGAAAGAGAGAGAACAATGGAAGTCAATCCATTTTCCCAGGCACTTAACTTTTAGGTCTCAGTCCCAAAGGCCAGGCACAGATTTCTTTCTAAAGTTAAAAAATTAATAATTGTTCATGAAAATATTCCCCTTGGACTGCTTTCGATCTTGTAATTTAACTTGTTCTATGAAACTAAAGGAAATGGAAAGAAATTCCATTTGCTGTGATTTACTGAATTTTTATCTGGGCTCTAGCCCTGATCTGATCGTCTGACAACCCACAGGCAGATAGGTGTACTTGCCTTCCGATGGCCTTGTCTCAGGAGGGAAAAAGCTGACATCTGATTCTGATTTAGGGCAAGCTACCGCTGAATCTTGATTCTCTCTCTCTCTCTCTCTCTCTCTCTCTCTCTCTCTCTCTCTCTCTCTCACACACACACACACACACACACACACACACACAATCAGTCAATGTCTTGTCTTCCCTCTGGTGAAAAAGCTAGCATTCCCCCCGTTATATGATCAAAGTTAACAAATGTAACACTCCTAAGAAGTCAGGAGTGGGTAGTTCAAAGGTGATCTAATTTCAAGAAAGCTGACCAAAGCTCATTTATAAGTAGAAAGGGGTGCCTTTTGAATTTCCCTGATGATCTGATGACCTTGGGTCCTGGAAAAGGTGCTATAGCAGATCGATGGCAGATGTGGCACCTTCCACGAAGAAGGACATTTCCTCCCCCTGCCCAGTGTGGCATCCAGGAATGGTCCACACGCTGCCCTCTGAACCAAAGGAACAACACTGAAACCTGTAGCTCAGGTTAGGTGCCAGCTTTTCTCTGTGGTCCTCACTGCGTTTAGAAAGAGACCAGCGCTTTAAGCTTATGAGCTGGTTGGAAGGACAGCCACCAGCATCCAAGTTCCCATTTAGCAAGACTAGTGAAGGTTTAAAACCCTTGATAAAAGAGTTCTGGAAAAGATTATTAGATATCAGATTGGAGTTTTTATTTTTCAGGGTTTTTTTTGTTGTTGTTTTGTTTTTATTTTTTGCCTCACAAAACACACCCAGGCTAGTAAATTGGCTCAGGCCTCTACATATGTCTGAAAGCTCTTTAGGGATACCAGGATGTTTTCTTTGCTGGGAATGGGGTTTGGGAGGAGTACCAATAAGGGCATTACTGATTAGACTTGCATTAGCTCAGCTTATAAACCAAACTGAATTTTACCTTGCCACACACTTCTGAAGCAGGACCTTAGCTTATTATAGGTGAAACAAGCAAAGCTCAGAGGTGAACATGTCACAATCCACGTGATTTAGATTTCGAAATTCAAGTTCTTTCCACTCTGCCATGTGTCTTTCTCACACTCTGGTACTCAGGAGATGGAGGGATATGGAGAGGGACTTTGGAAGGAATTTCTCAGAGTAATAGTGGGATGGGGGAGACCTTCAGAATTTGGGGAAGAAATAGGGCTGTGTGTCTGCCCACAGAATGAGGTAGCTTCTACCTGAAACTCTGGTTAAAACCTATACCCCCCTTCCTCCAACTTACTGTGGCAACTTTCGACTTGGAACTAAGGGCTGATATTTTCCTAAGGTGCATTCTCTAATAGGTCTTTGAGTCCTTCTAGGCAAAGCCAATTGATAAATCTTATCTTCTCGGAGGGTCCTAGACCTCTGCCACCCCTCCAGTCCAAGGGGGACCGAGACCAGTGGCAGAGGTGTAGTTCTGGCTTCCCAACTTGAATCCTCATTTTTGACATTCATCGCTTCTGCCACCTGCAGAATATGTGGGTGAATGGGCTCTAAACTTGGGTTTCACTGTTTTTCCTTCCTCTTTGTTTGAACTAGGAAGCTATGCCCTCAGATATTCTGACTTCTCTGCTTGTGATTCCTTTTTCTAGTTGATATCAAATGGTATTCAATGCCTTTATATAATGGCATCGGTTATCTGAAAATGTTCTCAATCTTCCCAGGATAAACTGAAAACATTATCAACTTCATTGAAGACCCAAGTTCATTAAAACATACACCTCTTTCCCCAATCCTGCAAGCATCTTTCAATTTGTAACTGGGTTGCACCTTTGGTCATTTCCATTTCTTCTCTCCCACCACCCGCTAGCTCAGTCACACAGTTGCTAGTTATTCTCCTTTGGCTGTTCTATCAATAGCTTCACTATTTTCCTGCGTAAGTAGAGTTCAGTTTATTGAGAGAGAAGGATTTTACAAAATTTGTGGAATGTGAACTACACCAAATCTCTTTGGCCACCTTGATTCTTTCCTAGAATGCTTCTGAAGTTGTCGCAAGGAATCTGAACTTCTCTGGTGTTACACATATAACTGCATTAGCTTTAGCTTGCCGGTGGCTTGGGCCTTTTCCATCTCTTAGGTGCAAAACTCTCATTTTTCTTGCCACACGGAAGAGGCATAAAATAGTAAAGTTTCAGTGACACTCCAAAAAGGTTTTCAACACTGTTTGAAAATATCGAGGGGCACTAATTTGTTTCAGGATAATTTCTAAAAGACATTGATTACGTTGCAGACGCAGCAGGAATTCTACAAAACAACTGGTGTTTCGTGTTTGCACAAGTAGAGGAAATGTGGAGAAACCCTACTACAGGTTGACGTGTGTCCCATCTTTTGAATCCTCTCGGTGCCGGAGGAAACTGCACCCTAAAGCAGCACTACTCGCAGAGTGGTCCACCAACCAGGAGCGCCAGCACCCCCTGCTACGTCATTAGATGGAAATTCTCAGGCCCCACCAGGAACTGTGGGTCAGCAATCTGAAGCTCTTGAGGGTAAAACTGAAACACTTTGTTGTTTTCAGTGCAGCTAAAGTTTGGAAACACTGTACCTAAGATGACACGTGGGAAAGCCTGCTCCTCTAGAGTAAAGCTGTACCATAGGGCATTCTACCATGCTGGAAACGTACTAGCTCGGCACTGTCCAACATGGCAGCTATTAGGCACATGTGGCGATTGAGCACTTGAAAGGTGGCTAGAGCGACTAAGTTGCTTATTTACATTTGCATTTAAATAGCTACAGATGATTAAAGGCTAGCATATTGGACAGCATGGGTGTCTCCATCATCCAGCATCAATTTATCTATGTATCTATGTACGTATGTATCTACGTATCTGTCTATCATCCATCTGTTGGGTACCTACCTATGTACCTTCCTCCCTACCTGTATGATTTAGAGAGTGGCATGAAAATCATTTATCACAGCAGTCTGAAAAGAACTGTTGTTTTTGGGTCACTGGCCTAACAGTGAGAAGCTCCGTGTCTCTGTAGACACTGTCATGAATGAAGAAAGGACTTTAGAGAGACACAACATAGCGTTAAAGTCAGGTTTGTTGTTTGGTACTCATGTGATCTTGGGCAAGTTACTTCACCTGCCTTAGGAATTTGCTTCCTGATTTGTACAATTCAGTTGACAAGGGAATTGTGAGGATTATAAATGAGATGAGGCGATGTCTCGTCGCCCAGGACATACACACACACCTGGATGGTTCTACAAAACAAAACAGCATCTACACTGACATTTCTATTCCAAGTTATTTCATTTTTAAAATATTAGTCTTGTCTCAGTTAGCTGATTTCAGGAACTGGAAAGGGCTGTCTTGCACAGTATGAGAAACAGAGACATTGTGTAAAATGCTTGGCACACAGGAGATCATCACTCACTCCTGTAGTATAGAAGGGTTCTTCCTTCTACACGCACACGTCTGACTCGTCCTTCCTTAGAGCGCTGCGTGAATGTGACTGCACCATTGCACGCTCCCTCCTTCCTGTCTGCGTCTCCATGCATCCCAGGGGCAGAGGTGATGGGTGATTCTTCCCAAGGGTACACACTTTGCTCTGCTCACCCTCACCTACATGCCTTTGGTTCCCGCTCGTTTTCAGAAAACTGGTAGTCCAGTTTTCTGATAAAATTTGCAAGCTTCCTAATATATTTCCGATAATTTTATTCTGTGATAAATGATTTAGAATCAAGGTCTGTTGTTTCTAACAAGAACCCTACTGGCTGTGCCTCAAAGTTCATGCCTCCAGGAAGCTACCCAGGGGTTACAGGTAGAAAAATTACATTCAACGAGCTAAATTACCAACTTTTCTTTGAATGAAGATGGGATAAGGCTTTTCACAACCAAACCCTCAGGTTCCATTTTCCTAGGGCATACGGTGTGCCTTAACTTAGAAGAACTGAGGTTTACGCTGGAACCCCCAAAGGCCAGTAATGGAAACTTCTCTGAAGCCAGAGTGGAGTAGAGGGTGCATTCTTCCTAGAAGGAGAGTGACATCGGGACCCCGTCGCCAGCTGCGCTCACCGGTGCTGACTTCGGTAATGAGTTCAGCTGAGTTGTGGCAGCCCTGTACTATGCTCCTTGTCCAATGAGAGAGGTCCCTGCTGATTTCAGCCCTGAAGACATGTGTCTCAATTCCCTGCCTGGTACCGGTTCGTGTTGCAAAAGACAGGTCCACACCAGCCTGGGGTGATCCTTTCCCTGGGCCCGAATGGACCAACCTGTTTAGAGAGAGAAAAAGAGATCATCAAAGTGTAAACTACTTTATTCATTGGACACGTCACCTCATAAAAGCCCCTAAATTGGTGACTTGTTCTCTGTCATTCTGATCTGAAACCCAAGGGTCCGTTGTACCCTTATGTTCACCAGAGTTTCTTGCCATCCCCTCACGATGGTGGAGTAGATTAAGAAGTTTCCAAGAACTTGACATCTGCTCGAATATGCAGTGCCATTGAATAATGTGACTTTCACTACAGTCGGACAAACTCCGCTGTGCTCACTCATCCAGAAAGAAAGAGAATTAAGTAAATGAGAGAGAGGACAACTTAAATAATGTGTGAAATTCCCCCCACCGTTCCTTTCCTGGGCATATGTAGGTCCCAGTGTGAGCATGAGAAGGGACAGGAAAGCTACTGTTTCCTGGGTTAGACTTCATCCCCGTTTCTTGTACTTGGAGCATCTAGTAGTTTGCAGTACATTGAATGTAAGTCTGAGTGGGCATTTTCCATGCACATGCTCTCCAAATGCAAGCAGACAACCTTGGGACTCCATTGAAGAAGTAGCAATCTGTGTATCTGTATTAAAGCTTGAGAAAGAACCAGCAATGCTGGACTTCTTAAGAAAAGGAAGCAAATTGTGCTTTATGGGATGTGTAAGGGATTTTCAAGAGTGATTTTTACTATACTCATTGTTCACACTGATTTTACAACTTATGAGCACAGGACGTGATGCCCACAGTAAATATTTGCTGAAAAGCCAGACTTTGCAGAATGCAACCTTCTGAGCAGCCATTGGCTCCCACTTCTCACTTGCTCCCTATAAAATACACATGGATCTCTCAGGCTCTCTCAGACTTCTCAATATCTCAACCTCCTTTTAGGAGAGACTATCATATCAATAATTTGCAGGATAGCGAAAGTATAATTTAGTAAATGTTACTGCTCTCCAGGGTCTTTGCATTTTCAGCCTTATCTTTTAACACAGAAAGAAACACTTTACCAGTTGCTACAGAAATTTCAGGTGTGTCTATTCGCTTGGTGGTTGGGAGAATTATTTTTTTAGGCAAAGCACTTGTTACCTCTAGATTAAAAACTGCACAAAGGAAATCCCAAAGCTTATTTTCTGTTGTAAGCTTAAATATTATAGACCAGCGTTATCAGCTGGAAAAAAAAAATATTGTAGCCTGTTGAATTTCTAGCAACAAGCTTGCTGTATAACTCGTAGGAGCTTTTTTTACTTATCAAGTTGGAGGTAGTAGTTTGCAGTGCCAACTTGAAGAAAAACATTCATTACAAAACCCTTGGGTTGTAAAATCTTGGAAGATACATTCCCAAGAGATAACAACTGTTGGCAAGAATGTGGAGAAAAAGGAACCCTTGTACACTTGGTAGGAATGTAATTGGTACCACCATTATGGAAAACAGTATGGAGTTTCCTCAAAAAATTAAAATTAAAACTACCATATGACCCAGCAGTTCCACTTCTGGGAATGCATCCAAAGGAAGCAAAATCAGTATCTCAAAGAAATATGTGTACTCTCATTTCATTGCAGTATTACTCACAATAGCCAAGAAATGGTCCATCGATGGATGAGTGAATTTAAAAAAATAATACACAAACACACACACTCATACACACATTGGCATATCATTCAGTTTTTAGAAAGGAAGAAATCCTGCCATTTGCGACAATGTAGATGAAACTGGAGGGAATTATACTAAGTGAAATAAGCCAGACAGAGAAATACCATATGGGCTCACTTATATGTAGAATCTTAAAAAAAAAAAAAAAAAAAAAAAAAAAGAAAAAAGAAAGAAAGAAAGAAAATTAAAAAAATTAAAAGTCAGATTCACAGAAACAAAGCATAGAATGATGGTTGCCAGGGGCTGGAGGCTGGGGGAAATGGGGAGCTATTGGTCAAAGGGTACAAACTTTTAGTTACAAGATGAATACGTTTTGAGGATCTAATGTATACCTTGGTGACTATAGTTAATAATACTGTATTGTATACTTGAAAT
The DNA here is from genome assembly GCF_964194185.1 of Rhinolophus hipposideros. Lineage (NCBI taxonomy): Eukaryota > Metazoa > Chordata > Mammalia > Chiroptera > Rhinolophidae > Rhinolophus > Rhinolophus hipposideros. The sequence continues at coordinate 14,652,710 of NC_138059.1, read as the reverse complement.
TTGCTGACAGAGTAGATCTTAACTGTTCTCTCTCACACACACAAACAGTGTAACTGTGAGGTGATAAATGTGATGATTGGGGTAATCATTCCACGTGTGTATCAAATCATCACGTCGTTATACACTTCACACGTATGTAATGTTATTCGTCAATTATAGCTCAAGATAAAAAAATAATCAAATATAGAGAAATTTCATGAATCTCATTGAAAGGAGTCTAGGACATTGTGAGAGGAAGTCTCCATGGGTGCTCACACACAGGAATTTCACATGTAGAGACCGAGTCTACTTCGTCAGGAGGGAGAAGGGAATTTTGTAATGAGAAGTGAACAAAAGGGGCTGAGAAACCGACGGAGGTTTCCAAATCTCGGTGAGGGTAAAGAAAACAGAAGCCATTCTCAAAAGCCCAGTGTAGGGTTTTAAATGGCTTGAGGGTCGGGTAAAAATTTATTAAGAAAGGTATATATAAAAAGCACAAATTTGTATTGTTTTTTCTTAATTGTTCTAAAGTATTTTTATATTCAATGGTGTTTAAGTTTTAGACTCTCTAATAAATCTATCTAGTTCTTCCTTTGTTAAAATCTTAAAATCGGTATCAGTTTGGCATCTCTGACAAACTGCATGGTAAACTGATAATTGACATAGCTTTGGAAAGCATAAAAACCTGCATTAGAGCCCCATTCTGCTCTTTCAATGTTCTAATGATCCTACCTCATAAATAATTGACATAGCTTTGGAAAGCATAAAAACCTGCATTAGAGCCCCATTCTGCTCTTTCAATGTTCTAATGATCCTACCTCATAAATGAAGGGCAAATGAAATACTCTACGTAGGGTGCATAGCATAGAACCTAGCATATTGTTTGTACTCAGTCAGTGTGATTTCCATCCCTTGCCTCTACCCTTGGTTTTCTTATGTTAAAAGCATAATTCCTGCCTCATGATATCAAAACACTATTCAGAGGAAAGAGTCCTTCCGATGGGAGAGTGAAGATCCAAATTAGGAAAGGTGCCCTAATGCTGCCAAAGACAACATGAGCTGCTGCTTTTAGATGCCTATGGTCCAGGAAGGTATTGAAGAGGCTCTACATATCCAGGCTAACCGTAAGATGGACGGATGGCTGAAAGACAAGGTAACTTGTAAATTCGTGCTTTGCTGCTTGACGAAAAGAATGCTTTTGAGATCTGAGCCTGAGTAAGGTGCGATGGAAAACCAGAAGGGAGCTGCATTTGGAAGAGAGCATCCTTCTGCTTCAAAGAACTCAAGTCCTTGCTGGGAAGACTGCACACCAACGTACTAGAAGGACTTAGTATGTAAGTGAAACTCAGGGCCATGGGGATCTTTGGGAAATGAGGGAGAACAAGTGAGCGGTTGGAGGACTGGGAAAGTGGCAATTGTATCCTGATTTTCAGAACATGGAATAAAGTAGTTTATGTGACCCTGTTCCCAGGTGAGGTTCTGTATTGGATTTTTTTAAGTTACCGTATTTTACTTTTGAAAAGAGGAAACAGTAGTTGCTGAGGGTCAATGTGGCTTCCTTATATTCAACTGTTTCATTCACAAACAAGATTACTAGAAAAGTAATAGATGAAGTGAAAAAAAATGTATTGACAGTAATAGATGAAGTGAAAAAAATGTATTATTCAGAAAAAAAAAGTATTGACAGTTTCCTGTAATATTCATTTGTACTTGAAAGAAATCAGTATTGGATTCACAGCTTATCAGTCAAATGGGTACAGTGTTAAGTCACCATAACCATTAGGAGTCAATTCAGTTAGGTATGAAAGCAGAGCTGTGGCCTCAGATCTACCCTGTTAAACCTTTTTGTTTAGGTTTTTATTAAAATATAGCTAACATACAATATTATATTTATTTCAGGCGGGCACCATAGTTATTCAACATTTATATACCTAAAGAAGTGATCACCATGGTAAGTCCAGCAACCATCTAACACGGTACCACATTATCACAGTATTATTGATTGTATTCCCCATGGTGCAGTGGAAGACCAGAAATTAGTGGCATTTGAAAGACAGCATCCTTCTCCTTCAAAGAACTCAAGTCCTTGCTGGGAAGACTACACACCAAAGTACTAGAAGGTACATTACATCCCCATGACTTTTTGTTTTATACCTGGAAATTTGGACCTCTTATTCCCCGTCACCTTTTCCCCAATTTTGATTTTTCAATTGCAGTTGACATTCAGTATGATTTTATATTAACATCAGGTGTACAGCATAGTGGTTAGATATTTATATAATTTAAGAAGTGATCCCTTTGACCAGTCTAGTACCTACCTGGCACTATACATAGTTATTACCTTATTATGAACTACATTCCCTCTGCTGTACTTTACATCCCGTGGTTATTTTGTAATTACCCATTTGTACTTCTTAAGGCCTTCACCTCACTCTGTAAGGTTTGTTGTTCATGGGTCAAAGTTGACAGCTCTTGGGTAGGATGACGCTGTGGAAAGAAACTTGCATAGCCATCTGCTGGAGCTCAAGACCAAGCATAGCATGATCTCCTCCAGGTAGGTGCCCCTTCTCTAGACTCCCACACATCATTATCAATCTATGGATGCCATTGTTTTAAGAGGACCACTTCATCTTCCTTAACTGGACCTTGATGGCCTTCAGGGTAGGAGTCTTGTCTCATCTCTCACGATTCCATGGTATCCCACCTGGCACATGTTAGGTGTTCTGTTCATGTCAGCTGAATAACTGCATGAATACAATTTTTCAAAACATTTTCAAAATGCATGTTTTAAGTTTGCAAAGGAAAATGCACACATACACCAACACACACACATACACAACTGACCTATTTTGAAATGCTTTAATATTTGGGGCCAGTGAAAGTCCTCCTAATGGAGTCTTCGTTTGCAGACCACATTTGAGAACACATTACCGTAGCCAGATTCTGGACATTAAGTACCAAGTAAATGTCAACTGGACATTAAGATGTTAAAAGTCACCATTTGGATGGACACTTGAAAAGGTAAGGGCTAAGGATAGAATCCATCCGCCTGAGTTCTTCCCATTTTGCCAGGAACAGGCTTTTTATATTCCTCCCAAGATTCTTCCCAAAGACCTTTCCTGATCTGCAGTCTCAGGAGGGACTCAGAAATAGCTATTATTTATCTTTCAATTATTTTACATTTTCAGCTATTTGTGTATCCTTAAAAATATGACCATCTGTCTCTTATCTGCGGTAGGAACTAAACTATAGTCACTGCGAAAATGCTGTCTCCCAAGAGAAGATAACTTTCTTACTCAGCCAGAGAAAAATACTGGCACCCTGGGACAGGCTTTCAAGCTGCAATTCACACCCAATTTCTTAGTTTTATCTGAAACTGCTTGACAAACCCAAGGATATGCTTCATTTCCTGGCTGCAAAATTCAGATACACATTCCCATGGATAAACCCATGGTTGGAAGCAAAGTCACCAACTCCAGCAAGATTTTACATTTCCTTTTACAAAGGAGTGTGACTAAGCGAACAAATGAATAGGACCACATGATATTAGAGAGTGGTGCAAAAAAAAGGAAGGCACCGATATGAGCAGACAGGGCAGTCAGATACCCCAGATGAGATATTTGCCAACTGTGTGACCTTAGCAAGTTTCTTAAACTCTCCATGCCCCAGACTCCTCAAATGCAAACTGGGGATAACAATATGCCTGCCTCATGGTCATGTGGTGAGGATGAAATAAGTTACATAAACACTGCATGGCACAACGCCTGATATAGATTATATACTAAAATCCATTATTATCATTAGTTCAATTAGTGCAGGATTTTAATTTGATTATTCCCTGCTGAATGTCTAGCACCAAGAACAATTCCAAACACATGGCAGGTACTCAATAAAAAGTTGTTAAATGAATGACTAAATGAACAGCTGGGATACAATGAGGACTTATTTTCCAAGGAGTATGTAATGAATGACCACTGTGAGATACTGACTTCTCTCCCACTCTCAGTCCCTCAACCACATGAAACAGTAGCTAATGCTAAATCCAAAGAACTTGGGTTCACATTCACTAAATGCTCATTTCCAATTAAATTCAATTCTGGAAAAAAGTGATCTCAATAGGTAACTAGGATGAAATGTTCTAGGCTATCAGCCTCACATCCATTTACTGTTTCTTCTTTCAATCTGTTTCTTCTTTCCATCTCTGGCAACTGGTGTTTTCTGTAGTGACTTGTTTATTTAGGCAGTCAGAGTTACCGTTTTTGGTCTGAGAGTAGAAGGTGACCATTTTATCAAAAAAGGGAAAGTCATTAAACTTTCAAATTGGTGGCCAGCATGGCTCCCGAGTACATTTAAAGAATTGTATATAAATGAAATGGGTAAATACAAAGAAATGGTGAAATGTCTTAAAATTACTTCAAACGCCCAAAGTGGTGGATTCCATGCGGCTCAGTATGGCTGTGGGATAAGTACATTTTTGGGTAAAATTCTTTGTTGAAGACTTGGAGGAACGTGGTGGTAGAAATACTCATTCCTACAGGAGGCCAGGCCTAATGTTTCTCCATCAGTAACTGAGGGACTAGGCCGCATATTGTTTCTGGAGCTTCAGCTATGCCCCTTTGCTTGACTGATTTTGATAAAAACAAAAACTAAAACCTGTTTCACAAGGTATGCTGAAGCACTAATTTAATTCTGGATGGGAGTTAGAGAATGTTGCCTAAAACGTTCCATACAAAAACATTATTATTAATATCCTTAATTAAAACAAAAACAACTGCAGCACACCAGTTCAGCCAAATTAGTAAAATTACATATTAGGTAACTGGGTTGCTAAGCAATATTACATCCTCATTTTACTTAATTGCTGTAATTAGCATCTCCCAACTGATGCCACAATGCAAGCTACCAAAAAGAAAGAAAAAGCAACTAGTCAGATGCCTTAAACGGTCTGGTGCTCTCGGATACTCTCATCCAAAGGCCACCCCTAATGGAGCCCAACAGTCAAGAGACTCCAGAAAAGAAGTGAGGAGAAAGAATCACTAATAAGGACCCACCTGTCAGGTAGGAGGGCCCACCCAGGTACCATACCTCCTCATCCAAGACCAGCTGAACAATTGCCTCATTTCTATCTTCTAAGCATCTGTCATTTGGATAAGGCAAGGTCCCATCTCCAGGAAAGCTGATATTGCTAACAGGTATTGGCTATACGCAAAGACCAATTTAATATAGGAGAATGCGCAGCAAAAGAGGTGGGAGCCAATTTTTGACTGTTTAATGGTATCATTTGGGTAGATTTCCAAAGACAAGTTATTGTCTTCCGCACGTTCTCTGTGGCATCATGATCTTTCACGGCCAGCTTCCAGCAGTAGTGTGGAGAAAGGAAAGTACTAGATGCCTGCTAGGTGAAAGTCTGCAATGATACACCATCTTGTAGTCTCTACAATGACTCTTCATAAAGTGGTATTATGGCTTCCACTTTACAAAAAACAAACAAACAAACAAACAAACAAAAAACCCATGGTTCTGTGTGGTTAAGTAGCTGCCTAGGATCACAGAGTGAGTGTCCAGAATTTGAACCCAGGTCCTTATGACTACAAAGTCTATATTCTTTCCATCATAACAGGAAAAGGGGCCAAACTCCAGCTTGTCAACTACAGGTAGGAAGAAAACTGAAGTGACAGAGTATAATGAAGACTTCATATCATCTATGGCTTTAAATTATCCATGCACTTTTTTTCTCCAAGTTGAACAAGACTTACGTTCTGACAGACATTCTCACATCATGATATTCCAATGTCTTGGGAAATTTTTCCTTTGAAGGTAATAGTCTTTGTGTTATTTAGTAGTCTTAAAGCTCTAATTTTTAAATATGTTCTTTGAATTTTCTGGTTATCTCTTACCTATTCCCTTATCCCATCTATGCTTTATATAGTTCAACATATATCACAATGTGTAAAAATGTGTATTATAATAAGGCCTTCAAGAGCTTCGCCATGTAAGACAAGGACAATTAAAATTAACTCTGTTTTACTGGGAAAATGAAACAAGGAATGAATAACCTGAACAATTAGCTCTTTCTGTTGGTTTATTTTTTTCACAGTTGGTTTATTTTTTTTACAATGGTTCCTCGATTTTGGAACATAATCCGTTCCGGAAGACCACTTGAGTTCTGAAACGTTGGAAAACAGGCGACAGCTAGGCCTCAGGATCTTGCAGTCAGCAGAAGCCTTATGACATGTTCAACTTCCAAGGTGTATTTGAAAACCGAAGCATTTCCTTCTGGTTTTACAGCGTTCGTAAACCGAAATGTTCGTCAACGGAGATGTTCAAAAACCGAGGTACTACAGTATTCCCCTACCATCAATGCAATGTCTGTCCCTAATAGGAGCTTTTTAAGAGTTCCTTAAAGTGAACTGAACATTCTTGCCCCAAGGAGGAAACCATCATTAGGCTACCTACCTGCGGTGTTGTTTCACGTAGCATTCAGAACTAGCTTTGTGGTGTGAGTTGAGGGGTTCCAGTCCCCCAGTTTTCACCTCACACCTCCCTTTCCCTACAAACAAACCAAGAACTCTTCATTAGCCCAGTCCTTATATCTCACTGACTTTGATTTAAGGCACCATGAGTGCCTGATAAACGCAATATTACATGTAGGACCAAATATGTCCAATTACTTATCAGTCATTCACATATTAATTTTAATGATGTTCTCCAATCTTCACAATTGCTAACATTTATCAATCACTTATTACATCTCTGTCATAGGCTAAGCATTTACATACACTTCTCAATCGATCCTATCAATAACTGGATGAAGCAGAAGATACTATCACCCCCTTCATACAGATGAGGAGACTTGAATTCAGAGATTAATATTTTGCCCAAGATTACATTGTAAGTAGAGTTCTCAGGATTCAACTGCCGGTTTGTCTGATTCCAAAGTCCATGCATCTCCTCACTCTGCTCATCTCCCTCCCACCAGTTCCAAGGGGCTCCCAAAATCGTATGAAGACAGGCACGAGGCTGGCAGTTGGTGCGATCACTAAGTGTAATGGGGCAAATGGAATGGACGGGTGTGTAGGAGAACCCCACACTTCACAGTTGGACAGAGTGTCGCTCCTCGGACACGTAAATCCTTTTTCACTGCCCATGGATAATGCCTACATTCCCTAAGAGTGAGAAGGCCTCCCGGGCTGAGTGCGAACACCACAGGCTGCTTGCAATATAATGTTTGACAAATGCAGTTGGCCAGACTTTCCCTGTGGAAAACATTCCTAAAATTACTGAGGCGGGCCTGAGGCAGCAACTCCTTTTAGCACTGAGAAACAGGTTAGTTCCTTCGGCGCCAATAATTATGCTGCATGTTTAGTAGAAATGCTCAGTGTCTTTGGCTCCCAAGTGGTATCATAGGAGAGGGGTGGGCATTCATCTGTTCCTCTTTTTCAGCTACCCCAAACCCTTCCCTCAGGCCCACAGGTCAGAGAACTGGGCTCAGACCAAAGTCACTCTTCACAAGCTCTGTGCTTCCAAACCTTTCGCCAACAAACTGGGTGTGCAGAATTTCTGCGTTATACCTCCTCTCCTCCAGAATTCCAGAAATAGCGTGACCTTAATCCTCGTTCTCTGTAGGCCCATCTCGCTCGCCAATTATGACGACAGTAACCAAAAAAAACCAGCACACTTACTCCAAATGGGCAAGAGCACCTTTTTTTTTTTTTCAATGTTCAGCAACATCAAATAGGCTTTGGATAAGCAAAAAAATGTGTTCCCAAGAATTCATAAAAAGCTGAGGGATGAGAATCGCTAAAATAATGACATGGCTGTTGTGAACTTCCTGAGTGCACTGCTGTAAATTGAACGACTGATGCATGTAGCACCATTGAAGCTTGTCAGTGGGAGAGGTGACTCCTCGTAAACATCTCTGCATGGCGGCCAACACCAAGAACACGTGAGCATTCCTGGGGTGACTGCTGTGAAACACAATCAAATATTTTATCTTCCAGAAAAATATAACTTAGATGTGCCTGAGCCTAAGGGGTGAAGGGTGGGGGGTCTAAACAAATCAACTGTGAACTGTGTTTGAGAGAATAAGTCGATTTTGGAAGAAACCTGTTTCCTACTAGCTAGAGTCCCAGTCCATTCTTTTGCAACAAAAAGGAAGATCTCTGACATTCTGTTCAGGGCTTTCCATCACTGCTAAGGTGACTGACAGTTGCCCAGTCCTGCTACGTCCCAGGCATTATGCTAGATAAGCCTCTATTTAGGTCATTGCTATGGATTGAATCCTACTCCATCCCCACCCCATCAGTCCATATGTCAAAGTCCCAATTCTTTATGTACTGTATTTAGAGATAGGGCCAATAAGGAGACCATTAAGGCTGAAATAGGATATGGCCCTGCTCTGATAGAATTAGTGTCCTTGTAAGAGTCACGAGAGTTCCAGTTCTCTTTCTCCCTGATGTGTACAAAGAAGTCACGTGATCACACAGCAAGATGATGGCCATCTACAAACCAAGAAGAGAGCTCTCACTAGACACCCACCGTGCTGGCACCTGGCCTTGGACTTCACCCTCCAGAATTGTGAGAAAATAATTACCTGTTGCTTAAGCCACCCAGTCTATGGTATTTTGTTGTGGCAGCCTGGGCTGACTAATGCAGTCATCATTATTTAATTTTCATAATCACTTTGCAGTAGACGTTACAATTAAGTTGTCAGGAGAGTTAAGGAAAGGTTTATGTTATACACTTAGCAAATTCAAAGAGCCACTAAAGCTCCAGGGAATAAGAAACTGCTCCTGGGAGGCTGCAGAGAACAGTGGTTAAGAAGGTGGACTCAGAATCAGAATCTCAGGTCTCTCTTGCTAGCTGGATGTGGGTAAGTTGCTTCGCCTCTTAGTTCCTCAGTTTACTTGTCTGTGATATGGGAATAAACCCTCAACCTCATAGGATTGTAAGGGTTAAATATAGGAACGCTGCGGACTACATTTGCCCAATACTTGTTAAAAACACGTTTTCCTGACTCCCAACCTAGCCTGCTGAGTCAGAATCTCTAGGCAGGGTCCCCAGAACAGGAATCTTCAATAAATAACCAAACTCTGATAGAATCATGGAAAGCACTTGTCCTTGACCTAGTCTTCCTTTACAAAGGTCATCTACTGGTTTATTACTGCCTGGGCTACAGTGAGTCCTCACTTAACATTGTCCATAGGTTCTTGAAAACTGTAACTTTAAGTGAAATCAGGTGTAGCAAAAACCAGTTTTACCATAGGCTAATTGATAGACAGAAATATGCTATAGGGACTTAATTCTTGTTGATACCAGTTAGCTCGTGGTGAAATTGGTTAAAGTTGCAGTTTCCAAGAACCTATAGATTATGTTAGGTGAGGACTTAACTGTATTTGCAAATGGTAATGGCACCCAGAATAATTAATTAGTAGATGCCCTAGATTAAGCTTTTAGAAGATATGACTCTATACCCATAAGTAAAAATTAAGCCGCACATTTAAGATGTATGTACATTACTATTGATAAATCATACCCCAATTAAATATTTCAAAAGTAAATTTTAAAGACAGAACACTCACACACCCTCTTTTTTTCTTTTTTTTTTTTTTTTACTGTTTCATATAGATTGTACTTTTACTTGGCATCAAATCAGGAGCACTTTCAACAGGTAAATTTTATGTATCCTTGGGATTCTGGGTCTTTGATCAAGGTTTTTCAAAATATTTTTATTGAAAAGATAGTAAACATACAATATTATATTTGTCTCAGGGGTACACTATCATTACTCAATATTTATATACCTAAAGAAGTGGTCACCATAAGTCCAGCAACCATCTGACGCTGTACCACGTTATTACAATATTATTGACTATATTCCCGTGCTGTATATTACATCCCCATAACTGATTTGCTTTATATCTGAAAATTTGGACCTCTTATTCCCCTTCACTTTTTCCCCTTTTACTATTTTTCCATTGCAGCTGATATTCAGTATTATTTTATATTAATTTCAGATGTACTGCATAGTGGTTAGACATTTATATAATTTAAGAAGAACCCGCCTGACTAGTCTAGTACCCACCTGGCATTATACATAATTATTGCCATATCACTGACTATATTCCCTATGCTGTACTTTACACCCCCATGACTATTTTGTCACTACCAATTTGTACTTCTTAATCCCTTCCCCTTTTTCACACACCCCCAGCCCCTCTCCCATCTGGCAGCCATCAAAATGTTCTCTGTATCTATGAGTTTCTGTTTTGCTGGTTTATTTTGTTCTTTAGATTCCACATACTGTGTTTCTCCAAAAATAAGACCAAGCAGACCATCAGCTCTAATGCGTCTTTTGGAGCAAAAATTAATATGAGACCCGGTCTTATTTTAATATAATATAAGACTGGGTATAATATAATATAATATAATATAATATAATATAATATAATATAATATAATATAATATAATATCGGGTATAATATAATATCGGGTATAATGTAATATAAAATAATATAATATATAATAAAATATAATACCAGGTCTTATATTAATTTTGCTCCAAAGCATGCATTAGAGCTGATGGTCTGGTTAGGTCTGATTTTCAGGAAAACACGGTATAAGCAAAAATCACATTTCATCTGTCTTTCTCTGTCTGATATACTCCACTCAGCACAATATCCTCCAGCTCCACCCATGCCTCCTCAGATGGCAAGAACCCATTCCCTTCCATGGCTGAGCAATATTCCATTGTATATATGTACCACCTCCTCTTTATGCATTCTTCCATCGATGGACACCCACATGCTGCCTCCACATGTTGACCATTATGAACAATGCTGCAATGAACATATGGATGCATTGGTCCGCTTGAAGTAGAGTTTTGGGTTTCTTCAGATAAATGCTCAGAAGTAAGATTAGTGGGTCATTCTTTGTCTCTTGTTATGCCTTTGTTTTAAAGTCTATTTTGTCTGGTATAAGTATTGCTACCCCAGATTTTTTGTTGTTGTTATTCGTTTCCGTTTTCATGAAATATCTTTTTTTCATCCCTTCACTTTCAGTCTGTATGTGCCTTTCAATCTGAAGTGAGTCTCTTATAGACAGCATATTTATGGGTTATGTTTTCTTACCCATTCAGCCCTCCTGTGTCTTTTGATTAAGCATTTAATCCATTTACATTGAATGTAATTGTTAATAGGTTTATAGCTATTTCCATTTTATTATCATATTTTTCATCTTTCTTTTTTTCTTTTTCCTCTTTTTAAAGAAGTCCCTCTAACATTCTTCATAATATTGGTTTGGTGTTAATGAACTCCTTTAGCTTTTTCTTGTCTGGGAAGCTCTTTATCTGTTCTTCAATTTTAAATGATAGCTTTGCTCCGTAGAGTAATTTTGGTTGTAGATCCTTACTTTTCATCACTTTGAATATTGTGTGCCAATCCCTTCTGGCCTGCAAAGTTTCTGTTGAGAAATCAATTGGCAATCTTATGATGGGAGCTCCCTTATAAATTACTAGTTACCTTTCTCTTATTACTTTCAAGATTCTCTCTTTAACCTTTGTCATTTTAATTATGATGTGTCTTGGTGCGGGCCTCTTTGGGCTCATCTTGTTTGGGATTCTGTGCTTCCTGGGCTTGTATGTCTATTTCCTTCACCAGGGTAGAGAAGTTTTCCATCACTATTTCTTCAAATAGGTTCTCAATCCTTGCTTTCTCTCTTCTTCTGGTAACCATATAATGTGAATGTTGCTACACTTGATTTTGTCCCAGAGGTCTTTTAAACTATCCTCATTTTTCAAAATCTTTTTTTTTTTTCTTTTTGCTCTTCTGATTGGGTGTTTTGTGCTACCTTCTCTTCCAAATCACTGACTCATTTCTCTGCCTTATCTAGTCTTCTGGAGATCCCTTCTAGTGCATTCTTCATTTCAGTTATTCTTCACTTCTGAGTAGTCTTTTTTTTTATGGTTTCCATGTTCTTTTTCATGCTTGCTTTCTCATTCTTGAAGTTCTCACTAAGTTTCTTGAGCATCCTTATAACCATTGTTTTGAACTCTGTCTCTGGTAGGTTGCTTGCCTCCATTTCATCTAGTTCTTTTTCTGGAGTTTTCCCCTGTTCTTTCATTTGGGACATGTTTCTTTGTCTCCTCATTTTGGTTGACTGTCTGTGTTTGTTTCTATGTATTAGGTAGATCTGCTATGTCTCCCAGTCTTGTCTGGGTGGTCTTATGTAGTACATGCCCTGTGGGGCCCAGTGGCACAGTTTTCCTGGTCAGCTATAGTGGGTGCTTCAGAAGTGTCCCTTGTGTGGGTTGTGTGTACCCTCCTGTTATAATTGAGCCTTGATTCCTATTGGTACCTTAGTGGGTGGAATTGACCCTCAGGCTGACTGGCTGTAAGATTTGGCTATATCCACATCTTATGGGCTACTGTGCGGGGGCTTACCCCAAAGAGTTGGATTTGCCTCAGTGGGTTCCGATGCTTGTTGAGACCACCCTTTTGGTGTGCCACTTGTGGGGCTAATTGGCTGGTACTCTGCTGTGGTCTGGAGTCAACTTCCAAGTATGTTGGTTCAGGAGTCTCTTGGGAGGGGCTCTGGTGAAGGCCCAGGTCAGCCACTGCCTGTGACCAGTTGGGGACTACAAGTGTAGGAACTATAAAGCAACCTGCAGTTGTTTGCTGCCTGTGCTAAACCTAGAAGCATAGCGTGGAGAGGCCACCCTATGTACCATGAAGGGCTGCCACCAGCACTGGGCCTGAGATAGCGCCACAAAAGCCAGGACACACCAAGACCTGCTGTCACCTGCCTGCTGCCTTAAAATTCAGCCACTGGTAAAGCCTCGTGTGGTACTCGAGTTGGGTGAGACAGAGTCTCAGGGATTCATTAGAGTGGGAAGAGTTGTGTTCACCAGATTAACGTAGATTCTGTTTTGGTGCCAGTGTTGAGCTTGGAGTTACTCAGCAAAAGACTCAGAGTACACCGAGGCCAGTTGCTGCCCTCCTAGGGCCCGTGGACCTCAATAGTTTTGCAAGAAAATAGTGTAATGTGGGTGGGGCTGGCTGGTCACCAAAAAAGTGCCTCCAGTGTTGGGGGACTTGGGTAGGGCAGGGTCCCAGGAAGTCAGCAGGGTGGAGCAGCAGAGCTCACCAGACCAATTCATATTCAGATTTGGCCTGTGGGGATGGCTCAACACAGGAAAGGCAGTGCCTGCTTGCCAGCTGCAGAGGACCAGGATTCTAACTGGGAAAATGGTGACTGCCCCTTCAGTCCTTGCTCTAAAGCTACACAACTCAGTCTCTCCCCATATGTCTTGGATGCCCCAAGTCACTGTCCCTCCACCACACCCTGGGGTGAGTATCTGCAAGGGAGTGAGTCTGAGTGCAGGCAATTTAAGAGGATGTCTGGGTTTCCTGCAGCCTTCTGTCCCACCTGAATGGTCAGAATCCCCACGGCTTTTTACAGCCAGATGTTATGAGGCTCCTTTCCTGGCACCAGTACTCTGGGCTGGGGTCCCTGGCTCTTCCTGGGGGAACCTCTGCTGCTGAATTAACCCTCTCAGTTCTCAACTTCCACATGCAGGTGTGGGGCCAGGCATTCTGCATCTCTGCCCTTCCTACCAGGCTTGACGTGGGTTCTTCTTTATATTCTTAGTTATAGGACTTCTGTTCAGCCAGACTTCATATGGTTCTCAGGTTGACTGTTCTGTAATTTAGTTGTAATTTTAATGTGTTCATGGAAGAAGGTAGGCACAATGTTTGTCTACTTCGCCATCTTGGATCCAGAATGCCCCTTAGAAAAATCTACTGGAAGACAAATAACGCTACTGACAGGCTATGTGCCCAAATGCTCATATATGAAGGACACCGTGGTACAGATGACTGTACAGAACACCTGGGGAGTAAAAGCAGGAGTCACTTGTTGAACGTAAATATTTGGGTAGGGAATAAGCCAGTGGAAGTTCTGGAGTCACCTCTATAATGGAAAGATCCAGAGTTTCCCTTTGATTTCTACCACTTCTGGCAGAAACGAACAGCCTCAGCCCAGCCTCCCACCTCAGAAAGCTGGGTTTACCTGCAAGGATAGAATAGTTTTCAATCTTCAGCTAGGGTGAAACTTGATCCACAACTTCTCATTCACAAGCCCAGCTTGGAGCTACAAAAAAGGTACATCTCCCCAGCGTGATTAGCGGGGAAAGGGAGAACAGGAAAGGGAGGGGTCCTTTTCCGTGTTGTTTGCTTTCCAAAAGTCTTTTTCTAGGCATATCTTCAGAGTCATGGAGAGAAGCTCACCATGACCAATGTATGCAAACCAGGGTTTACTGATGCACAAGCCAAACGGTTAATTAAAAAATTCCCCAAAGTATACTATGTCCCCTGGGATTTGGAGACAAGCATTCCTGGAGGGAGTTTAACAGATGATTCTGAAAGAGGGAGGGGGAGTCACCAGCCTGGGGTTAAGTACTGTCCTGGTGGGAGGAAAACTGGGATGGAAACTCCAGCTCTTACTTTTCTAGGCTGCTGCACTGGAGTAGGCAACAAATTACCTACTAGCTCGAGGGGATGAAGTAAGAATAAATAGCCAGTGTCCTCCTAACATCTTGGACAGACTCTGCCTCATAGGCTCTCAGCTGGAGATCAGGGTCATGATTATGGGCCTAATTTTATCATTGCTAATAGGGCTAATATACACATATAATCGCATATTTTTCTTTTGCAGTTCAGTGGTCCAGCGGGGTCATTTGGGAAAGGGCAGTGAGTTGGGAGGTCACGTATAACCTCTGTATCTCCTTTACGTTTAGGTGATAGATACCAACTTTTTTTTTTTTAATGCTACCTTTTTTGTTCTAAATGAGCACAGTTTGCACTGAAGGGGTTTCCATTTTCTGTTTCCATACTGGAGGTAGACTCATGGTTTCCAGCCATTCATGTGCTTTGCTCACAATCCAGACCTGGCATCCCTGTGGCTTGTGAGCCTGAAACAGATACAGTCTGTGCCCCCCACCCCCCCAAATCTCCCCCGATGGCATTTACTGTGTCTGCACACCGTCCCCCCTTCTGCAGCTTTGCTCTTAAAGGTTCACATCCACGACTTTCTGCAGGACTGACCTGACCCACAGGAGGCCTGCTTGTGCAGACAGCCTGATAAGCCTGCAAGAGGACATCCCACCAGGCAGCCTGAGCATTGGACGGACTGCTGTGACACTGTGCAAGTCCAGTCACTTGCCTGAATCAGGACAAATTCTGAGGTAATCATTTATGCGCTAGGGCAGTGCTGTCCAATTGAACTTTCTGTGATGATGGAAATGTTCTAGATCTGTGCTGTCTAAAATGGTGGCCACCAGCCACGAGTGCAAAGGACTTGAAATGTGGCTCCTCTGACGGAGGAACTGAATTTTTGAAATCCTGAATGAATGAGTGAGTGAGAGCATGCACAAATGAAAAGGCAGCCTTCGTTAGTCGGAATGCTCAGAAACTGTGAGGAAGCTATGTCTTTCGGGTAAGTTTTGTTTTCAAGTTGCCTAGAAACTCTACCTGATTTAAACTTGTGTTCTTGAAAATCATTCCAAGAGACATGAATCCAGTTTCTCTTCTTAGTAAATGCAGTGAGTGTGGTCTAATCTTTCTTTGCTTTTGGTTGGGGGAAGGTCTCAGAGCCCATGGAAGAGGATTGCAATGTAAATTGTAGAAAGCGACGGAGATTGGGCTGAATTTGAATGGACCCTCACATATAGCCTGAGTCTTCATACAAACATTTTGGGATATTTGGGTTCTGATTATTAAGGTTTTATTGTAAACATCAAAAGTACTTTAATAGCTAGCCTGCCAAAGATTTTGAGGCTTAGGAGACTCAAAAATTAAATTATTCTTTTATATGATTTTTATTTATTTGCTTAATGTCTAAGTGATCTAGGCCTGGTTCCTGGCCCCTGAAGGATTCTTCTATTCACCTCCGGGGCCAATAATTGCCATCTTCAGGCAACCCTTGCTGGTCTCCATAATCAACCATGAGTGGAAATAAGAGGAATTTTTAGGAGTTTCAGCTCCGCTCACTACCACCATTTCAATTTTGTGTTACCTCTTGCTCTGTCACCGAGCCTCCTTCTCTTCCCTACACCTGAGCCTTGACTGTAACCTGCTTGGCCAACTCAGTCCGTCCAGCACAGAATTTGTCTTATTTCTATCTTTGGCTCAGGACAGATGCCCCACACCTCAGTCCACTATGCTCTGTCTGTTGGACCAAACTCCTCCTAGAATTTGTTCCACATTGTTTAAGAATTCATTCAACAGACACTTAAGGGCCCAATACTGCCGAGCACTGGGGCAGGGAGGCCACAACCCTTCTGTCCGCATGCCTAGCTTCTAGGTAAAGAAACGGAGACGTAGGAGTTGTGAAGACCATACAGCACGTACAGGAAGACCTGGTGATAGAAGCCAGATCTGGGAGTTGCCAGCTGCTTGGAGGCAAGACTCCAGTTTGATGTGCTTTTGTGTTCAGGATACAGGCCATCAAAGAAGGGGGTGAGCATTTGATGCATTAAGATAATAAGTCACAGGGCCGGCCCGGTGGCTCAGGCGGTTAGAGCTCCATGCTCCTAACGCCAAAGGCTGCTGATTCCATTCCCACATGGGCAGTGGGCTCTCAACCACAGGCTGCCAGTTCAACTCCTCGAGTACCGCAAGGGATGGTGGGCAGCGCCCCCTGCAACTAAAATTGAACATGGCACCTTGAGCTGAGCTGCCACTGAGCTCCCAGATGGCTCAGTTGGTTGGAATGTGTCCTCTCAACCACACGATTGCCAGTTCAGCTTCCCTAAGGGATGGTGGGCTGTGCCCCCCGCAACTAGCAACAGCAACTGGACCTGGAGCTGAGCTGTGCCCTCCACAACTAAGACTGAAAGGACAACAACTTAAAGCTGAACGGCACCCTCCACAACTAAGATTGAAAGGAGAACAACTTGACTTGGAAAAAAGTCCTGGAAATACACACTGTTCCCCAATAAAGTCCTGTTCCCCTTCCCCAATAAAATCTTTTTAAAAAAATGAGAGATAATAAGGCACATGAACAATAAATGTGCATTGAAGGTCCTGAGAAGCAGACAGATCCTGGCAGTCCCACTTCCATAGGCAGCATGACACAACTGAGGAAGAACCTGTTAGAGGGTCCCTCATGCTGAACGAGCTTTAAAAAAGCCCCGTGGGACATTCCCATATGACATTCTTTGTGCCACCAAGTGATAGCCCTTGATGGATAATTCTTTCCACCTGAACTTCAAGACTGTCACTACATGGGCATAGTTCATCTCACAGGGGATAGGATAGAGACCCAGGAAGGTAATTCGGCTGGGACCATCTCACAGATGTCACTGTTCCTTCCTGTTGGATAAGCAGTTTGTTCTTTGTCTCTGTGTTGCCCTGTGTTTGGCTATAATTGATCATTAATCTATCTGGCTAAAACCAGGTGGCTATATTCTGGAAGAAATCCCATCTCCTGTTGCAACAGTAAGCAGTAATATAAGGTGTTGAAATAACGATAATTGACTAAAATAGTTTCGAACTACAAACATGTCATACCCAACCACAAAGCCCTGGCTACCTGGTAGCAAGCAGAGGGTACGTGTGAACTGGGCTGAACCAGGCTTCCTTCCTCCGTGGCATGCTGTCATAGATTAAAAGGTCCTTCTCAGTCAGCACAACCAGGGCTGGTTTCCACTGTTTCTCGCCCTCCCCGGGCACCTGAAACAGAAAGCAGAGAACTGGTAAACAACAGCCTGAGAAAAGAGTGACTGGAAAGTAGAAGATGGCATTTCCCCAGTGAGAAGACCCAATAATAAGAACATCTTTTGGTTCAGGTTGTCAGATTAAAATGAGAAGAAACCATTCATGGTCACATGATTCTTGATCCTCGGACATATCATCCCTCAAGGCCCTGGAATATGTATAGTCAATTAGCCAAGAAGCAGCCAGGTTGCCAAACAACTGTCACTGTTTCTCACCTGCCAGTCAGCACTGCGGTCTTTATTTCATAGTGGGACGTAGATGGTTGGGGCACTAAGCACTCCCAGCCGGTTCTCTGGTAGAATGTGTTGTTTCAGTTATGAAATGGGAAGGTTTAAAAGCTTTGGAATAAAATTCCAAAGCCTCTGAAAAGTCAGGCAAATGTGTGTCTGAACAAGTCGGAGACATCACAGCTTCTTTCCCTAGTCTTTAGATTGTTTGTGTTTTTGTGATTCAGGCACTATCTTGAAATTCTCTTGTTCTAGTGAATGTTTAGTTCTATTCATCGCAGATCATCCTTTAACTCAAGGAGTGAGATGACCTGGCAGGGATACGAGAAGATTCAGACATCACATGGATGACTGGGCCAGACGACCCTGAAAGTGCCTTCCAATTCTGGGAGCCTGTGTAGCTCAGATCGTATCTCATGAGCTCTCCTCCTCCCTAGTGTTGATACCTCACCTCCCTAAATGGTCTTCTATCTTTGAAAATGCCCTCCTTCCAACTGGAACTCTGGGATACATTTTGATGCTCAGTATGGAAAAGCTCAATGCTCTATCCTTGCTACTCAAATCATGGACCATATCATGTTCCGAGACATCGGCATGACCTGGGAGCTGGCTACAAGCAAATGCAGACTTTCAGGCCCATCTCAGACCTATTGAATCACAATTTACATTTTAGCAAGAACTTCAGGTGATTCCTATGCTCATTAAAGATTAAGAAGCACTGCTCTAGATAAGGTGAAAGTTGTCTTTGATGTTAGCAATTAATTCAGTGCAAACCAATGTCCAAAATCCATTCAGCATTAAACTAGCCAGTAAGCTAAATGATAAAGCTAATTTCTTCCCTTTCTATTGTTTTGTTTGTTTTTTCAGGTGACCCTTTCTATTCTTATTGTTACCTTTTCTTACGTGCCACAGTGAAATCTGTATTGAGGTGTAAGTAAGTGTGTGTGGCTTTAGGAATGAATGGTCAAAGTTGAGGAGATGGTATAAGTTTGAGCTCTGTCGGTTACGTATTTTATAGGCTGCCTGAGTCTGATCTCTGCCCCGTTATTTATTGCCTGTGTGACTTTGGGTAAGTTATTATTCTCTGTGCTTCTGTTTTCTCCCTGATAAAGATAACATCATACACAACAGTGGTTAAGAGTGCTGACTCTGGAGCTAGAATACCTGAACATAAATCATAGCTCCACAATTTACTGGCTGTGGAATCTGGGGCAAGTCAGCTAATCTCTTTATATTTCAGTTTCTGTATCTGTAAAATGGGGAAATAACAGTACTTATATCAGAGGGTTGTTGTGAAAATTGAGTTAAAACATCTAAAATGCTTAGCATGGTGCAGAATAAGCACCATTTAGAACCTAAGGAGCACGAACCTCGGAACGCTACAGTGGAGACCAAATGAGCCTGCATGCAAGGTGCTTAGCATGGCACCTGGCAGACGAGAAGGCCTTCAGTGAAACTTAGGGTGGGATAACTGTGGCAGACTCACTGATTTCTAAACTTATCCAAAAAAGGTATTTTTTGGAAATGGTAACAATACAACAAAGTACTGACTTTCCTTGGGAAAAATTATAAGGCAAACCCAGAATATCTTTGGGGCTAACAATTTCAATTCATTCTCCTTGCATATTTTCCAAAGTTTTCCCAGGAAGAATTCATTGCACAATGATCATCTTTATTTTTTAAATGCCCTCTCTCCCCCTTAACAATTCCAAGTAAAACCTCCCTTTCTAAAAGGAAGAAATCTTCTGTGAAGCTATTTATACTAGAATGTGAATGACTGCCCAATCTACTTGTCCCTTTGTGCGTTGCGCATATTAAAAAATAAATCCGGCTTTAGCCTTTTGCTTTTTCCAACAGAAGAAATGCAATTTCAGGAGGCCAAAATAAATTGTTAGAGAAGGCAATACACCAGACCCTACAAGGTGAATAAGCTATGATCCCAAGGCATAAAGTGTTTGGGGAGTTTGGAATAAATTTTTTCCAGCCTCTACATTAAACCTAGTAAATTACTTTTCCAGCTTATTAAATAGGACTGGAGAAGCTACAAATGATCCTCCCAAAGTGCCTATCTTACTTACCTAGTCAGATCTGATTCATTAACTTTGGAACCCATCATTTCAATGTGAACACAAGTAAGCATCATTCCTCAAAAACAGTATTAAGTTTGCAAAAGAAACCTCCACAGGAAATGCCAATAGTGCAATGCAGACCCTTCTAATAGTGGAATCGTAAACTCCCCCATGTGCCAAGTGGTATAGACAGGTGTGAATAATTCCAAGACCCTAAAAAAGTTTGCGGTTTATGAAAGGGCCCTGGGTGGCTACGTTAACTCTGCTGTGAGAAGACTCAGCGTGGACATGTTCCACCATTCCCGTGTGCAGTTTTCATTTGAATACTATGGGAATGCTCGAAGGTAAAAGTCTGCCCATGAGGACAACCGGCTTCCCAAGGAGAAACATTTCACATTGAAGTGCTGGTTGTCAAAAACATATGTTGGGCCATGGGAGTGTCCTATTGCAAAGCCTTTCAAGAACACTTTTCTTCAGGCTTGAGTATTTGTGCTGTCGTTCAATGACAACTTCCATTATACATCCAAACTTCCCGGCACCCAGAGACTGTCCCCTGTTAACGCAACAGCTCTGGGGATGTGTCTACATTTCATTAAAACGTGACTTCCATGTCAACCCCGGCTTCCTGCCGTCACATGCTGTAGCAGTTTCTTAAAAACTGACCAGGTTTCTAATGAAAAAGGTGAAGGGGACAGAACCAGGGAAATGAACACTCACTTCTGAAATTATTCTGAAACCCAACTGAGTACTGAATGCTGCCCCCATCATCATTTCTGCAGATCACGAGAGAAAAGGGTTACGAAATGACGTGGAGAATGTAACAGGGTATTAAGAAGACACTGGTCATAATTGAGGGAAGTAGATAGAAATATATGAAATCAACATCTTGTACACCTTAAACTTACACATGGTTACATGTCAATTATAACTCAATTAAAAAACAAAACAAGAATTGAGGAAAGTAGATTGAATCCTCGATTTCAGAGAGGTCTCATAAGCCATCTAGTTCAGAGGCTTCCCAAACTTTTAAAATTCTTTGGACCTTCTGATCAGATTAAATCACAAGCCATAGAACAAAATGTAAAACAATTGAAAGAGCGTTTGTAGGGGGTGGCAACCTTATGTCTTTATCCTATTACCTCCCACACTTCTGAGTGGGGTTCCTAGAACCATTGGAATACAGTTTGAAAACTGCTGACCTCAGCTCCTCTAAAATACTTAGAATCTGCAGATTACATTCAAAGAGACGGTTTTAGTCAGAACCTTTCAGTGCCTTTTTTGGTAGGGATTTTCAGAAACAAGAATAATAGCGTTGCCTCTTAGGCAGTGTTGCAAGGATTAAATGAATTAATACATAGAGAGAGCTTAAAAACAGTCTTGTATTCAATAAGCAAGCAAGCCTTCAAAAATGTTAGCTATTCTTACTACTGCATTAGAGTAAGAATAAGTGAATGTCAAATTAAAGAGCTGGGCAAGAATTATTTGCCTTATGGGTCTAATCTGCCAAAGGGAAGATGTAAGACTAAACTATTGCTAACAGCATGTCCAACTTCGAAATCATCTTGTTCAGGTTAAAATTCCCTGCTACTAGGCTGGGATTGCTTTAGTTACTGGGACTCTTGCTTTCCATCTCTTTGTTCAGTGGACTCTCTTCAGAGGACAAAAAAAAAACACAACGTGTGGGTCTGTTTTTCTCCCCTCATGCCAACTCTCTTCCCATTGTACTTATTTTCTATCTGCTACCTGAGCACAGGGTGGCAGGAAGAGCTCATCGTCTTTGGAGACAAACAGCAATGTCTCCAAAACCAAATGTCTTCAAAAGAATTGGCTTTGCTACCTCTTAGCTGAGAGAGCTGAACAGATTATAGTCCTGTATCACGTAACGACCTTATGTTCAACGATGGACCATATGAGGTCTGACCATTAAATTCACAAACTTTTTGCAACGATGTTGCTAACCTTTTTTGATATCAGGGGGATTATTCATTATGAAGTTGTACCAACCGGACAAACAGTTAACCAAGTTTACTATTTGGAAGTGCTGAGAAGACTGCGTGAAAAAGTTAGACGACCTGAACTTTTCACCAACAATTCATGGCTCTTGCATCATGACAATGCACCAGCTCACATGGCACTGCCTGTGAGGGAGTTTTTAGCCAGTAAACAAATAACTGTATTGGAACACTGTCCCTAGTCACCTGATCTGGCCCCCAATGACTTCTTTCTTTACCTGAAGATAAAGGAAATATTGAAAGGAAGACATTTTGATCACCATTACAGAAAGAGTTCCCACATTGCTTTGAAGGGTGGACTAGGTGCTGGCATAGCTTCCCTTGGAATGCATAGCTTCCCAAGGGGAATACTTCAAAGGTGACCGGAGTGATATTCAGCAATGAAGTATGTAGCACCTTTTCTAGGTTGAGTTCGCGTACTTAATTGTTCGACCTCTGTACACAATGGTGGTCTCATAAGACTATAATCAAGCTGAAAAATTCCTATCACCTAGTGATGTAGTAGTCATCATTATGCAGTAACGCAGATTATAATACAATTGCCTACCATATTCAGCACAGTAACATGCCTACATGCCTTGGGAGCAGTAGGCTATACCCTATAGCCTAGGTGTGGAGGAGACCATCTAGGTTTGTGTCAATGCATTCTT
Source organism: Rhinolophus hipposideros (assembly GCF_964194185.1). Taxonomy (NCBI): domain Eukaryota; kingdom Metazoa; phylum Chordata; class Mammalia; order Chiroptera; family Rhinolophidae; genus Rhinolophus; species Rhinolophus hipposideros. Next base: position 14,629,998 of record NC_138059.1, on the reverse strand, counting down.
ATGTTCGCACAATGACGAAAGTGCCAAATGCCACCTTTCTCAGAGCATAGCCCCATCATCAAGCAACACATGACTACTTAACTGCTGTGAGCTCTTGTTCATTGATGTGCAACATGCTAATAATGGTCTCCTATGCCTGTTTTAGGAGGATTCAATGAGACAGAGTATATAAAGCACTTCCCCTTTGTCAGATACTGGAAATATGAAACTCTCCCCATCACACACCACAAGTACACTTTCTTCCAGCTATGCTGAGCAGGTAGGAAGGTCTAGATATAGGGGGAGTGACTAATAGCAGAGTGAAAAATGTTCACCAAGGAAGTTCAATCACAACTTTTGTGTTGGAGATCATGGTGATCTGGATAACTTTTTAATTGAAACCTTTTCACTTCAGGATTCGAGGTATTTAGAACAAAGGACAAGTTACCAGAGTGATAATTTAATTAGAAGTTATCAACTTTCAAATGCTCTACAGACATAAGATAATGAATCCTTGCACCAACTCTCAGAGAGACAGATAGAGATCACCTTCACTTTTACCCAAAGAAGAGGAACAAGCAGAAATGTGGCCACAGGGAACGTGCTAAGTGAGTCCCACTTAACCTACTACTGTCTTCTAGCCAGCCCTGAGAACCCCACGGACCCGCAATTGGGAGCCAGACGGGACATCTACACCTGCATGCAAAGGAAAAGAAGGCAAAGGAGAACGTGAGAGAAGGCTAGAAAAAGAAAAGGTTCAGAATGAGGTTCTGTGGGAGGCTCAGCTTCCAAAGACTGATCACTCTCTCTCCTCTCACACAATTCCCAAATTGTTGGGCACCTACATCACAGGTGGAACCCAAGGGTGGCTCAAAGTGGGGAGCAGACGTGATGGATGTCAAGACGATGATGAAAAATGTTAGAGAAACAGTGAAAAATACGGAATGAAAAATAGAGTGTGACTGGGTCACACTTAAAGTGGGTAACATTTTTATATGCTAACCCTCCCATCAGCCAACAGCAGCGGTCCCCAATATCAGGCTTGTTCCCTGCTGCCAAATTCTAAAACTGGTTCTGGACTTCTGTAAACTATACATAATAAAGCTCCAGGTTCATCATCAACATATAAGTTGGCATGGTGAGACTGTGGTGTCTGGGTTATAGATAAATCACCTCAGGTATTAGCAGGACCTGCTCCCTCTAAATGCTCTAAGGAAGGATCCTTCCTTGCCTCTTCCTAACTTCCGCGAGCTACCACTGTCCCTTGGTGTTTTGTGGCTTGAAGTTGCATCTCTGCAATCTCTGCCCCCCTTGTCACATGGCCTTCTGTCTGTCTTCATGTGGCCTTCTTATAAAGACACCTGTTATTGGATTTAGAGCCCACCCTATTCCAGTATGAACGCAGCTAATTCTATCTGCAAAGACCCTATTTCCAAACCACATCACGTTCTGAGATCCCGAGTGGACATGAATTTTGAGAGGGCTCGGGGGGTAAAGACAAGGAATCAATCGTAAGACAGTGGTCAGAGCCCACTACCTTTTCAGTTCTCTTTTTCCCTTTGAACACTGGGAGACATGGAGTTGATTTTTAAAAGTTATTTACTGAGTATGCGGGTCAGATGCTGACGTGCTTTACCAGAGGCCTTTGACGGCTCTATTAAAAACGATGCGTTGGTCCCCGGGATTTCATAATACAGCCAACCTTAGGGCAGATCACACATATCCAAAGCGATGACTGCACTGCCAGGACTTCGAATCTTCTCTCGTCACACAGCATCACGGACAGAGGAGGCCAAGTGATGCTGGTCAAGGCGCCATCACGACGTATCGCATTTCAAACACACGAACCTGCCCTTTCCACATGGTGCCTCATTTGCTTACTGCTAAGAGGCAGCGCTTCCAAATGACAACAATCTAAGACACATTCCAGGCAGTGATCCTGCGGTCTCCTCTTGCTTTAAAAAGTGTGTTGGATTCTACTTGGGTCACTTGGTCTGTGTTACTGCGAGTCCAGGCTAAAAGCAGTCAAGTTGGGCTCGTACGTTGGAAGAGCCAGATCCATCCACGGGAGCCTAGGCCTCGTTAAGTTTCGCAGGATTTTCCAGCCTACGCCCTTCTCTGCCTTTGGAAAAGGAGAATGACAGCTTTGCGGGAGCAGCCTACTCCATATCACAGGGAGGACGAGTGCCACCCTATGCCCCTCTTTCTGCCCTTTGGTCCACCTCAATCTAGCAACGCCTCCTCCGAGGAAAGAGGTGCTATTACTCTAATTGTTCAGATCAAGGAAATGTCCTTGCACCTCTTTTAATAGCAGACATTATCACGTGTGTCAAGGGTGGGTGTCTGTCATCATTACCCAAATCTTTATCTGCATGAGAGGAATGCATGTGCCAGACTCACCTTGGGGGCAGAATGGTCATTTTGGTTCACCTGATCGACTTCCATAGGCAAGCATCCAAGCTTCAAGAGAAGCCACAGAAGGCACCATGTATCACTTCGGCCAAGTTCTATATAATTTGACATTTATCAGAGTTTGGCATGAGGACTTATTGGGCACTTGCTCAGCTACTAAAAATGTGCTCTTTTTCTTGTTTCCCTTTAGTACATCATTTACTCTTGCTCTCGGATGGGGACCTCAGAAAAGAGAAAAGGTGAGTAGTATCATTATCCAAATCCTACTCAACTGCTTAGCACTCAGCATTCTGGGAGAATCCTGGGCCCCAAACTGGATTCTGCTGTGTGACCCCCCTTGACATGCCCACTTCAAATAACTGCCACCTCATTTCCCTTCCTACATTCGTTTCTACAGCTAATTTTCTCCTTCCCTCTAGAGAAGCCCTGGCTCCGTGGCCATTAAACTCTTTCCCTCACTCATCTTTCTGGATCTGGACCAGATTATCCTGTCAGTCCCTTTTCTCATTAGTGAGCCTCAGCTCCTAGAAGGCTGTCTCACCAACCATTCTGTTTAGAGTCAAAAGATTTTATTTGTCACCCCCCGTAGTGACTTGGCTCAACTGGAAACATCCTGGGTTTCCCCCCAGGACATGGCCACTTCCTTTGGACCACTTCAAAACACCAGCTCTTTGAAATGGAGACCTGCTGTTTGTATGCAAATGAATTTCTTAGCAAGCTTCAGAGTGATTTCTTCTTGTAAACCTGTAAACATTCCCTTTTCACCTTGTTTACTGATTTGCTCAGCTCAATGTTTTCTGAGACAAGCAAATTTCAATTTCGTGAACCTGCCTGAATTATACAATATTATAATTGCGTAAGGTCAGGATAACTTGGGGTTTGCTCTATCTTTGGGTCTCTTAAAAATAGTAGTACGTTAGAAGGAGAAAGGTTTACAGAGAACATGACATGTTGGGTTTTGAATCATTTAAATCTGACGCTTTAAGCATCTACATGACAGGAAAAGAATTCTCTTTATCAAGGGAGGAGAAGTCTGGGGGAGTAAATATGTTTGGAGCACCTCCACTGTGGTGAGCACGATTAAGGGTATATTGTGTCTCCCCTTTCCCAAAATTAATATGTTGCAGTCCTAATCCCTGAAAGTGACGATTTTTGGAAATATGGTCATTGCAGATGTAATTAGTTAAGTTAAGGTTGTCCTGGAATACAGTGGGCCCTAATCTAATGCGACTGATGTTCTTATAAAACGGGAAATTTGGACACAGACACACACAATGAAGGCAGACATCAGGGTAATGCATCTACAAGGCGCATAAAGCCTAAGCTTGCCAGCAAACCACCAGAACCTAGGAGAGAAGCATGGAGCAGCTTTTCCCTCACAGACGTCAGAAGGAACTACCCCTGCTGATACATGCATCTTGGGCTCCTAGCACCCAGAACTGTGACACAGTACATTTGTAGTAGTTTGTTATGGAGCCCTAAGAAGCAATACAAACACCATGCTATGTTTCTTCTCCCTTCAGCATATCCATATCCTTTTAACACTTGGAGGCATTTATTATTATCACTATTTTCCAGAAGAAACTGGTTCGGAGAGGTCATGTACTGGATAAGGTTACATAATTAGAGTAGCAAAGCCACTAATGTGCCTTCTTGACTTCACAGTTGCGCTATTTCCAGATCACAAAGCTGCCTCCCATAAGAAAGGAAAAGGGGGATGATGTGGGAAAATGAGGAGAGAGGTAGGAGGGAAGACAGCTGGGAGCTCAGCAGTAATGTTTCCGGCTGGCTGGAGTGCCCTGGGCTCGGTTCTGTGCAGCTGGGCAGGGGGCTATGTTTCTCCTTGGGGTCCTTCATTCCTGTTCTTCTTTCCCACCTTCTGGCACGTGGGGCTTCACTCTAGCCAGACATCAGTTTAATCCAACTTCCTAAATTCCCCTCTGAATAATCAAAGCTCGTTATTCCCCAAGTCTCACATCTGATTAAAGTAATTCAAGACTAAGGTGTAAATGACTCATAACCCTTAGTCTGCTGTTCGCTAAAGGATATTTCTATTTATAACAAGTAGCTGAGGCAAAATTAGTCTGTTATATTTACTCTTCATTGCACAATTAAAGAGTTAGTAAATGAAGCATAGTTTGTCCTCTAAAGGTGATGAAACCTTCCATTAGACTATAAGTTTAATTTGCATGTTTTTGTTACTTTAAAAAACCTTATTCTTTGTGGATGGTGCTCATCCCAGTACAAATGTTTGCAAATTCTGAGGTAGTGAAGTCCAACTTAATGTGCTATGCAGTTTTAAATCAACCACATATGTTTAGCATCATATATCAGATGACTATATGGTTATAAAAATGTGTTTGGATATTTGTAACTATTAATATCAAACTTTTCTAGATATTTGCACCACTAGAAAGTTAAGCGGCTCCTGACCCTTCCAGTTCATGGCTTAGAAACCACTAGATTCAAAACACATGCTTTCAGCAATGTTATAGTGGCTGTATTAACCATAGAGTCTTCTAGATAAGGAGTCACAAATTCAGAGACTACGGAAGACCAGATATAAGAAAAAAAATTCCCACTTTTGGGGTAGCTTCTTTTCAACATTAGCTTACCATCACCCTATCATTATCAGAAAAGCCGGTGGGCACAGCATCACCAAATCTCCAATCTTTCAAAAGAAGCCATAAATTTGTGTTTTGAATGTAAATTTTCCCTACTTTTAAAAGAATATATTCATTTCCTATTGCCGCTCTAAGAAAACACCACAAAAAAAGTGGTATTTATTGTCTTATAGTTCTGGCAGTCAGAAGTCTGAAAATCAAGATGTCGGCAGGGCTGCTTCCTTCTGGAGGCCCTAGGGGAGAATCCCTTTCCTTGGCTTTTCCAGGTTCTAGAGGCTGCCTACATTCCTTAGCTCAGGGCCCCACATCACATTGCCTGTTCTCCCTCTGTTTCTGTCACCGAATTACCTTCTCTTGACTCTGGCCCTCCTGCCTCCCTACTATCAGGGCCATCAGATTATGCATGGGATTAAATTGGGTCACCCAGATAACCCACAGTAATCTCACCATCTCAAGATTCTTAACCTAATTACAACTGTAAAGTTCCTTTTATCATGTAAGCCAACATATCCACAGGTTCTGAGTATTAAGATGTGGTCATCTTTCTTTCGGGAGGTGGGTGGCATTATTCTGCCTACCTCAGTTGGCAACTCATTCAAATAAATAAATAAATAATAAAGTATGGAATGAAGTGATGAAGTTCGACGTTTATTTTAAAAGCTCCAGCATGTTCTCTCCCACCCTCTCCCCTCAAAATAGTAGATGGAGAAAATAAGATGGACAAAATGTTGACAATTATTAAAACTGAGTTAGGGGAACGTGGAGATTCATTATTGTTTTTGTCTTTTATGTAAATTTAAAAGTTTTTCTGTAATAAAAAAATTAAAAAGTAAACAATATGAAGACCAAGGAAAATATAGTTGCAAGCGAGACATCTGGCCCACTGTTTGCCAGTTTGCTATTAACTAATGAGCACTACCTTTGAGAAATACACGACACACACAAACACTGTTGCTGCAAAGGCATTTACAGATGTAACATACAAGGTTTTGATGAGTCCCTCGTGTTCCTCAAAGGCTCCAACATTCTACTAAAATGCAAGAGTGACCTACATTAACTAAAGGCTGAGGTATGAGAGTGGGTATTAGCTATTGAGAGACACTGGCTAAGAGCAGCTTCCATCCTCAAAACTCTGTGTGTGTGTGTCCATGTGTGACCTAGTTAGTGGCTCTCTTGAAGGAAAACCATCTCTGTGTCTATATGAAACGTGGATACCAAAAAAGTGACTTCTTGTGCAGGTGATACAAGTGAAGGGACAGGGAAAGATATAATTAGTAATCTTTCTTGGAAAACTGAACTTTATTGAAGAAAATTTATACACAGTGGCTTTAAGAATTAGGGACTCTCAGAATTATTGAAACACAGCTCTCACAAACGACAAAAGTCTCCATTATAATCCTCTGTCCCTAACATGTTACCTATTCCTACCCCCTTACTTATTCCCTCTGTTGACCTTAAACAAATAGACAGCCAGATATTTCTCTAGCAAAATGGGTTTATTTGAGAACAGCTAAGAATTGCAATTCAGGACATGCAGTCTAAAAGTAAGCAACACACAAATCCAGAGAAACAAAGGAGAGGAACACTCTTTTATGGACTTGGGAGGGGCTGTTGTAAATGAGGAGTCTATTAGAGGAAACTGAAAATTCGAAGGTGTGGTGACTTTTCATTGGCTGAGTTCTGGCAGTCTCCCATTGGCTGAGCTGTTACCGGGCAAGAAGGAATCTTTTCTTCCTCTGCTGAGGTAGCAAAATAGTAACTTCTTGTGGGAGACAGAGGGTACATCTCTTCCTGTTGGGGTCAGTAATGTGCATTGAGTGACATGTGCATGCGAGTTCTCTCTACTAGCCTCCAGATTCCATTTTAAATGAGGCTTCTGTTTATTAATTTTCATACTTTTAATTTTAGACAAATCAGCCTCTGGGAAATCTCATCTTGTGTGGGATGCCTGTCCTTGATGTCCTCATGGTTCCATATTTTATCTAGGTATGTATGGTACCTTCATAATATCTGGGACATAGGGGCTTTCAGTAGATTCTGACTGAACTCAGAAGGACGGAAGTCATATGGGGAGTTGTCAAAGGCCCCCAATAAATGCTGTAAGGGGCCTATGTGCTCTCTCGGACATTCTTTTGCCATCCATAGCTCCAATTTCCTATTCCCTTCACTAGGTGTGAGTGTGAATTGTCCATATTCAGCTTCGAGAAACAGATGAAAGGCTGCTTCTAATCTGTGACATGCACAGGTAATTAAATTAGACTCCTCTCAGTCTGGTGGCGAAAGCTATTCTATACTTGCATTAACTCCAAAGGGCCACTTCAATTACAGTCACTGTTTGGTAAACAAGTTATCTTTGACTTACAGACTTTCTTTCTCTAACGCCCAGGAAACACGGCCTTTAAAGGGATACCAGTATGAAGCAGAAATTCATAATTTTGTACACAGTTGTCTTTTGAAAGGCAGCTGACATTATCACTAAATCCAAAAGGAGCAAGTTCTTACCCAAAAAGTCTCTGCTTCAGTATCCTGTTTTGTTTTCCCTGGGTGTGTCTGTGGGTTTCCTTGTTGATGTTCCCCTCATTTTATGATATTTATCCTTCAAAATGTTTATCCTTCAAAGGAGAAAGCCAAGTGTTCTTTGAAGGAAGAGGCTGTTACAATGTAGGGAGTGTCTGGGCACAACACCACACATCAGCATTTTCTAAAGTCATGGCCTGGTCTAACAGCTATTCAATTATTATACATCATAACAATAGTGTCAGATATCATAGCACTATTTACAATATGAAAGAAATACCATGTTTCCCCGAAAATAAGACCTAGCCCGACAATCATCTCTAATGTATCTTTTGGAGCAAAAATTAATATAATACCCGGTCCTATTTTACTATAAGACCGGGTCTTATCTAACACAATGTAAGATCAGGTCTTATATTAATTTTTGCTCCAAAGGATGCATTAGAGCTGATTGTCCAGCCAAGTTTTATTTTTGGGGAAACATGGTATCAACACGTTTGCTTTCAGTTGGACCTATTAACGTTTTATAACTAAAACAAAAGCAAAGCAATTTCACATTAGAGAAATCTCAGAATTTGTGTGTGACAAATTCCAAAGTCCACTTATCTTACTTTAGTTTAAATACCCTCATAAAACCTGCCCCAACTGGGAAGATACTGTTTTTTTTTTTCTTTCTCTCTCTCTCTCTCTCTCTCTGACCTTCTGGAAGCAAGGAGGCAATCTAGTATGAAGAACATAAATCTTGCTGTCCGACAGTTCTCGTCCACAAGTCAGCTCAGCTATTTGCGGTGTGATCTTGAATGAGTTCCTTATCTTCTCCATGCTTCACTTTCCTCATCTGTAAAATGGAGGTGATCAAAGTTCCTCTCCCATATGACTAGTAGAAGGATGGAATCAGATAATGTGTATAAATGGCTTATACGCATTATTTCTTTGCCAGGGCCCGGCAAAGAGTAAGTTCTCAAAAATCGGTGTTTCTCAAAATTTTGTGTGCAGATCACAAATTTCTGCAATTTGGTCTGCTTCAGAATCATCTGGGCTGTTAGTTACAAATTCAGTTGTCTGTCCCTTCTAGACTTAAATTATTCCAAAGGGTTGGGGATGAAACCAGGAATCTGCATTTATAGCAGGGCCCTCGTTAAGACTTGTGCTTACTAGTTTTTGAGAATATCTGCAATAAATGTCACTGACCATTACCACACTCATCATTTACATAGCACTCATTTTCTATCTGTGATTTCCAAAGATCAGACCCTTGGATTTCCTGCCTCAGTATCAATGAAGCACTCATTAAAACTATAGATTCTTGAATTCCAAATCCACTGAATTCTGATATCTAGCGACTGAGACTCTCCATCCCTATTTTTATAACTTTTTCTGGAGACTCTGATGCCCAACCTTCTTTGGGATTCCCCTGGCGCACATAACTCATTCTGACACTGGATCATAGCCCTTTATTTTTTAACCATTTTGTCAGTGTCTACGATACTATGATAAATGTTTGTTGTTGAAAAGAGGTAACCTGAATAAAGGTGTGTCTGCCCAAGTGAACCTCTAAGCTAGAATAGGCTCTGCTCAGGGATTTCCCCCTTTTCATTTCTTCCTAATGTTATATCCATGAACATTTGATTCCTGAATAGTAGTTTTTCCGCACTCTAGTCATTAATGTACCATTTCCATGATTTTTTTGTTGTGTCCTATTGTACTATTGCGAGAATAACTGCTAGCTGCCCACCCAATATCTATTCTCTCTCTTTACTAATAAACACCAAAATTATTAGGAGTGACAATACTTCCAGTAGGAAATTCTGTTTCCTAGTTCCAGCTTATCTTCATATTCCCCTTTCTCCAACAATTCCAATCCAGACGTGTCTTCCACCTGCACCCCATTAGGCTTCTTTAAATATCCACGTTCACACTCAGTTAAGTCATCTGTACAGGCACCTCCAGCCCTGAAAAGAGGACTCTTTCATATCTGCTGCTGTACTCCTTGTAATTATCAAACTGGAAACACGATAAATGTTATTTCTAAATAGAAAAGTGGTTGTGAAACCAGAGAATGACATGTGTTTGTCCTCCTTTCTTTGAACCTTATGTTTTCTCCCTCAGATGTTTCTTAGGCGATGAACACATTTGCAGCCAACATGCTTTTTTTTTTTGTGATCCTTCAAAGAGTCACGAGGAAAATTCCAAGGACATTTGAACACGCTACAGAAGCTCAGCAGAATTAAGCATGACAGAAGCAGGTACTGTTTCAATGTAAAAGCAGTAAAAGCAGGTACTGTTTCAATGTAGTACCAAGGCGGACTTGAAATCTTTCCAAATATGAATGTTTTCTGGATCATCTTGGACCTATGTGAGGGCTTTTACTTTAGATTTCTAAAACCAGCAATGTAGTACACTAACCATGATGAACCTAACTGCAGAGAGGGGAAGAAGTACCGTGGATTGTCCCTGCCTCTGTCCTCCAGTTTCTACCAGTGCCTCATGCTGCCCTCAGGTAGATAACAGTACCTACTTCACAGGATAACTGAGAATCAAATAGGTAACATACGAAAAGAAGGGAGCATAGGAAGCATGATACAGTGTTAACAGGAATACGTGTTGTCCGAGGATGCACTTGATTAACAGTGGTTCCCGGAATCCCCACACTTCCTGCTGGCCTCGCAGGGCCATCAGATATGAAATGACAACCACGGTCATATCAGCAGATCCTTCATCAAGTCTGACCCCTTCTCCCCGTGTCTAATCATAGGTTTCAACTGAGCACAGCAACAGCACCTTTGCGTCTGTGGAATGGGTTGTCTGAGAGGCGATAGACTTCTCTAAAGGAAGCATCTGCAGGAGTGGGTCACGCACAACACATCCACCACCACCAGCCTGACCCTCAGCATCATGGATCCTCGGATACTTTCCTCCAGGATTTTCCTCAGTCCTTGGACCATGAGAAAGTTCCGAAAATCAGCCATTCCAAACTCCTCAAGAACACACTTCTTGTCTTTTCATCTTTTGCTTCCAATAATTGACTTCTTCCTGCAGCATTTTCTTATCTGCTTTCCGTTTGCCGAACTCTGTTAGATTTAGTTGACTTCATCTCCACCTTTTGACCCTTAGAGAATTGGTGACCTTTTTCATTATAGTCCCTTTTTCCCTCTATCCATCTTAAGACCTGAGGATCAAAGGTGTACACGCTATTCTAGATAGATTTGCCAGAGATGCAGAGCAACTGTGGGACCTCCTCACTGTCTGCCAGGAAGGGATATCTAAGAATAACTCTGGCTTTAGACTCATTTGGGGAGTGCAAGGTTTTGGAGAGAAAACACATTAATCAGGACAACGCGATGGGTTGTAGTTGGTACCAACAACTGCCCTGTGTCATGAGTCTGTAAATACATTCATTCTGGCCTCTTCTTTTGCCTCATACTAATTTCGTCTCCAATACATTTTGGGGTCCTTTCTAGCCTTGTCCCCCTGAGCGTCCTACAAAGTCCCATTCGCAATGTTTTCTTTCCCATCCCCATAAAAACTCAGTTCTTCTTTCGTTGTCATTGTGTGCAAAGGGGTGTGACTTAGGTTAAAGGAAATCATTTCCTTAATAAGCAGGCATTTTGTTCTCAGCATTTTGGCTGCAAAGACCCATTCTCATTAACTTAAATTGAAAAAGGGATTGTTCAGTTGATGGTGCTGATGATGAAAGAAGTGGAAAAAAACATACACCACTTGAGTTTAATTTTACTACTTTCTCAAAAGAGAAAATTAGGAGACAATCTCTTTCTACTGCTTTGATTAATAGTCACTAATTATCTACAGTTGACCCTATTCATGAGAAAAGCTAAGTCATCGATGAACATAGATTTTCTTTAAGTGTGTAACACAGGCTGAAAGCTCTGCTAGAAAGCTACTTAGATTAAAATAAAAAAAAAACTAATTCATTAACAGATCTATGTCAAACTAAGAAGCTGAAATTTTTGAAAAATCCATGTGAACCGCTACAACAGGCCATTCCAACTAAATGAGGTAATATGTGTCCATTCCTGCAACAAATATGTTTTGAGCACATGCTCTATGCTAAGCCCTGTGCTAGAAGCTGGGCAGGTTGTAAGAAGCAGGACCAGAAAGCACTCCCCAGGTGTGACTTACAGGCTGGAAGAGGGGACAGATGTTACAGAAATCATCAAACAAACAATAAATATACAATTATAAACCATGGTAACTGCTGACAGCAGGAGGCTTATCCAAGCCCTCTACTCCATCAAGTCCACTTTCTCTTGCTCTGGAGGCTTTCTATTCTGAATCCCGAAATTCCCTTTGCATGAAATGCCACTGAAGGCAAGTGTTAACATGGTCAGTGAATTTGATGCACACACCTGGAATAACAGGTGCATGGATGTTGCTGGCTTTCTCTAAATATTTCTGCACACAGCAGATTCCTTTGCATATGATTTTTCACCCACACCCTGTTCCCATGGCTTTTTTTGGGTAAATGTTTATACAGCTGTTAAAAGGAAAAAGGAGGGGGGAAAAACAACTTTTGGGACTCAAAAAAAAAAATCTACCCCCAAACAGATCCTTTTCTCTTGCTTTGAGTTTTCTATCTTATCACATTTTAAAAAATCAGTTCCAGAGAGTTTTCATTCACAGGGTGGATCATGAAGAAAAGTGTGAGGTCAGTCAAGTTTCACTGTGGCCACCAGGAGTGACATGCAAAATATGTCACAACCAGCACAGCCACCTGCAAAAGCCATCAGGAAACAAGGTCAGGGTCGACAGCAATGGGCAGCCTCGGCCTCTCACACCACATTTCTTTTGCCTTCCATTATGTTCTAGCCCTCTTAGGTCTCACGTCTGAGTCCATTTTTTTTCAAGGTCTTTCACCCAAATATTTGTTGAAGACATCCTATGTCTTTATACCCCAGGAACTGGATAGTAAAGAGGGGTTGTGGGGACAGAGCCAGGAGTACAGTTTCCAGGCTCTTGGCCTCACGTGGAAAGGCGCTGGCTCAGGTAGTAAATGGCCATCAGCTGTGATTGGATGGCCATCAGCTGTGGCTAGTTGGCCGTCAGCTGTAACCAGTGAGCCATTGGCCACTAATATAACTGCTCTGGCTATGCTAGCAGCAAATGGGGGCTAGCAAGAAGATGGTGGCTGAGCTAGCAAGTGGCAGAGTGTGGATTGCAGCTAGCAAGTGAGGTTGGTTGGCAGAGAGAAGTGGACGGCAGGTTGCGGATAGTGTGGCTCCTACTTCCTGTGTCTCCAACCCAGCCATCAGCGAGACGATAGTGGTATGATTCCCCTATCTATGGCTCTGTGGCTCTTCCTTTTTGGCCTCACCATATCCTGCATTCTTATGTGAGGAGTGGGACTGGAGACCCCGCATGAGTCCCTGCATGACAGGGGTCAAATAGTCTCTGTCCTCATGAAATTTGGGGTCTATGGTGGTGACAGACCAAACAAGCAAGAAAACAAAGAAATGAGTACAAAATTGTGATAAAAAAGCAAGCAGGAGATGAGATAAGGGAGCAGGGAGAGGGAATGACTTAATTTAAATAAACACATTCTTGTAAGGACGGTTAGGGCTTAAAGGGTTCGTCTTACATGAGGTATTTGCATCTTAAGAAGGGACAAACCATTAAGTCAAAGAAATGAATTGTTACTGCTGGAATTTCAGCCATGAAATGGCATAATGAGAAAATTATTTGGGGAGATGGCACATGGGACAGGAGTTTTTATTAATCCCGTAAGTCACCTCGTGTAGGAACCCATCTGGGGAGTCTGTTTTTAAAGCTGGCCCAAATTCACAAATATGAAAACGTCCTGGTCTGGAAGTGGGGGGGCCAGATAAGCCCCGAGTTCCCACTGAGAATCAAGGAGACTCCCCTGGTGAGATGACAGGAGGCCAGATTCTAAGTTACCTGTGTTCAGGAGGTTCCTTCTTAGGGTGGGATCAGACCCCGAAGGAAGCAGGGTCTTTCCCGATTTATTTTACCCCATTCTCTATTCTTTGAGTGTTTCATGTGCTTTTCTTACTTTTGTCACTTACAAAGTGTGTGTGTGTGTGTGTGGGGGGTCTCTTCTACAGAGCTCACGCTTACTGTATAACCCCCAAATGATTCTGATATTTTTGAATCATGTTTAAACTTTGCATTTGAAGCTTGTGGCGACTCGTTACGCAGCTATAGGAAAGTAGTACCACCTGGTAGGGGGGTGGAGGGAGGTACTAACCTGCCACCCTCAAGTAGTGTGATGAGTGTTTATAAGCATGTGTGACGTGCACACGCCTGTTTCACAGCCACGGTTCTTGCCAAATGGGCAGTTTTACAGGATGGCAATTTTCAGGCACACCAGTGAAAAAATGGGCATCCTTCACAACAGACCCACAAAGGAAGATCCCAATTAACGAGTTTGCTGATTGATCATTTTGACTGGTAAGCTCTTAATGAGGACATAAGTCATCAGCTAATTATACAAAGCACGAGGTTGGGAGCACCACCATCGGAGGGGGCACAACCTGCTAATTTGCTGTTGTCTGCAGTCTGGAAAAGACCCACCTCTTGCGAAGCCCCTGCCAGGAAGGAACCTGCCCATCCTGCAGCCCCAAGGACCAAAGACCTGCAGAACCTGGAGGTCCTGAAAAGGTGGTGGTTCTATTTGTTTACATATTCAAACTATAATCAAGCCTTCGGTTTGAAACAGAATATATATGGTATGCTGAAATTAAAAGCGTTTCCAACTGCAAAATTCTTCAGCAGTTCCTCAAAGCTAAACCTTTCTCTTTTTTGGAGGGCTGTTCTTTTGCTGGTGTTTATACTGTAACTACCCACTAGGTGAACTATCTACATACCAGTCCAAAGCCTTTCTACTCCCAGCAGCTTCTCCTCATGGTTTGCCAACTTCTCTCTAATCTGGCCTCCTATTCTTTCACCAGGGGAGAGTCTCCCTGATTCTCAATGGGAACTCAGGGCTTTTCTGGCCATTTTTTTTCCCCCACCGGGACTGCAAAACCCCATGTTAATCCTTCTCATCTTAGCACCTTTGCTCAGAACAGCACTTCCCTCTGTAATGCTGTCCCTTATTTTATGCCACGCCAAGCTTTATCCATCCTTTCTCCATGAACCTCCTTCAAAATCCTCCTCCAATGTGGCATTAGCTGCAGAATCACTTAGTATGCATTTACTTTGGGCCAAGCACCCAACTGGGTACAGTGAATACAGCAATAAAGACAAACGAGGCCCCCACCACCAGGAGATTTTCCTTACTGCATCTCCCAGGAAGATTGCAAATGCTCGGGAAGTAGCTACGAGCCTACAAGATGGGAACGTATGCTTTCCAGTGACCGTCCCCACATCTGGTTTTGCTGCACAAATTTCACTTCAGGAAAGAGTAATGTACATTCACAAGAAAACCCATGACACATGATCTTGGCTAGGGCTTGTTAAGTAGCCATGATAAATGATTGATGCATGCAGCTTTTTCTGTCTAGTGCTCATTAGTGATCCCTGTTTAGTGGATGCCCCATAGATGTTTGTCGTCGACAGTAATGAAGATGGGCGTCACGGTTCAAAACTGAGAATTCTAAAAGGGAACGTTCTGCAAAGATGATCTCACATTTGTTCAAGTCCAGAGGGGCAAAACCCCTGCATGACACTAGTGTGAGTCTGCACTGTAGTTCCCATGAACTGTGTATGGAATTATGCTTTTAACGGAGTGGGTTTTATCCGTGGCACGTGATGTCAGCTTTATAGACACTTGAAGAGAATTAGAAAAAGGCGCCCTCTTCTGGGAAGATGGTGTCCTGCAGGTGCACCATTTAGCCACAAGGTAGAAGAAAAAGGGCCCCTTCCTCTGGTGGGGTCAGGCCACTGTAGGCAACATGAGGCTTGGCAAGTGGGACGTCAGTTGGATTTTGCCCCTACTGGTCCCCACTGCTGAGCAGTGTATGGAGTGCACAAACTATACAACCTTACACAGCAGCCCTTAGCAAATACCATCAACTGCATAAATGCAGACAGATCAGACCAGGGCTTTGCAGGGCTTCACATAAGTATCTGAAAGCAACAGCTATTACCCTAAAAGTTTATACTAAGACACATATATTTCAGTCCGATACTTTACACTGCTTTATTTGATTTTTCTCACTTGCTTTTTTTGTTAAAGCAAAGAAGACCAGATTTGGGGTTTTAGTAAGAAATAGACAAGAGATCTGTGAAGTGGCAGATTTTACCACTACATCTGGTAACCAAAAATGGATAAAACTTCCACCTGCAGGTACGACTGAAGGCCATTGGCACTTGGGTAAAATTTTTAATAACTTGTCTTTAAACGCAAATCGAGCAAAATGGGTATTTTCTGTGTCTCACAAAATCAGTTGCTGGTGAGAATTCAACATGACAATGTATAGGAAAGTGCTTTTAAATTCTGAGACCTACATTAATGTCACTCACTTTAAACTGCAAGTTATCCAGTGTCAAGTTCAAAAAGAAACCATCTGTGTATTCTTGTTTAAGTTAGGCAAAATAGAAGAATGCTCTGTATCCTCACTATTATGCAACATGGTGAAGAAAGTATTATAAATCCAGCAAAAGAAATAAAATAGAGGCATAAAAAATTAGAAGACACAGTTAAAAGTACCAAATTTGGGTGTTGAGATGGAGAACCTGGAAAAGCCAAAAGAGGCAACCGGAAAACTGTTATAAGCAACAGAAAAATTCAACAAGTTGGCTAAGTAAAAAATTAATATAGAGAAATCATAGCCTTCATATATGCAAAGTCAGTGAAAGTTAAAATGGAAAAGATCCTATATATAATAGCTAAAAGTAAACAAAAATAAAAAGAAGCACAAATCCACATAAAGAAAATTCAAAAACTCTAATGGAGGGACACAAAGAAAATCTAAACAAACACCCAGTTCTTGGAAGAGAATACTCATCTTCATAAAGATGTCACTCTTCCCTAAATCAATCGATAAATTTAAAGCAATATCAATGAGCCCACCATGTAACTTTTCATTCTGGCAATGGAAGAGTAGGTATCTGGTAAACCTGTGTGCTACAAACACCTACAAATGCTGGATAAAATCTAACATATATCCTATTAGGTGAATACCTGAATGCCTCAGGTGCAAGAAAAAAGGGAAACTGATGTGAAACAATGGGCTGATGCTATGGCTAAGATGGAGGAGAAACAAAGGAAAGGTTATTGGTCTCCGTAATTCAAAACAGGCGTTAGTACCACTTGAGAATAGCTGGGTGCTGTACAACTCCATAGGTGGCTATGCCTGCAAAGTGCGAAGTTGGAATTGACTTCCATGCATAAATCTGAACCGTTGAAGGACTTCACAGTTACTCAAAGAGTAGATAGAAAACAATTTCTTGACAAAAGTCTGTAATTTGAACAGGATAAAAAGTCTCCTCTGATAATTTATAAGCACAGGCTTATGCTTCATGGGGGTCTGTGATTGGCATTTATACTGCCTACCTGGTCCAGGAAACCCCAAGCCAGGTAGCTATCATCAACATTAGCCTGAATCATGGAAACTCTGGCAGCACCTGGCAGATCCTTCAGGATAAACCTACTCTGCAGGTACATACCTTTAACCCGTGCACATAATATTCCCACAATTAAACACCCGCTGGAGATGAGCTCACAGCCCAAAATTTCAAAACACCTGTGATAAAAATCTTCTATGAAAACGAGCTAACAGACACATCACATAGAATTATTATAACACTAAGAACTTAAGGGCCGAATTGTTTTTCCCCTTGTCCCCAAATTCATATGTTGAAGTCCTAACCCCCAGTATTTAAGAATTTGACTGTATTTGGAGACAAGTTCTTTAAAGAGGTACCTAAGATAAAATGAAGTCATAAGGGTGGGCCTTAATCCAGTATGACTTTTGTTCTACAAGAGGAGATTAGGAGACAGACACACAGTGAATGAAGACCACGTGAAGACACAGGGAGAAGGCAGCCATCTTCAAGCCAAGAAAAGAGGCCTCACCTGCCAACACCTTGATCTTGGACTTCTAGCCTCTAGAATTCAGAGAAAATAAATTTCTGTTGTTTAAGCCACTTAGTCTGTGGTACTTTGTTATGGCCGCCCTCGTCAATGAATACGATCGACTATAACACGGTGAAAGGACAGATATCATAATGGAAGTCTATTTAAAATATTAGAAACCATAAATACGGAAATAACAAAAGGGACTCTGTAATTTCCAAAGTAAGTAGAAAGGGAAGATAAAGCAAAAGAAAGGAACAAAATAAAAACAAGAAATCCAGTAGCAGGCAAGAACAAAAAGAAAGATAAAGCAAAGATTCTAACACAGGAAAAGCTTGGTGTAGAATTGCCTGCTTCCCTCTGGTATAGTTACTTAAACTGAGGGAAATAATGGGGCAGACCACGTGCACAGCTCCATGCTGAAGCATTTCTCTCATTAACGACCTATGTGTGTGATCAAATGACTACCTACCAGCAATAGTCTTTAAATGACTACACAGGCACTGGGCTGGAGTGGGTCCGCCTGAGCCATCAGAAGAGACAGCTGCTGGTAAGGTTCCAGCCCAACCTGTCTCCCATCATCACAGGAGTATCTTCTGGAAGAGCTACCAGCGACACAGAGCCACCCGAGCAGAACTATAATCACACTGAAAAATGAATGGAAGATAGTGCTTACAATGAGCACACATTCATTTAAAAAAAGAAATATTTTTTAAAAAAACATCAAAATGAATGAAAAACAAACCATATCAGTACTCTTGTGTATTCTCCCTCCTTTTCTGCTTGGGAGGGAGGGAAGAGAGATGTGTCTCACTTTATCTACTATTACGTGTCTATGTACACAGATATTCCATCAACGCTGGGCCACTGTACTGCCTGATGTTTTCCAGGCTTTGTAGAAAATACCTGAAAAATTGGCTCGGTACTTTCTGGACTCATAGCACAGACCTGCTACGCATGTGAAAATATGTAATCCTATGACGGGTTGTCGCGCAGGGAACCCTGCTCGCTGCGCCATTTGTCGTGCAGGGTCTCAGCTCCCGCTCCCCGCCCAAGAACGCAGGACACGGTAAGGCCAAAAAGGAACACCCACGGAGCCATAGATAGGGGAGTCAAACCAATATATTCTCGCTGGCGGCTGGGCTGGAGACACAGGAAGCAGGATCTACATAATCTGCCTAACAGCAGTCCGCACTTGCCAGCCACCATCCTCCCGCTAGCCCCCACTCCCTTTTGCCAGCATAGCCACAGCCATTATATTAGTGGCCAATGGCCTACGGGCTACAGCTGACGGCCAACCAGCCACAGCTGCTGGCATCTGATCACAGTTGATGGCCATTTACTACCCGAGCCAGCACCTTTCTATGTGAGGCCAAGAGCCTGGAAACTGCTTTTTGGGGCTTTGTCCCCACACGGGTACTAGAGGTGAGACTTATTAAATTCATATTTTCCACCCAAATCTTTCCTTTTGGGATCTCCCATGAGGCTGGGCCGATGTTCTTAGCCCACCTGATCTCATAGATCTCTAATTAAACACAGGAAGACTTACACAGCTGTTTAATGTAATAGAATTGTGTTTTGCCTTGTGCATTTTCTCTGTTGGTCCTTCTTTGATTTGAGAACGTCTCACTTTGTTGTTTCCTTCATTAATCATCTTACAAACTACTTAGGACAGGGACTATATTTTGCATTCCTAGCACCTTAATGCCCTTGATCAGGGCTGATCTTACAGCAGGCTATTAACCTAAATGTGCTGAATTTTCTCGATAATGCTAAACAGAGCTCTTATAAAATTAATGGTGGTTGTTATCTATCTCATCCATTACTAAGCTTGGGATTAATTAGACCTTTGTTCATGGCCACTTGTAGCTACCTGTTGGCCAGTTATCAAAGAGTGGGGAAAAGAGAGAAGTAGCCAGATCAGAGGTTACTAAATAACAATTGGAAGCTCGGGGGGCCTTGGGGAGGGAGAATCAGGAAACTAGAACTATTATTTACAATTATTTTTTAGTATTTATGGAGTGTTTTTTTCATGTTCCCTATGATAGTCTTAAGAAAATTAAATCATAGAAAGAATAATTACTTCTGAGACACGAGGTGAAAGAAAGCCAACTCAAAGCTACCAAGGTGGTATTGCCAGATATGTGGCAAATTTCTTTTGGGTTTGCTGAAAGTATTAGGAATATTTTTTTTCCTGTTTATTAGTAGGGTTGGTTCTTACCCAGAAGACATCTGCTTCAAGGTTAACTGAAATACCTTCTTTGTAGAGACTGTCATGAGTGTCTCCAAAAAGAACGAAACACCAAGTTTCCATCTGATTTCACTGCTATATCCCCTTAGCACATATCATGGCACCTGCAGTTAACTACTACAATTTAGCTCTAGCCCTGAACAGTGAGCACGTTTATTTTATTTCCACCTTGTATAGTGGTCTCAATAACAACAATAAAAATAATAATAGCAGTTATCATTACTATTAGTGAGATCTCATTATATCAGAGGTTGCGATGGTCTGAGTGTTCTTGTCCCGTTCCCCACCAACTTCATAGGTTGAAATCCTAATCCTCAAAGTGATGGTACGAGGAGGTGGGTCTTTGGGCAGATGATTACATCATGAGGGTAGAGCCTTCGTGAATGGGATTAATGCCTTTTATAACAGACCCCACAGAGGTCCTTCGCTCTCTCTCCCCCTCACCCAACCAAGACTGCACCCTAACCTTGGACCTCCAACCTCCAGACTGTGAGAAATAATTTCTGTTGTTTATAAGTCACCCAGTCTTTGGTATTCTGTTACAGTGGCCCAAATGGACTGAAACAGACGTGGTGATAAGCACTTTGCATACATTAGATTAGTTAATCTTTACAAAACCTTTGCAAAATAGTCATCATACCCCTTTCACAGATAAGAAAATGAGCTTAGAAACTGAATTCAAGTAGCTTGCTCAGGTAACACAATTAGGAAGTCGTAAAACGAGGCTAACTCTATAGTCCATCCTCTTCTTTTACCACAGTGTACAGTGCTGGTAATTAAACTTCAGCGTGTTGCAGAATCTCCTGGGAGCTTGTGGAAAATGCAGATTTCCAGGCCCACCTCCCAAGGAGATGCTGATTTAGTGGGTTTGGGGTAGGGCCCCAGAATCTGCATTTTTCACTAGCACTATCCACTTCCAGGAAATTCTGATGGAGTTCTACACTCCTCTGAAACCCTACCATACTGCTGCCTGCTCCCCAGATGCCCAATCATTGATGGTACATGAGTGAATACAACATTTATCAACATTTGTACAAAATAAGTAGTGCACGACATTCTTTGTCTCTGTCTTTACAAGGATAAAGATGGAGAATTACAATGGTGAGACTGATTTAGGAAGCACAATATTAAACAAATTCAAATGGCCTTCTTTATATCAGGACATCTTAGAGCCTTCAATGTCAGCAAAATAGTATAGGCAAAATGCAGCTTTTTTTTTTCTTCCCCAGAATCATTTGATCGTGGATTCCATTTCTTCTTTTTCTCTTACACAGCCCCTTTTAAACTGTAGTAACAGAGTCTAGAAAGCATTGTCTTGGCTAATAAATTAAAAATAGTAGCTTCCATCTGTATGGGGCTCTACAGTTTACAAAGTGCTTTCACGTACATTACCATTAGCATTTCCAGGGGTGGATGCAGGAGCTCAGAGGGGCTATCAGGGGTTCACTCGAGAAGAAAGAGGGCCTAAGAGCAGAGTGAGGGTCAGAACCGAGTCATGTGAGCGGGTGTCTGCTGTTTATGCATTGCATCACACGAGTACTCTTCTTTCCCCTATAACTTTAGTGCTATGGGGAAACAGCGAAATATAGTGCAAAGCCATTTATTCCTTTTTTCACCTCGGTGTTTGCATTGTAAAATGAGGCGTTTGCAACAAATTTAAGATTGGTATCTTGTCCAAAGTCAAGTAGTTATCTTTAGTAAGTACAGCTGAGTTTACAGTCAATTTTCCTAACGCCTTTACCCGTTTAATCAGTCTGTCTTGAGCTAGGAGCCAGTAACAGTTAGGCACTCCAGGTGCAGTAAAAATGTAGGCACGATTTCCTCTCTGGCAATTACACTGCCCAGAATGCGCTGGTAGAAATTCTTGCATGCCACTGTCTTTTGAAAAATGGCTTCCAAGGCCATCGCAGCATGCTCTTTTGTACCCTGGCTCTGGCCTGCCATTGCCTGAAAGAAAAAACAAAAAAACGAAAAACAGAAAAACAGATGGACAGTACAACACTGCCTTGAAAAATCGTCGTGGTTAGTGCCACATGGCCATGTCGGAAGGTCTTAAATCTATACTTACTCAACAGCAGGGCTGGAACTCAGCTTCCTTTGGGTAATAAAAGCTATTACCTGACTCTTCAAACATTTCAACTTTCCTCCCTATTTCACAGTTCATAAAGCACCTCTCTGATGTGGAGGGATTTTTTTTTTTTTTTAAGAGGAGATATAAGACAGCATGTTTTTTCCACCCCTTGATTGCTTATTCCTTCCCATGAGCTATGACATGGTAATTCTGCAACACGGCTTTTCTAATTGCTCACGTCTTTTAAGACACCAGTGCACTGGGCGTCTCGCTGCCCTCCTCCCAACTCCAACTCATTGTGTGTCTGGCATTAGCACTGCCAGAGCCTGGGTTAATATGTACACCGTGCAACTCATTAGTATCAGAGCCAAGAACCGACATCATGGATCCAACAATATGTTGGATCTTGGATGAGAGTCTCAGCTGAATCTCACGAAACACAGAGGTCAGCAGCCTGGCAGCAGGTCTATGACACACACAGAGCACATGGCACTCAAAGTGGCCACTGGCGAGGACAAGAAATATGGGGCCTCATTAAAAACTGAGGGGAGGAAAAATCCCTTTGCAAGACCCACCGGGCTTCACCGTTACCAATTTGCCTTTCTGCTCAAATGAAAAATCCATTGGGCTTATCACCAAACTAAGAGAAAGCTGAACATTCAAGTGGCGTTATCATATTTCCAGGAATAAAATAGTACCATGCATCAAGGATCCAAGAAGAAGTTTTAAAGCATGTGTTTTTAAATCCAAATGTTATTTTTATCCTCCGAATAACATAAGCTGGTTTAAATCTAACGGAAGTAAAGTGATTACAGCATATGTTTCTCTTTCCTTCCTCCCTTCCTTTCTTCCTTTTATCCTTCCTTCCTTCCATCCTACCTGTTTTTTCTCTCCTTCCTACCAATTTGTTCCTTAACTGGATGTAGTAATAAATAGCCCTTTAAAAACTTCCCAGAATGGAGCCTCTGAAATCATCCCCAATAATGCACCATTTTGCACACAAACACCGCTCACATGCCTCCTCTCTCCTTTTCTTGGAGGACAACAAACTCTAGTAGGAGTGGAAAAATTATATTAGGAAAGAAGATCTTCCTCAGATCTCCAGGTTTGTCATGTTTCAACATAATTATTTAATAGGACATTTTGGGTAGGATTGTCACGCTGTTACTAACAACTTCTCTTTCCCTTAAGGGTGCAACAATGAGGCAGGAGGCTGACTGCCAGCAGTTGGTGATTTTAGAGATGATTACCTGACGCATCAAGGGTGCATAAAATTAGCTTGATTCTTTTGAAGGCCTGTTTTGAAAAAGAAAGAAAAGACCCCCCTGTTTAAAATTACGCAGCATGCAGTACTCACATTCTCATAAAACCACTTAAAAATGAAAGGTCATACTAATCATTCCAACACGGAGACTCAGCTTTCTTTTCAGCCCTATTCAAAGAGTCACTTTTATTGTCAATGACCGCACCTTGTGGGCAGAATCCCAGTAAGTGCTTTGAGCCTTGACAATCATGAGGCAGGCACCACCTGTGTGCGGGGGCGTGTTCTTCCTGAATGGGGTTGGGGGTTCCTGTACAGCAGGCAGCCCACACCTCTGAACTGGACACACAGCCTTTGCGGGGGCAGGTGCTCACTCATCAAGAGTATAGAACTCACCTGAGCTCTGGTAGGTGAAGGGTGTAGACTCTGAGTTCTCAGGAGAGTTACAGTTCGTAATTGCTATGAAAAGACTCTGTAAAGCACTAAGCAAATATTTGTTGCTATGGTCTGAATGTTTGTGCCTCTCATTCCCCCCGCCCCACGAATTCATACGTGGACAACCTAATGCCCAAGGTGATGGTGTGAGGAGGTGGGGTCTTTGGGAAGTAATTAAGTCACGAGGGCAGAACCCACATGAATGGAATCAGTGCCCTTATAAAGAAGAGCCCACAAAGATCCGTCGTCCCTTTCACCGTGTGAGGACACAGTGAGAAGTCTGCAGTCCTACAGAGAGCCTTCCCCTGACCATATGGGCACGCTGACCTTGGACTTCCAGCCTCCAGAACTGTGAGAAATACATTTCTGTTGTTTATTAAGCTACCTGTCTGTGGTATTTTGTTAGGCCAGCTCAAACGGATCAAGACAATTGTTTGTTATATTTTGCATTGTTCTTAGAATTGGGATATCAAGGAAGAACTTCTCTGTAGGAGAGTCACTGGAGGGTCCACTTCTAAAACTATTTCCGCACAATACATAAAGCCCTAGAGTATATTTCGTAAAAAGCAATATGCTACAGTTCTTTAATTTTTTAAAAGAAAGATAGTCTTGAGCGCACAGATTTATATGTACTGGGTGAAGAGAGAGTTAATATGTAAAACTCACTAGAACTAGTAGTAAAGTAGAACAGAGCACCTGGCCCAGTGGTAAGCACTCAAAAAATGTTGAATTATTTTCCACTGAGAATTTACAGCTTTCAGCTTCTGTATTTTGGATATGGCGCCCCTGGTGGTCAGCCTTAGGTGTCACAATAGTACGCCCAACTGCATTCCAAGGCTCAAAACTTACCTCCAGGTACCAACTTACATAGCTCTGAGAGGCTGGAGCTATCATCTAAAGGGGTGGAAGGTGCTGAGCTGAGCCAAGCAGGGTGCAAGTTAAAAATAGAACACATTTGGGCCGACAGTGATGCCCTTGGGACTCTAAAGTAGATTTTCAAACATTGCTAAGAAATTGTCTTTAAAGACAATTCCGAAGAAGACTTTTAAAAATGCAATAGAGCAGCATCTGAGTGAAGGTCCAACTGCCTAAGGGCGTTGCTGAGGGTGGTACCACCTGAATGTATATATTCTGTGCTCCAGCTCCAAATATGGCTGTTCTAAATGAGGCCATGCATTTTGTGCCTTTTAGCCTTTGCACATGCTGTTCCTGCTACCAGGAAAGTCTTTTTCTACCCGCTTTTAAGATTCAGCTCAATACCTTTCTTACCCACCTAGGCCAAGTGAGTTGATTCCTTCCTATGAGTCTTTACAGGATTTAATACAGAAATAATAGCATGCATGGTTCTATATTTGGAATTCTTAGTTGCTATGTCTATCTTCCCCATTTGTTAGTGAGTTCCTTGGAACACCTTGGTACCTACTATCTTGCCCATTATAAATAATTATGTAAAATCGCTTCCCTAGTCCTTTACATTCAAATCGCTCATTCTCTTTATAGCACTTATTACTACTATCTGAGTTGTTTGTTTTCTAGTATATTATCCATCTCCCCGATGAAATTCAGCTCCAGTGCAGCAAGGAACTTGTCTGACTTGTTTAATGTTATATTCCCATGTACTTAAACCTGCCTAGCGTATTACATGTACTCAAAAGTTATTTACTGAATGAATAAATTATAGGTGCTGAATTATGTTTGCTATGTGGATGGGCAAATCACTAATCATACATTTGTTTTAAAAAATCATTTGATTGTTTATAATCAAAAAGACATTCAACTCTTAAAAGATGATGGAGAAGAAAAAAAAACAGAGTCCTGTGACAGTTCCATTTTGAATTTATGTTTGTTGAATTCTGGATAAAATTACCTATCAATCCAGTTATTCAAGCTAAAGCCCTGAAGCTTGAAATAGACAGCAAACAATGTGGCATAAGGTCAAATGGTGGAAAACCAAGTGCCAGGAGAAGGTGGCTCCTAGAATTCTAAGGTCCACTTTCTCAGAATAACATAAGGGTATAGGGTCAAGCTTCCAGAAACCTGAATGACTAGCAATTATGCTTAAGGTCCTTGTTTGCTACCATAAAAGTTTAAACACAAAATGGAGAAAATAGCACAAATATAAATCTATGGGCTGCTTTCTAAAAAAGTCATCAAGAACTCTAAACTTCCTGCAAATATTTGTCCCCTCAACTTTTGATCTCGTCCATGTCAAGAAAAAACGGATTATGAATACATTATCTTAAACCTTTTCTTGAAATTCAATTTTACACATTTAATTATGATTGCTTTATTTAATCAAGTTTATATAAACTTTAAAAAGGTATTTTTATAATTTATAGTTGATTAAATATAGAATTACTTCTACAAGCTTAACAATAAGTTTTTAGTTAAAATTATACCCGTATATATGAATTTCACATTCTGTTTATAGGGACACTGAGATTGATTTACATAACTTCAACTTACGACATCTTTTCCAGGCATCACATAATATTTAGCTCCTTTACTTGAGGACTTTCTCTGTAAAATTAAGCAATGACTTTCTCTGTAAAATGAAGCAATGGACCAAATATGACCCATTAAAATCTTTCAAATCTTTCCACTTTTCTTACTTGAAGTATAGCTGACATGCAATATTGTATTAGTTTCAGGTGTATGGCATAGTGACTCGGCATTCATATGTGATCATTGTGATAAGTCTAGTAATTACCTGTCACCACACGAAGTTATGTTATTGACTATAGTACCTGTGATAGACATTACATTCCCATGACTTACTTATTTTATAACCCAAGTTTGTACCTCTTAATCCACTTCATCTTTCTGCCCATTTCTCTACCCCTCCTCCCCTCTGGCAACCATCAGTTTTCTTCTCTGTGTCTATGAGTATGTTTCTGGGTTTTTGTTGTTGTTGTGCACTTGTTTTGTTTTTTTAGATTCCACATACAAGTATTTGTCTTTGTCTGATTGCACTTAGCATAATACTATATATATGTATATGTGTACGTGTGTATATATCACATCTTCTTTATCCATTTGTCAATCGATGGGCACTTAGGTTGCTTCCACATCTTGGCTATTGGAAATAATGCTGCAATGCACATAGGGATACATATGTCTTTTCGAATTAGTGTTTTCAATTTCTTTAGATAAATGCCCAGAAGTGGAATTGCTAGATCATGTGGTAGTTCTATTTTTAATTTTTTGAGGAACCTCCATACTATTTTCCATAATGGCTGCACCAATTTATAATCCCACCAACAGTGCACAAGGATGCCCTTTTTCTCACATCCTCACCAGCCCTTGTTATTTGTTGTCTTTTTTATAATAGCTATTCTGACAGGTATGAGGTGATATCTCATTGTGGTTATGATTCGCATTTCCCTGATGGTTAGTGATGTTGAACATCTTTTCATGTGTTTGTTGGTCATCAGTATGCCTTCTTTGGAGAAATGTCTGTTTGAGTCTTCAGCCCATTTTTTATTAGATTGTTCATTTTTTTTGATATTGAGTTGTATGAGTTCTTTAAATATTTTGAATATTAACCCTTAAAAGAATGAAATGGAAACACAACACTCCAAAATTTATGGAACACAGCAAAAGTCATAAGAAGGAAGTTTATAGTGATACAAGCTGACCTCAAGAAACAAACAAAAAATTTCAAATAAATAATCTAACCTTACTAAGCTGAAGGAACTAGAAAAAGAAGAACAAACAAAGCCCTAAATTAGTAGAAGGAAGGAAATAATAAAGATGAGAATGAAAATACATAAAATGGACACTTAGAAAAAAAAAAGAGAGAAAAGATCAATGAGATTAAAAGCTGGTGCGTTGAAAAGATAAACAAAATTGGTAAACCTTTAGTAAGACTCATTAAGAAAAAAAGAGAGTAGTCCCAAATAAATTAAATCAGAAATAAAAGAGAAGTTCCAAATGACACCACAGAAATATAAAGGATCGTAAGAGATTACTATGAATTATTATATGCCAACAAAATGGACAACCTAGATGAAAAGGATAAATTCCCCAAACAAACTTCCAAGACTAACTCAGGAAGAAATAGAAAATCTGAACAGACTGGTTACTAGTAATGGAATCAAATCTGTAATTTAAAAACTCGCAACCAACAGAAGTATAGGACCAGACGGCTTCACAGGTGAATTCTACCAAACATCTAAAGACGAGTTCATACCTGTCCATCTCCAACTACCCAAAAACTGAAGAGGAGGGAAAACTTACAAACTCATTCTATCAGGTCAGCATTACCCTGATGTCAAAACATAGATTGACCACCTATTATTTCCCAGACACTGCTTAGGCACTGGGGTTACAGACCTAAGTAAGAAATCACCTCTTTTCTCTGCAAGGTTATAACCCAGAGGGCAAAAACAGATCAAGGACTATTTTAGGGCCTCCCCCTGACTCGTTATGAAAGGGAAGTGATAAGGGGGGATAATGCTGAGAGTCTTGGGTAACCTCTGAGGTTCAACAAAAACCCTCACTTTCATCTTGACACAGACCATATATAAGTAGGGGTATTCTTAAATCAGATTCCAAATGCACTTATACTTCTATCCCTAATTTTAAATAAAATCAATGTGAAGAACATATTTACTCACTTGATGAACCAGGGTACTGATTCAACTTACAAGACCTGAAAATACCACCTTGAAGAAGTTTCAGGATGGAACATGAAATGTGTTAATTTGCATGGCATTTGCAATATTGTAGCCTAGTCCTATTAGCGGCAATAAAAAGCCAAAGCCAAAAAATGTAAGGATACAAAGGGATTCTGAAAGTGACATTGGGGAATTTCAAAGCATTAAAAAATAATTAGTCCATGGTGTGAGGGAGGGAGGAGTCAGTGAGTGCCAGGGCGAGTTACTAAAATTTGAATACAGTTGTAAATAAAAGTAAACTTCTAGGTAGGTTGTCACCATGTCATGGAACTGGCTACTATCTTTATGCCACTTAAAGGTCCCGTGTACATCTGCTGGAATTTTTTTTTTGCCCATGGAAACACAACAGTGATTTTAATGGATATTGTTGGTCCTCGGCCAAAATTCCCTTTACTAGGTTGGTGCATCCAACCCTGACCTGACGTGGATATTGACTGCTCACAGCTCAATCCCTCTTCTTTAGAGAACTGTCCTTGGCTGATAGAAGTGGATCACAGCCAGTGGCTGACTTATATGGGGGTACCAGCTGCCATTCATTCTCCAGAGCTCCCTGTGGGATCAGACTGAGACTAGATTTTAGCTGGTACCATGTCTATGCTGCTTGCTCCCTGTCTGTGCTGCTTCACTCACTTTCTTACAGGTTTCTCCTAAGAGATGTTAAATTAATTAAAGAAGAAGGCCATTAGACTGACGTGGCTCTAATGCCGTGGCAGACTTTGAAAGCAAACCAAAGCCCAAGCCTGTCGATGGTCTCAAGATTATAAAACTGAAACCCAGAGACAACCAATCACAAACAGCCAACGGGGCTTTAAGCCAATCAGTAGCTTCCTTACTTTGCTTCTGCAGTTTCTCTATATAAATCCTTCCCTGATTTATCAGTGAAGTGCTTATAACCACTTCTGGTTTGGCATTGCCCAATTGGAATTGACCTTTGCTTAAATAAACTCTTAACAGTTTTATATGCCTCAGTTTATCTTTTAACAGTCTTCCCTCAGTAATCACTCCCCAAGATTCTTCATCTCAGACTTAGCTCTTAAAAAATTCTAACTTGCATTAATCAATCTATTGTAAGGCCTACAATTTCACATGCTGCCTGGATATCTTTGAGCTTCACTGGGCCCCAAAGCTCCTGTTCGCATCTGATATACTCACCACCTGTTCTCACTCATCTACGTGTTTCCCCGAAAATAAGACCTAGCTGGACAATCAGCTCTAATGCATCTTTTGGAGCAAAAATTAATATAAGACCTGGTATATTATATTATATCATATTATATTAATTATATTGTATTGTATTATATTATATTATATTACATTATATTATATCATATTATATTATATTATATTATATTATACTATATTATTATATATTATATTATGGACCCAGTCTTGTAGTAAAATAAGACCGGGTGTTGTATTATATTTTGCTCCAAAAGACGCATTAGAGCTGATTGTCCAGCTAGGTCTTATTTTCGGGGAAAATAATACTCCTTTCTAAGTCTGGATCTAAGTAAAAAAATGGGTTTTACTTAATAGCCTGCAAAATTATTCAGACAAGCCAATCACTTCCTCCCAGACCAACCAGGGAGCACCTCACCCTCTTATTACTACAAAGCCTGCCTTCCACAGCTTCTCCTGTTTCACCCTGTTCCCTATGCAAACCCCATGTGGCCCTGCATGGTATGCAATGTCTTCCTTCCCAGGCTCTGACTAATATGTGACTAATAAACTATATTGCCAGTCTCATCTGTCCACTGCTGGGTGTCACGTGTTTGGCCATCTCGTACTATTTAGAATAGGGATCCTTCCCTTCCCAAGGGGGTGAATAGGAGATGATCAGAATAATCAAATAATGAAAATCAAGAGGAAAATCATTTTTTCTTTACTCAAGTCAGGGAGTTTGCTGGAAGAGATATATTTCATAAAGGAAGGGCAATCTATAATAACCAGTGAGACAAAATAAAGTTCAGTAGAGTCTGCTAGCCACACAACCAGGCAAAGGGAGTTTTCTATCTCAAGTCCTATAGTCTTCTCCATAGAGACTGAAATGGGCCCATATGAATTGTGGGAATTAGCCTACAAGAATGAAATGTACACGCTCCCATCTCTCCTCCATGGGCAGCTCTGATGTTTCCACCTTAGTGAAAATGATTCACATAACTAAATTTTACTGTGAAGTCATGTAGAAAAATGGGCATATTTTCATGCTTTCATTATGGCTGCCTCTGCCGCCCCCCCACCCATCCATCCCAATTTCAAATCTCTGATTTTTATTTGACAGAATGGAAGATGGAGGAAATCTGAATTACATCCACATTGGCACATTTACTTTAAACACTTGTAGTAAAAGATTAGCAGGTAGATAACCAAGCTGTTGCTAGGTTTTCCACAGGCTTGCTCCATCTCCGAGATGATTCCCTCAGGACCTTGAGCACTACCTTTTAAAACAACACAACAGGCCCATTAGCATTTAATTACATTAACAGTCTGTTTCCCAGCATAACAAACAGTCTTGATTTAGGGATGAAGTCAGAGTAGCCTGGACAGTGGTTCTGTTTCCATTTATCAGATGGGAGTTCCCTTAGGTCAGAGACTGTTTTCTCCCTGGAGGAAGTGGTGGGGAATTCCTACTTAGGTGATTTCTATTTAGGCAGATGGTGGAGCTGATATATTTAGAGGCTCCAGAAATATCATTCCATTAATTACACTGCCAAGATCTTGATTACCAGCAGCCTGTTTTACTCAGGTCAGGGCTATTTTAATTTGCAGTTGAGATTCTTGTAATACAGGTGTGGGCAATGTAGCTAGAGAATGAAATTACTAGGTTGGTAAGATAGATGAATGGATAGATAGATATAGGGATAGATGGGAAGTGGGGAGAGAAGGAGAAAGAGACAGAGAGAGAGATATGGGGGGAGCAGGGAGGCAGTCCTGCTTTTGCACAGTAGTTCTGGACAATAAAAAATGATTATACAAGCTGAAACCATAGTAAATAATCTTAATCAATTGGAAAACATAATATTGTCCTATAGCCTTTGATAATTTTTAGTAGAATTAAAAATTGTTTTAGTGTCAGCTATAAATGTGTAGGAAAATGCAAAAGTAAAAGCAATGTTTATTTAGTAAACTGTAATTTAAAACATTAGAAAGACTGAGAATTAAAGTGTTTTCCTTGTCAAAAACTTATCAAGAGTAGTTTGAACAGGGCTGTTGCCTTGTCCTTATTTATAACTTATGATACAGAGTGAGCATCTTTTCTAGGCCTTGGCAAATGGTAATACTCCTTTCTAAGTCTGGATCAGCAAGCAACACATTATACTTTGTGCTTTCAGTGATATGAGCTATCTCTGAGAGTTCCTCAAATATGAAGTTTTCCACTGGCGTCATTCCTGGGGCGTCTTCCTTCACAGCTACTGTCTTCATCTACATTTATAAGTTTATCTTCACTAAGTTCTGCTGACTGTATATCACGAGTCTCTTGAACCATATCAGTGTCAACATTCCTACGGTCAGCTATTTCTCCTATAATTCTATTTACATTTGATCTGAATTTCACTTCCCGAGTTATCACTTTTTGTTTTGCTGCACTTTCATCTTTTTTGGATAGTTCCCCTTTGCTATTAGCCATTCCTGTAAAAGGTCACCAAGAGACAAGGAGGAAACACAACCACTCACTTCGCTGTCTGTGTGAGAACTAACAGAGGCACAGTGATCAACCACGGAGGGACTTTAAAAGAAGTGACGTGACCGGTCACGGGTCCAGATACACATCTGCTATTCACACAGTGATTTGGGGACTGAAGAGCTCACAGCCAAGTTTTTACTTGATGAAATTACTCACAGCTAATATACCTTGGTAACTGAGATTTGAACCATGTTGCTGAGAGACTGGTGCTATTAATTCAACCACAGAAGGTGCAAAACAAGGGAACCACTTATGTGGGGTTTGTGTGTCAGGTGAGTGTGCATTTGTGAGTGCTCATGCATGCGCACATGTTATAATCTAGTCTTCCCCTAACCTATTTTATCAAAGATGATTTCAGTCTTTGTAGGACCTGTTCTTTGGGCTTCTTCAATACAAAACAAAAGAGGAGGATTACTGTCTGGACTGTAAAGCGAGGTATCTGGCTGCAGAGGTTCAGTTGATGGACAGTCAAGAATGAATGGCAAAAACAGAGAGGAGAGGATCTCCTTGATTTGTTTCTTTCAGTGTTATGGGAGGAAGGAAAGCAGTTGACGATTGGAATGGATGTGGATAAAAGGTTTTAGTAAAAGATTTTAGATGATTTTAGTCCTGATATGTGAATTCCACCACTGTGGACAGAATGCTTGTGTCCCCCCAAATTCATATGTTGAAGCCCTAAAGCGATGGCATTTGGAGGTGGGGTCTTTGGGAGGTAATGAGGTCATGGAGGTAGAGCCCCCCATGATGGGATTAATGTCCTCATAAGAAGAGAGGGAGAGTTGGCCCTTTCTCTCCCTCCGTCATGTGAGGCTACAATGAGAAGAGGGCTGTCTGTAGATCAGGAAGAGGATTTCCACCAGAACTCGACCATGCTGATACCTTGATCTCTGGGCCTTGAGCCTCCAGAACTGTGAGAGATACTTTTCTGTTGTTTAAACCACCCAGTCTATGATGCTTTGCTAGAGCAGCCTGAACTGGATGGAGACACCCCCTATTTTCAAAAGGCAAATAAAGGATCTTGAATGTTTTTGGTATGTTTCTTAGTTCTGAAGCTGTGCTTTTGGTATGTGATACTGCTCTGATGCTGGATCCTGGGGGTGGGTGGGGGGCTCACATATGGACACATGTTCACTGGGTCCCTTTATTAGCTCAGCGTAGTGGAAAGTTCTGGGCTAGGGAAGTCGAAAGAAGGGCTCCAACTCTGGCTCTACCACTTACTAGATGAGTGATCGTAGAAAAGTTGCTCATTTTCTCCGAGCTTGCCTCATAGGATAGAAATTATTTAAAGCACATTGCCTGAAACAGACCAGGCACATCATAAATACTAATTACCAACTTCCCTTCCTCCAGTAACACCCAAGGGGGGCACAGGGATATAAATGCTCCCATTTGAAAGAATCTGAAATGGATACGAGGAAAGCTGAGGATTGAACTTGCGTCTCAGAGCTTCCAACTGGTGTTATTGTTTTGTTGTGCTGTGTTTTTCATCTGACAAGAAATAGTTTGCAAACTGAGATAACAAGGTGAAGCTAAGGCAACTACTGATAAACTGAGCACAAAACAAGTCAACAATTCTGCCATGTGCCTGTTTATTATTGCTTTTCTAAGTAGCAAGTGAATTACAACTTAGTTCATTTTTGTCTTGTCTGAAATAGGACCTTTGAAAACACCTCCATGATTACTGTAAAAAAGATTAACTAATGAACAATGATTGAAAAAAAAAGTGTTTGGGGCATGATGCATTTTATAATTCAGGGTAGGGATTAGCATTCATGGGTTCTTTGGGGACACATAGGGGACAGATAGGGGCCTGAGAGGAGTGAAACATTCTGAGACTAATTGTGGGAAAGACTTTACATTGTGCACCTGGCCCATCTACAGGTGAGGGCACTCACAGGGGAAAGCAGTTCAGGACCTGTCACTGTGTATTATACAATGCATAATACAATTGAAAGAAACATCTGTAATGATGATCTGAAATTACATCCAGAGAACAATAATATTCTAAAAACAGAAAAAGTGTTTATGCACCTTTATTATTTCTCCTAAAAACATGTCTACTGGTAATTTGGGATAAGCAAAAGGCATATGCAGGCAATTCATATGTGAGAAAATGGAACCTTTGGAAAAATTTTCAATATCATTAATAAAGACCCACTACTATTTTTCGACTATCCAAATGGTGATGACTTTAATTCTCGTGGTGTAGTTGACAGAACCAGGACGTCAAGGAGACGAGGACTGTGGCGCCAGTTCAAAGGCTACTGGCCCAGTGTTGACATTGGTACTGTAGAGAATCCGGAGAATGGCTACTAGAGTTCAAGGAAAGAGTAAAATCGATTGCAGTGGGTGAGCTGCAGTGGATTCTTTTGCAAGTTAAGTAAAAGAAATCATGATTTCACCGCATTGTCCCACTCTTAATTATTTCTATATTTTTATTTAGAATGTGACTTTAGATAAAACACCTTCCATTCTCTGGGTCTCGGATAAAAAGAAGAGGTTGGGTTAGCTCACTGTCTTTGTTCAGGCTGCTTTAACAGAAAACTGTAGACTGAGTGGCTTAAACAGCAAACATGTATTTCTCACAGTTTTGCAGCTGGAAGTCCAAGATCAGAGAGCCAACATGGGGTTCTGGCAAGGGCTGCCTTCCTGGCTTATAGAAGGCTACCGTCTTGCTTACATGATGGAGAGAGAGAGCGCTCTGGTCTTTTCATCCTCTATATGGGCACCAATCCTGTTTATGAATACTCTACCCTCATGACCTCATCTAAACTTAATTACCTCCAAAAGGCCCCACCTACAAATACCATCACATTAAGGATGAGGGCTTCAACACATGGGTTTGGGGGGATACAAACATTCAGTCCATAGCAATCATTCCTAAATTCCCTTCTCTCTGATTTTGCATAGGAAGGTTCCCTACTGGCCACAAAGTCAAAATCAAACCTTCTTTCCACTTTTCAAGATCTTCCATAATTGGATGTCCTCCAAGGTACCAGATTTGCTTGTTCCCTTCCTTCAGGATGAAGCTTTACCTCCCTTTAGATCTGCCCTCCCTATAAGCTGTGTTAATTCATTACCTCCATTTTTTTTTTCTCATGCTGATTCTCCTCTCTTGGAGAACACTGAACTCTCCCCATTTGACTCAAGAACTAGCCATTTTGTAGGAGCCGTTCTTCCAGTCCCCAGACCATCTCACAGAAAAAAATAATGTTAATATAAAGTTTAACTCCTGTGTAGTGTAGAAGAGGGTTTAGGATTTGCATCGAACAGGATTTTAAAAGGGAAGTTGTTATTGTTTCATATTGTTTTAGTTCATGTAAATGCCAAGTCTAAAAACTTGAAGTTAAATATATGTACAAATCTTGTCCCAGCACTACTGGTAATCCACAAAATCAAAGATTAACAGTACAGGAAAAGACAAAGGACATCAATTTAAGGTAAATTACAGCTGAATGTATACAGGATCACACTTTATATCTTTTCAAATACCAAGCAAATTTGCTAATATTTGTGATAATATAAGAAAGCCACAGTATTAAGCATTTGCTATTCATTGTAACATTTTGCTAAAAACCATTCATATGTCTCCACACTAGGATTCAGTATTAAATATTTATTCAAAAAAGATTCCAGTTTGAATTGATTCCCATAGAATTGATCCATGGTAAACTTTTGGGAAGTTTTAGGTGAAGGCAATAAAAGATATTCTTACTTCTGATAATTGTCCATGATAAGTCACCATTACTTTATGGATACAATGCATAATACAATTGAAAGAAACATCTGTAATGATGATCTGAAATTACATCCAAAGAACAATAATATTCTAAAAACAGAAAAAGTGTTTATGCACCTTTATTATTTCTCCTAAAAACATGTCTACTGGTAATTTGGGATAAGCAAAAGGCATATGCAGGCAATTCATATGTGAGAAAATGGAACCTTTGGAAAAATTTTCAATATCTTTAATAAAGACCCACTACTATTTTTCAACTATCCAAATGGTAATGACTTTAATTCTCGTTTGTATTAACAGAGATGAGAGAAACATACTTTTGGGAGTTGAGACCATCTCAGTTATTTGGATGTGCATTCTGGGCAGCCTCCCTTTGCCCTTCCAGAGTCAGACTCTACCTTTCCCATCCTGCTCTGTGCTCTGGAAGGCTGACCTTCACTGAGTGCATCACTGGGGCTCCTTTGCCTCTGGCTTCCGATCAGCCACAGCCAATGGGAGACACCAGCAGATCAGTGGGCAGAGGTTGTGTTTCTATCTCAAAGATCACAGCTATAAGTGGGCGGCCCTTTCCTACAGCTACAAGTCTTGGTAGTTTTTATAAGTCTTGCTGGTTTTCACTCGGTAATGCTTCTCCATCTCTTATTGGTTTGCCTTACCGTGGTCACACTTTGTAAGTTATTCCTGCAATAAATCCTTGCCAATCATCCCTTTTGAGTTTGCCATCCAACTTCTGCCAGGACCCTGAAATATGTGGCATGTCTCCAAGTTCACTCGGGACCATAACCAAGGGAGGTTATTTTCCATCCCAATCAACTCCTCCCCTTTTTATTCTATAGTGAATGTCTGTTGCTTTTGCTTCCCCAGAATCCATTTAGTATTTTCTTTACACAGCAGCCTAATTTTCCATTAGAGAACCACCTCTCTTCATCTCTGAGTGCACATGGCTTCGGTGAGGCTGATCTCAGCCTCAGCACGGGACTGAACACATCATTTAAATCAGTTCAATTAGGCTTCATCTCAGGACTTCGGTTGGAATTATGGGGGCAAAGATGGTCAGCTTGCCTGGAATAGTCGGGTCAAGGAAGAGGGTTTGCCTAAATATAAACCAATAAAATGGGAAAAGGTGCAAAGAGATGGAGAGGGAAGCCTAATATCATTATTTAAACCCCTTGATCCCACCATGCCTGAAGCGTAGCCTGGGACATTGTAGTTATCAGAAGTGCTACAACCCCTTTTTTTGCTCAAGCTGAGTTGAGCTTTCTGTTACTTGCAAATGAAAGATCCCTGGCTAATAACAGGCCTTCTCCTAATAAAAAATACATATATTTGGAGAGAGTAAAAAGTGGAGATGTTAGAAACTGTGACTTCTAAAATGAGGTCATCCACATTTGCAGTGTTGTTTTCATCAAAAACCCTGACACATAAGAGCCTACCTGTGGTTTGTGTTTATTATGATTTTGGAGCTACCACCACCTGCATTGTCCCTTGACTCCTTTGAAATCTGTAAAAGATGGGACACTACCAAACCAAACAGCTCACTTTGTGTTGAACGTTGTGGCTGAGCCCCACGCATGAACTGATGAGCCAAACAAAGAACAATGGTGAAACACAGCCAAATGCTGTGTTTAAGCGTTATTTTCAAGTGCCATTTGAC
Organism: Rhinolophus hipposideros; assembly: GCF_964194185.1. Taxonomy (NCBI): domain Eukaryota; kingdom Metazoa; phylum Chordata; class Mammalia; order Chiroptera; family Rhinolophidae; genus Rhinolophus; species Rhinolophus hipposideros. The sequence goes on along the minus strand of NC_138059.1, from coordinate 14,592,694 downwards.
TGGGCCTTCTCAGGTGACATGGTTCCCTGGCAGGAAAGCGGTTATTGTGGTGATCATTATTCCCATTTACCACCTATTAGAATGTGAGTCACTGAGAGGTCAGACTGTCCCCAAAGCCCAGTGTTCCTGAGCACTCGAGGTCAAGTTAAAGAGATAGCAACCAAGCGTAGGGAAAATGGCAAAGGCTCAGTCCTTTGAAGTGAAGAAAAGGGTTAACTCCCAGGAGATCACTGCAAAATGAGTTTTACTATCTTCTACATATCACATAGCTTGGGAAAAGAAATCAGAGTGACAGTGTTGATATGACCCCAGGTGCTTTCCACAGCAGCTGTCCTCCCTGAGAACAGAGACTACGTCTTTGTTCATTAGACACCCCTCCCCATTCCCGCCTAGTGCCATACCTGGCGCAAAATAGTTGTTCAAAAATGATAGTGTCTGCTGGCTTAAGAGTACACATAAAATGCAAGATAATATATGAAAAGAGTCAGCACATAGTCTTCGCTCAAAGAAATCTCTGCTGATATTATTATTGCTATTATTTGTAAACGTATCTGCGTTATTAACAAGCAGGTTCGTCAAAACCCACACAAACACTTTTAAGCAACAATATCAACTTCCTTACCTTCCAAGGCAACAGCTCTGTTGTGAGTTCAAGTTATTATTCCTGCCCTTCCTATATAGATGTGGTCATCAAACTGTCCATCTACTACTCGCTCATTCGTTCATTCATTCATTCATTCAACAAACAATTAGTGATCAACTGCAATTTGCCACATGTTGGAGTGTACATGGGGGAAGCAAAGTTGATTAAGACACAACCCCTGTAAAATGCAGAGGCAAACTGGTTGGAGACGGACTAGTAATCCAAACAGACAGTGAGTGAGAGATCAGCCTATGGGAAGAGGTAACTGACCTCACTGGTTGCTCCAGTGCTGGTGAAACCTGAGGGAAAAAGACAATGGGGGGGCAGGGGGATGTTTTCCTTACCTTTTCTGCAAGCCAGCCGAGGTGTCGGATATCTCGGCTCCCAGCAATGCCTGTTTTCCCCAGCTGCTCTCTGACCTCTGCAATCACTCGGGCCAGCAGGTCACTAACATTGGAATGGATGGCACTGAACCAGGCCTGAGCAGTGGCTGAGTCCTTGCTCCTTAAGATCACTGTATGCTTAGCATCTGGAGAGTGGATTTCAAGCTGCCTAGAGAAGCAAAGAGAAGAGTTAGAGGGTTTTCTGGCAGATCATGCTTCTTCAAGTCCTGGGCCACAAAGGTGAACTCATTCTTTACTCTTACTTTTAGACTGTCAGTTTTGCATGTTACCCTTAATGGTCCCATCATGTACTCACTCACTCATTCATTCATTCTCCCACAAATATTTGTTGAAGACCCCGTCATTGGGCGAGGTGCTGGGGGAATAGGTATCCAACCATCATATCACCTGAATTAAGGACGTCTGGTTTTCCTGTTATTGAGCTGACTGGTTTGTTTGTATTATCATATCAAGACTTTCAAGCTGTAAGCTGATATGAAGTTTTCTTACCTCTTAATCCACAGAGTATTTTAATAATATACTCATATCCTTGCTGCTGCTGGCAGGAAGTAGATTGGAATATCTAGCCACATGCTGAATCTCACTGCTCAGTGGTAATTGTGAATATTTTAGAATTAAAGATGACCAAACTTTGCATTCTTTAGGAATCCCATCTGTGGCACATTTACTTACCACTTAACCCTTGGACAGGTGTAGTAAAGTAGTGAAATGGCCTAGGAAGGGGTAACAATAGCGAGACACATGCACTGAGAGTGTTATATTTAAAATCAAAACACTAAAGTTGATGCCAGAACTCCAACTGGATCACCTGGATACAGAAGGAGATATCTGCATACTGATGTGGTAAAAGGAGGAAATTCTAGATAATTTTTTTTTTTTAGTTTAAATTTTTGTTTTGAAGTGCTTATAGGTTAACATCACGTTGCAAAAATAGTACAGAGAGGTCTCAGCATACCCTTCACCCAATTTTTCTCGATGATGGTTATATTTTATGTAATTATAATACAATATCAAAACCCAGGAAGTGACATTGGTAGAATGTAAGTGTATAGCTCCATGCCATTTTATCCTGTGCGGGTCTGTGTAACCACCACGGCAATCAAGGTACAGAATTATTCTATCACCACAAAGCTCTTCCTCCAGCTATCATTTAGTCTCCCTTCCTCACCACAATGCCAAATCCCTGGAAACCATTAAACTGTCCTCCATGTCTATAATTTTTGGACATAATTTTTATTGCAGAGAGAAACAATGCATTTTATTCATTCATGGATACATGCAAATAAATACCATTTATTCATTCATGTTTGCATTACAAAGATATAGGGATTGGGGATCTGAATAAAATGATCTGTTTATTAATTTCCTTCATCCCTTAACAATTATGCTACATTAAGCATTTGCTATGTGCCAAGCAGAAATTTAAATCTTTTTATGTTATTTTATGTAATTTTCCTACTAGCCCTTTGACTGATATTATTAATCCCATTTAATGGAAGAAAAAAACTGAAGTTTGGAGGGAAAGAGAAAGAGGTAATTTACCCCAGACTTCGGATTCAAACCTGTGTTGGTTAGGTTCAAAAGCCCATGAATCAAACACTGTATTACGATGTCTCTCCTTTAGACTGGTCAACCTAACGGGAGTACCCATTGTCCTCTAAAGCTGTCCAAGGGCGTCATCACCAGAAAACATATCCCGAAGCTCCTGAGTCTCAAAATAACAAGAAAATCAGAAGTCCCAAGTAACCTGGCCTCATTTACATTTGAAACAAACTTTTTAGACTGAGGAAACCTTTTTACCCATAAACTTATATTGTGGAAAAAAGAATGATGTAGAAAGTGGAATGTCTCTAGGGGAGTTTTAGCAATAATTGGCTTTTTTTTTTTTTTTTGGTAAGAAATTTGCAAAACAAGACTCTTTGTTGAGGCTCCAAAAGTTTTATGTGATGAAACAGGGAATTCTTTAAGTGACATTTGTCCTCATCTAGGAGAATTAATCTCATGCCTGTTGGGCACTTCACAAAGAAACGGGCAGTCAATCTGAGGTGAGTTTTCCTTCCCTCCTAAAGTTCTTCCGCTTCAGTCAAGTTGCACAAACTAGGATTCTGGGAAAGTAGTAATGAGAGCTGAACTTGCATTTCAAATTATCCTATTAATATCTATTATTCTAAGAATTTTAAACAGGCAAATATTTCTTTTATAATATTTTCTTTTGAAGATCTGGATTTGTTTTTAAAGAAATGACAGCTTGGGAAGCAACCACTCCCCAGGTACCCCCCCCCCCCCCCCCACACACACACACACGCACACACACAAACAATGCCAGCACAGAAGCAAGCAAGCAAGAATATTTTTTTTGTTGGGGTGCCAGCATATCCCCGGAGGAAAGCTGACTTGTAAATAGAGGTAGAGGCTGGTGAAGAGGAGGCCCATTTGCCCCAGATTTTTGACAGTATTTATCATTACTATTAATTTTTAAGGAAGATTTTAAGTATAACACGTAGATAGAAAAGTGCACAAATTGTCATGTACAGCTCAAATGTACTTCTGCAAAGAGAACACATTCATATAACCACCAGTCAGATCAAGAAATAGAATACTACAGAAGTCCCCTTTAACATCCTCTTTCCAGTTACTGTCCCCCAAAATACCACTATCAGGATTTCTGTCACCATGGATTACTTTTGTCTTGGGAAAAATGGATAGGGTTTTGTTTGTTTTCATTGGTGGTTGTTGCCTGTAGTATAAAGAGGACCTTGGACTATTTCTGAGGCAAAGTTTAAATACCAGGTCCAGTGTTTTTTCAGTGATGGTTCTCAAGATGTGGCTACAGACCAACAGCAGCAGTATAACGTGGAGACTTAATAGAAATGAAAATTCTTGGCTCCCACTCTGGGCCCACTGAATTAGAAATTCTAGGGTTGGGGCCCGACAAACACCCTCCAGGTAAATCTGATGCAATTCCAGTCAGAGAAAGGCTGCTCTATGGGTTCATAAGAGAAAGCACTGAGCTTGGTTGCTTGCCAGGGTTCCCAATGGCTGAGGTGAACATGCTGAGAGGTGAATTGACCACCCCATACCCAACCAGCCTCAACAAAGGAACATAGAGGACGACACAGAATAGAGAAGGCTGTGGCTTTTAGAGTCAATGAAGAAATAGATGTTCTCATTCAAAAGCATTCTTCAGAAACCCTTAAAATAGTTTTTTTTAATCATTTAATTAAATATTTTAATTAAATACAGATTCTTGGACCCCATCCCAGACCCACTGAATTAGAATTTCTAGAGGTGGAGGCCTGGATATGAGTTTTAAATGTTCCACAAATTATATAGATTAAGGATCATGGCAGGCCTCTATAAGTCCAAGCAGAAACTCCCCTAAAGGGATAGATATGCCTGTAGGTGATTGTCACCAGAAGGGCTACACAACAGAGGCTCTAGAAGAGTGTATTAGCAACCCACTGCTGAGTAATTAAGTGGCTTAACACTCCAAACATCGGTTACCTCATAGTATCTGCACATCATGAATTTGGGAATGGCTTAACTGAGAGTGGTTCTGACTCAGGAGCTTCCAGTCACTTCACAGGATATCAGCAGGGCCTACAGGCATCTGAAGGCTTGACTGGGCTGAAGAGCCACTTCCCAGATGGAGCACTCACATGGATGTTGGCTGGAGGCCTCAGTTCCTGGCCCCCTGGGCTTCTCCAGAGGCTGCTTGAGTGCCTTCATGACATGGGAGCTGGTTTTCCCCCAGACAGCATGAAGGAACTCCTATTCCTTTCATGACCTGATCTTCAATGCCATGTGCCATCACTTCTGGTTCATTCTTTTTATCGGAAGTGAGTCACCAAGTCCAAAGCACACTCATGAGGAAAAGAAGTAGGCATCACCTCTTGAAAGGAAGAGAATCAAAGAATTTGGGATTGTATCTTGAAACCACCACAGAGAGCCTTTAGATGAAGCAAAGTTCTGGAGAGTCTATTCCAGATGTAAAGGGAGAGTATTTGGGGCTGTGAACCAGCAACCTAGAAAGAGTTCATCGATTTAGGTGAAAAAGAAGACCCTTCTTGCTGACTGAGCTGGAACTCTAGGTTATAAAGTGAGACAGACTGTGGGCTCAAGATTAGGGTCAGTGACAACACGAAGGATGAGGAAGAGCCTCTCATCAATAGCTACGGGAGCAGCATGAAACCACCAAAAATGATGATGGGTTAAGCATTGTTGGTTGTTCTGGCACAGAAACGATGTCAGTTACTTGTGCCATGAATAAATGAAAGAATTTCAATTTCATCATATATATGGAGGGATGAGACATATTTATGGATCTAATGAGGCCATCAGGCCTTCGAGAGGGGAGGAAAGCAGAGCTGAGATGAGAGCCGGAGATCCAGTCGTCCCTGACACTCGTATATCCTGGCTCTTTTCTCATGTGTTCCCCTTATTGTCAAATACAACAATCAACATTCGCTTTGCCCTTACTCCCCAAAAAACCCAAAAGGGGAAGGAAAAAAGGGATACAAACTCTTCCTTTTAATGCCAATAAGCTCTGTGTTCCGGGGGTAGTTGTGAAGCACATGGATTTTTGGATTAAGTCTGGCTCTAAAACTTGTTGGTTATGAGGCCTTAAGCAAGTTACTTAACCTCCCTGTGCCTTGATTTCCTTATCTATAAAATGGCTCCCTTGCCTCTCAAGATTACTGGAAAGACAATGAGATAATATATGCATGAGATATCACAGTGTCAAGTGGATCTTGATCAATTCTAGTTTATATTCTAGTTTACAATGAATAGTCTCCCCAAATTGATGTACAGTGAAATGGTAGTGGTCCAATGAGGCAGGCCGAGTTTTCCAGGGTTGGGCTCTGGCTCAACTCTATTTCAGAGCACTTAGACTTGGAGGAAAATGGAAGCCCCAGAAAAAAATGAAAAAGTTATACAAGGACTATTTGTAACAACCTGGAATGGAAAAAAACAAAAACAAAAACAACTTTGGGAAGAGATGCATGAGTCTTTTGTGAGATACTGAAAGATCTGGGGCAAACCTGATAATACATCACCACTTTTTCCATCTGCCTCTTTGTTCTAACTAAAAAAGCTACTTGAAGATCAAGTTCAGGAGCACCAGTTGATATGACTGTGGTCATAACTAGAGCTACAACCCTCTGTTGAAGTCCCTTTGCTCCCTCAACTGCCTAAGGTAACCAGTGGCAACGGGGGTGAAAAAGAGAAAGGAAATGGTTTTATTTTTCTAAAGTATTTTGCTGACAACCTACCCCAAAGGAACCATTTGGTAGGGTCAAATATTTTGTGTAACCCATTCTTTTAAAAATCAATTTCAGCTCCAATCATGACTTCGTCAATCTGTGAACGTATGGAAGGAGATAAAAATGAGAAAATGAAGTAGGAAGAGGGGAGGGAGGAAGAAGGAGAGAAAGAAAAGGAACATAAGAACAACTCAAGAGTGGGAAAATAAGTAAGTGGTGTGTGAAAATGCCACTGTGGCTGGGTGGTTGAAGTTATTAAAGTCAGGGAACCAAAAATGCCTAATACAATGGGAGTGAAAAAAAAAAAAGCACAGGACAGGATACTGATGTAAAAATGATCTATGCGAATGCTTGGAAATATGGAGACTACACCTGGAGAGGTATACAGATGGGTTCAATTAGGAAGGAAATTGAGTGACAGGAGGACAAGTTTAGAAGGGAGATTTTTCACTGTATAACTTTGAATCTTCTGCATTTTTTTCCCCTGTGAACCCATTGTGTATTCACTGTATTTGAACAAAAGACGAGGAAGAGGAGAAGGAAAAGGAGGAGGAAGACAGCAGAACTGGCCTGTTGAAAAAACTAACCCTGTCTCAAGTCCAAGCTCTGTCATTTGTAAACTATGCTTTCTTATGGATGACTGTACTTCTGTCTGCCCAGTTTCTATGCCCCCTTTTCTGGTAAGAGGCTTTCCTCCTATTCTCAGTCTATATGGTTTAGGGGCTTCATGGTTTGAGGATTGTAGGCGTGATCCAATGTGGAGATCCAGACCCAGGACTTCTGCAGGAGTAATTGCTAAGGAGACTTTCTTTCTCATCATATATACTGAGGATCAGACATAATCAGGGATCAAATGAGGCTATCTGGCCAGTGAGGGGAGGAAAGCAGAGCTGAGATGAGAGACGGAGATCCAGTCGTCCATAACACTCAGTATACCCTTGCACTTTTCTCATATGTTCCCCTTATGGTCAAATACAACTAAAAACCCCGACTCATATACTGACCACAAATAGGTCACTTAATTTCTGTGAGCCTTGAGCTTCTTTATCACCTATGAAATAAAGATCATGGTGATGATGACGATGAAAGTGATAACGATGATTATAATGAAGGGAATGATAATAAGCTTCATGCATTACTAGAGGGTCAAATGAGATCCTAGTTATGAAAGTGCTTTGTGACTTGTAAATCCTGATGTTAGTAGTTGTCATTTATGCTTTTGGCATTTTAAGACTCTTTTGCAGGCTCAGTAATTGGGTAGAGGAACATTAGGGAATACAATGCTTTTGTATTGCATTTTGTGTGGTACTGAGTCTCTCTTAATTACACTCTCAGCAAAGAGACATGGCATGCATATTGAAACAGAAAATCCCAGTAAATTTCCTGGGTTACAAATTAAAGTTAGAAACATGCAGCGATTTCTTGGCCATGCACACAGATACGCTGTGTTGGCGAGGATTCCTGAGCACTCACCGGTGTTTAGCATGGGTGGGGTGCTGTAGAGGCAAGTAGAGTAGCTGGTCCTGTCTCCAAGAAGCTCACCCTGTGTAGTAGGTTTAATTGGTATCCCCCCTACCCCAAATGTATGTCTATCCAGAACCTCAGAATGTGACTGGTTGAGAAATAGAATCTTTGCAGAAGTAATTAAAGTAAGGCTGGCAGTGACATCCTTACCTCATTAATCTACCTGCTGGATTAGGGTGGGTCCAACATCCAATAAGAGTGCCATTATAAGAAGACACAGACACACAGAGAAGAAGGCCATGTAAAGATGCAGGTAGAGAATGGAGTGATGCCTCCACAGGCCAAGGAATGCGAAGGTCCGACAATCACCGGAAGCTGTGAGACAAGCTTAGGACGGTTTCTCCCTCAAAGTCTCCTGAAGGAACCAACCCTACCAACAACTTGATTTCATACTGATGGCCTCCACAACAGAGAAAATAAAGTTCTGTTGTTTTAAGCTTTCTAGTTTGTGCCACTATGATATGGAAGTCCTAGAAAACGAATACACCTAGTAACTATCTTCCTGTGCATAGCTGGATGGGGACTGCACTACTGCTTAAAATAGATGGAGACTTTTAATATTCAAAGTAACTTGGAAGACGCAGATCATTTAGAACTGTGGCAATCATGCTTCATTTTCAGTGAAAAAGGCTTCTCCTTGGCCAAAAAACAAAAACACCTTACTCTCACCAACATTAAATTCTATAACCCAGAAAGAAAAAAGGAACCCTTCTGGAATGAGGGACATTTATAAAGCACCTGAAAGCATGCTGGCCCATAGTAAGCCTACATTCAGTAAATCAGAGTGGCTTCCACTACCTTCTTGGCAATAAAAAAAAAAAAATCTAGACAACTTCCTTGCTAGTTGTTGAGTCCTATATTTCTGGAACTGAGAAAGAGGGGGAAGGGAGTAAGTAAAGGAGCAATAAAGTTAGGACGGCTGATTGGAGCTATTTTCAGCAGGCCAGTCTTTATAACTCCTATTTTGTTCCCCAGTTGAACTGACCACTGCTTGATGAATTGTGTTTATCTGTAGTTCAGCGATAAAGTTCTCTTTTAATTCCCTGCTGAATAGAAATATTTAGGGCAATGCCACAGCTGTGTTTATTCTCACACTCCACCACAGTTATGTAAATACTGCCTATGGAACTATTTCTGATAAAGGCCCGTACCAACCCCGAGGAATTAGACGCTCACTCTAGATGTCTGCCAAGATGAGCAGTTTCGATCCAGCTTGGCACCGCATATGAATGATATCACAGCTTCTCAGAGATCATTTGGCAAACCTCGCAATAAAAGAGTAATTTTCTTCTTCTCTCACTCTCTCAAAGGCTCCCACTGAGCCAAATAATATTTCCCAGCATTCTCTACTCCCCCTGTTTAGAAGCACGAGGCTGACACACAAAAGTTGGAAGCCTCCTACCATAAAATTGATAAATAAAACAAAACGTGCAACCTGGCAACAAAGGTTTCCAGTGACTGTTCCCCTCCACTGTGAAGCCAGAGAAAATGCAGATGAAGGTAGTCGGGAGGACGGGACCTGTGGGCTTACAGCAAACACCAGGAATCAAAGGGAATTCAAACCCATGGCCTTGACAGTTGCTTCCCATTCCATGAATCTGCGATTCTTACGGTTGACAGAAAACTACTTCCCAACACACGAAGGCATGGCACCCTATTAACAGTGGCTCTCTCTAGATAGTGGACTTTTGAGATATTTTTCATGTATTCCCCCCTTTCTGCTTTTCTATCATTTCCAATTTTTGGTAATGTAATCAGAAAAATATTAGAAAAAGTTCCTTTAAGAAAATAAATGTACACCTTTTGCTAAAATGTCATCAGTGAAATGATTCACGAGGAAAAAATACTCTCATGTGAAAAAGACAACGCGAAAGAAAAAAGATTCTTTTCAAAATCTCCCAATTGCTTGTGACTCAAAGGCTTTAGAAAACATGAAAAGATGGGGAGTAAACATATTCATAATGAGGATAAGTGCTTGTCCTGTGGGGATGTCAAGTCCACCACTAAACATGTTCCCATTTTTTCATTGTATTCTTCCCACCATCCTATGAGGTGACTAGTATTAATGTGTCTCTTTCAGAGGTGAGAAGATGGTACCTCAGAGGGTTTAGCTTGGCTAATCTTCTAGCCAATAAGAGGCAAAGCTAGAACTGGAACCCCAGTTCCTGTGACTCCAAAGCCTGGGTCTTCACCATTACCTTTCATTTACTAGGATGTTTGTAAAGTGTGGTGTGTTGCTTAAGAGTAGGGGAATGTTTTTCATGTTGGTTGCTGTTCAGTATCTTTTAATACCCTTCCTTGTCTGTGTATTTGGAAAATTTTCCAAATTATGAGCTGAGCTTTCCCAAGGTAAAAACCAGAATTCAAGTTTCCAGCCTTCCTTGATGTTGGGACACAGAGCCACTCACTGAAAATGGCAACTTTGATGGAGGCAATGTGAGGAAATAAATGTACATGGAATCCATATTTTGTACAGTATGGTGGTAGAGGCTTCCAGCCCTTAGTGGGAGCAGTGGCATTGGTTTTTCAGTCTCGAGTTGTCATTGGTGTAAACTGAGGCAGTTGTACAGGCTATGGGATGGTTAAGTAGTATTTTTTTCTAGAACAGCCCTCCCAATGTGGTTGAGTGTTAAGCTGCTTAGCCTGGCTCTCTGAACTCTTTGGAAAAATATGTGAACACCCTACATATCCTTAGCCAGAGTTGATTCTCCTACCTGAAACTACCCTCCCCAGCTATGAATGCAGATTTGGGAATCTGGTTGCCATGATGGGAGCTAATGAGATCATCTAAGGAATGTGTCAAGCGTGAGCAGTTAATGGAAAAGAAGCCAGAAAAGGTGTTCTGCTGTTTTGCTCAAAATCCCATTTCAAAAACAGGTCATGCGTGATCAAGTATTCTGCTAACCTCTCAGAGAACCTGACAGTATCTCTCATGTTGGCTAGGTTTCAGTTTTTCAGTAACACATAAATTTACAAAATATGTGAAGAATTTCAGCACGTCGGCCCTTCCTAGGGGAATGATATTGTTATCAAAGTTTTAGAAGAAGATTCAGCTAATTAATGTCAAACTAGAGAAAACATTTTGTCTTTTCACTGCACTCTTCATCTGTACCTCACAAAACATTCTGTGGTTTGACCTTGCTCCACTGATTATTATGATTAGTTTTTGAAAATTCATCTAAATATACAAGGTGCTATGCAGGTCACGTAAATGTACACTTGTCTTTGTTATCCATACACTTACCCTGTTTCCCCCAAAATAAGACCTGACTGGACCATCAGCTCTAATGCTTCTTTTGGAGCAAGAATTAGTATAAGACTGGTATTATATTATATTATATTATACCAGGTCTTGTATTAATTTTTGCTCCAAAAGATGCATTAGAGCTGATGGTCTGGCTAGGTCTTATTTTCAGAGAAACACGGTAGTACCATACACTGACAAAATAAATAATTCACCTGTAGTCCAATCCAGAGAATAGCATTTAGAGCCTGAATGCTGACCTATTTTTTGCTTTTTTGGAATGAGATTATTTTGGGCTAGGGTTGCCAAATTTAGGAAATAAAAAAAATAAGGTGCCTAGTTATTTTGACTTTCAGGTAAACAATGAATAAGTTTTTAGCGTATGTCCTATGCAATATCTAGTGGGGGAAATGGTATAAAGTACATGGATTAGAAAAATATATAGAAAATAAAACGCATAGGACTTCAAGATGGCTTAGCTATGAGGGATGGAGAAGAGAAAAGTGTAAAGGATGTTGCCTAGGTTTTTGCTTTAGACAACTGAGTGAATGACAGTGCCCGTTACTAAGATTAAATAACAACAACAACAAAACAATAAATAAATAAAAAAAACTGAAAATGGTTCAGAGTTGGTGAGAAACATGACTTTGGGTAAATATTTCCGTCTTCACTTGGGTGTCTTGTTATAACCTCAAATTTGCAGTATGGACATATGCCAGCTTATTCTCAGCAGTCTGCTCATTCTATGGTTATTCTGTCTTAATAGCATTAACATTCTCCCAATAATGCAGGTTGGAGGACCCAATCATCCTTGATGTCCCATCTTCTTCTCCCAGTACCCATTCAGTCTCCAAGATTTATCAGTATTATCTTGGGAGTATCTCCTGTTCAGAAGAGTGAGGCAGACTGTAAGTTGCCAAGTCTTCTGAGTTGGACCTGGGACCATCACTTATCTAGGATGGGATATAAGTTTTATTTTGCTGGCCAACTTTGATTAGTAGCGGTTGCTTGAAATGGTAGTGGCTACCTGAAAAGATGTCTTGAAAATAAGCCTGAGGTCTCATTTAGGCTCAGTTAGGGAAAGTCTCATGATCATTTATTGATGTCTACCAAGGGCAGGGGAGTGAGGATTGGCAGCACTCATGATGTCCATTTGACATTTCTAGAAAGCATTTCAATTTATTACCCTCCAGAAACAGGCCACCTATACTACTTCTGATTGTCCCACCCTTGGAGAGAGTCCTGGCTTTTGGTCACCTGATAATTACTCTTATAAGGCTTAGCTCCCCCATTAGACTGTAAATTACTTGAGGGCATGATATATACCAGAATTATCTTCATTTTACCCCCACTGCCTGATACAGAGGGTGTACTCTGTAAGTATTTGCTGGGCTTAGTGGATGGATGGCTCTGTCTACTATTCAAAGCTTATTCCATCTTTATGGTAACTCCCTTTCTTGTCAAGTTTCTACAACTGCCTTCCTTTACATTTTTGTTTTTCCCTTACTAGAAGGTAACCCTTTCAGTGTTGAATAATGGCATTTAATTCTATAGTACAAATTACTTCAGTTCTTTTTTTTCTTTTTTTTTCAGGTTCATTTTCTCTATTCAAAATACTTCAGTGCTAAGTAATAAGCTTGGTATATCAAATAAGTCAAATATGTTTTAATATCCCATGAGAAGTCTAGTTTCCATGGATAATGTGTATTCGTGGTCAGCTCGGAAATGCTTATTTTATTTTAGACAATTTGCCATGCATGATTTTCTTGGGCTAAAATCATCAATTTGTGATCTTGTGAGCCTTCCCCAGATTTGATGTAAAAACAGGCAGCCTTGCAAATATGCAAAGCAGAGGAAAAAAGATGACACAGAAGTAAAGCAACGAGGCATAATAATTTGAAGTGCTGATGTCTGAGAGGTAAGAATGCCAGGGCGTGTCATCTAGCTCATTTCTAGCAGAGTTTCATGTAAAATACTAAGATTTATTTGTTTGACTCATTTACAAAATTTCAGATGACTTCTCATGTGTTAATTTATCAAATATTTTTTCAAGGGCCTGCTAGACATGGCATTAGGCACACGAAGAGAAGGGGAACGCAAAACAGTTATGTTTCCTGTCATTACTGAGATTACAATCTAGCAATCTTGGACAAGCCCCACTTTCTTAAGCATTCAAGTCACATGAGGAATTCCTAACGTGAGAGAATAATTTGTATCTGTTTTAGGAGCAGGGAATCTTTCATTAAATTCTCAATAAATGACTGAAGCAATAATTTACCATGTGAAGTTGGACGCTGCTCACACATAGTCACAGTACTTCACTCATTTCATTCAGTTTTCATTTTTACGAAGGCTTTCTTTTCAAGGAGGGAGGAGAAGAAAAGGGCAAAAACATTGTATCTCTAAGGCCCCTATATAAATAAAGACGTCTTAGCCATGGAAGGCAGCACATTAGCCATTAATACCCTTCAACAGGATTATTAATAGCTACCACCCAGCAGAGAAGGAGGCCCCGAAGAGGAGACATACACTGGATGGGATGAGAAAACTTTGAAGAGCCTCTACCACATGAAGGGATTAGAGAGTAGCCAGGGAATTTGGAGGCAAGCTGTGGAAAAGACCACAGGCCATTTTGGTTAGCAAGGGAGAACTAGATAGAGTGGAATGGCAGAAACCAAAATTAACGCTAGTTCAATATATGAATAAATGAATAATCAACAACGGAACAAGCAGTCTGGAAGGAATGTAGAGGTCATTTAATCCAACCCCTCATTCCAAAGGTGAAATTTCTTAACTTGTGGAGAGAAGTGATCGAGTCAAGGTTACACTGGCAGGTACTAGTATTACTGGATCTAGAAATCCAGACTGCTTAACAACCATGTTTATCCAAGTTCAGAGAATGGGAAAAGAGTACAGAATTCATGGTGTGCTGGAAGCAAACTTAACTTTCTTTTCATTTTTTCCTGAGGGCTAGTTCTGAATGTGGGGCTAGTAGCTCTTTCTGCTTTTGAAATACTCACGGTTGTACTTTGTAGATAATTCACTGTCAAGTATTTATGGAATTGACAGTTTCTTAATTATTTTCTCTGGGAAACCTTTGCTCAAAGACACTTTTAGTTCCTTTCGTAGATAGCAATAATCATTTTCATTACTTGAAGGATTTAAACAAGCACAAACAAATAAATCAGGTCCCCACAAAATTGCTATTAAAAAAAAAATTATATCTGAACGATCTTGACAAGTTTTAAATTGTCATGAAATTCTATGCTAGTTGAAAGAGAGGGCGAAAATCAGAATAATGCAAATGTTCGTCCCAACTTTCAAAAGGTCACACTACACAAAATTCAATCTTTCTCATTCTTATACTAAATGCCAAGGGGCCAAACAGGTTGGGAAGAAAGTCAGTTTCTCCATGAAGCAGCAAAGCTATGAGATTTGTTTAAGTTTGTTTTCACTTCATTAGGTCTTTTTTAAAAAGAAAATGTGCATTAAAATGGAACTGGAAAATTATTACAAATGAAGAAAATTTACTCAAAGCTTTCTACTTCTTCACATGGAGGTTCATGGGGAAGGAAGCGTGGGAGGGGGCAGACAGTGGAAACGTGGGGAGAATGATGTGATTTCTGTACTTGCTGCCAGGAAGACCCGAGCTCCTGGGCTGATCAGATGCCTGCCTCTATCTTATAGCATTCCGAACATTTCTTCCCTCCAGGTGTAAGAGTCAATTGATTAAACTTTATATTCACCCTTGGGCAGTCTGCATGAGGGCTGCTTATCAATTAGCCTGGACTGCTTTACCAAGATTTCGGTATACCTCCTCCAAAAAAAGAAACTGAAAGCAGCCAGATTTGGGGGTGGGTGAAGCAAGTACAGATAACCTTTATCACACTTGAATCATTCATTCAAAATATTTCTTGAATGCCTGCTCTCTGCCAGGCAGTCTGCTAGGCGCTAGGGACACTGAGTCAGACAGCATGGCCTTGGCCTTCGAGGAGCTCACTGCACGTTATAGAGAGTGTGTGTGGGTGGTGAACACACAATGTGACGTATAGATGATGTATTACAGAATTGTACACCTGAAACTTGTGTAACTTTACTAACAATTGTCACCCCAATACATTTTAATTACGAAAAAAAGAAAAAAGAAAGTGTGTGTGGTTCTCTAATGGTTTAGATGAAGTATGGGGATAGGTGGGCCAGGAAAGAAAGGAGCAAACAGGAAGAGAGCCTGAAGGGGACCCATTGACAGAATTCAGTGTAAGCAAGTGGCATGATCTAACTTGTACTGTAGTTAGAATACGCTGGGAAGATGAGATTGGAGGGAAGAGAGACTGGAGGCAAGAAGACCATCCAGGACATCTTTGCAGTGATGTGGGTACCAGCAGTAGAAATGCAAAAGAGAAAACCCTTTCGATACTGAACGTTAGACTACAGCAGAGTAAGAAGTGCATTGTGTTATCACCATTTGATTTCTGATTTACTGCTTTGGGACATGGTGTTCTCCAAATATGGACTTCAAAATACCCATGCACGGACACTGGATGCTGTTAGGCAGATAAATTGGATGTAGTCCAAGCCATTTACAGCCTAGTGAGGGGGATGGTACCAAAATAATTTCAATACATGGCAGAACAGGTGTGCCATTAAAGAAGCATGGGGTAGTCAAGGAAGGCATGCTGGAGTGTAAGTGTCAGGAAATACTTCAGGAAGATGAAGACATGTGCGATGAGGCTTATTGAATAAGAGGATTTGATAGGAGGAGAATACACCTGTCCTACAGACAGGGGGGCATTCCAGTCTGTGGGGACACTGCGTCCAGGGACAGAGAGGCACCAAAGCTGAGGATGTTCGGGACTAGCAAATAGTCCAGTTTCTCTGGAAAACTATTTCCATAACTGCATTTATTTTTTAAAGTGTTATTTAGGTATAATTGACATAAACTGTACATATTGTCAGTGTGCAGTAAGTTTAGACATGGATACCCACCATGACTCTTCTTCCCTCCATTTCTCTTACTGTAGCTTAGTTTGCGTTACCTAGAATTGTAATAAATGTAATAACACAGTAGGTAGTCCTTTTTTTCTGGCTTCTCCTACACAGTATAATTATTTCGAGATTCATACTCACTGTACCACCCGTCAATAGTTCATTCCCTTTTATTGCTGAGTACTGACCCATTGTATGGATACACCACTGTTTGTGTGTTTATTCACATTTTGATGGACATGTGGGTTGTTTCCAGTTATTGGTTATTAAAAATAATGCTATTATGAATATCTCTGTGTGTGTGTGTGTCTGTGTGTGTGTGTGTGTGTGTGTTTCATTGGGGAATGTTGGGGAACAGTGTGTTTCTCCAGGGCCCATCAGCTCCAAGTCATTGTCCTTCAATCTAGTTGCAGAGGGCGCAGCTCAGTTCCAAGTCCGGTCGCCATTTTCAATCCATCCCATGAGGGAATTGAACCGGCAACCTTGTTGTTGAGGGCATGTACTCTAACCAACTGAGTCATCCAGCCACCCCTCCGGAAGCTCAGTGGCAGCTCATTGTCTTCAATCTAATTGTGGAGGGTGCAGCTCACTGGCTCATGTGGGAATCGAACTGGCAACCCTGTTGTACAGAGCTCGAGCTCTAACCAACTGAGCCATCTAGCCGCCCCATTTGTGTTTTTTCATGGAAACACGCTTTAATTTCTCTGGAGTAAATAGCTCGGAGTGGAATTGCTGGTTCATATGGTGGGTATGTGTTTAACATTTTAAAGAATTACCAAACTGTGTATCAAAGTAGCAGTGTATGAAAGTTCTAATTCTTCCACATGTTTGTCAACACTTGACATATAGTGGTATCTTATTATAGTGTTAATTTGCATATATGTAATGACTAATGACATAGAACATCTTTTCATGTACAAATTTTTGCCCCTTTTAAAAAACTGTATTATTGTTTTTTATTGAATGTAGAGAGTTTTTCATATATATGCATATGAATATTTCTGGACTCCTTTACATGTTCATTGATCAGTTTATCTAGCTTGATATCAGTGCCCCCCTGTTTTGGTCACTGTAACTTTATAAAAAGTCTTGCATGAGGTGGTGTTAGACCTCCTTTGCTTTCTTCAAGTCCATTTGGCTATTCCAGGTCCTTTGAATTTCCATATAATTTAGAATCAGTTTACCGATTTGTACAGAAAAGCCTGCTAAGATTTTGCTTGGTACGGCACTGGACCTACAGATCAAGGAGGGGAGAATTGCCATCCTAGCAGTATAGAGGCATTCCTTTCTGTATATCCATATTTCAATTTGTTATAATTTTCTTTCCGTTTGAAGGACTTTCTTTAGCATTTCTTATAGTACAGGCCTTCTGGTGTTCTTTCAGCCCTTGTATGTCTGAACAAGTCTATTTCACCTTAATTTTTGAAAGGTATTTTCATTGGATATAGAATTCTAACCTGACAGACTATTTTCTTTCAATACTTCGAAGATATTGCTTGACTCTCTTCTATTTGCATTTCTTCTAATGGAAAATCAGTTGCTGTCTTAGTCTATTCAGGATATATCCTGCTATAACAGGAGATCTTAAAATGGGTAACTTGTAAACAATACAAACTTATTGCTCACCGTTCTGCAGACTGGGAAGTACAAGATTAGGGCACGAGCAGATTCAGTGTCTGGTGAGGACCCTCTTCCTTCAGAAGTGGCCATCTTTTCACTGTATCCTGACATGGCGAAAGGGGCCAGGAGCTTTCTAGTCTCTTCCTATAAGGGCACTAATCCTATTCATAAGGGCTCCACCCTCAAGAAGTAATTAATCACCTTCCAAAGGTCCCACCTGCGAACACCATCACCCTGGGAATTAGGTTTCAACATATGAATTGGGTGGGGGAGGACACAAATAATTAGTCTATAGCAGGGACTTTCTCTTTGTCCCTCTCTATATCTTTGCAGATTTTAAGATTTTCCTTTTTATCACTGGTATTGAGCAATTTGATGATAATGTGCCTTGGTGTCACTTTCTTCATGTGTCATGTGTTATTGAGCATCTGTGGAGCTATGGGTTAACAGCTTGCATCAAATTTGGACAATTTTTAGCTATTATTTCTTCAAATGATTTTCTGTCCTTTGCCCCCTGTGAGGACCCAGCTATAGGTATATTAGGCTGCTTGAATTTGTATCATAGCTCATTGATTCTCTGTTCATTTCTTTTTAAAAAATTTCCTTTCTCTCAGTGTTTCATTGTGGATAGTTTCTATTTCTAGGTCTTATCTGCCATCAACCCCATCCAGTGCGTTTTTCATTTTGCATTGCAGTTTTCATCTCTAGGAGTTTGATTTGCATCTTTTTTTTATATCCGTCTCATGCGTTTTAACTTTTTGAACATATGGAATAGTTATATAAACTGTTTTGATGTCCTTCTTGGCTTATTCTAACATCTCTGTCAGTTCCTAGTCAGATTCAATGGATTGGTTTTCCTCTTCATCATGGACCATATTTTCCTATTTCTTTGCGTGCCTGGTAATTTTTTAGTAGATGCCAGACATTGTGAATTTTGCCTTGTTGAGTGCTAGATATTTTTATATTCTTAAGTGGTTCTTTCTGGGACACAGTTAAGCTACTTGGAAAACATTTGATCTTTCCGGGTGTTGCTTTTCAGGTTTGTTGGGAAGGACTGGGTAGTTTTGCATCTAGGGCAAATTTTGTCCCTCTGCTGAGGGGAGGCCCTCAGTGTACTCTACCCAGTGTCCTATATAAATCATGCTATTTTCCAGTCCCACTGGCAGGACAGGCATTATTCCTGGCCTTATGTGAGGGCTGAGCAATGTTATCTCTCTTCTTTTGGGGTCATTTTTTTCCTTGGCCCTTCTTAGTTTCCTTACACAGTTGTGCTCACCAGTATTTAGCTGAACTCAACGGGATCCTCTTGAGAGAAATCTCCAGAATTCTCTCTGTGCAGCTTTCTCATCTCTGCTGTCTGCCTTGTGGATGCTGTTTTGGTCTTCCTGGACTTTCAGCTATGTCTTCCCAACTCAGGGAGCCTTTAGCGCTCCACAGGGGTTCCCTCTCCCTTTGCCATGGTCTGAAAACTCTCTCAAGGCAGACAGCTAAGGTGATCTCAGGGATTGCCTTGTTTGTTTCCTATTTCTCAGGAATCACTGACTGATGTCTAAGGTCTTGAGAACATAGTTTGTCTGTTTTTTGGTTGTTTCAGGTGGGAGAGTAAATCTAACTCCTGTTATTCCATCTCAATCAGAGTGGAAGTCTTGTACTTTGTCTTTTAAGATGTAGTCTTTTCAGCATGGTGGTCTTTATTAGTAAAGCATTACGGCGCTTGCCATCACTGATATATTAAGTGACAGATTATATTGTATTCACTTCTAGTCAGTTCAAAAGCATTTATTGGGCAGCGCTGTCTTTCCAAAGAGGAACCAACCCCCCAAAGTATCTGTCTTCCTGGCATCAGTTTATCAGCAAACAACTTTGGAAGGAACCAATTATAAGGTGTGGATATTACCCATGGCTTTAATATTCCCTCCTTTTTTTCTGGTCCCTGCCAACACCATCACTTATTTTGCATCAAGCACAGCTGGAGGAAATAAGAAACTCAAGTTACACAATTTTACTAATTGTAAGCAACCCTTAGGCTTAGACTTAGAGGCAGACGTTGAAACTCTAGAGGGAAATACTTTATGCTGATGAGCTGTGGACTTTTCTGTTTCATGATCTTACTCTACTCCCTATATAACTATAATAGAAAATCGGCTCTACTTCAGATAGGAGAAAATGAAGCCTCAAATGGGTTCAGCTTAGAATGTGAGGGAATGAAGCAGTCTAGGATATGGGTACAAGGCTGATGACATTGCAAGGCTGGATTATGTACATATAACCATCTCCATAGTGCTTCTAATTTTGAGATAAGCATTTCATCAAAGTCGTTGAGAGCACTATGTTGACCTTTCATGAGTTGGAGCACTGATATTTTGCCTGGATATGAGGCAGGGTGGGTGCTAGAATGTATTCTTGCTTAGAATAAACAGAAACTCAGTTATCCCATCTGAACTGAAGGCACTTTTTCTGATCACTTGTTAAAGCTTTATTTCCAAGGCATTGAGTGAATTTAATTAATTTCACCACCATCCCCTCCTTAATAAATTCCTCACACATGTGGAATCACTAGGAAATTGAATTTCATCTCTAGAAAACAAAACAAAACAAAAAAGGGCATTCAACTAGAGGATGAGAGATTAGTTGGTTGAAAGCCCAGTGACGTAGTCAAAATGAAAATGCCTCTCAAACGGTAATGGAATGAATCACATTAAAATGCAGATTCTGGTTCCCCAGGCCTGGAGTAGGGCCTGAGATTTAGCATTTCTCATAAACCCCCAGGGTGAGAACTGCTGCTGCAGTTCCTATAGCATACTTACTTTGAGCAACAAGAAGCTAGAAGACATTAAGACATCATTCATGTATCCTTTTGCCACTAAGTTCCTATTGCAACCTGAGAACCCTTCTCAATTCGGCTTCAGATTACTCAAATGTACATTGTTCTCTAAGGTTCCTTCCAGGACTTAAAACTATATCGTGTTCTCAAAAGTATAGGTCTAGCTCCCTTGTATTCATGAATTCACCCATTCTATTGGCAGACATGTATTGAGCACCTACTACGTGTCAGACTCTGATTAAGGTACTGGATGATTAAGTATGCACTAGCTCAAACCCCTGAACTAAGAAATCAATTCAGAGAGAGAATCAGGCAACAGTAACATAATGTCATATATACTGGAAAGCTGCTTAAGCAATGGTTGTCTGAGACTCTAAGTGTGTTTTGGATAGTAGATAGGAGGGATATGCCTCCCGAGGCCTGTCCTGGGACTGTTGGCCCTTGAGTCCATTCCTTACACTTTCCCTGTCTTTGCTCAATATGATGGGGGGGGGGCGGAGATCATAACTTGAGGCTTCTGTGTCACATGGCCACAGGGTAGTAGGGACCCTGCTTGGAGCTCATCATAAAGCTTTCCATAGAAAGCACTGGGCAAGACTGGAGCGCAGGGGGAAGGGAAAACCCCTGGTGGCTTTTCAGCTCTTCCTTCACCATTATAAGCAATTCCCTACATTCAATTCCCTCTGTTTAAAATGCCAGAATAGTCTGTTTTTCTGGGTGGACCCTGACGGGAAAGCTTCTGCAGGCTGGATTTCGACTCCCTGTAAACCATCCTCTGTGTTTGGGCTATGTAGGGCAGTGCAGGGACAACTGGCCAATCTGGAGCAGCATGAAACCTGTCAGATTCCCAGTAATGCCTGTACTGGGGCCCTCGAACTCCAGTAGGACTGTAGCTCTTGGGCCTCCTGGAAGGGGAGAGCCAGTCTTTCCCAAGGCCAGCCCCACAGCTACCCCTCTTCCGCACCAGCTCCTCTGGGCTTGTGTTCTCAGCTCTCGGGACAAGCAATTCTAAGCTGAAGGGCTGCAACTGCAATAAGAACTAAGGCCACAGGGTAGTAGGGACCCTGCTTGGAGCTCATCGTAAAGCTTTCCAACTCTTACAAATAGGTCAGCAGAGGTCACAGTTCTGGTTCTCTTGAAAAAAGCTTCACTGAGATCATAGTTGAAGGTGTTTTTTTTTTTTTTTCTTTTCCTAATAAATGGTGCCTCACAGGTTTCACAACCTAATATGCTGACTGAAGCAATCATTGTAAAGAAGAACTTTTCTATCTGGGGATCAGGAAGATCTTGGGGAACTTCCAAGGCACCACAAAGATAATAGCTGAAGAAATTCTACACATCTGGCCCTGCCAACGGTAACATGCAGACTGTAGGAATGCTGAATGGGAAAGCTGAGAAGTTCTTCTCTATCTCCTGGGTCTTTCTGGTGTTCTCTTTCCCTTATCAGTCCATCCATCCATACATATATTCATCCAAAGAATATATGTTCAATGCCTACCCTGAGCCAGTCACTGGGCTGGGTGCTGGGGACAGAATTATGAGCAAAAGCAACCACTGCACTCATGGGAACTAGTGAGAGAGTCAGATGTTAGTCAAATAAAGACACAAATAAATGTAAAAACACCACGTGGTAACAGCTACAAAGGGCTGATACATGGAGACTCAAGTTGGGGAAGCTTTGTGTTTCTTGTGGGTCCCAGTGAAAGGGTAATGAGCTGTAGACATCTTCCGTGAGGTATGTTATTTTCTTCTTACATTCTTATAGCTTCATAGCTTATGCAATACTTTAACATACATTACCTTATTTTATTTTCACACCCATGCTGCCAGGACAAGATTTTAAAAAAGGAAGCTTGAGAATTATTGTAGTGGAAGCTAATTCAGATGGAAATATGAGAGAATGGGTAAAGGGGTGAGGTTAAAAATCAGAGTGTTTTCAAGTCTCTGTTCTTCATTTATCAAAAAGTGGTGGTCTTGTCTTCAAAAGGAAGTGATTATAATCTAGAAAGGCAGAAGAAATGCCAGAAAATACACACAAATTCTAGAATTTTGGTTGTGGCACAATTTGGTTATACTGTAATTACATCTGGTTTTGCTGAGGCAAACACAAGCAAGGCTTCTTTTTGAACAAAGGTGTCCTCTAGACTCAGAGAAAAAGAGCCTTAGCCACAGATAATAAGAGTCTCCCAAAGCAACAACTATAATTGCAACAACAAAGGGTGCTTTTCACATGTTCTGAGTGTGAAAAGGCCCAATGGTCCTTCATCAGGTATCTTTAGGCCTTGCTATTTACTTGAATGGCTTCAACTAAAAAGGAAGCAATATGGTTGTTTTTACGCTGTATATTAAAAATAATATAAAGTTGAGAAGAAAGAGGAAAGATTTTCATTTATGGAAGACTCCTAGCTTCATGAGAATCACTGGTGTCTAGCAGTAAACATTAATCAGCTCGACTGAATGGTTAGTATATTTACTTACATGAAGATTATATTAGTCACGGTAGGATAGGTTTATACTGTGGTATCAAATTATTCTGAAATCTCAGTCAGCTAACCTAACCAAACTTTATGAAAATAAAGTGGGCATATGCTACATGTCCAAAAAGGGTCTGAGGTGGGGGTGGGGATGTGTTCCATTAGGTCACTCAGGGAGCCAGGCTTAAGGAAGCTCCACCATTTGTAGCTGCATCTCTAAGAACATGTGCCCATCACTGCCTCAGCTCAGAAGTGCACACATCATTTCTGATCACATTCCACTAGTCAGAATTAGTCACAAGACCTGAGATTACTAAAGAAGGCCTGGAAATTCAGGAGAACAAATGGACTCTTTGGTGAGCTCTATTGTCTTTGCCACTCTATCCGATTTCCAGAACTCTACAAA
Organism: Rhinolophus hipposideros; assembly: GCF_964194185.1. Lineage (NCBI taxonomy): Eukaryota > Metazoa > Chordata > Mammalia > Chiroptera > Rhinolophidae > Rhinolophus > Rhinolophus hipposideros. Next base: position 14,569,305 of record NC_138059.1, on the reverse strand, counting down.
ACTGATGCAGCAGGGGAAATAACTACCATTGGCACAGTTTTCCAAACCACACCAAGACACAGAGTGTCCTCTAAGCTCTTGTTTTGAATCTTTAAAAGGGAAGGGGGGATAATTAGTATTTCTTGAGCTTCTACCATGTAGCCAAAACTTTGTGTGACAGATATTGTGAACTGGTTTACTCAGCCTCATTGTACTCTCTTTATGATGCAGAATGCTGAAAAACAAAATAAATTTTAAAGAAAACATCATCTTTCCAGATTCCCTTGCAACTAGGATTCTGGAGATATATTAGGTTCTGATATATATAGATCTATCTATCTATCTATCTATCTATCTATCTATCCATATATATATATATATATATATATACACATATATATATATATATATATATATATATATATATATGTACATATATATATATTCTGTGAGATTTAGAAGGTGAAGGTGAAGAGGAGGACATACTCCTGATGTTTTGATTGCCACTGCTGGCAAGCAAAGCTGTCAGTGTCAAAAATAATAGGCAATAGCAGCTGGCTTGGAGCACCAGTATTCAATCACCAGCTTTCCAGGTGTCAGGAGGCACTTGCAAGGTGCCAGTATCCTCATTCCAGTTTCCTGGTTCCTGGATTACTGCTCTGGTACTATGTAATTCCTACGGTTCCAACGGCAACCTCCTGGTTCCCCATTTTCCTCATTATATCAGCTTTATAGAGTTCTGAGGGTCATTAGTGGAGACCCCATCTGTAGTAGAGACCATTTTTTTTTTGGTGAGCAACTAATTCCTTATAGAGGCATACCTCATTTTATTGTACGTTGCTTTACTGTGCTCCACAGTTGTTGCGTTTTTTACAAATTGAAGGCAAGACGCTCCACCACCAAAAAATTATGACTCACTTTATCCCTGTAGTCCAGATATGAACCTGTAATATCTCTAAGGGTACCTGTATTAAATCCCCCTCTGCTTAAGTTACCTAGACTGGTTTCTATTTCTTTCACACTAACATTTGCTAAATACTGTTATATACATAAATTCTTATAACAACTTTCTAAGAACTCTTCGTTGTTGAAATGAATGAACCTGTACTTTTAGAGAATCTAGGTTTGAGATAAAATAACTGAAAGTGTAAATTTGTTTGAAGTCTTTTATTTTAGCTTTAAAATTCATGTAAATGAACTCTATAATAAACTCTATTCTCCCAAAATTCAGAGCAAAATTCATGTTCCTGGAAGGCATACCTTTTCATTAGGTGGCTTTATATATTCCCACCTTATCCAAGGTGTGATACATTCCTCATTTTGAAAGGCATTTAATGTGTGGAACAACTCTGAAAAGTAGGTCTCATTATACCCATTTTATAGATGGGTTAATGGGGGCTTGGAAAGGTAAAATAAAGTGTCCAAGATCACAAAGAGCTAGGTTTAATTCCTTCCTGATTTCAGTCACAATCTCTCTCCACTACTACATGCAGACTTCTAAGAGAGCAATTCATTAGTTCGAAGCTCCTCTGAACACTGATTTGTAATGGAGGTTTGGTTAGTTCATTTAGCTCAATGCTCATATGTACTAGTTAGTTCTTCTCTCCTTCATAGACATCAAAAACTATAAGCATCTGCCTCAAAATGGTGTAATTTTCCCTTTATGAAGGATTCAGAAAGAAAAAAAAATGGATAGAACACAACAGAAAAATCTTCAGAACTGGAAAAAAATGGCAAAACACATGTTCTCTATACTGCTGGTCGCTCATGAATAGAACTATTATAACTTTGCACACATACGCTATAATGATAATAGATTTGTAAAGCCTGGAAACTTGATGCTAACTGGAGCCAGTGTTATCCTGGGATTACTATGGTATCAGCAGAACTATTTTGGTTTGAATTCCTACTCTGGCTCATACGTGCAGTTTTACCTGTCACTCTGCTTCTCTATGAATCTGACAGCAGGCTAGAGAATTTTACTGGGATATTTCTCTCTGGCCTTGGTAGGCATCTACCCCTTTTTAGTGATTCAGGTCCTGTCTCTGTCTTTCCTGGAGAAATTAATCTAAAGATACTATTTGCAAATTGACCCAGTTCTTCAAACTGTCAGCTACTACTGATGCAGTATCAGACAGAAATGTACGAAGTCACGCTGTGATTTTCATCCACCCAAACAGCTTTTTGTACTTTTCAGCTCAAAATTTTACCCAGGGCTTTCCAAGCAGTTACTAAAACTATCTGAAAAGTTCTCAGCACATCTTCATGACACTGAATCCTTTGATAATCTTCTTAGGGATGGACATTTCTGAAAAATGAATGAATGGAAAGAGATTACATTTGCTAAGTGCTGACTATGTCCCAGCTATTAGGCTCCTATCAACGTATTTAATTCTTAAAGCAGTACCCACAGAGATATTATCCCCCTCATTTTATATATTCAAAAAAAATTTTGAAAGAAGTTAAGTATATTCACTGAAGTCATCCAGATAAGTAGAAAAGCTAGTAATGAAACTCAGGTTGGCCTGGCCTGAAAGTCAATCATCTTTCCAAGGCTGCACAATGCAGCCAGGAAAACATCATCAGAGAGCTTGAGGAAATAGCTTCAGGAATTCTGACTTCTGGATCTAGGGTTTTGTTTCCAGGTAACATGAGAAAACATTTTCCAATTGCCTGAATATTTAATAATACAGGAAACAAAAACAAATTGTACCACTTGGTGTTTACTGTGTGTTTCATAATAGAGGTGGAGGAGAGGGTTTTCTTCTAGGGGGAAAAAAAGCAGCACATTTCAAATGAAAGTGTGTCTGTAGAGGGAAAGAGATTTGGCAATTTCGATGAGAGCAAGTTAACATTATAACGATTCTGCAGCTTTGAGTATTGAGTCCCAAGATCAGTGTTTAGCACTCAAGTGTACCCCTGTCTCCCCTCACATCTCTCTCTATCTGTTGCCTTTTGATAGATATTTCCCTGTCAAAACCAGCTTGGTATGGTGACAGTAGCTCTCTTACCTGTGCCTTCCCCAGCCCCCAGCTTTGTCATCATGGAATGTGATACTCCCTCTAGTCCTCTGCCGCTTTTGGAGGAGAGGACACAAATCCATCATCAAGGCCATTTCTTAGCTGAGCTGTCCTGTTCACTCCCTACTGCACTGCCCTTCTGTAGCTTCCAGCTTGAGTAAAATAAACTGTCTTTTCCCCTGAGCCTTTCAATGGTCACCTCTATATCCAACTTGCACCACTATAGCTAAAAGAAATCTTGATCAAAACTCTAGCCAGGGAATAACACCTATTATTAAGCAGGCACCTATAAATATTGATTTGGGACTGTCCAAGATGTTTTTATCCAACAGGTCAGGAAATGAAGTGTTTGGGTTAACCATACTTTTTTTTACAACTAGTTATCACTTGTCATATATGTATCAGACATATTTTCAAAGAGGCAGAATGAAATTACCCTTTCGTGATTTATTTTTTCTGTTTTTGCCTTCAGAGGCTTTCTCCGCCCTTTGCCTTGCTCTGTGCTCTAAGATGTCAAATTCTATGTACTAAACAAGAGCATCTCTCAGGCTTTCTAGCCACTGGCTTCCAGTTGTGTACAGCCAATCAGAAACATGGGCATGAGATTCTAGAGCGGGAGAAAAGAAAGGGTTGGGGTCCTGACCTACCACCAATCCTCTCTGGACCACTGTTCATCTGCCAGGACTCGCCCTCACCAGGCGGCAGTAACTTCTCTCCTTTGCTAAGTCCTAGAGGATTCTCCAGTCATTGTTGGTCCCTTTAACACAACCTACTCTTCTGTAAATAGTCGCTTCATTAAACCCTCTTCAGTTAAACCTTCAAGGGTATGTCCTGCCAGGACCATCACCGAGATCACTGTAATTGCCATTCTGTATTTAGTGAGTGATTTCTATGTGCTATTATAAGAACCATGGCTAATGCAGAAGGAAAACCAGACATGCTGCTATCCTCATCATGCTTGAAAATCCAGTCAGGGGCCTAACAGTATCAAAGGCAAGTCACTCTGACTCTCAATCCAGGCACTGTCTCCAAAAGCCTAAACCCATCCTATGCCTTCACCTATGCCCACCCTCTACCAAAACACACCCGTCCTCGGTGTCATTCACTCAGGGCCAGTGTATTCATCTAGGAAACAGGGCCAGGTAGCTGGCCGACCATGGCTATGTGTCCATGGATGACAACACAAATTGGTTCTAGACTTCTCTTTCTTCATCCCTCCAAGCCCATTTGCTTCAGAACTTCTGCAGAGTGCATCTCTTAACATCTCTCAAATCCATCCAACTTATCTTTCATGCACTGTCCTACTCCAGTAGTTCCTTCACAGAACTGTGGTTTTGCTTGCCTCGGAACTAGACTCGCACTATTTCCTTTGCCAAGAATACCCTTCCTGTCTTCCTACCCCAACCTTTGACCTGGCGAACTTCTATTTTATTATTCAGTCTCAGCAAAGACATCCACTCCTCTACCAGTCATTCCCTGTTGCCACCCCCCAACCCACCTCCAAAACCAGCACTTTGGATTAGGTAGTTTTCCTGGGAGGCAGCTTCCATAGCACCCTGAATTCAGTTCCCTCATCACCTTTTTGTAGTACTGTTTGGTAATTGCCAGCTTACTTGTACCTCTCTCCTATCCAACGGTGTCAGGGCAAGAACTCGGTCACTGCTCCTGCCTCAGCACCTTTCAAAGAACCTGAATGGTCCAAACTATTTAAAACTTGAAATTTAAGAAAAGGAAAGAAATCACAACCAGGTTTAATGGATCAGAAAGGTCAAAAGTCCTGTTCTAGTAATTTTTAGGAACAAAGGGAGTATCTCTTAACAGACACAGGCCCTGTGTGTCCAAGGAGGTGTTGTTCTAAACGTATCTGCAGCTCTCAGTGCCCCAAACCATCCTCCATTAAGGAAAATAAAACTCCACGCGTGTGTGGAAGGAAGGGAGGGCAGGGACTGCTCTGTGAACAGACCCCCCCTTCTCGCTATCCCTAGGTAGGTGGTGCCTGCTTGAATAGAGGATGCCTGCATGATAGCATTGGGGTTATTTTCAGAAGCTTCATTATCTCAGCTGGAAAATCCTGGGGCAGCTCTTTGCAAACTAAATGCAGTTCAATTAATGTATCAAGAACAAAGGATCAGGACCTGAACATTGAGAATCAACGTTAGCAAAAATCTCTTAGCACCCAGATGGTCAAGTTCAACCTCTCCAAGTGCTCTTAAAACAGGAGAAACTGAAATTTTTCTGGAATGATCCTTAGAGGCATGGTAATGGGCTAAAACGAACTCATTTTATTGTGTATTGAAGAAATCATGCGGCTATTCTTGGCAAGCCCTCTCCTCTATTCTTTTCTCAAGGCTAACCAAAGATAGTTAAATTCCTTTTTTTAAACTAGCATCCCATTGCCAGGGAAACCTTACTAATTCATCTCGCACTGATTAAAAATGTATGATAATTAGGATGAATACTGAAGTTTATATCTATGGAGGAAACAGATTTTCTTAAAAATAACAAGGCTATGAAAATGTTTTTTAAGCTCATTAAAATGGATCTTTTGTGCAGGGAAAAACAGTAGTGGCTTAGCTATTCATGTTCATCTCTTCTCCCTTAAAAGATCCTAGTTAAAAAAAAAAATCGGTAAAATAGGTATAAACCCACACGAGACTAAGAGAGGCAAGAATTTAATACGTGTTTGAAGGACAGAGAGCAATGGAGTCAGGTAGAGCCAGGTAACTGACTGGGGAGTGGAGGGAGAACCCAGGAAGTTACAATCTAAGGGCTGCAATAGGATTCCAGGGCAGTGAGCCGCTGGGATCTGCACAAACTGCAGGAGCTTGGAACCTCTGGAGATTGGTACAGGGGTGATGCAGGGCTGAAAACAAGGGTCCCATGTGAGGTCTTCAAGCTGAGTAGTGGGACTCTGAGAAAGCTGAGATAATGAAGCTTCTGAAAATAACCTCAATAATATATATATATATATATATATATATATATATATATATAGTCACGGGATATGGAGTATAGCATAGGGAATAGAGTCAACGAAATTGTAATAGATATAAACAATATCAGAGGGGCAATAGATTGGGGAGGGGGTTATCACTTTGTGAGGGATGAAATGTCTAACTATTGCATTGTTTTGTACATCTGAAACTAATAAAAAATGATGGATATTTGTCATTCACTTCGTAGCCCACTTGTAAACCAATCTACAGGCTTATGTCTGAGATTTGGGGAATTTTCTCCTACTATTTATTTGATAATGCCCTCCTCTGTTTTCTTTTTTCTCTCTCTATCTCTCTCTCTGAATCCCCTGATGGAAGGATGTCTGACCTCCTGAAAGAGACTGGATGGTTCTCCTCTAGGTAACTCAATGGACCCAGAGAAAACTTCCAAATGCTGACATTTGTAGGAGTGGAAGGGGTCTCTTAGGTTCACTTGCCAAACAATAACTGTACATGAATTCTCATCAATTGGTAAGCCTCCCTCCCCATACAAAGATCCCAGAAGGTTTTTTAGTCTCTCAGTGTAGAAAAAAAGAGAAGTTTGCTGACATTTGAGGAAAACCTCCAACAAGAAAGATGAAGATCAGAACAAACAAACAGAAAAAAAATAACTGGGGAAACAAAGAGCGCAAAGAAAAATAAACAAAACTAATTAATAGTCTCCAAGAATTAGGAGAAAATATGGTGTCCATAAAACAAGAAAGAACAAAATTTTACTAAAATGGAACATCCAGAGAACAAAAAGAACTAAAATATAACTGGTGAAATTTAAACAGAAAATATTCATAGGAAAGGTCATAAAAAATAAAGTTAAAAAATGTGGTAGAAGTAATAAAGAAACAGAAAATCATTCCAGGAAGTTAGACATCTTTCCAACAGGGGATTCAGAGAGAGAGAGAGAAAGAACAAAAAGGGAGGAAGATATTATCAAATAAATAATAGGAGAAAATTCCCCAGATTTCAGACATGAGTCTATAGATTGGTTTACAAACGAGCTGCAAAATGAATGATAAACATCCATTGCTTTTTTTAAAAAATAGATCTTATAGGTCTATTTAATTTTTAAACTGTCCGCCTTTATTGTTTTGATAACATTCAAACTTTCATTTAAAATAACTTTAAAAAGGGAGTGTCATATCTATTTTCTTAGGTTTGTTATGAATGCCGCAAGGCATGCCTCCTTACTTTGTCTTACTACGTGCACTTAAAAATAATGCAACTGTTTAGGGCTTTATTTCCTTTTTCATGTTTCTGATTAATTCAGCCCTAAATTTTCCCTTCCCAACCACTTTTAAACAAATTGTTGCAATTTTACTATATGTTTCACTTCCTATATTTCTCAAATGCAGAATGTGTGCACTGTTGAATCAAACACCAAGGTCATCACTCTTTTTATGCATACCCTTTCTATAGTAACAAAATATTTCACTAGGAGTAGTCTACGTAAGAAACAAGGATAGTTAGGTAGTAGATAGATAGATAGATAGATAGATAGATAGATAGATAGATAGACAGACAGACAGACAGACAGTGATAGAGGTGATAGATACCATGTTTCTCAGAAAATAAGACCTAACCGGAAAATAAGCCCTAGCATGATTTTTCAGGATGCTCGTAATGTAAAATAAGCCCTAATGAGTCTTTTGGAACAAAAATTAATATAAGACCTGGTCTTATTTTGGGGGAAATATGGTACATTAGATAGATGGATGGATGGATGGATGGATGGATAGATAGACAGATAGATATGAATAAGCATGATGAAAATGGTGCTCCTGGTGGTTGGTAGAAAGAAGTCCACCCTTTCAAATGAAAGTGGTAGATTGTCCAAAAGATAATATGTTTTTGTTTGTTTGTTTGCTTGTTTGTTTGTTTTTAATTTTAAACGTGATGATAAAAGTTTAACTTTTTTAAAAATTATAATTGAAAAACTAGACCATTGACTTCTGTTCATGATATACATAGTTAATGACAAGCAATTCCATAGCCATGCGATGAGGTTTCCAGTTCCAGTAAAATGGTGCTCTACACAAATTCAGAAAACCTTCTGCGATGAACACCTGGATACACTAATAAGATAATAAGAAAAGTTTGCTCATTTGTGTTTTAATATAATACTGAGCTTGTAGGAAAGGAAAGAAAACCCTCAGGTCTCCCACAAAAGGGTGTGAGGATATTGAAAACCAGGGTGGTGTGTATTCAAGCTGATCATAAGGCATTCTGGAAAAGTGAGGTGGGGGTGAGGTCTGGCAGGTAGTGGGATGGGTAGTGGTGGGTGGGCCAAGGACTGGGAGTTTGATATATAGGTGATAGTTAAGGCTTTGTAAACCCATGAGTTGAGAAATTGGAACGAAGTTTCCTGCAGAAGACCAGAAATGTCAAAAGGCTAAAAACGTCTGTGAAAGGATGTCTTACAAAATAATCACTGCTCAACAGCTTGAGGAAATGACCTGGAAACTTCTCTCTCCTAGGAAAAAAAAGCACAACAACTTTTCCTTCCCCTTGCACCCAGGAATGAGGATATTTTGATTGAAAGCTGCATTTATGCCATTGTTACACTGACAGGAATTAGAGGATGTGTACATTAAGTCATCTAACCATTACACATGGTCAGTATTGTTAAGCACATTTTATAGATAAGGAATGTGGGAATCAGAGAGATTAGATAATTTAGCTAAAGTTAAAGGGAGTAAGTGACAGAATTGGGACTCAAACCCATATTTTCTGAGTTCAACTCTAGAGTTTTATTCACGTGGTTAATTCGGGCCTATTTTAGATTCTTAAACTGTGTCCACTTACTATAGCATCAGTATATATTGATTTTACATTTGTCCTTTGTTTCCAAAATGTAAATGTCAATCATGATCTGCTAGCAATAGTTTCAGTTATGAGGCCATCATGATGTTTCCAACCAAGAATGAAGAAAACAAGAGCCAGAAAAAACACATAATTCTGTGAGCCTCTTAACAGAAGAAGTACTTTTCCCAAGGGCTTACTATAGTAATAAAACATAGAAGTACATCATGAATCTTCATTCCAGATGTATTAAGGAGAAGACTTTTCAATAGTAATCCAGGTGTAAAAACTGTAGTTGAGAACTCTACATATCGTGTGTGTGCATTGTGTGTGTGGGGGGGGGGTGGGGGGGCAATAATGTGCCCCAAACACTGGGTAAAGGAGGTAGAAATAAGGCTAACGTAGTAAAATGATTATTCTTTTGTTGATGATGGTCATCAAAAGACCACCTGTTCATAGATGTGTAACTAATGTATTTGGGATCATCTAAAACTCCAAGCAAGGTGATATGGGAGGAACTTCAGGGAGCTAGGACTAGAAAATGATTTAATTTCATAAGAAAGATATAAGTCCACTGTTCAGATTCTCATCAGGAATATGATTGTGTGAACTGAAGGGGACAGAGGAGAACCACATGGAGGAACCCCAGCCCATTTATGTATACCCCAAAGGAGATGGGGGATGCAGTAAAGCATAAATTAACAGAAAGGCCATGTTGGCAAGGCTCTCCTGATCCAGGAAGGGAAGGCTTCCAGCTTCTTTGTCTAAAATATACTTCTTAAGGCCTACTGGCATCACCTATATCGATGACCTTGATGACAATTTAATTTCTCACACAGCTAGCCTACATGGAGAGAATGCATTGCTTAGCTTTTCTTGAAGATCCACATCACTTTTATTCCTTGGTGTTCTGGTATTCTGCTTCTGTTTCCACGTGTCTTCCAATACAGCCTGCCTATGATGGGAGGACATACAGACCCTCCTATGTGAGCATTTCCATCTGCTTGACAATTGCTTTGCCCATTACCACTGAATTCTGGCTTGTTTGGTTAATATGAGTCCACTCCACGCAGATGGAACCAATGTCACTATGTTACTAGTCATATTTCTGATCCCTATGGCTGAAGATTGGATGCTGGATTGTGAGGGTCTCATGAAGGGCACTTTGTCGGAACATATCCATGTGCCCTGTAGGACTGATCTGATCGGATCCCTCTGAGTCATAATGTGCTGAGTGGAATTTTTCCATATGAAACCACAACAGAGCCTTCTGTGAATTTTTCATTTGTGCACCATAAATAGAGATGTGTACTATTTTTCAAGAATGGTTTATCAATCCATAATTTAACCATGAAGGTCTACTGTGGAGACTGTTACTAGCAGGCATCATGATGATAAAAGCTTCACACGCCATCCATATTGGGCCATCTACTTTTAACCCAATTCATTGATTAAAAGGTTGTCCTGGTTTCTTTAAGTTTGCTCTGCCTGGCAGCATAGAGCTGTGTTTTTATTTATTCTCTTATTTCTAAGACTACCTAATGGAAGATTTTTTTTTAGGAGAAGTTTTTGAACAGGTAGGAATACCAAAAATAGACAGATCTATGTGCCATTTTTCATTTATTACCATCATATATTTTTGAATGTCCGCTTTATATCAAACTACGTTCTAGAAAGCTGGGATATTAAAATAAAAACATGGGATGCCCCAGATAGCAAGGGTCTTGTGATTTTAAGAACTGGGTAGCACCATGAGAAAAAAGTATCGCAAGTCATTATAAAGGGTGCTGTCGTGAATGGCTCTATAAACAAGTTAGAGTGGGACCTGTGTTATACCTGTGCTGAGGCTTAAAGGGTGACAAGGACGTTGTCAGGGAGCAAGTGAAGGACATGCACAGATTGTTTAAGGGTTACTGGTGCATACAGGATAAGGCGGGAGGAACTGGAGAGTTAGGGAAGATCTAACACCTTATTGGTTTTGAGGAGTTTCTGTGAAGGTGAGAGGGAGCCATTTTGACCAAATGAATAAGTTTTGAGTGTTTCACGCTCCCTTGGCTAGCTGGGCATAGGGTACATGGGAAGGGGTGGGGAAAGGAGCAAATTAGAAATAAAGCACCGGGTAGGAAATATGTCCAAATAGTCTGGAGGACTGAGGAAGTGGCCTGAACTCGAGCAGTGGCTGTGATGGCGGAGAGCTGAATATGAAAAACACGAGTTATTTAAGAGGTAGGATTATAAAAAAGGTTGTAATCATCGACAGCCACTAGCAGGGACATATTCTTGTGGATTCAGTGCCTGCTGGGTGACCTTTTTCACAGAAAGAGCAGCAATCCTGCCTGCTGTTCGATGGCTGTTTCTGTTTGAGAAATTGAACATGAGAGTTTGTAATGCAAACTCTAAGAAGCTGTGTGTCACTCACCGAGGGGATTAAACCCCGAGATGCTATGGCATTTGTCATCGGTTCTCAGGCTTTAGTATCTAGGAGACCATTAACTCCTGGCGATGGTGCTTACAATTCAGGTGAGCTGTTCTGCCAGGTGCTAGAGAGTAGGAGGTAGTGGGGTATCATGATTAAGAAATTGGACTTGGTGTCAGCCAGGCCTGGGCCTGAATCCCAGATTGACTGTTTGCTTCGACTCTCGCCTCTGAACTAATTTTCATTGTCTATAAAATAGAGATTAGAGTATTCACCCCCAGGAATTTGGATTAAATGAGGTACTTGCTCAAACTCACACATAAGTGATGAAACTAAGATTACACTGTGGGTCTAGCTGACTCCAGACTATACACTCTCCCTTTTTCCTTCTTTCTCTTTTATATTTAATGTGTGCATTCTTTTTTTATCATTATTATTTTTTAGAAAAGGGACAATTTCAGTTTTGATTTCTCCTTTGCCCCAAGAGTAATTTCATAGAGAGCTTTAAAGAATCCATGAAGAAAAGCTTTCTATTCTTTGGTTTTGTTATGGATTTTCTAGTTTTATTCCACTGTCATCAGCAGATGTTTGTGTATTATTTCTACCCTCTGGAATTTACTGCATTTTTTATGACCTATCCTGTGGTTAACTCTGTGTATATCCTATGGGATTTGAGAAGAAACTATTATCTATTATCAGGGTACAGAGTTTGCAATGTATCCAGATCTCCCTTATTATGTTATTTGGGTCTTTTGCATATTTATTTACTTTTTGTCCACCTGCCTGTCTTTGGACTGAGAGTAGTATGTTCAATTACATAATATCAGTATGTTTCTATTTCTTCTCACATCTCCCCCAGGTTCTGCCGTAAAGGTCGCTGTTGCGTTCTTTGGTGTGCATGTATGATGGTGAATGTTCTTTGCAAACTCTGGTCTTTAGCTTAAACCAGTCCTTCTTTGCCTTATTTTGTGCTTTTCAATCTGCATTTTCCCTTGTCATATGTCAAGATCAGAACAGATTTTTTGTTGTTGTTCCTGTTAGTTTGCATCTACTTTGGATGCTTTGCCAATTCCTATATTTCTCAACCTTGTAAAAGCACTTTGTGTTAGATATGCCTTCCATTCAGCCCAGAGTCCACATTTCTGAATGGTACATTACACTCTGCCCAGCGTATAACTGGAGTTCCATAAAATTTTTGTTTTCTTTTTCTTTTCTTTGCTTTCTCAACCAGGCTCAAAACCTGGCCCCCCACACAGCCTTTAATTTTTTTTCAGTGTTATTAGGTATATTGACAAAACTGTATGATATTGAAAGTGTACATTGTGGTGATTTGATATACGTATACGTTAGGAAAGATTAATATTATTATCAGAAGTTTGGGATCTGTCTAGACTGAAGTCCCCTCCTGGAACTTCTGGTTTAGCAGAGTTATAATTTCAGTCTTACCCTGATGATTCTCACACCCAAGCAGAACAGGCTGTCGCTCGCCACCTGGGAGGCCCACATACACCCATCATGGGTGGACATGAATGGCACTGATACAACAGTTTAAAAACGCTTTCCCTCTATGGGCTTGACAGAATGAAGTTTCCAGTATTTGAAGTATACTGGAAATTTGATAACTCCCCAAATATTCTTTAAAATATAATTAAATGCCTTGAGAGAAATGTTATAACATGTAAGTCCACCGCTGGAAGGGAACCCTAGAAATCACTTCCTTGAACTCTCTCCCCAGTGCATTAATAATTTCTACGATAGCCCGAGTTTTCTAGTCTGTGTTTTTTTCTCGTAAATGGATGCTGTCACCCACCGTACAGGCATGAGTTTGAAGCCCATTTGTGTCAGATATTAGCTTCATGATATCTGGAACTTACATAAGCACTGAGCCTCAGTTTTTTCTCTATAGAATGGGGACAATGAGAGAAACTCAGGGGGTTGTTGAAAGGACTAAGCAGGGTTACTAATTCAAGGAGTAGGCAGGCAGGGTGAAGGACCAGGCAGGTAATTAAAGAAATCCTCTCAGTGTAAGGCAATATGAGGGATGAGGAGAGTTCCTTTCTTTGTCGACGGAGAAACCTTTACTAGACTCCTGTAGATTGGAGCCCTATCTACAGCAACGTGGGCCTAATATCATTAGATCTACTGATTTTTTCAGAAAAGCAGAAATCTGGATTCTTAATGTAAAATTTCCCCACTATTCATTGTGGCCGCTAACTCAAATTTCTTTCAAACACTAGATAGGTCATTAAAAAACCCTATCGGTGGCCTGGGTACCCCTGTAGGCTGCCACTTTGCAGTCTCTGCTCTAAAGTAATTAGCATAATGCCCAGCACCAGGTAAGCACTCAATAAATTATGAATTCATCAGATCTGAAACCTTAACCATCAGACTCTTGGGAAAAAGAATGCGTTTGATTGGGTGGGTACAAGGCTAGGGAAGAGGAAACTCACAGAGTTACTAAGATATCAACCATAGGCCCGGGAGAGTGGCAGAAACTGAGGGGGTACAACACAGAATAGATGGAAGTGGATTATCTATGAATTCTGCCTCCTTCCCAGTCTGTCTACTCTGACTCATCTTTTGCTGATACCCCCAGTTGTCTCCGAAAACCTCTGATCTCTGATCCCTGTGAACATAGAGCTGACACAGGACAGGTAGGGGGAATGAGGTAAATCCTGCAGCTGGCTGGAGTAAGGGCCAGCAGCTTCCTTAGAATGAGCTTTCTGGGAAAGAAAACAAAAAGAGCATTGAGCTGTGAGCCAAGGAGGCAACTTTTGTCCTGCTCCTACTCCCTTTGGATTTTTTCCTCATCAGCAACACTGAATCTAGCCAAATACTTCCTACTCGGGTGGGTTGCAGCTGTCCCACACATTATATGGCAAATAAGATCCAGCGGAGTTGTTCCTATTTTTAGCATTTGTGTATGGATGCAAAGGTCACCAAGAGTCCCCATTTGCTGGGTCAATTTCCCTCCCTCTTCTTTACGTATCTCTTGTTTGCCTCATAGATATATGTTTTCTGTTCAGATGCATTAGGTGCCACTTTTAGGGGACAAGGGACCCCCAGATATTTGCCCCTCTTGGCTGGACTCCTTATAATCACCATGGCTGTGGTGTATCTATCCCGAGGCCGGAGAAGTCACGTACAGACACAACTCTCTTGGGAGACGCACTCTAGGCGTGGGCCAGGGCCACTTCTTTTTCTGTCTGGAGCACGAAAAGAGGTTTATAGTAGAAAAGAGTTTTACATTTCCTCCCATCCAACCCTCCAAATACACAGTTTAGGGCACTGATACCCAGAGAGAGGCTGATTTGCTTACTATTAGCTAACATTAATAAATACGAGTATAGCTTATATTCATGGAAGGTTCTCCTGGCTTGAACACACACATTCTCTCTGCAACAACACCCTTTGGAAACCACTGTTTTCAGAACGCGAGTACAGCCCTGGCAAGAGCGTCCCCTTTAAACAACAGAGGGTGAAAAGCAGCTGAGATACAGAGCTCTTTGGCCGTCTTTACCTGTTCTCAGTGTCAGCCAACGCCATACTCCGCGTGACGTAGCACATCTTCAGGGGGATGCTTTTCCGGTCTCTGTGGAAGGAGAAGGGCTGCGATGATGACAACAGAGGGTCTGAAGAGCCGGCCCCTAAGCGAGGGGATTCTGGCGGGGGCGTTTCCCACCCAATCTCGGATACAGGGGAGCCTTTCTTCACATAGGGTGTGGCTTCTCGCATGTATTTCACTGCAAGCAAAAAAGACAACAGTAAGCTCTTTTAAGTACATCAGGGCTGCATTTCCGGAAAGTCTGATATTAGACTAGCTCTTAATACTGATCCTCTTAAATTCTGAACACGATTCCGAATTTCCTCTCATGATAGTTATCCTGTCATTTCAATTATATACTAATCTGGTTTTTAGAACTTGCTCTTATGATGACCTGAACTTGAGAATTACTTTCAGCTTTTATCAACTAGGGCAACTTCTTATCTTTTCTGATTATAAGTTGCATTCTGGGAAAGGGGCTACAAAAGAAATGGGTACAGAAGGAGAAAGCATCACTTAGGCTAAAAGACTCATAATTATCCAACATAGACGTAGGGAATCAGTAGCCATATTCACTATCCATGCCATCATTTTTCTATTGAGAAACAAGGACAGACTTTTCAAGTTAATAGTGCTAAGAACATATATGCAAAGAAATACATAGAGGGACACTTATTTTGTAATGGCAAAAATCTGTAATAGCAAAAAGATTTTATGTAAGAGCTGAAAACTTGGAAAAACCTAAATGTCCATTAAAAAAGGATTAAATGAATTGTAAGACATCTAGTCATTAAAAAAATGAGACAGACATAGATGTGTTGATGTAGAATGACCTGTTAAGATCTATTATTAGTTTTAAAAAAGTGGTGAGTAGAATATATACTGTAATATTTTTGTGTATAAAATCATAAATAGATATGCTTGTATATCTGCAACTATTTCTGGATAGAAACACAAGAAAATGTTAACAGGAGTTAGCTCTGGAGAGTGGAAATAAAAGTCAAGATGATGGAGAAATAGACCTTTACTATTCATTTATTACCTTTTTATATCATTTTCATATTTAGCCATACGCATATATTACTTCATAAAATTTAAAGAAACAAAAATAGTTTAAGAGTTGAGTGGAAGAGCCTGAAATTCTGCACTTTGATATGTTTGCTGGATCTCCAGAAGTTACTTGCCTATCCTGATTTTAGGCATTTGGTCCTTAGACAGCTTCTGAGTTGACAGGGCAACTAGATTCTGGGAACCTACAATATATACTTCTATCACTCATGGTCTGGTGGGGGAGGACTTCGGGAGGAACTCTGCTGCTTGAGGGAGGATTTGGCTAAGTCCCTTACAGATATCTCTTATTACAAATTGAAGTGGATTGCATGGGTGCAAATTAGGGGGCATTTCCTCTAGATCTTTGATGATTCAATTCTGCAAATGAGGGCCTTCGTTGTGCAAGAAGACATGGAGCCAAATTTACAGAGACTGCGGAAATAGAAAACATGGGGTTTCCATTCTCAAGAATTACAAAATCATAGATAACTGTAGTCGGTACTGTTGATATCCCATAAGATCCCCTCACCAGCCGGGCACGTACACCGTAGCTTCTATAGGTTGGCTGAGAACAACTCCTAGCTGCCCCTCTGCTCTGGAGAACTGCTCTTAGCCTGACAGAAGCCACCATGCCTGGGAGTGAGCAGGTTTGCTGCCCAATCCCCCCAGACTGAGGCTCTGCTTCTAGGGAACCCCATCTATCATATAGCGACATAAGACTAGTACATGAACTATGGCACAAAGCATAAGAATGAGTTAAGTTTTATAAAGGAATAAAGTACCTTGGAAAAACTCATGAGAAAAAAAAATGGATCCAGGGGCACAAGTGACAAATTAGGTTCACAACAATTTAATAAGCAGACCCAACGTACCCAGAGGCTTGCAATATGGATCTATATTTGGAGAACCAATCATACATATCAAAAACAACCATATTGAGTCAAGACAGAGGAGATGTCATGTAGCACCAACATGTACTTGAAAATAAGATGTCAGGGTCTTAACTGAACAGCAGTGTAATTAGGAGAAAACAGCTCCATGGTTGCTGAAAACCTGTTGGCACAGGTTGTAGTTACAGAAGAAAGGTGATACATGGCCACTGTATTTGAAGGAATATTGTTTATTTCTGGGCAATATGTTTAAAGGGAAACACCAACATACCTAAGAACAAATGCAGAAAATTTAGGGGGACATATTTATGCTGTCCAAAGCTACAATAGACCTGTTTTGAAGGTACTGAATTTTTCATCTCTAAAAATGTTTTAGTAGCAGCTAGAACACTGCTTAGCTTTATATAGTGTAGAATCAAGCTTATTGATCTATAGGGAATTCAAGTATCAAATTAGATTGTTTGAAGATTCTCCTTTAATTGCATTATTATCCTTTTGGCTGGAGTAGGGGATGAGTGTTGTAGAAGTCAGAATCCAGGGATGTTTCATGGAATAGGTGGCATTTGAACTCAGCCTTAAAGGGTAGCTAAAACTTAAAAAAAGTACAGATGAGGATAACAATCCTTTTATATAGTGCACTCTGGTTTATAATTTTTAATACAATTCTGTAGGAAAGGAAAGTCGGACCTCAATGACCTCAGTTTGGAAGAGGGATAAAGAAGGAACATTTATCATATCTCTAATGGTGTGCCAAGTATGGAACCAAGTACTTTACCTAGCTTTCCACACTTAAGCTTCAAAATAACTACTTAAAGTCTCACTTTGTATATAAGGAAACTAGGTCCAGAGAGGAAATGGGTAAAGGGTATTTCATTTATCTAGTATCCATGTATCCACAAGCTGTAAAATAATACATGGCTATCCCCTCTAGGCCCTGAACAAAGAAATGTCTTATTGAGCTACTTTAATTCTGGTAGACACTCGGAGATTTACATAGGTTATCCCTTGCAAGACTAACATTGTTTTACACGTCAGCACACCAAGGCTCAGAAGTTAGCTTGTGTGGAGTCATGTGGCTAGTTAGTGCTGGATCTAGGGTGTGATTTCCCAGAGATTGTACTCTTTCATGAAACCTGCCCACCCCACCTAGATAAAGGATGAGAAGCACAGTGAGAAGCTTTTCCATAGGCAGTGGTGATTAGCCATGGTGGTCTATAAGCAAGAGAATGGTGGAATCGGAGGTCAGTTTCAGAAAGAACTCCTGAAAAGTGAGATCAGATGTACTAGAGGAGGAAATTATTAGACGGAGATCCACCATTTAGAGGGTCATTGGGTGTGACTGCCAGAGATAACCTGAGCAACACTCAAAATATCCATATAACATGTGAGGAATCCCAGAAATGTGTAGCTTGAGCCATTCTTGAACAGAGGCGTGGGAACTACAGCAGTCTTAGCCTGGAAGCAATTATTTACCAAGTAGCCACTTCTTATGTGGCTATTTAGTCCATGAACTTGGGGAATTTATAGAACTTGGGGAATTGACAAAGAAGAGAAGACGCAGTCATGCTCTGAAGAAATGACAGCTCACTGGAAATAATATTCAATACAGAGTAATCCTTTTAATTGACCAACTAAAAATAAAGACAGAGAAAACAAGATAGGTCTCATAAATTACAGATTCATTCATTCAGCCAAAATGTATCAGTTTTCATGTGCTGAGGAATGCGTTGTCCTTGAGACACAGTAAGAAATGGCCTCTGGTTAAAAGAAATGTAAGCCTAGAAAAGGAGGAAGGGAAGTGAGGAGATGACATGAGTCCTTGTGTTAAATCTTAAACTTGGTTTAAGGAGGTCCCAAGCTGGACGAGCTCTACGGGTCTGGGGGAATCAAATGGAAACCCTTTCTGGAAGAAGGAAATGTCATCCTAGGCTTCAAAGAGCCCCTAAAAATCATTTTCAAGAGATTGTCATCATTGTTCTTAAGCAAGATAGACTGAGGTCACTAAACTGTCCACAGACTTGTCCTGAGGAAAAACAAGTAACGTCAACACACCCCTGCTTAAAGCCCTTTTGTTCAGGAGCCCTGCGTCTTTTTCAGAAATATAGAAAATGGAGAAACTTTTTCTTTGTGTAATGAAGAAATCAAAGAAAATTGCCATTGGATTCCTCCAAGGGCCCACAATTTCTGGTCTAGGGGAAGTAATAAAATTGTCAGAATATCCCTTCTTCCTGGAAGAGACTCCAAATAATTATTTCTAGAAGCCTTGGCCATCAGTTATGTCAAGCAATCCCCTCCCCATCCACCAATTGAGGCCTGAGGCTGAGTCCCCTCAGGCAGAGCACAGAGCAGTGCAGCCATGTCTGGGTGTAATAAAGTAGTGCCTCTCACAGGAAATATCAGAGTGTGTGAAACATTTTCATGGTTCTCCATGCCCTAATGTCCTGAAATTTCTATACGTTATAATCAAAATACTGAGAGTGTGGTCTAACTCAGGGAGGGTAAGACTAGGTCTGACTGCAATAGGTGGCCCAAATTACAGTGTATTAAATCATATAGAGGTTTTTTAAATTTTTTTTTTATTTTACCAAAAGTCGAGAGTAAAAAGAAAAGGGCTGCTAGGGCAGCTCTGCTCCCTGAAGTTGTCAGACCCTCAGGCTTCTACTCCCTTCCTGCTGTGTGTCCGTAGCCTGCCATCTAACGATCCAAGGTGGCTGCTTGAGTTCCAGCCATTATCACCAAATTCCCATCAGTAGAAAGGAGGAAGATGTGAAAGACAAACCTTAAAGGTGTCCTTCTTCCTTAAAGGCCACTTTTCAGGAGTTGATACACTATATCTGCTTCCAACCCATTGGCCATTATGTAGTCATATGGCCACTGGTAGATGGAAAAGACATTTACTCTTAACTTTGTGCCAACCTAGTTTAAACCTGGTGAAGTGGGGACATTATTGCTGTGGAAGAAGAGGTTAGATATTAGAGGACAACTCTCAGCTTTTGCCACAGGAAGACACCCATAATCTCATCAGCTTAACACACTAGATTTTATAACATATGAATACAAGTAAATATGGTGGAGCAAGCAGTAAAAAACACAATGACTAGGTCCCATGGACTTTGGTAAGTGTTTGATGTGCACTGACTCCTTTGCACCTGAGAACCACCCTATGATACAAACATTGCAACCACCCCCATTTTACCAAAGCCACTGCAATAAGAGAGGGGCTAAATCATATGCCCAGTTACAGAGCTGGGAAGTGGCAGGCACATGAGTCAAATCCAGGCAACCTGGCTCCAGAGTTCTCTTTTTAACCATGAAACCAAACTGTTTCTCACACTTAAAAAAAGTATATATTAATTGTGTGTGTGTGTGTGTGTGTGTGTGTGTGTGTATGTATTTAAGCCAACATTTGCATGTACTTGGAGAAAACATCCAATTAAGAGGCTATTGCCTGTAACATAAGAGAGCTTGATTTTGTAAGCCTGAACTATTAAACTATGGCATTTCAATAAATGCCTTTTAAGACACTGTAATACGTATTCATAATAGACGGTTTAACCTGGCAGAACTGAGCAGCTAGTGTCTGCATAATTACACCTCCACATGCATACAGACAATAATTTCAGGCAAAGAGCTGTTGAAACCAATCAACAAGCAGCCAGGCCCAGGTTCAGGGTGCCTCTTAATCAGAACTAATTAATAACCCATGCCCTTTCTGGGCATCATGAATTAAAAATGGTAGTTGAGCAATTAAAATTCCAATCTTCAGTTGCAAAAAAACAGGAGGAGAGCAGGATAAAGTGGCCTTCAAACCCGTAATACACCAAGTCACTTTCAATATGCTTCCAGATTTCCATTTGAAGGACAGGCAGTTGTGAAGATTTCAAAAGAACATTCAGTAAAGCCCAAGTTTGCGAAAGCCCCAAGTCACAATCACATTTTTGTTGGGGCAGCCAGATGACATCTGAAAGGAAAAGCACACACAGGCTACTAACAAGGAAATGCTTTAGGCAAATCCAATCAACTCTTTTAGAAGGCTGGTTTCTGAGGAGCCAGCAAGGCTCGCTGATATGTGCAAGGATCCTTCTTAAAAATAACAGCAAAAAAGGGATTTCCAGATTACAGGATGGAAAAGAAATACTTCGTTACTGTATGGGATATGAACACAAAAATGTACATTTTCTAATGTGATTAAGGGAAAAGCTGGAGGTAAGAAACCTTGAGTATTTGGACCTTTGGTGAAACTTTCAAGTTGGGGACAGGTTGGTGACAGTGGAATTTGCTAACAAAATGCAATTTAAGACTTCCCCTTAATGGCATTTCCTAGGTCATCTTAGAAAGGAAAGATACAGAGGGAGATCATTAATATTTCCAAAAAGACCAAGAAATGATGGAAGAGGTAATATAAGCTTCTCAGAAGTTATAGCTAATCCTTCAGGAGGCTGAGTGGTGAGGTGGAAAGAGAATTGGCCCTGGGAGTTGGGGACCTGGATTGCAGTTCCAGCTCAGTCACTAACTAGCTCTGCAGCCCTGAGCAAGTCACTCCACCACATAAACCTCATTTTCTTCACCTGTCAAGAGAAGGAAATACGGTTCCTACCCTTCAAACATCCTATGATTCTTTGAGAAGCTGCCTCTTCTGACAACATTAGAAAAAGAAGAATATTTCTTATCTTACTGTTTGTGTCATCACCGACACGTGGCCCTGCTAAAATACATGCTGACTTCTTGGGCCTTCAGCAGCCATGTCTTCTGACTTTTTCCCCAAGCCCTACAGACACCTGACAAATATGTAAATAAGCCAACCCGTTGAGAAGACATACTCAAGTCACTCATTCTTTGGTTTGGCAGGGTTTTCTAAAAGAATCATTGCTTTCATTCACTTCACACTATTTCTCTTCCATTCTGCCAGGTGGGTCCTTAATGGTAGGATTTTAAAAGACATTTGGGGGTGGCCCATTGGCTCAGTGGTTAGAGTGCAGTGCTCATACCACCAAGGTGGCCGGTTCGATCCCCACATGGGCCAGTGAGCTGTGCGTTCCACAACTAGTTTGAAAACAACGACTTGACTTGGAGCTAATGGGTCAAGGAAAAACACACTGTTCCCAATATTCCCCAATTAAAAAAAAAAGACATTAGAAGGATGACCAAAGGGCTCTCATGAGGTCGGAAGGTCATCATGAGGGAGGGTGCTGGGTTTCAATCTGAGGAGTCAGGAGTCAAATAAACTGGGTATGAACTGTTGACTAATCTTTGGCCTCCAAGTAAATAACTATCTCAGAATTATCCTATTTCAGATAGTGCCATCATTCGATGTGACCTGGTCCCAAGCAAAGTATCTTATCTTATGAGTCCTACAAGCACCCAGAAGTACACTGATTGGTTTAGTTACCCATGAATTCAAAATGCTTAATGAGTTCCTACTATGGGCAGGGCTCTGAGTATTGGAGTTATGCCAGGGAACAAGACAGACTACAGGTGCCTGCCCTGAGGAGCATGCACTAAAGAAGTAGAAAACTAAAGGGCACTGCGCTGAAAGAGACACATACTCGAGGCTTTGGGTGTGTCCCAGTTCACACAGAGCCATTCACCAGCTAGCTCTGTCCTACCACCCGTCCCCATCTCAGCTGATTACCTCTTGGTTCCCACGGTTCACACGCCAGCCATAGAGAAATGCTGTTTAGTTCTCTGAACACACCAAGCTCTCTCTTGCATCTCTCTGCTCTTTGCACATGCCATTCCCCCTGCATGGAAAGCTTTCTGGAAGACTCCTCCCTATATCCTGTAAGTCTCAATTCAGGAAAGATATCCTTCTTGAATCCTGTTTGTGCAGCCACAAAAATTCTAGAAATCATGCTTTTCAAAAGACCTTTTATTCTGCAATGTTTTCCTTATATTTCTTTTCTTATATTGCACCCAAACCTTACCTCTATAATTTGTATTCACTGATCATGGCTCTACTCTGCAGAGATACACACAGAATCATGAACATCTTATGAACTGATAAAATATAAATGCTTGGCTTTACGTAAAAAAGACAAGCCCAGTTAAAAGGAGGCTGCAACTACTGGTCAGATGTGATCGGGCTGCTGGTCCACATTCTCTCAGAGCCTAAAGGTCGTAATGGATGAACCTAATGTATGACAAGCATGAAAGATGTTGCTTTTACTACGTCACATCCCTACATAGCTGCTGGGAGAGACATGCAATGCCTTAGATAAAAAAAATTAAGATTTTAAGTGTTGCACATGGGCTGAAACTAAAAAGATGAAATATAATAGGGATAAGATAGAAAGTTCTGTCGTTGTGTATTCAAAATAAAATCACTGTAGCCCATACGTGACTTTACGTGTTATATGGAGACCATCATTATAAGCATTTCATGTGAAGAAAGGTTCTAGAGAGTTCCATGGCTATAGTTGCCACATAATGTAATAAAATGTTAGGCTGCACTGGTAGAAATATGGTGTTCAGAAAAAGAGAGCATAGTTCCCCTCTTTACCACCTTGATCAAACCATACCTGAAGCTCTAATAGGTTTAGATGAGGGTAAGGAGGTGACCAAGTGTTGAAAGTCTCAATACATGAAGAAAACATAAATTAAATGAAAGACATTAGAGCACAGTAGTGAACAGCATAAACTCTGGAGTCTGATGGCTGGGGTCAAATTCCTAGCTCTTCTGTCGCCAACCTCTGTGGCCTTGGGCAAATTATTTAGTTTCCCCACATGCTATTTCTTTCACCTATATCATAGTATTGTTGTGAGGATTAAATGAGTCAATATAGGTAAAAAAAAAAAGTATATATATATATCTATATATATATATACATACATACACACACACACACACACACACACATATGTATAGAACTTGGTGTTAGAAAATGTCATAATGGTCATTACCATTTTTAAGAGTTAACCTAGAAAAGAAAAGATTTATGGAACCTCAATAACGGAGGGCTGGGTGAAACTCACTTTGTGTATCTCTGCAGTGAATACAAATTACCAGGGTAACGTGTGTGTTCAATACGAGAAAACACTGTGAGGCAGTGAGTTCCTTATTGCTGGTGACATTCCATTACAAACGGGAAGAGACATCTCCCAGCCGTGCTGCAGGAAGGATTATTCTACTCTGTGGAAGAACAGATTGTCTCTGAAACCCCTTCAAGCTGTCATGCTCTATGTTCCTTCTGGAATATGGTTAAGATGCCTAACCTAAAGACCCCAATACTGTGAGCACAGGTCCTGGTTGTGTAACACATCAACGCATGCTGTACACTTCTTCATTACTAGATGCTTCTTAGCTAAATATTCATTAGGTGATAATGGGACAGTTCGTTAAGCTAGCTGAGTTTTAGAATGCTCATCGATAAAATGAGGAAAACAACGAATTCTGCAGTGAGGCAACACAATCAATTCATTTAATAAATGAGCTCCAGAGTCAGAGGATCTGGGTTCGAATCCCAAATCTTCCACTTAACAAGTTGGGCTTCTTTGAGCGAGGTATGCGACCACTTTGTACCTCAATTTCCTCCCTTGAGAATAACAGGACTCATCTCATAGAATAGTTACGACGATTAAATCTTTTTTTTAAATGTATATGAAGCCCTTAGAATCGTGCCTGGCCCATACATACTTAGTACTCACATTTCACTCTTACTCTTCTGTTGTTGCTATAATTGTTGTTATGAAATTTAAATGAAGATACATATTGCACAGATAGCAATCTCTTTTCTAATACTAGGAACTATCAA
Organism: Rhinolophus hipposideros; assembly: GCF_964194185.1. Taxonomy (NCBI): domain Eukaryota; kingdom Metazoa; phylum Chordata; class Mammalia; order Chiroptera; family Rhinolophidae; genus Rhinolophus; species Rhinolophus hipposideros. The sequence continues at coordinate 14,544,863 of NC_138059.1, read as the reverse complement.
AATCATGAGTGCTTGACAGTATCGTTTCGTTCACGTATTCGTTGAACGTAAATTAGGCCTCCATTCTGAGTGCCGTGTGGGACTAGACGTGGCAGGGGAAAGTATCAGCTGGACATTCCAGTTCCTGCTTCTGAGAGTTTTATAATCTGCCTGGGAGAAAAGGCATACAAACCTAAAACCTGGGGATTGCCACAGAATATCATTCAATACACACACAAATAATCTCATTTGTCTTCCTTGGGAAAATGCAGTAACGATTTTAACAGTTATACCCTAACATCTGAAGACAGGAAGTGAGTAACAGTCAAAAAGGATGTCTGAATACGCATGTCCTAATATTGTTTTTACTCTTTCCTAGACAGAAGAGCATGTGTAAATAGGTCTTGATGTCAAAAGGCAGGAAGTGCTGCTCTCACTTCCCCCTAACAGGTATCTCTATGAAGTATACCTCTATTATTCCAGGTAGAGTTTGGTAATAACATCCTGCAACTCAAACTTGAGGCTCAGTAAATTGGTTACTTTTCAGTGGCAGAAGCCCAGAGTCATAAAGCTTTTCCAAAGGAAACCACATTAAGTAAACAAAATATCATTACCAAAGGCAGATCAGCCCAGGTCTGAGATTTTTTTCCCACCCTCGCCCGGATGTACTTCAGACCCAAAGCAATCACAGAGGCATCTGCAGGTAAGGCAGATGGTGAGGAGGGCTTTGAAACATCAGGGTCCATCAAACTGGACACTGTTATGAACGCCAGCTGTTTTGAAAATGCTTTCCTATTTAAATCACGTCCGTGTGCATAATCTCATTTCATGCTTATTGTCATGCCCATCTGAACTTTTCATGCACTAAAACTCCCGTAAGAATCGGACCATGCATTTATTTGCTTGAGACTTCCATGGCCCAGGGTAATAACCTAACAACTCTCCCCATCAAATCCTACCCTCTCCCAAGCACCCATACACAAACACAAACACATCTTGCTGGACAGAACTGATGCCTATTGGACTGGATTTTCTCCTGAAGTCCAAACTTAGCTTGGCCTTACTTACAACTCTTTGGGGAGAGTAATTGCCAAGAACTACAAGAAATAGGTCAGGATGACAGAGGAGAGGCCTAAGCAAGCTTCTTGGATCTGACTGTCAGAGCCAGGAGAATAAAACCTCACAAGTTTTTTCCCTTAAGCCTCCAGAAGTTTCACTTGACTCTGAATAGTCGTGCAAGAGAGCTTGTTTTTGTTGTCTTTTTTTTTTTTTTTTTGCTTTTCTTGCTTTTTAAAGAGGTAAAGAGGGGATGATGGTTGAGCATTAGCATAGATACAGCTTTAGAAAAAAATAATAAACAGACCTATAAGAAAATTTAATAATTCAATTAGTGGGCAAATTGAGGTTCAGAAAGTTCAAATATCTTAACCTCAAGTATACAATAGACCTGAAATTTGATCCCTCGTATTCTAAATCTAATATCTAATCTAATAAATCTAATAACCACTGTTATAACAATACAGTTGGTTACACAAGTGTCATGGAAGCTAGACTATTGTGACTAGTGAATTTGTGTTGTTATTGAAGCTGGGAAAAACCTATGGATACTGGGGGGTTTTAAATTAATAAACATACTCTGTAATGATCATATCAGAATTAGAATTATCAAAATATTCCACATCTGTCATAAGGAAAAAATCTAAAGGTAGTATAGGAAAGGCTAAAAAAAAAAAAAAAAAACAGACTATTCCCTGGAGAGTTTGATGATATAAAAAGAGGTTAACAGAAAATCAGTATTCTAAATAGAAGAGGAAATAACAGATACAAAAGAGATTTCAAAGATAACAAAATAACACTGAGACAGATTGATGATAACAAATCTGAAGACTTAGATAAAATGCACAAATTCCTAGAAAAAAATAAACTTGCTAAAAACTGACCTAAGTAGAAATGAGAAGTGTGGCTAGTCTTATAACTCTTAAAGGAATGGAAACACTGGTTAACATTCTTCCCAGAAAGAAAAGACCAGAACCGGAGTTCTGGTAATTCATTTATTAGTGAATTCTACCAAATTTTCAAAGAACAGATCATTCAAATCTTAAACTATTTCAGAAAATAGACAAAGAAAAGGCCTCTTCAATTTATTCTATGAAGCTACTATGACATTAACAACAAAGCCAGACAAGAAAAATTTCAAAAAGGAAAATCACCAACCCATTTTATTCATAAATATAAGTGCAAAAATTCTAAACAAAGTATTAGCAAAGCAAGTTCAACAATATATATAGAAGAGAACTGTAGGGGGAACTATCTGGGGGGAACTGTAGGACCTTGACTTGGGGTGTTCAGGATAGACGCAGCCTTAGGGTGAAAAAATTGAAAGTATATAAAGATATTTTTGAAATGATTTTTAAAAAACGTATACAATATTCAAAGGTGTTATTTATAGTGATACAGTTCAAGTACGATTTCAGCCTATAGAAACTGTTGAGTTTCACACCTAAGTCAGTAAACCATATCACCAAGCATAATGCACTTGTCTATAAGCAACATCATGAATCAAAAAATGGATCGAACATATTTTTCAGGCTACTTGCCCAAGTGCATTAAAACTGGTGTTAGTCTCTGCCAAATGAATACCCGGGTCCTAGTTTTCCACCACAGACAATGGTTTGTCCTTTGCACAAGTCAAAAAGATTTCTGGTTTAGATTCTTCTGTAAGTGCAGATATGCCATAAAATATTTTTTCTGGTGATTGTTCTGAGATTTATATTGGTATCTAGGCAAAATTGCCTTTTAAAATATTTTTAAACACGTGTTAAATATTATATAGTTGAATACTTTAGCAAATGAACAGTAAGTCCTCATTTAACACCGTCAATAGGTTCTTGGAACTGCAATTTTAAGAGAAATGACAATATAACGAAACCAATTTGACCCTAGGCTAATTGATACAAACAAGAGTGAAGTTCCTACGACATATATTCTGGTTACAAAAAACATCACCGAACTTCTAAATAAAGACCTGAAACACTTCTAATGTTAAACATATGAAATTAATGTGAGCTATGTATGCATTTAAGAAAGATGAATAAAAACAAATAAGAGAATGATTTTCCAACACATTAATTCCAGTTCAGGGTCATGGGTGGCCTGAGCCTATCCTGGCATCTCAAGGCACAAGGTAGGACCCACCCTGGACAGGACGCCCTTCCATCGCAGGTTGAACTCATTCAGAATGAGATAGTGTAGACACACTGTGGGGACAGAGCCAGGAGTGCAGTTTCCAGATTCTTGCCCTCACGTGGACAGGTAATCACTCGGGTAGTAAATGGCCATCAACTATGATTGGATGGCTATCAGCTGTGGCTTGTTGGCCATCAGCTGTAATCAGTGAGCCATTGGCCACTAGTATAACTGCTGTGGCTACGCTAGCAGAAAATGGGGGCTAGCAAGCGAATGGTGGCTGGCAAGCGCGGATTGCAGTTAGCAAGGGGTTGGTTGGCAGAGAAGCGGATGGCAGGTTGCGGATTGTGTGGCTCCTGCTTCCTGTGTCTCCAACCCAGCCGCCGGCGAGAATATAGTGGTATGACTCCCCTATCTATGGCTCCGTGGGTGTTGCTTTATGGCCTCACCATATCTTGCATTTTTATGTGGGGAGCGGGACCAGGGACCCTGCATGCCACCTTGCATGACACACACGGTTTTACCTGATGTACACATCTTCAGGATTTGGGAGGAAACTGGAGTCCTGGGAGAAAACCCTCGCAGACACGGGGGAACACGCAAAGTCCACAGCGGCCTTGGCCATGAATTGATTTTTTTTCTTCATCAATGTTATAATGAAACGACATTGAAAGAAAGGACAATACCCGAGGAGCTGCTGTATGTGAGTTACGTGCTATTAGCCCCAATTAACAGTGCAAGGATGGAGGATTAGGAGATCAGGAAATGTTCCCTGCATACATTGATGGGGGAATCAATCAGGAGCAAAAGCCAGATTGGCTTGACTGGAAGGCTGTAATCCTCTAGCTAAATTCTACTGGTTCTTGAATAACCCAGCTTCCTGTTTAGTTTGTGCTTTACCCTCATGACACCCACAACCCCCCTCATCTTTCCTGCTCCCAGATTAGATCTTGGAACATAGACAGTGTTTCAGATCAGAAGGAAGGTTAAGTCATCTGTTCCTTTCAACAGCTACTTCCCTTTCAAGCTTTCATCTTTACCTTTTGCCCTTTGCTTAGCTCTGGGCTGCCTGCAAAGAAGGTGGGGGCATGGTGGAGAGATAGGGATACCTTGAACATAACAAAATACCACCCAGGATGGAACCCATCAAATGGTTCTAGGGTGTTATACACATTCCAGCTCCCTCTGTCCTAATTCTTTGTCTGTTTGTCTTGGTCTTGGTTGGAAAGGACAAAAGGGAGCTACCATTTATGGTACGTCTTTTTATTTTATTTTATACCAGATACTATACATATATTATCTGGTTTAATACACACAACAACTCCGTGAGATTAGTATTGCAAAATGGGAAATTCCATCTGTGAATTACAGACTGAACTGTCTCGTTGTCCATCGTCCTGGATACTCAGACCCTCCATGCCCACGTGCCACAGAATCGGTAGCTGCAAATGTAGTCAGGTATCCTGAACCGGAGAGTTCGGAGTATCTCTGCATGGGAAACTATAAATGCTTTACTTTCTAGTAGGCTATAATTGTCAATCCTTTTTCATTTTTGTTTAACAGATAATGCTTATCTAAGATATGTTAACTTTTAGGATAAGCCTACAAGTCACGCAGGATTTGTGACCTGAGCAGGCTCAAGAGGGCTCTGATATATAATAATCAAACATTCATAGTATATAATATGGTATTATAACAGAAGCAGAACCTGAAAAACAGACTTTTACCATCAAAGCAGTTTATTCTGTTTGTCATATACCCAAATAAAAAATTATAAGACTCTTTCTTTTTTCTTCCTTTTTAATCCTTGGGTGATGCTCAAACACTTTAAATAGGTATTCTGCTTTAAAGAAGTCCATACACATTAAATTATATACTACACTAATTACTTCCAAGAAATAATCCCTTCTAGTTCTACAATCACTTACAAACATTAACACGTATTTCAGTGAATCATACTCAGAGTTCATGAAATTGTAGATTTATAAGTGAATTATACTTGGAATGAATTTTCTACCAGAACTGAGAAATACATGACATTATTCAGCAAATAAAGTATATACAACTCTTTTATATATATATATATATATATATATATATATATATATATATATATATATATATACATATATATATATATATTTTTTTTCAGTTACAGTTGACATTTAATGTTATTTTATACTAGTTTCAGAGGTAAATCACAGTGGTTAGACAGTTATATAATTTGCGCAGTGATCCCTCCCCCCATTAATCTGGTACCCACCTGGCACTATACATAGTTGTTGCAACAATATTGACTATATTCTCTATGCTGTACTTTATATCCCCATGACTATTTTGTAACGACAATTTGCATTTCTTAATTCCTTCACTTTTTTCACCCAGCTCCCCAACCCCCTGCCCCCGGTAACCTTCAGTTTGTTCTCTGTATCTAGTATGAATCTGTTTCTGTTTGTTTTTTCGTTTATTTTATTCTTTAGATTCCACATACAAGTGAGATCATATGCTATTTGTCTTTCTCTGACTTACTTCCTTAGCATAATACCCTGTAGGTCCATCCAGGTTGTTGCAAATGGTAAGATTTCATTCTTTTTTATGGCTGAGTAATATTCCATTGCATATATGTACCACATCTTCTTTAACCAGTCATCTGTTGAAGGGCACTTGAGTTGCTTCCACATATTGGCTACTGTAAATACTGCTAAAATGAACGTACTGGTGCATACATATCTTTTCAAATTAATGTTTTGAATTTCTTCAGATAAATACCAGGTAAGGAATTCCTGGGTCATAAGGTACCTCTATTTTTAATTTCTTGAGTAACCTCCAAACCATTTTTCATAGTGTCTGCACCAACTTGCAATTCCACCAACAGTACACACGGTTCCCTTTTTTCCGCATCCTCACCAACACATGTCGTTTACTGATGTATTGATGATAGCCATCCTGATGGGTGCGAGGTGATATCTCATTGTGGTTTTAATTTGCATTTCTCTGGTGACTAGTGATATTGAGCATTTTTTCATATGTCTATTCATCATGTGTGTGTTCTCTTTGGAGAAATGTCTATTCCGGTCCTCTGCTCATTTTGTAATTGGATTGTTTGGGTTTTTTTTGGTGTTGAGTTGTATGAATTCTTTATAAATTTTGGATTTTAACCCCTTATCACATGTATCTCTGCCCCTCCTACCAGTCTTGATGTGACTGCTTCTTTATATTCTAGTTATAGGACTTCTGTTCAACTAGACTTCAGATCGTTCTCCAGGTTTATTGTTCTTTTATTTAGTTGTAATTTGAATGTGGTCATGGGAGGAGGCAAGCAGAGAGTTCATCTACTTCACCATCTTGGATCCTCCTATACAATTCTAAAGTGTTCAACAATGCCTGTTGCCAAAACATGGAAGTCAGGGAAGGAAGCACTGGAATACTTTCTGTTAGCTTTATATGCATATTTCGCTAATATGATAAATTAATTATAGACAAAGTACAGACAAAGATTTCACATTGTAAGACATATTATGACACAGCAAATCTGCTCATATCCCAAGGGCATTTATTCCTCCTTTAACCCAAACTGTGACTAATAATAGGAAATATTCATTGATAATTGATAGACACTTAAGAACAGTCTACAAATGATGACATGTAAGCCTCACCACAACCTATTTTACATAAAAAGAGATGAAGCACAGACAGGTTTACGTGTCCAATATCACATGCATAGTTGAGTTGCCGAGTGGGAATCTGAACCCGTTTTGTGATTTCAACACTAGCTACTAACATTTACATGCTGTGCAGCTGCGTGCTGGCCCCCTGCTCTTTGCTCTTCCCATTACCCAATGATGTGCTTTCAGAAACCCATCTCCCAGGAAGCGTCTGAAGATATATGGAGTAATATAAATGTTACCATTCTTGGAAATTGTTTCAGAGTGGGAAAACCTGGCCTTAAGAGTTAGGATCACCTAGATTGAGGCACAGCTCTCTCCTCCAGCTGCATAATGATGGACAACTTGCTTGATCTTCCTAAAGCTCTGCCTCCTCATCTACGTACTTGTATACCAATAGAAATCATAACTTTTAAAATGTAGTCATACTTTACACTGAGTGAATTACTCACATCTAAGTGTATCATTTAGTCAGTACGGATGAATGCATGTTAAGACAGAACATTTCCACCTGCCTAGAAATTTCCCTCTTGCTCCTTTTTCAGTCACCCAAACCCCCATTCTACAGGAAAACAACCTGATTTGCTTATTCTGGAATTTTGTATAATGGAATCATACAGTATAGTATTGTTTTTGTGTGTCTCTGGTTTCTTTCACTCAGCATCATGTTTGTGAGATTTATTCATGTTGTAGTATATAATAATAGTTAATTTCCAATAATAACAATTTGATATAAGCCTTAAAAGAGATAATATAGCTTATTATCTAGTTAAGGTCTACCAAAAAATGGTTATTATTATTATTAGTATTCAAGAGAGGAAACCCAGGAACAGAAGACTGCTAAAGCCAAGAGGAGAAATATCTAAATCTATCACAGGTTGGACTATATTTGGAGAAAGGGTTTCATTATTAGTATCTCTCATATCACATTCTTTGTATGTTTTAAGGACATCAATGCCAGAAACATGTATATTTGGCACATGGGGTGGAATTAGATTGAATGTATCCTTCCAGACCAGAAATTATTTTTTTTCTTTGCTGTGCAAAGACAATTTTGATGGACTACCTTCCCAGTGTATTTCTGAAACATTCTCTTTTGCCCACCACAAAGATGGAGGACCACCTATGTCAGAATATTACATTTGAGAGATCTGCATACGTAAAGCCATTCATAATGCAAGCCTTTAGCAGGAGCCAAAGCTTATGCTGTCAATTCTGACCTACTATGTAATTCAATTTTTTCCAAAGGAACTGGAGCTTGGCCCTTATAGATACGATACCGATCCTGCCTTTCGCAGAAGAAGATTTGGCCACAATAAATCAATCCATACTCTAGAAGGAAATAGAATCATTGAAATGCATATCTTAAGTCCTTTCTTTCTGCCTAGAGGCATTCTTCACTAAAAGCATGGTCTTCAAATCTAAACGGGAAGTGGGTACCAGTCCCAAAGAGTTTTGCCAAAACTCAGTCTTACAGGGTGAGGTGTCAATATTAATATAAATCCTAAACCCTCAAGGAAAAACTTCAGAAGACTCTGTTCACTGAATTAACAGATGAGCTTTGGAAGTCATGTGGCAACTAGGGCAAGACTGATGCCCTAAAGGGAAAGATTAATACTTGTATATACAAAGTTTATTAAAATATCAAGTCACATTTAAAATAAGGTATAGAAGAAAATGTCCTCCAAGTTCCTGAAAGCCTGTGGGTATAGTTTCTGCTTCCTGTGGAAACAACATCTGTTCTTATATTCAACATAAGCCACCTCTGATGTTTATTACATTTGCTGAATGCTGAAAGGATCTGAAATGTTAAGCGTCTTGAGACTGCTGACAGCAGTCTTGGATTTCTTTGAAAAGATGAGCGATATACCTTGTTTCCCCAAAAATAAGACCTAGCCAGACAATCAACTCTAATGCATCTTTTGGAGCAAAAATTAATGTAAGACTCAGTCATTATATTACATTATATTATATTATATTATATTATATTATATTATATTATATTATATTATATCATATCATATCATATCATATCATATCATATCATATCATATCATGTACCTGGTCTTATGTTATTATAAAATAAGACCAGGTCTTATATTAATTTTTGCTCCAAAAGATGCATTAGAGCTGATGGTCCGGCTAGGTCTTATTTTCAGGGAAACACTGTAGTAGCACGAATTGGAAAAATTTCATGTACCTGAAAGACATAAATCCCCATCACAGTTGAATTCCCTTTTAATACACAACCATGGGAGTTGTAAATAATATACCCAACCTTTATCATAAATTTCCCTTTTCATTTTCCTCTCTATGCAGATCTCCATTTCTTTTCCATAAGATACATTCAAGATCATTCAATCTCAACTTCACCTATTCATTTCTCCAAAATAAGCTTAGATTAAATACATGAAAGTCAAAGCCCGTGTTTGGTCTTATTAAGCTCACCATATCCTTATGACAGAAATAGGGAACTTGGTTCATTATCCTAACTGTTAATAAAGGATAAATTGCTTATATTTAAGTGGAGTTCATATTTTATTTTTATCCAACGCTCAAATTTATTGGTTCTCATCAAAAAGTGCGGCTGGCAGTTACTTAACAGATCCCAGAAAACAACAGCCATTTTGTGTGCATCACGAATTGTACATCTGGGGGAGAAAAGTGGTTAAAAAAAAAAAGAAAAAAGACAGACTTGGGTTTTACGATTTAAAGATGTTGCTTTTAAAGGAGTGATAAACAACAGAAGGTGCTTAGAAGGTATGATAAACAAAGAAGGTGGATAGGACTTGATTAAATTTCTATGCAAGATTTCATGTGATGTCATGCGATGAGAAGTTACTTGGCACAGACCAAAGGACTTCATTACCAGAGGCTGAAATGACAGGTAAAAGAGGTAGCATTCTTCTTTCTGTCTTCTCCTCCTCCTCATTTCATCTTGATTAAGCACTCCTTGTATTCATGATACTGTCCTGCTTGCACAGGAGAGGCGGGGATGTTTTGAGAAACTAATCAGAGTCTGGGCTAATCAAAACGCCATGTGTCTAACTCATCAAGAGACTAGAGTTTCTGGAGAAAACAATGAAGAGAACCAGTTGATATCAATCTGTGATGGTCCCATTTACCTTGGAAAATTCCCTCTGATTTTTTTTAAATTTTTTTTTATTATTATTAGTTTCAGGTGCACAAGACAAGGTAATACTTAGACGTTCATCATTTATATCCCTCACACTGTGAACCCCCCGCCCCCATCGCCCCTTCCACTATCCTTCCGACATGGCACGGAGCCATCACATTAGATATATAAAATTATAGTTGGCATTCATTATTGTTCAGCTTCAGGTACAATTCCTCAGTCCCAGTAGAACCCTGGGACTCCCCTTTTCAGTGAATCATAATGAATAATTTAAATCATCATCTCTCCCACTGGACTCTGGGTTCCTTCACAGGCAAAGAAACTCAGGTCTTTCATCACTGTTGTTTTGGGACTGAGCTCATAGTTGTGTCCAATAAATGGTTTTTTGAATATATGAATGAATGAATGAATAAAGGAATACATTTTCCTACCTGAAGCACGTCTTCCACAGACTGACTGCATGAGGATAAAGAATATAATCTATACAGAATTCCATTATCATTACTGACAATTTTCATTCAGAACGTACTTCAAAGTGTTTTTGCATATTAGTAACCTTAAATGTTTATGCCTATTGAAGTTATGCCTATTCACGTTATGCCTATTGAAGTTATGCCTATTCATGTTATGTTATTTTCTTCACACATTCACACAGAATAAAACTGATTCCTTAGCCAATATCCCAGGCAAACTCTTCTCTTTTGTGAAGGTCAAAACTTTTACCATGTTTCCCCGAAAATAAGACCTAACCAGAAAATAAACCCTAGCATGATTTTTCAGGATGACATCCCCTGAACATAAGCCCTACTGCGTCTTTTGGAGCAAAACTTAATATAAGACTCGGTCTTATTTTCAGGGAAACGTGGTAATTAATCATCGAGTCCTGCAGCTGACCTTGCTAATATATGTCCTCCTTCCTTTGGGGATGATACTAGAGGTTAAGATATAGGTCTCTGTTTTTGAACAGTTGATGTTTGTAATTCTGATTGGTAACAAGAACGTTTAACAATCAGAAATGTCCACAGCTACAAGCAGTGAGTTCCCTGTCATTCCAGGTTTTTCACAGAGGCTGAAAGTCCACTGGGTAGCACCTTGGAGAGGACTCAAGCATCACATTTCACTTTCGGTGCCCTTGACCTTCTCTTCAACCTGAAATTCCAAAATTTCATGACTTAGCACTGAAAATAGAAGTTTTTGTTATTCGGCTGGTGCAAAAGCAATTGCGGTTTTTGCAATTATTTTTAACCTTTAAACCGCAATTACTTTTGCACCAACCTAATAGTACTATGAAGTCATTTTGTGGCTGCTAAATAATTCACATGAAGGCAAAAGGGCACCAGAACCAAAGCTTTGGTTTCTCTTAGCAGTAATTTCCTTACTGATCCCCTCACAGTAATTGTCACAGATTTCAATACAATAAGAGCCCAAGGAGCCCAGGGAGCCAATCCCTTTTGCAGAAATTCTTTGGTTTCCCCTAGAAGTGATTCTTTTGTTCATAGTTCAAAGCCCTTTAGCTCGTCACTGAAACTTCCCCTGGCTCAACACTCTTCAGGCATCCTTGCAGATCACTTTTTCCCCTATGAAAGGGGGTTCAGCCTTTCTGTGCAAACTTGTCATAGGCCTGTAGGAGGCTGCCCAGGAAAACATTAGGCAAACTGATCAGAAGGCTCCACTTCTGATTCTCAGGCCAGTAAGGACCTCACTGATAATGGAAATGCAGTGGAATGTTCCTTTCAGTTGTGCCTAGATGATATGACATATCACCTGCTATCCCAGGGCCTGCGATGCAGCCCATTGAACCCCACTCAAACCGGCCCGCTCTATATTAAGACTATCCTCCCACTGCATGAGTTGAGAGCTAAGACACTGAGCCAGGAAAGCAGCCAAGCCAAAGGAATGCTTGGATGACTCCAACGGCCCAGGGAATGTGACTAAAACTCCCACTCATCAGGTGATTTTTTTTCTTCCAACTTTGCCACAATATACTCTCTCTCTGATTTCAGTTTTACTGATGGAGATTCTCAGCTAGCAAACAAGGTCAGCCTCCAGAGCAGTGGCGTTTGCTTTTCTCCAACATGGGGACGTTTCCAGCCTTGTGGCAGAGGCCGGGCAGGAGTATACACAGGTAGCTTGTTTTTCAAATGGACCCTTCCCTATGCGCAGATGATAAATAGCCAAGAATGATGTTGATGGTATAAGGGAGCCAGGGAATTTCAAGATGGACTGTCTATTGTGTACTCCAGACACAGAAACAAGGCCAAGGTCAGAAGCTGCTTATTCATTTAATCTCCACACTTTTAGAGAGAGGATCTTCAGGGCATTTTTAGAGAAAACAAAAATGAAATGGAAAACAGCCCTCTTTCCTTAAGTAGCTCAAAGAAGAGAGCTCTTTAGTGGTGCGGAAGAGGTGCTGTGTATACCCATCAGCCCTAAGAGGTCCTGCCCTTTGAACCAGCCAAGAGAGGGCATCGTCCAGAGCTCCCCTCTTAGAGGGCTCTGCTTTGTCCCTTCTCCAGCTACAGACCTCCCCTGTGGTTCCCTAGAAACTCCAAATGTTACAAACATTCAGACAAGAGTATCAACTCTATACAAGAAAAGAAAAAAGAGTACTTTCTCTGCCTTGACCTCTCTAATTCTAGAACTCCTTTCATGCCAGGGGATGAGGAGTCCTCCAGGCCAAAAGAATGTGCCCCATTGGAGCCAGGTCCCTGGAATTTCCTGTCTGATGGCCCCAAACCTGACTCCAGGGCACGTGGCACCTATTCCTTGTTTGTCTTCCTGAGGGTCACTGAGCCACAGTATGCTCAAGGCTCAAGAAGGGCCAAAGGGACACGTGTTTGCTGGGGCAGGGTGTGGACAGAGCTTGTGTGGGCGGGGGTGTCCACTCATGTGAACAAAAAATGTGTTGTGGTGCCTATGGAGCCAGAGGTGGGCAGAGAAGAGGGAGATGCCTCAGGCCACGACCGCTTCTTCCCCAGGTTTCCCTTCCAGCTTTCCCTCCATTAGTTTCTGGAGTGGAACTCCAAGGGATTGGAGAATTCTAAACATAACCCAACAAAGGAGGTGGCTGAGTAGATTTTATGTAATGTTTGTAAATTTGACTGATAACATTAAAAATCTTGAGACCTATAGTATGTGGACCTCCATTTTCACTCACGCCCAGAGCTTTGAAAATATTAGGAGTGGGCCTGATTTTGACATATCCGCTACTCACTGACTGCTTCTAGGAAGGACAATGAAAGAAAGACTAAGCATTATTTGGGAGGTGTGATGTGAGGGTTTGGGGGGCTGGATAGGAGGCACTATAGAGTCCCCAGGACCATTTAAGAAGTTAAGGGAAATTAAAACCACCAGGAAGAAGTAAAAATAGAGCACTTTTCCCTCCTATGGTTTCCTATAAACTCTAAATGTTATAAGCACGCAGACAGAAAAAGGGTCAATTCTGTACGAGAAAGGAAGAAAGAATACTCTCTTCTGCCTTGACTTTTGTGATTCTAGAACTCCTTTGATACCAGGAGCAAGAAGGTGCAATGAAAGGCATGGTCACTATGTGCTGCAAACCCCACCTCTCTCGCTAGCTAGGAAGCCGGCAACAGGTAAAAGAAAGACTCGTCCAACAGCAGAGGAGTTGAACGGAGAAGCAACTCATTGACCTGGTAATACAAGTTTTCCACAACTGAGCTCCCAGCAACCATTTCCAACCTTCCCTCACTACACCCCGCACGAGTTCCCTGCTCCAGGCACACTCCTACTTTCTTGGACGCAGGGATAAGTGGCTGGGCCAAGTGTCTCTTAGCTTTGCTCAGGTTAGCTTATCCAGATGAAGTTTCTGTCTTCCATCATCGCCCTCGCAGAGAAGTGAAAGAAGATGGTCTCACTGTTGAGCTCATTGTCTTAGTTTGGCTTTTGCCCAAAACAGAGCCCCAGATAAGACTTGGGTGCAGATGGCTAATTTGGGAAGTGATTCCCAGAAGTACAAACAAGGATGTGGGGGGAGAGAGACAAGGAAGGGAGAAAGCCAGTATGGTCTGCTGATAGTTAAACATACTATTCACCCAGATTTCACCTTGCTAACCTCATTCCTCATACCTGGAACGTACCTGACCTTTTTTTCTCTCTCTTATTCAGGAATCCAGTTACATGAATCCAGTTACATGAATCCAAGTCTTGCAAAGCCAAAAGCTCTTGTCCTCCTATTTGTAAAATAATTTCACACTATCTACCTATTTCAATAAAACATTATACTCTCTATCAAGATTAGAACACAGCAACACATTTTCTTATATAATGTCTGGGCTACCACCACACCGCACCTTCTGCCAATAGGGAATGTAGTAAATATATGGGCAAGGGTAAATAAAGGGGCAGGTAGCCAGATAAGGAAAAGCTCACTAAATAATTTTAATTGCCTCCTGGTGTAACATGTCCAAGACAGCTCCAGCTATACCAGAAGACTGCAGGGGTAGAAGCCCCTTTGGGGTAGCCCGATGCTAAGTATACTACACCTTGCCTGGCTAAGCTCTGAAGCTCTCGTCTCCCCCAACTCCCCACTTAGCCCCCGCCTGAAGGTCCAGCATTCTGGTTCTCATGTCTGGCCTGACATGAGCCAGAAAGGAAAGGATAGATTTAAGTACCCTCATCACAGCACACAGCCAGTCAGTGTCAAGTCCCTTTGACGCTCTGACGTTCTGACAACTGCAGCTTTTCCTTTCCTATTCCTCAGGTCTGCCTACCATCTCCTGTGCCTCTCTGGGGCAAGTGAACTCAACTTCCCAAACAACTAGTTGATTCAAGCAGACAGGTCAAATCGCTGGCTTTCCCTTTCTGTCTGACTCACTGCAATCTCCTCTATCCCAGATTGTATTGTGACAATATGTGTTAGAGACACACATATGTGCAGCTGTGCTATAAAGATCATTGACCAGGATTTTCTTTTTTTACAAACCTAAACATGGAAAATATAGCGAATCAAACGTCTTCTGTGCAGAAGTGACAAAGAAGTCATGATTGCTTTGGCAGGATATGGGACTAATCAGAAAATGATGCTACCTAATCAGGTTATCGCAATGCCACATCAGGAATGGGTGAGAGACTCTATGTTATTTATTTGGTGAGAAGGAGGGTGACTAATCACTTTACCCCTCCATAGAAGCCTCAATCTATCAGTCATCAAGGATTTTCAAAAAGCCTTCTATATACCGAGCTAAGTTCAGGTAGCAGCTTAAGAGACTTGAGTCAGGCATGAGGAAGAATTTTCTGGCCATAATTAGGAGATTTAAATACTTGGCTGTATTCCTGAGGCAGTCTTGGGTAGCCTCCCTGCTTCCTAGCTCTTATTTACTTATTCATTAGGCTTTTGGGGGGTATGCTAAATCAGTGATTTCCTCGCTGATTTCCGGACAACCCGAGATCATGGAATCCCAGGTTTCTATAATGCATACTTTTTAAGGGGGGGTCCCACAAAACATCGGGTTACGATTTCACTTTTCAATGAAAATTTACCTTTTGACTATTGAAAAATGGTCATGAAATGGTGTTGGTGTATTTCAACATGTCTTACATGAAACGTTGACGTGTCGAGCACACCAAGGTTTGGAGTGCTGCTACAAGGTTAATTCATTTTTGCACAGACCTTGAAATCAAGCTTCTCCTGCAGGACAAACTCAGCTAATTGCAGCAGCATCTGCTAAATAATGATGAACGCTTACAAATACCTGTACAAGCCGTGATCCTCCCATCACTGCACAAAGAGAACAAGGTACCCAGGCATACATAAAACCGAAAGTGCCATCCCTAACTTCCAGTTATAAAGTGCTGTCTAACTAAAAGCAGTTATAAAGTGCTGTCTAACTAAAACTGCCTCCTTACTCTGATTGGTTGGTTTTTTAATAAACAAATGTGATAAAGCTGCACTTATGAAATAAATCCAAACAAATAGAACCCTGATGCCATTTTTATTTATGCTACTTATTGGTGTTCTATATAGATTGAATTTGGGGGAAAAGTAAGCCATGGTTAAAAATAAGTGGGAAACCACTGGTTCAGATAAAGGTGGGTGGTGACTTCAAACAGTTCCCTCCAATCTGATTGTTTTATCACAACACTTATTCCGACTACGATATCAGAAATGATATTTTAATATGGAAGAATATTCATGGTGTTATGTTGTTAAATGAACAAAGCAGGTTCTAATGAACTGTATACAACACAATAGTTTATATGTAGACAGTTGATGATTGAACAACATGAGGATTAGGGGTGCTAACTCCCTGAGCAGTTGAAAACTCTATATGTAACTTTTGACTCCCCCAAAACTTAAGTATTAACAGCCCACCATTGACCAATAACATGAACAGCCTATTAACACATATTTTGTAAGTTATATGTATTATATGCTGTATTCTTACAATAAAGCTAAAGAAATGTTGAGAAAATCATAAGGAAAATATGTTTACAGTATTTATTGAAACAAATCCACATATAAGTGGACCCATACATCTCAATCCGTGTTGTTCAAGGGTCAACTGTGCACACACTACGTATTACATATGCTTAGAAAAGACTGAAAGTGTATATAGCAATGTCACGAACTATATAGAAAGCCAATTAAAATGATTTTTAGAAAGCAAAGCAAAGAAACATGACATTTCCTCAGTGTAGAAGGATGGGTATGATTGGCATTACTTCCAAATACAGAAAGTAAATGTGTGAGGTAAGCTTGGGGTTTGCTAAGTTCACTGTGTGTATTCTTTCATTCACTCCTGTTTCATTGCTCGGCAAAGAGACACATGTACATAAGCACTGAGGTGGCCATACAGCTCACTGGTCATGTGCACTGGCTTAGACGTATAGGCAGCTGGGTCCAAGTCCCAATTCTGTCCCTCAACAACCTTGAGCATACTTGACCTCTCTCAACCTCAAATTTTCTCATTTACAAAAATGAAGATAACTTTCCCTATCCAGAAGGACTATTGTAAAGAAAATTAAATATGCTTAGAGCCTTAGTACCATGCCTAACTCATACTGAATGTCCAATAAGTGGTAGCTATTATGACTAGAACATGTTTCCTGCCACAAGGTGCTGCCAGTATCATGGGGGAAGGCAGCAGACTTGTGAACAGATAAATTACCCTACAACCCAACCATCACTGCTACAGAAGCATGAACGATGTTCTGAATTCAAAGGAGACATGCTTGATGGAGTTAGCGTGAAACCCTTGATTCATCATGAAGGAAAGAGATTACTTTAGGCTCTGCCAAGATATTCTAGGTTCCTGAAGCTACAAAGGAAACCCATAGAAGATAGCAGAGAAGGCTTTGGAGATCCATCAGCCTTCCTTTTTGCTGCAGGTTCAGCCTGAGTGCCCCGCCAAGGTGCCCTGTTTCAGGAGATACTGAACAACATGTGTATGGTTAATATCACCAGTCAGAGCTCTTAGACACACACCAATAAGAGCTTACAGGGACAGCTGTGGGATCAGGTCTGCCTGCTTTAATTAGTTCTAGTTGGCATACATTCCATCACTGCTACTATAGAACATGGACTCCCATCATTTTGTGTTACCTGCTCAGCAGAGGTGTGTGTCTCCTGTAATTCTCAGAATAAAGTTCTCTCCCCAAAAAGCTGAAACCCTCAGCCCACACCACCTTCCAGCTTTCAAACTCTGAAAGCTATTTTCAGTAGCAGTTCCCTTCTAGGGAATAAGGAGTAGGAACGAGGGTTGAATAATGTGATGGAGAAGAAGCATGAGATTCTCAAGGTACAGATGCAAATCAGCTCACGATATCATCTACCATCTCTAACCCAAAGTAAGATTTGAGCTTTGAGGATCTTTTTTGGGGGAGGTATTTTGCTGTTTTCATGAAATGGAAAGCAGATAAGGAAGGTAAGACCCACAAACAACGGTGATGTCAGCTAGAGAGGAAGAAAAGCAGGGATGGCAGACTTGCACAGTTGAATTAGTAATACAGCAGAGAGAAAGGGGTGAGGATAAAGAGAAAAGCCAGGAGACTTAGGGACCACTGAAGCCAGTGGGATGAAAGCATAAGACAAAAAGTGAACAGCAGTAAAGCAGGCTAGGAGGTGGAGACGAAGAGTGGGTGAGTGAAAGGTGTTAGGAGTCAGAAGCTGCTATGGGGTTCCACGCTTGATTCTTTCAGCGCCTTAGGACTTAAACCGCGTGTGACTTCAGCTCCAGCTGTGGTAGACACAGTTCCCTTAGACATTGAGAGCCTCTTATTTTAAGGCTTCTCAGCTCTTCTGCCTCAGAACTTTCTCCAAAGCTGCAGAACCCTTTCCGCCAAGAGTGGAGGAGTTAATGAGAGTCGGAAAGGGAGAAGAAGCAGAGCAGGTTGAGGAGTTGGTGGGTAATGGTGCAGCCTCCAAACCTATTGGGGTGGAGGCAATTACTCTAGGTGCATTCTGAACAATTCCTCAAAGGGTTGCCAGTGAGATATAGTTTTAGTTGCCCAAAGTGGTTACCAGTTTAATATTCCACTGTTATGCTGGAAATATTGATGGGCTTTCCATTCTTCCCTGTATCAATCTCTCTGCCTTCGTTCTAGCTTCTTGAGATCGCCTCCCAAATAAACTACCTGCACCTATGTTCTTGTCTCAGACTCTCCTTTCAGTGGACCCCAAACCAAAAGAGGATTGAAGGAAAGACGTAGGTGGTAGCAGCAGCTACAACAGAGAAAGCACAGACATTATGTCCCTGAAAAGGTCCTACAACATACAATATTAATCATAGTAACATAGGGCTGAGAAGAATCTTAAGACAGTAACCTGTTTTCTTACCTTAAGACAGCTACCCCATCATCCCAAGCAGGGAAGGCTTTCCTAAAAGTTGCAATGTGAAAATGCCTCAATATCATTAACAAAACCTATGAAGTTAATAATTATCATTAACACTGAATGAGAGCACTGGTATCAAAAGCTTAAAAAGAAAAAGATGTCACTATTGACTTGTTATAAATCAATCTGCTAGATGATCACGTGGGAGGTCAGGGTGAGTTCAGTGCTCATTATACTAAATCTACTGCCTCTCTCCCTTCCCACCTCCATAAGGGCTTCTGTTTTCACTATATACGGTATTTAACAGGAACTAACATTTCCCCTGCTCATGGGAGCCAGATAAGCAACACTATTTTGTTCACCCTTCTATAAGAATTCTGTGTTCATTCAGTTTTGAGAATCTATTTTTTAATACACATTTTAAAAAAAATCATCAGCTATCACTTAAAAATCTGAATATGATTTTAGCCCTCAGATTCTCTTCTCTAGTTTCTTAGACGTTCTCAGAGACATGGTTGGTCAGTGAGTATAAATTTTATTGGATACGGATTTGATTTGTTGGTCTGTAAAAGAAAAGAATCATATATTTCCACAGCAAAGCTGTTTTCTTGATACAAATCACGCTCTATGGAATTCAACTCCTCTTTGAACATTGATATCAACTATGGAATTCCCAGAATTATTCAGACGGTGAAATAAATTTATAAATGAATTTCAGATCATATGTTAGATAAGGGTGGACAATTTGAAAGAGTGTCCTATTTAAATAATCGTTACAAGGAAAGTCACTCTTCAGCAGAAAGAAAATAGTTTTGTGTATTTTTTTTATGGTACATGGGAGGAAAATATGAATTCTTAGAGGGAAAATTAGAGCTGCTATCTAGATTTATTTGGGACAGTGCCACGGAATGACGAAAGCTATTAAAGATCCACAATGCAGAGAGTGCGTGTAGCTGGTTGTAATCGACAATGAACTTCCAGGAGTGTTTTGAAGAGGCACATCCTGGTGATGTGGAATAGTGGTGGTAATTAAACAGCCATGAAAATCTGAAACTGGCATGCTGACAAGAAGGAGTCCTGGCATTACTAGCATGAATAGTCTAATAGTCGATTTGCAGCGCTCCTCTTCAGCTTAAATAATGTTTTCCAGAATTCTCAGTCAACACTTTTCTCCCTTTCTTTTTATGCACAGCACTGCAGGAATCGTATGGAGCCTGCTGTGATCAAGAGATATAAAGGCAGGAAGGTTCTCCTGAAGAGGGGATTGGGAGATGACGGGAGTCGGAGAGATCAGAAAACGTACTGCAATACAAGCCTTTACCTACTGACGCATACAGTAGAGAATAATATGGAATCTCTGACATGTGGGGTCAAAATGTGCCTCAACTTAGTGTTTGCATGTGCAACAAATTAAAACGCTGCATAAAACTTCAGGGATGTGAGCCAAGAACTGGGCTCACCGAGGTGCTAAGAAGTTCATTTCTTCTCTGTGATGTCCAAGGGCTGTGTCTGCTGAGTGTGAAACCATCTGATAGAGACAAGAGGCACACGCGTGTGTTAGGAACGTGCACATTGGTGTCAGCTAGATCAGGGTTCAAGTCCTGTAGAGGCCATTTACCTGAAGCATGACTGAGAGGAAATGATTTCACTTTTCTGTTCAGTTTTCAGTCTCAAAAATAATAGTAATAACATCGTTGGGTGATCATGTATGCAAGCTCAATAAATGTTGGCCTCTGCTTTCAGAGATGAGGAAAACTGCTGCCAAGTTTTGTTTTTCACAGTATGTGCACTAAATGCAACAAGACTCAGGTGAAGTAGAACCAAAATATTGTAGGAGAGTCATGATATCAGAAGTTTCAACCACACCTCTGTAAAATCCACTATGTGCCTAGCACGGGGCTGGGTGGTTTCCTATAAGGATTCTGTTTACTGATCGTTGGGAGAATGGACGGCTAACAAATTCTGAGTGAGTTTGATTCCAAGCCCTGGGGTCTTCTAGCTATACTTTACAGCTTCCTACTGTAGCACAGAGGAACAGAGATTAGGAGCCAGCTTCCTGGGAAACTCTGTCTGACATTTACTGGGAGATGGTATGACCACAAAGTAGATGCTTTGTGTTAACCTTTGGCAATTTAATTATGATGTGTCTTGGTGTGGGCCTGTTTGGGTTTATGTTCTTTGGGACTCTCTGCACTTCCTGGGCTTGAACGTCTATTTCCTTCACCAGGTTAGGGAAGTTCTCCGTCATTATTTCTTCAAATAGGTTTTCAATTCCTTGCTCTCTCTCTTCTTCTAGTACCCCTATAAAGCGAATGTTGGCATGCTTGATGATGTCCCAGAAGTCTCTTAAATTGTCCTATTTGTTTTCTTCCTGCTGTTCTGTTTAGGTGTTTTCTGCTACCTTGTCTACTAAATCAGTGATTTGGTCCTCTGCTTCATCTAATCTACTGTTGATTCCCTGTAACATTTTTCATTTCCATTATTGTATCCTTTATTTCTGACTGGTTCTTTTTTATGTTTTCTATCTCCGTTTTTATGTTTCCTCTTTGTTGAAGTTCTCCCTGAGATCACTGAGCATCCGTATAACCAGTGTTTGGTACTCTGCATCTGGTAGATTGTTTGTCTCCATTTTGTTTGGTTATTTTTCTGGAGCTCTGTTCTCTTCTTTTATTTGGGACGTGTTTCTTTGGGTCCTCATTTTGGTTGTCTCCCTATGTTTGTTTCTATTTATTAGGTAGGGCTGCTATGTCTTCCAGTCTTAGTACAGTGGCCTTATGTAGCAGGTATCCTGTGGGGCCCAGTGGCACAGCCTCCAGCATCACCTGAGTCAGGTGTTCCAGGTATATGCCTTGTGTGTGTAGTGTGTGCCCTCCTGTTGTAGTTTGCATGGCAATGGGAGGGACTGCCCCGCAGGCTGATTGTGAGGACTGGCCATGACTTCAGTGGAGGAGCTGTCATGCAGGGGCTGATCCTACAGGACAGAGTTTGCTTTAATAGGGTTCTGGTGCCTGCCAAGTCTGCCCTTTGGGCGTGTCATTCTAGGAGGCAGCAGGGTGATACTCTGGCTCAGTCCAAAGCTGGCCAACAGGAGTACTGGCCTGGGGGCCTCCTGGGAGGGGCCCCACTGCAGACCAAGTTCAGTGTCAGCCTATGCCCTGCCTGGGACCACCTGGCCTGAGCCGCAAAGCAATCAGCAAATGGTCACCACCTGCGCTGGGTTTGGAAGTGCCTTGAGAGGCCAAGCCACAAACTGAAAGGTCAGCTGTTGCTAGTGCCAGGCTCAGGGCTGCTCAGCCAGAGGTATGAGACATGCCGAAACCAGAAACTGCTTGTTTGGTTTTTGTGAACCTTTGAGAGATTTTAGGAAAGTCTACAGCATAAGCCAAGACATGCTGTTTGTATGGAAAGGCCACTATAAGCAGCTTGGTTTGACCAGCAAGTTGGATGGGGCAAGGTCTCTGGGAACCACCAGGATGGAGTAAATGAAAGTGTTAGGCAGGTTGATGGACACTCAGCTATGGCAGACACCTGTGTCTGCACACAAGGAGAGGGGAGGGCTCAACAAAGAAACAATAGCTCCCACCAGCTCCTGCATCCAGGAGCAAGCTGCCTCTCTAACGCTTGCCTTGAAGCCAGGCAATTCAGTTTCTCCCCACATGTCCCTGGCGCCTTTTGAGCTGCTGCCCCAGTGCTGGAGCCCAGACCGACTGAGTCCACCAATGAGTAAGTCTGTGTGTGGGACCTTAAAGTAGTGCCTGAGGTTTCCCCTGCCGTCTGTCTCACTCAGCCACAGTCTCTGGTGGTTTTCACAGCCAGAAGTTATAGGGAATTCTCTCCCCAGCACTCGAACCCTGGATAGAGGAGCATGGTGTGCAGCTGTACCCCCTTGCTCCTTGGGTGCGCGGGGGAGGAGACATCCCTCCTGATTTTTAATGGTCACACACTGGTATGGGACCAGCCCATTCCACATCTCTGTCCCTCCTACCTGTCTCGAAGGTGGCTTCTGTATGTCTTTAGTTGTAGATATTTGGTTCAGCCAGATTTTAGGCTATTCTCAATGAAGGTTGTTTTGTAGTTTGGTTGTAATTTTGACGTGGTTGTGAAAGGAGGCAAGCACAGTGTTTACCTACCATGTCATCTTGACTAGGAATTCTACACTAATATATTTTTGAGCAGAGAGTGTGTGTTAATGTCTTGGGACTCTGAATATGATATATATATAAAACATTGGTGTTAGGATCACTGTTATAAACTGAAATATCAGTTCTATTACAAGTTGAGTTGACTCTAGGTAAGTTACTTAATATCTTTGCACTTCAATTTCATCTTCTGTAAAATGGGTATAACGACACCTATGTTTCATGGTGATGTAAAGATTTTCGATTATGTATATATATACACATATATATGTATGTGTGTATATGTGTGTGTGTGTGTGTGTGTGTATATATATATATATATATATATATATATATATATATATATAGAGAGAGAGAGAGAGAGAGAGAGAGACAGAGAGAGAGACAGAGAGAGAGCTTAGAACAGTGTCTGCCATCAGTTGGCTTAATAAATAATAGCTAAGAAGAAAAAGTACAGGTGTTTTCAGTTAAATGAATGGATTGCAGTTTTATAAATGCAAATCAAATTATACTCTCTCTATTTTAGTTTGCTCAAGGGAAACAAGTGCTTAGCTCTCTCTGTTTTTCTCCCTTTTGCCAGTTAAAGTAAATAAAAGAAACTACACAACCACAGTATTAAGGTACTACACACATTCCATAAAACAAGGGAGCAGTTCCTTCTTTTCAGATCCAGGAAGAATGAAAAATAGTCAGTGGCACAGCATTAAAAATGGATGAGTAAGTCTGATACAGTCCCATTCATTTATTTTCACTTTTACTTCCCTTGCCTAAGATCCTCTCTAAGACCAAGGTCCATAAGTTTAATATCTATGTTTTCTTCCATGTATTTTATTGTTTCAGGTATTATATTTAGGTCTTTGATCCATTTTGAGTTAATTTTTGTGTATGGTGACAAATGGTCTAGTTTCATTGTTTTGCATGTGGCTTTCCAATTTTACCAGCACCATTTATTGAAGAGGCTTTCTTTTCTCCATTGTATGTTTTTTTGCTCCTTTGTCAAAAATTATTTGCCCATACATATATGGGTTTATTTCTGGTCTCAATTCTGTCCAATTGGTCTGTGTGTCTGTTTTTCTGCCAATATCATGCTGTTTTGATTATTGTCGTTTTGTTGTATCATTTGAAGACAGGAAGTGTGATATGTCTGGCTTTGTTCTTTTTTCTCAGGATTGCTTTGGCTATTAGAGGTATTTTGCGATTTCATACAAATCTTATGATTTTTTTGTTCTATTTTGTTAAAATATACCGTGGGGATTGCATTTAATCTGTACATTTGAAATACTGCCATTTGCGACAATATAGATCAATCTTGAGAATATCATGTTAAGCAAAATAAGTCAGATGGAAAAAGTCAAGAATCATATGATTTCACTTGTATGTGATATAAAACTGAAAGCAACAAATGAACAAACAAGACAAACAAACAAACAACTCATAGACAGAGAAAACAGTATGGTGGTTACCAGAGGTAAAGGAGGGTGGGGGAGACGTAGAAAAGAGTAAAGGGGGTCAAATATATGTTGACTGAAGGAGATCTGATTTTGGGTAGCAAACACACAATGCAATACACAGATGATGTGTTATAGAATTGTACACTTGAAACTTATATAATTTTATCAACCAATGTCACCCCAATACATTTAATAAAATAAAAATTAAATAAGATAAAAGAAATGGATCAATAGGGTCGATATCATCTCTCTGGGCCACTTTATGAAATCCTGGATGGACCAGGTTTGGAAGAGATGATGTCTGAGACTTCTTAGACTGCAAATATTCCATTAGAAAAGGTTAGCTCTCTTGTGTCAACAGGAGTCATAGAGTGTCAGTGTAGGAAAGGACCTCGGTGAATACGCAGATGTCAGGTTCAATGTCATGAGGGAGGACTCGGGTGCCCATAAGAGAAGACTTTCCCTGAATCACTCAGCGAGCAAGTACCAAACCCAGAACCAGAAGTCAAACCTGCAGACGCCTGTGGCAGAACTTTCCAGTCTATCATTCAGCACCCCAGCTGTTACTAGATACCATGGGTTTAATTCTGGGTAATGATTATGACTCGTTAAATTTTTAACTACCCCTAAAACGGACTTCAACGGAATAAACTCCGTATTTCCAAATGCTGTATAATTTCTGCAAAGGCAACTAGTATGACAATTTTATTCATGAAAATGGGGCGACTGTATAAACAGTGAGCAGTGTTTCAGAACGGGAGCTTCTTTTGACAGGCATATGAAGCAATTTGGCTCTTTTTGAGATGCTTATCTCTCCACGAGGGTATGAAAATTAAAAGTTGGCAAACTCAAAGCCTTTGTAATGCGTTTTTATTACTGTCACTTTTAATAGGATACGGCAGCTGTGTTGTTTTCTTCAAAGCGATGGTATGACGTTGGTAAATCAGTTATGTTTTTCAAGTCTCCTTTGGTTCTCAAATACCTCCCTACAACTTGTGTGTTAACTCTGCTTACTTCTGCAACCTTAAACCACTGAGAGGAAGAGAGCATTGCAGTTGATGATTTTAAAAAACAACAAAAAGGCAAAGACATCCCAAGTGATATTTGCCGTCTCTCGTGGAATGCATACTTAGACTTTTCTGGTTACTCCTCCCTCACATTTAACCAGAAAAGCAGAAACCTCACTCTGAGGATGTGGGTTCTGGGTTCTTGGGCATGAAAAGTGTTTCTTTTCCTTTCAGATCATTACACCATGTACTTTGGTTCAGAGTTGACCATTTCTATTTGGAACAAACAAATATTCTCTGAATGAGGAGCACATACAACATTTCTTTGAGACACTTGCAGGCTGACAAATAGGGCATGGCAGCTTACATAACAGACATGAGTCAACTCTGTCTGCCTGTGTTTTCAGGAGTTTATACTTTGGGGTAAAACACATCATTGCCAGGGGCTATCAGAACTATAGCTATTAGGCAATATCAAGAATGTTAGTCCATGTGACAAACAGACATCACAGGGGTGACAGAGAAAACTACTTTTATCCAGAAGGCTCTGACTGGGAGTACAATTACATGTATGCAAAGTATGAGGTAGACAAATACTGTTTCTGAGAAGTACTCACAAAATGGAAAAAAAAAAAAAAAAAGCGATCATTTATTTCAGAATCATTGGGTGACCTGTTCTGTCCTCTTCCTGAAATGAGTCATTGCACCTGAGAGATCACTTTGTATGGATGAGAATGTCTGTCTATGTTAGAAATCTGGCTGCGGTTTTAAATTGAAAGTTATGCGTGGCTGACAATTTGTGGTATGTGATAGGCATTTGTGTCATTTTTCTCCCTAAAACATTAGTTCTGTGTGCGGTACCTAGCTCCTTGGAGTTGCAGGGCCCAGGCTCAGCAAGAGACTCTGGATGTCCAAGCAATAAACCTTTTCTAAGTTCCCATTTAGCTAACCAAATAGCTTTTCTCTTTCAACAACTGCCTTCTCTAAGGATGCTGGCTAGGAATTCCGAGCTCTCTGGTCCCTTCTGAAAGAAGGAATGGAGCATAGGTCTGTGTCTTGTTTAGTTAGTCATGTCAAATAATCAGCTCTAACCTGAAAAATGCAAACAGTCATATCCTTTCTATTTTCTTCCATCTCTAAGCTTTCAAGATTGTCATTGATAAGACCCTTAAAGTATGCAAGAGGTTGGTGATATAATTTCACAACATACAGCACTTAGCAATAGTAAGGAAAACTCTATTTAATAAACTCCAGGATCCAGTAACCACAATTGAGAAATAGGCACTGCCTCAAGGAGAGCTATGCTGGTGTGATAATTATACTCTAATTACTGCTTTAACATCTGACTTGCCCACTATACTGTAAGCTCTGGCAGAAGGGTACAATATCTAAAGGCTATTAGCTTCAGGATTGTCAAGTTCTGAGAGTAACCATATCAGCCTCAAGGCTTATCATAAGGAATTAAATAAGATCAACGAATGTAAAGCCTTCAGCACAGTGCGTAGAACCCACCAAATAGTCAGTAAATATTTTGTTGAATAAAAGTAACAGAGGAGCACAAAGAGGAGGAAGGAAGCTTATAACTTAAGAAGTTCAAGACTAAGTTTTATTTGCATAATTGTCATCAAAGCTAATATTGACTGAGTGCTTAGCTTGTGCCAGGCTTTATGCAGCTTTATGTAATGCCTGACAGCAGTGCTAAGAAGTACATTCCCTAATTATCACCACTTTACACATGAAGAAGCTGAGACCTTTGGGAAATAATACTCCTCACTGTAACTCCCTATCCTTCATCGTAGCTCTGTCCTCTAAAGCTGTCACTGAACATCATCAACCCAAATCCTCAAAAATGCGATTTTAAAGCTGAGAAGATAATGTACCTAAAAATCCTATGCAAATCACAAAGCTCAATGCAAGTATATCTAGCTTTAAATAACTGCACACATCATCATTGAGGGTTTTTGGAAAGCAAAAAAAAGACAAAGTTTTTATTATTATCTTTTTTTTTCCCACCAAACACATGCCAGCTTCAGAATTCCCAAAACTATGCTCCATTCTGTTCCAGTAAAAAGTTACCAGAAGAGTTCCACTCATCAACCATGTCTGCAATTTAAAAATAAACGAAAACTGCAAAGCAAATCATTGTTCATAAGAATTGTTCTTCTGTTTGGCAGCTGAGGTGGGTGTGACATGGGCATAGCAGTGAACAATAGAAACCAATGCTATCCTCAGAGTGTAGCAAATCTCCCTTGTGCAACTGTGTCCAGACAAGCATTTATTGAAAAGCTCTTGTAATTTCAAGAGAAAGAACAGAGTTAATCTGGAGAAAGCTCTATGCGTTATTAAAAATATTTACAAAAATAATCCCCCTACCCCTCTCAATTTACCTATACCCCTACCTTAATCAGTGAACCTGCGGACAGTGGCAGACAAAAAGTCTCGCTAATTACCTGGACCCAGTAGGATTATAAAGTTGAAGAGAAATGATTTTATTTCCCATCCATGGAAATAAGCAAGACCAATGAGAAGAGAGAACTTCAACAGTGGGGGCTGTTCTCAGATAAGCGTATTCAGTCAGATTCTAACAAAAAATGATACTTCTGTCAAAAAAGGGAATTTTCCAATGAAGCCTAAGTTTTTCTGTGTACAAGTATTTAGGAACTCAAGGAGAGCAGCCCTCATTAGGAGGGCTCCTAATGAGCTATAACCACTTTTTGCGAACAAACTAGAATGAACAGTTATTTGATGTTAGAAGGGAAATATTTGGGCATAGTGGGAGAAGAAACACAAGAAAAGGAGAAAGGGTCAGAAAAGTTCAGGGTCCCCAGTGTTTGGATTGGGGAATTAAACACATCTAAAGAGTTGTCATAACAAAAAGATTAATGTTTGGTTCCACATTCTCCTGACATTTACCTCAACTACTAAGTATTCAATATTTACAAAGCACTTGGGCTTGTAGAGTGCTTTCTAATTCTTCAATGTTTTGCTTTCTGTCCAGATAGGGAAGTATTACTATTACTCCTATTTTATTGGCGAGGAAGTGGAGATTCATAAATGCCAAGTGACTTATTCAAACTTGCCAAGTTAATAGATGAGCTGGGGCTGGCATGAGTAAAAATGACACAGTCATGCATGGACCCATATTCCTAGAGTAACCAATCTAGACCAGGCGACATCAGTCAATGGTCTTAAAGGAAATTTTATAGGAACTCATTTGCCTACTTCCTCTATTAAAAAAGGTCTGTGGTCTGTGTTTGCCACAGGCAAGATACTAGATTCTTTTCTTTCCTTTTCCTTCCCTTCCCTTCCCTTCCCTTCCCTTCCCTTCCCTTCCCTTCCCTTCCCTTCCCTTCCCTTCCCTTCCCTTCCCTTCCCTTCCCTTCCCTTCCCTTCCCTTCCCTCCTTCTTTTTGATTCTATAATTATAGTGACAGGATGAGTACTAGAAAACTGGAAGGGATATACCACTTACAAATACGGCCAAAGCTAAGATGAAGTCCATAGCGACTGCCTTGATCACTTTCTCTACCTTCTTGGCTATGAAGTTGTCATGGTCAAGAACATGGCACATGCTATATTTTATGTTTCATATACAATAAAGCATCCAAATTCAAGTTCACCCACCCCCTGCACATCTTTCTTCTATAGAGTGATCTCTTAAGAAAGCATTATCCAGTTCCTCTTCAGTCAAACAACAATAATAGTCATAATAAGGAGAAGAACAAATGGTCATAGAGCATTTACCATGGGTCTGACACAAAATACTTTAAATCTAATTACTCATTTAATCTTCACAGCAGCACTGTGAAGTGGTTGCAATTGCATCAGCCATTTTACAGATGTGGAAACAGACCCAGAGAGTTTAAGACTGGTTAGACCACAGCTAGACAGTGGCAGAGCAAGGATTTGAACCCACGGCTCATGCTCTTAGTCACGAGGCCCGAGAACATCACATCAGCCTTAGCCACCTCAGTCCATAGCCTAACGTCGGGCAGTGAGTTCACACACAGGACCCATCTTCTTCGTGGTCAGTGTATCCACCTCCATTTCTTGTAGCTCTATCCTCACATAATCAAATCCCAGATGTATATCCAAGTCTACCACGTCTTGGTGGCAACTACTATTGATTTTATTTCCTTGCATTAAAAATCTCTAGGTAACTTGGATTCCAGTTCTACGCATTGGTACTCAGATAAAAAATGGTTAGAAGTATGGTATTTTACCCCCTATTTATTTTTAAAAATGTGAATCTGAGCAGCTTCCCCACTTTTATTCTTCTATATCAGGGTGTCTACAAGCTACAAGCCAGGGACCAATCTGGCTTTTAGCCTGTTTGTGTATGGACGGCATGCTAAGAAGGAGGAGTATATGATAAAGAATGTGACCTACACAGCCTATAATACTTACTACTTGCCCCTTTTACAGAAAAACAATGCTGATCTCATATTTTTTTTTCAAAGTTTTTACAAACTTTATTAAGACAATAAGCCTTTGAAGTTCGATAAACCCCAAACGGTGTCAAGTTCAAAATCACATTAAACCAATCACTATAGTTTAAGAATAGATACATATATGGTAAAAGAACAAAGCAAAGGTAAGATTAACCAAAATTCAGGATAGTGGTTATCTCTCTCTCCATGGAGGGATGTGATCAGGGGGGAGCTCAAAGTCTTCAAACGTTAGTACTTTTTCTCAAATGACATAAAGGGTAAATATTTTTATTTTTATTATTCTTTAAATTGCATATACACAAATACTTTTGGCATGTACAACAGAGAACTGATCTCATATTTTATGTAATTTCTAAGGTTTACCAGAGAAACGTATTTCATATTTTCTCCGGGCATTTTGCTATATTGCCAAAATCAGATGTCATTTTCATCTGATTAGTGCCTATCTGAGGAAATAAACCAGAAGGAGATGATAGGCATGATGGCAGCAATAATTAGTCATGTGCTGAAAGCTGGCTTGCACAACCAATTATGTGCACATCTCCCCAGATCAGCATTCGATTTTCTTTGCATAGGTAGCCTGGAATCAGCCATGGTGGGAGTATTTACACTGTGGGAATTGGCAAACACTACCAATTTTACCTAGCTGTATGGGAGAAAAATGTACTGTACTAACTCCTCATTCTCCAAAAATATTCTAGGGTCAGTATTGAATGGGTATGGATAGGAGATGATGAGGTGACCATATAAATACTGTCTTTTATAAAGAAAGTTGAGAAAGTCAGAATTTTAATCAAGAGTCCCAAACCCAAATATCCACAGGGGCTAGGAAGGTAGACTACACATGTGAATGGGCTAGATGAAAAACACTAGGAAATGGTAGGGCCTGTGGAAACAAGAGAATAAAATCAGACATACGAGTACAAATTAAAAAAAAAGAAAAAAAAAAACAAACAAGCCCTCTGCCAGCCAAGCAAAACAGTGCCTGCCAATTTTTGACCTGGACTTATCAGAAAGCATTTTGAGATAGAAAACTGCTCCTTTAAAAAACATTTTCCTGCCTCTCCTGGGCGTTGTATTGTATTGGTTTGAAAAGCAACAGAAAGGATTTTCATAAGGAAAAGTGTACCAACCCAAGCTTATTAAGTGAAGGACAAGTTATTGAGGCAGGTGATTGGCTTACGTCTTCTGGAGGATGTTTTTGACTGAAGGCATCATGTTCATCTAAGGCCATTTGTTTTCCTGCAGAGGCAGAGAGACTGATTGACAGGCCTCTAAGCAGCCTGCCCTAGCCGTTTGTCTCCTAGACCAAGCTTCCTCATGCAGATGGGGGTAGAAGTCTTCCACCTTTAGGACATGTGCTAACTATTTCAAGCCACATGCACGGCATTTCATTAAATGTTCCATTCAACAGCTTTAAAGGATACCATCATAAATTGGGATGACGTATTTGCCTCTTAGAGTGAAAAATGGTCCTCCTCTTTCTGAAAATGATCAGACTAATAGTTTTTAGATGGGAACCCCACACAAACTTCAGAGAAGGCCCCAAACACAGCATGAATTTCTCAAAACTAAGACAGAGCCCCCCCTGTGGCTCTTGGAAAAGGGAGCGAGAAAGACAGATCAACTCACATCTCAGGGGTGGGGGCAGAAGACAAGTAAAACCAGTAGTGGTGACTCTTGTGGAACGGCCCTATGCCCCTCAATTCTGTTTTTAAAATGACTGGGAAGGGAGAATATACAGAGATGTCCAAGTGAACAAAATAAAGCATTCCAAAGAAATGGAACGTGAGGTGCGATAAACTACAGGCAGCTCTATTGAGGCCCTGCAGAGGGTACCAGAGGAGCTGCCCCATCCGTGAAGGTGAATGCAAAACAGTGCACTGAAGGAAAAGATGAGAAAGGATGCAGAGAAAGGATGCTGAACCATCCTTCGTGGTCACAGAAAATCATGAAGCCAAGAGGATGTATCCTAGAGACACCACCCCAAGGTGGACAAAGAATTCAGCATTGCAAATAATCTGTTTTGTTCTATTTGCCCCCCATCGCTGACATTATACTTACCATGCATTATAATCAGAAAGCACCATAACTAAAGTGGTTTAAAATGAAATGATTAAAAAGCCCTTGTTTGTTTATTTTTACAAAAGCTACAGACTGAATATTTGTGTGTCCTCCCCCCACCCACCAAAAAAAAAAAATCCCTATGTTGAAATCCTAACACCCAAGTGAGGATATGAGGAGGTGTGGCCTTTGGGAAGTGCTCTGCCCTCATAAATGAGATTAGTGCTCTAATCAAAGGGGCTCAAGAAAGCTCCCTTGTCCCTCTTGCCATGTGAGGACACAGTGACAACATCACCGCCATCTAAGAACCAGGATGTGGGGTTCTCACCAGACAGGGAATGTACCAGCACCTTGATCTTGGACTTCCCAGCCCCTAGAACTATGAGAAATAAATTTCTATTCTTTATAAGCCACCCACTTTAGGTATTTTGTTACAGCAGCCCAAATGGACTAAGAGAACAATC
The DNA here is from genome assembly GCF_964194185.1 of Rhinolophus hipposideros. Classification (NCBI taxonomy): domain Eukaryota; kingdom Metazoa; phylum Chordata; class Mammalia; order Chiroptera; family Rhinolophidae; genus Rhinolophus; species Rhinolophus hipposideros. Next base: position 14,512,528 of record NC_138059.1, on the reverse strand, counting down.
AACAGTCACCTATCAGGGTACTAGAGACCCTTAAGTGTGTGCACAACCAGTTCCAGAATTACTCTGCTAAACAAAGGGGAAAGCTCATCTTGTAAAGACGGTGGGGGTTGGGGGATTCTAAAATATCAGGCAAAAATCCTGAAGAGCCAATATGACTGCTGAGAAATTTCTCACTGTGCCCTACATGGTATCATGTATGCAAACTGCTAACGTTGTTTTTATGTATGATCAAGTCTTTAGAACAACACAACTCTTAAAGGAAAGGTCAAACATTTCTACAAGTAGACGTCTGGGCAGTAGAGCCTGTAGGGTAGCTATCAAACGTCTAGCTGTTCTTGAAAGACAAGTAAAGTCTAAACTGTGCTTACTTGCCTGCTGGGTTTCTGGCCATTCCATGAATATAACCCTAATACAAATGAATAGACTTGCTTTTGTCTTGTGAGTATGAAAGAAGGTATCGAGTTGGCGACTTGCTCTGACACCTTTGGGATGTATGTCAGTGGCTGTATGAAGGGAGGAGAAATCCTTCCTTATGGGTCTTTCTGCTCAGTTGTACTGCAACGAAACCTCTGACTGTTATAGACAAAAGATGTGAGGGCAATCCCAATGAAGCTTAATCTTCAAAGTACAGGGATCTTAAAATGGTGCCGAGTGTCTGGCTGTGTTGCATTATCACTTGGAGTCTGGAAATTGCACATAACCCAGGAGTAATTACAAAACAGGCTGAACTCCTGTCCCTTGGCTTCTTGATTCATGTTTCTGATACCTGGCCAGCATCACACGTGTTAACTGGTATCTGTAATGCAAGCAGGCGTAATCAGACTATATGAACAGCGAGCTGAGTGAAGGGTCACGCGAGGTCTGTAATTAAGGCGCTGTGCTTCAGCAAAGGAAGTTGAAATCTAATGAAATTTGTTTTGCACAAAGGTAATTCCCTGTCTCCTGATAAAGTAAGACCCTCTTGTAATCTATGAATAAAACATTAAATAAACAGCAGTTAGTCTCCCTGAGAGCTGAAGTGCTTTCAGAGGGGTGGCGCTTTTGTGCGTTGTCACCCTTATTATGTTGGCAGGTAGTGAAGAAGTAACCTAAATCTATTCCTAAACTTGTGTGTCTCAGACTAAAGCACGGAGCACACTACTGTTATACCACAGGTCTCAATAAAAGAAAATGCTGGGCCTTTTTATTTATTTATTTATTTGCTTGGGAATCCTTCCTACAAGAAACTAATTAATGGGTTAGGCAAATTCATGTCTTCGTCTCCATTTATTTCCAGTTTCATTAAGAGGAGAAGCTGTTTAAATCAACCCTTGGAAGAAGGTGCACCAACATCTTTTACACTAAAAAATAACCAGTACCTCTCACTTCCCTCTGAAAGCCGACAGATCCACTTAAATGAAGACCAATGCTAACAATGAAATTCCCTGAAACAGAAAAATGTACAGATTCCTTGGGCTACACAAGAAGACGATTATGAATTGTCATTTGTCTCCATGCCTCTACCAGCCCTGGAGGCTGACCCTTCTGGAGAAGATGGATCATTCTCACTCCCTCAGAATACAAAACTAAAATTTTCAGTTACTCTTAATATGGTTGAAGCGGCATACATTCAATTTTTTTTTTTAACTAGTAAATACAAGATTGCAGGGACTCAGCAGGCACAACTATTTCCTTTTATTTTAAAATTTTATTATTAATTTTTTAGTGGCGGTAGAGTTTCTCCAGGCCTGTAGGACATATTTCAGCCTCCTAACACCAAAACAAAAGCAAGCAGCAAATGCAAATCACATATGTATCTGCTGTCCCCTCTCTCTATGTCCAGAGTACCTAGTACTGTTGCCATGTTTAAAAAACAAACACAGAATTAAAATAATATGATATCATTTTTCATTAAATAATTTGGCAGAAATTTTTTAAACCCACATAGACCAAACTCTCCAGTTTCCGATGATATCCTTTCTTTTATTATGCAAATAAAATGGCTAGTTCACTCTGCCCTTCTTGGTGTCCTGGAGACTGACCTCAGTGGATTTCATTTCCCGGTCTCATTACCCTCTGACTTTCATTTGGTCCTGCCATTGGGAGCAGAGGCAGGAGAACAAAGATGGGAAGAAAAAGGTCTGAGAGTGATTATTTTAATAGCCTACACCTTCACTCTGATCTTGGCTGCACACAGCTACAAGTGCTGGGGGGGGGGGGTCCTCGTCCATGGCTCCAGCTCTCATCAACCCCTGGTGACAAGACTCTCTCTCCTACCTCTCCACACCTAGGGATGCAGATGGCTCCCCGCTGTTGCTAGTTCTTGGGAGCCTCCCCATCTTGGCTGATTCCCTTAACCTTGCCCACACCTCTGCTCCAGCATTCCATGTGTTTCTTGCTAGGACCCTTCCTGATACAGCCGCTTTCCACAGACAGAGAGAAATCCAGCATGACCCTAGAACTTCTGAAGATTCCGTGGAGAGAAGCAAGATTATCTTCAATTGGTCTTACTCCTTCTCCCAGGTTATTTCTCCAACACTCCATCCACCATGACACCCTGCTGCCCATGTTCACTTCTTTCCAACCATTCTACCCCTGGAACCATTCCTGTCTCCCTCATTCCTCCAAAGCATGCGGCCACAATGTAGCAACTGTAGCAAAATCTTACTGAAGGCCTGAGGAAGATGGAGGAGGACTCCTATTTGGAGCAAAACAGGAAACAGGTTAAAGTTAAGACATGAGGAATGTCCTCAGCCAAATTTATTCAGCACCCACATCAAAGGGAATTTCTCTCTGGCAGGATTCTCCTTAAGTCTTGCTACCTGCTATGACCTTGGACCTCTTCTGCTCCAAAATCCTCTCCCAGCTCCTCCAAACCTTTGCCCCCTCCTACCAAGAGTTTCCTACATATCAGTTACTGCATCCTGTAAGGTCCTAGTGCTCAATTTTTGTCTCAATCTTATTCTTAAAAACTATGCCAAAGGTGTAGCCCAAGGATTGCCAAACCACAGACCCATTGGGTCAAATCCACCTATGTTTGTAAATCAAATTTTGCTGGAATGCAGCCACACCCATGGCTTTCTTTGGGCTACTACAGAGTTTAATAGTTGCAAGAGAGACCTCATGAACCACAAAATATAAAATATTTACAATCTGACCCTTTACGGAAAATATTTGCCAACCCCTGGTCCAGTCTTTCTCAACTTAAAAAGTCAAGCAGGTATTTTCCTAAATAAAAGTTGCAATCTTCAGATTGTTTTTTAATTAAATATATTGGGGTAACATTGATTAATAACATTATATAAATTTTAGGTGTACAACTTTATAATACAACATCGCTTTGCCATTTGTCAGGATACCAACCAAAATAAATACATAGCTAGCTTTGAAAGTGATGGTTTTCTTTTTATTACTCAATATCACAAATACTCAGTGTTGGTGAAGGCTAGAGAAATAGTGTTTCTTATATTCAGACTGTAGACCTTTCTGAGCATAGTTTAATCTTGACTATGTGAAGAGCTTTTAGCCGATTGATGCCACTCTTATTCATTTCTCCTAAAGAAATTAGTAAGTAGTGAATAAGGAGTCAGCTACAAGAATGTCAATACAGGTAGTTTGTAATAGGTAAGTATAAAGCAATATATGTAGCCAACAACTGTTGGATATCCATTCAAGGAATACTCTGTAGCAGTGTAAAATAATCATGTAAAAATTTTTTTTCTTTCTTTCCTTCTTCTCTTTCCTTCTTCTCTTTTCTTCATTTCTTTCTTTCTTTTCTTTCTTTCTTTCTTTCTTTCTTTCTTTCTTTCTTTCTTTCTTTCTTTCTTTCTTTCTTTCTTTCTTTCTTTTTCTTCTTTCTTTCTTTCATGTCTTTATTTCTTTTTCTTCTTTCTTTCATGTCTTTATTTCTTTATCTCTCTCTCTCTCTCTCTCTCTCTCTCTCTCTCTCTCTCTCTCTCTCTCTCTCTTTCTCTCTCTCTCTTAAACAGAGAAAGGTGTCCATGGTGTATTTTTAAATAAAAAGAGCAGGTGAAATACAGAATACATATTATGGTCTTATTTTTGTATATATGTATATATGTATACCCATGCCCACATATTCCAACAAAATAATCTGGAACAATACACTAATTTTCAAACATGGCTGTCACTGTGTAGAGAGATAAAAAGTGATTATTTTTCCTTTTCTTCCCTCACAAGAAATACATTTTACACTATACTAGGCATTTTCTATTTGATGAAATTTTGAATAGTCTTGTTTGCCCGAGTTTAACAGTTGGATGCCTGCTGAAGAATAACTGTTGGCTTCTCTAATTAACCCAAACCTTTCACTCCCCTTTCTCCTCTGCAATCAGGCATTCTCTCAGAGAAATTACACTCTGATTCTATGCAAACAAGCTCTGTTGTAGCAACAGTTGACATCCTGTCCATTCTACTGAACGTGAAGACCCTTGCATTCTCTGTATTAGATCAGGGAGTTCTTTGTTTGAGAGTGGTGTTTTTTTTCCCTCCTCCTTTTTAACTTGCTCTAAAAATACATCTACCCACAAAAATAGAGATGACGGAATACGCAGAATTTGGTCCTCATCCTTCCGTGGTCTGGGAATTGTGGTCTGGAAATTCAATACAAAGGATCTGTTTCTGAAGCATCTGGCATATGCAGGAATTATAAAGGCTAAAGAGGAAGGGAGATGGTAAAGGGATCTGCTGTCTGGGGAAGTCAAATTCCTGCATCAGGAGGACACAAGACCACTTGGGAGCTAGGGGGAGAAGAGGAAACGAGTTAGTTCTTGAGTTTACTATATAACTTCAAGGCAGAGAATTTTAAAAGGAAATAAAAGTATGAACATTTCTTCCAGGGGTAATGTTAATACTGCAGTACCCAGCAAAAGATGAGAATGACACTAATGACATCCTTGTTTCATTGCGTGGGGTAGTATTCTGGTTTCATTAAGCCCAGTGGAGTGGAAATAGCCCAGACTTTGGAGCCAGACAGACTCAAGCATTTAAGTCCCCAACCATGTAACTTCACAGCTGCAGGATTTCTAGTAAGTCCCTTCCATCTCTCTGGGCCTCAAGTTCCTTTTTCCAAAAATAATAGAAATCATGCTACCAACTTGTAGTAATTTTGTTATTGTTAGTAATTATATATGTAATGGGTAGTTAAATTCCTGGCATCCAGAAGGAAATAATAAAGGCTAGCTATTTTACTAAGGGCATAAATATAAGTAATAAAATATTATTTCAAACACTGGTTGTAATAATAATAATCTAGTATGCCTGATTTTTCAAACGCTGAAGGTATGAAAAAAATATTGAGAGGACAGCCTCCTGTGGATTAATTAAGAGGTCTGGGGCAGAGCCTGTGTCTATGGTATTTCCCCGAAAATAAGACCTAGCCGGACCATCAGCTCTAATGCATCTTTTAGAGCAAAAATTAATATAAGATCTGGCATTATATTATATTATACCCAGTCTTATATTATATAAAACTCGGTCTTATATTAAAATAAGACCTTGTCTTATATTTCATTCCAAAAGACGCATTAGAGCTGATGGTCCGGCTAGGTCTTATTTTCGGGGAACCATGGTAGCTAGCTCTTTCAACAACCTGTTTTTTTCTCAACTTTTTAAATTAACTGTTAGGGCAAACCTTCAACCATCTGCTGGTTGTAGGAGGAAGTGACAGAGAAAGGAAAAGCATCCTTTTTCTCCTGAACATGTTTGCAGAATTTATTGTGACAGAGGCTAAGTTAAATTATTCCTTTCATTGTATGCTAGCAGTTGGTCAGGCTGCTTCCTGAGAAGCCAAATATTTTCTTTAAGGCTACTTAAATGTATTGATTTTTCCATTGTAGGAGTTTGATCAATATACTCTACACAAACCATTACAACCCATCTACGTAGTGCCATTTTAGTCTACTTCTCCGGTAGTGTCTTGTGGTTGTCTGTATGCTGTGGAGGCCCTCTTTTGTGGTTGCCTGTGGACGTTTCTTTTTGGTGATTACGAAAGTGTTGTGAAAAAAAATGTTGATAAAGATTTGCAAAAAAAGAAAACGGAAACAGACGTAAGGGGAAGTTAGGAGCCAAATATCTTTCTCGTTTTTCCATATCCACTGAAAGCCCAGCTAGGTGTGGCTCAGCAGCTGCAACAGTTGGGTTGGCTTGAAATATTAGTATGGAGAGGTCGGTGTTGGTCTTGGAATCACGGTCTGCTAAAGTGCCCTTTTATGAACTTACCTAAGTTCCTCATGAGTCTAGATTCTGTTTCTTTCCTTTTTTTTTTTTTAGGTGAACAGACTGTTCAAGTCTTTCTATCAAAGTTATTGTTGATTCTTTTCAAGTTTTAAAGTTTTCACTTCATAAACCTCTAGCAATCATGGGATGTGACACAGAAATTTCTACTTTCAATTTTTCAATTGAATCAATCATTTACATGATTATTTTCATTATTAAGAAGTATTAAGAAAGTTCATTTACTCTTTCAAGGCCAGCCCTCTCTCCAGAGACAAATTATTCCATTACCTAAGCTAATAACATTCCTTCTTTCTTTCCATTTTTCTTTCTTTTCTTTCCTTCTTCCTTCTTTTCTGTTCATCCTCTCCTGCTCCTTCATGTATGCACTCATCTGTGTGCAGTTCACAAAGCCAAAGACTGCTCTATCTATCCTTAGCTCTTAAAATAATACTATGCACATAATGAGCCTCCAGTATATACTGTTTGAATGAAATAATGAATAAGGTCCTTTGCTCATACAGCCAGTCATTCACTATTACTCCTTAGTAATAATATGGCAGTTATTACTACTCCACAGTATTATTACAATGTAAGGCATTGATACTTTAAATAATTATTTTTATAAGTATTACTTCACAGTGATAATGCTAGCAACTGTGCTTCTTGTTTGGGGTTGGGGCAGGTGACGCAATGGGCAAGACAGACACAACCTACCCTTGCTGTCTTGGAACAAGTGAATGATGGTGAGAGCCACTGAGCAGATAATTACACAGGCAATAAAATCGCTATATGCTCTACGGTGCAGAAGCATAAGGGTGTTTGAAAATCTAAATAGGGGAACTTAGTCTTGTGCAAAAAGAAATGAGGACTGAGGTCAATTCAGGGCAAGGTACCCTGAGTTAGTGACAATTAAGCTGGGACCTGTGGGTGGGCAAGAACTTGCTATAAAGAAAGTAAGATCTGGGCAGGGGGACAGCATGTAGGAAGCCCTGAGATAAGAGCAAACCCAACTAAAAACTGTGGAGGGCTTGGAAGTCATGCAGTGAACAAGAGAGAGAGTGGTGCAAGATCAAGATGGAAAGGAGTCAAAATCAAGGAATATTTAGAATGAGGAATTAGCAGGGCTCGATAATACATTCATGGAGGCGTAGAGACAAAAGAATCAAGGATGGGTTCAGGGTTCTGGCCTTAGTAACTCAGCGGCTTTATCTTTAACTCCTTTTTAGAAGTTTAATTCATCGTATTAGTATCTTTGAACTGAGGGAATTGCAGAGAGAAAGAGGCTGTAAATGTATACGAATTCCTTAGCTTGCCAAGCAAGGTCCCCCATGACCTGACCTTTCCCTATCTCCCCAATCCCTTCCCTAACACCATTCTTCAGGCAAAAACTCACAGTTCCCCTACTAGTGCATGCATTTGCTTGCCTTTCCTTTTCTATCCCCTCTGCATGGAATGTCCATCCACCATTTTCCACCTAATTAAACATTTCAGCTTTTTAACAGCATTCAAGAGTCACTTCTTCCCTGACACCTCTCAAAATAGGACTAACACCTCCCTTCTTTATTCCTCACTGCACCCTCCAGCAGCGTTTTCAAACTTCAATGCTTAGAGTGGCAAAGAGGCATCCATGTGAAAGAGTTCACTGTGTCCAAGTGAACGTGTCTGTATGACGCGTGGCATGGGAGTGGGAGAAGCTGTGGCTAATTGGAGAGAAACTGCCCATCTGAAAGGCTACTGGGCTTCAACCCGTTCTCACAATGGAAATAGGGGCTAATGTTACCAGATTGGAACTACTCAAAAGAAGCTCAAAAATGTGGGGGGTATGTGTGTGTGTGTGTGTGTGTGTGTACATGCATGTACAGGTGCATGTGTGTGTGTGTTTTCAATACTGACTCAAAACACCCTTTACTTTTTAAACTCTGAGCAGACCATTATAAATATGCCAGTTTATAACCTCTGATCTGTAGATTTTATCTTCATTGTGATTATTTGTTCTCTTGTGTCTCCTAATCATCTGTATTATGTGTATTTGCCTGTGTGTCTTCGTGTAACCTTCATGAAGGCAAGCACTATGGTATTTTATTCATTCACTACACCATCCTACGGGCGGCATCCCCAGGGCTACGCCCAGTGTCTGGCACACAGCAGGAGCTCAACAAATATTTTGAATGAATGCATTTTTGTGGTTAATTATTCGATAGAGATTTACTAAGTGTCCAGAATGTGAAATGACTTGCTGGGCTCCTCAATGTTCCCGATACCAACTGGCTTGCCTGAAATTCCTTCATTAGTAACTTATTTGTTGAGCTTGTTTCTCTAGGTGTCACCTGATGTAGGTAACACACAAAGTGCTTATCATTCGTCAATCAAAATCAAAGTTGTCTTTTCACCTTCATTCTTTCCTAAATCACTGTCATTGGATGCCAGTCACTATGCTCTGACTTGTGATAATGTTGCCCATAGAGTTGCAAAGCGCTCTCTGACCCTTGGAAAAAAAAGATGCTGCAGAAAAAGGAATTGATTATAAAATAACTGAATAGACTGGGGTGTGTCTAGCCTACTGTTTAAATGGAAATGACTCACTAAGGATCACAAATGCTTGTTTGTTCAGAGAAGAAGGAAGCTGAAAGATAACAATGAGAAGCAGAAGGGACATTTCCATCTGTCATGAGGTGTCAGGTAGAAAATGAAGGGTTGGCTTCCATTTTATAAGCAAAACCTTAGGCCTAAGCAAAGGGAATTGTGATTTAAGAAGGTGGAAAGCTTCCTGGCAAATTGAAAAGAAGCCTGCTTACTTCCTTCAACCGTCCTTCCAACCTAATATACCACAATCCAAATGTTGAAAACTCACAGAATCAGCCTGCTGCCTAAATATTACAGCACTGTTTTCTAAGGAGAGAAATCATGTTGTCTATGGCTAAGGGATTCCATCTAATAATTGACCCATTATCAGCCACTGTCAGTGTTAGGGAACAAATGAGTGAGGGACAGAGTCACAGAAGGGAGAAGTCCTAATGAAGGAGACAATGAAGTGAGACTCAGTGTACAAACAAAAAGTCAAGTGAGGACACTAAGAGTAGGAAAGATGGGGATGGCGGAGGGAAGTGAATGTACAAAGACAAACTCTGAATTTCGATGAAATCTGATAGGCTATGAATGTGTTGTGCACATTAAGATGACCCCTAGAAAAACCACGAGAGGGTATTCGTCCCTAATGAAGGCATTTGAGATAATGACAACTGGCTAGAGGAGATAATACGGGACACAAAGATTTTATGGAGCCCCTCAAATCACTCCTTGCATGTGTTTATTTCCCCCTTTTTTAAACAGCCCCCTCAGATATCCATACACATTAAATCTTAAAAGCTAGATTTTACATGTAAGAAGTAAGTCCCCACAATCATGTCTGTACCTGCAGCGGTGACAATATTGTTATTGGCACTGGAAGAAAACGCCTGGTCTTACAGCTGACCCGTTTTTCTTTTCCCTTATGCATTTGGCTCATGATGAAAGCTTTCTTCCCTTGTAGGGCAATGAACTATTTTATATATATATATAAAAAAAATAAATGAAGTTCTCTTCTCAGCAGCTCCAACAGTTATATTATCATGAGCTACCTATTTAAACTGTGTAAGCTTCCATTTTATTTTCTGTAACATGGGACTAATAACAGTATAAAGATTAAAAGAGAAACATATAAGGGATGAGTACAGTGTCTGCACACAATGGGTGTCCAATAAATGTCCGCCATTATGATCAGGGAGCTTTTCCAAACAGTTCTCATTTGCTCCCCTTGTTCTAGCTTAAAGCAGTTCACCACAAACGGTGCAACTCAGAACATCGTTTAAAATGTTTTCGAGAATCTTGGCATTATAACCTGCTCCCTGTTATTGGTGATGGTCTTGTTTTTTTCTTGCCTATAAACCTCCCCCAAACACTGCTTCATGTATTTGTCTCATTAAAAATGATATACACAATGAGAAAAGCTGAACACCAAGTTAAAGAGATAATTAACAAAGCGAAGCCTAACAGAAGAGCAAGTTTACTTGGTTTATTAGACAAAAAGTTGACGAAAAATTCAATTGGATCTCAAAACAGGTAACTTGGCTAAATTAAAGTTCCAAGAAAAAAATATATTTATATATGTATACAAGTATGTATATATGTATTATATATAATTTTAAATACATACTATGATTGATTAATATAAAATAAATATACTTTTAGAAGTCACATCTCTAAGATGGTGGTTAGCGGTAACAAGTGGATGAGCTGGAATTCAAACCCAGGTTAATCCAACTCCAAGGCCTAGCCTCTTAGGAGCAATGGTTATCTCTATGGTTAGTCATCTTTCAGAGAGGCTGTCAGAGATACTCTGCACTAGATGATTGTCCATTTCCTGACCCTCCAAATTATTAAGATTCCAGGATCCATAATGCGGTTATCTAACATCATCATTCCCTACCCTGCCCACCCCCAACATCATTTTCTATTCCTTTGCTTTAATTTTCAACACAATACTTAACACACCTGGCATTACAGTATTTATTTATGTGTTTGTTTTCTGTGTCTTTCACGAGAATGTAAATCCCACGAGGCCAGGAACTTGGTATTGTTCACACAAGTTCACTCAATAGGTCGCAGTGAGGGAGCTGATCTCCTATATAGAAAACCCCAACCCAGAAGCAGGGTGTTCATATCTGTACCCCTAGTACCCCTGGAATAGAAGAAGAATAATAGGATAAACAAAAGTGAATTTGTTCAATGGATGGATGGATGGATGGATGGATGGATGGATGGGTGGATGAATTATGAGGTAAAGGTGGATTTAGTTTGGTGTAGGACACCCACTTGGGTAATGATGTAAGAAAATTTCAGAGGTGCTTAATCACAAGGTGGGCTTTGAGGACAGTAAATCAACCTTATCTGAATGGGTAGAAGGTGAGTGTAAGAGAGTAAAAGGACATAAAGCAGGAAAAGTAAGCTAGAGCCCAAATTTGGACAGCCTCAAATGCCAAGACATTTAGCCAAAGTAAGAGTATGAAAGCCATCTTTCTTCAGTTGAGTTGAACGAGTTGAGCTGGCAGTCTCAGTAAAGCCCCAGAGAATAATCATCTCTACCTTTAGGGTCTCTAATAGCTGACCTAGATGAAATTTGCATTCTGTCCAATTCCCTAGCTTGGGATAATGGGGCTTTTATTTCCCTCAAGACAATTGACTTAAGACCTGAGGTAGAAAAAAAACAAGAGAAAATCAACTGCTACATTCCCAGTGGCCTAAATGCTGAGATTGAAATCTAAGGCCTGCAGGGTGGGGCAGGGAGTGGTGGGGAGAAATTGAAGTCCCAAGGTCTGATTTTTGCCTGCCTATAGTCAGGCCATATCTTCAAGTTATCTTTTCCAGGGCAGGAGGAATTCCATCTTTTTCTCCATGGGCACAGGGTGGAGTAGAAGGTCTCTAACCACATGTCCCTTACCTGGGGGATGTCAGGACTTGAGATAACAATAATGATAACAATAACCACAGGCATAGATTATTGAGCACCTACCCATATGCCAGGCCTTAGGCTAGAGACTGGGTGCTGGATATTAGGCAGTAATCCTTACAGTAACACTGCAAAAGGCTAAGTCAGTTTCTCAATGTCACACTTTGACTCAGTGGGGGAGATGGAATCAAAACAGATCTATCAGGTTCCCAAACCTGTTTTCTACTAAAAGGACTGCATTCCTACATGATACTGAGTAATAGGTCCTGCAGCTGCCAAGGACAGCTGAGCAATGATTAAGGGGGACTCTGAGGACTGGAGCAGGGTGGGGTGGAATGGCAGGGTGATTAGGAGACTGACAAAAAAGAATAAGTAGGGACAGATCCAAAAGGGTCGAATTGGAGTGAAAGGTAACTCAGAGACTGGAGACGTAGCCCAGGAGATTGCTGTAATAGGCAAGTGGCCAGATATAAAAGCTGTATTTAAATATTGGAAAGGTCACAGAGGAGAAAGATTTATTTCATGTTTCAAGAGAAAGTAAAATTCCGTTTTAATTGATGAAAGCATTCTCAATTACTCCACGTGTCTCTAATGTCCATTTCTAGTTTCATCAGCCTAACACTCTTTCCTTCTGTGAAAAACGTTCCTCTATTCCAGCCGTAACATTCTAGTGGGGGTGTCCTGCCTTCCTGGTCATCATGACCATAGGTAGAGACACTGGATGAAAGTGCAGCTAATCAGATCTCCCACACACAAGGAATGTGGGAAACCGAAGAATCACCTTTCTAATCATGAAGCAGGGATATGTGAGCTTGGGAAATTACTGTGTTTTCTACTAAGTGGAGAAAGCCAATTTGAAAGAATGAAGAACAGAGAAAATCAGAGATAGAAAGAGGAAAGAAGGAAAATAAGGGCGGCAGAGAGAGAAACAGAATGTCCAGAATTCCAACCCAGTTTCTACTTTTCCCTGAAACATGCCCTTCCTGAGTTTTGTCAAGAGAGCTAAAAATTCTTTGAGTTGGATTCTGTCATTTGCAACTACAAGACCCCGACGAATGCACGGCCATTAGTCAACCCTACTGCAGATGGGTTGAGGTGAGAGCATGAGTTCTCCACCTCTGGACATATTTAAGAAGGGTCTGGATGATAAGAATAAGGCGCACATTTCATTAAATTAATCTTTGAATTGAGTTGGAGGTGAGGTCTAAATTCTAGAAGAACTGTAAGACAGTCAAGAACATTCTTGTTATTTGTGCCTCAGTCACTTCTGCATAGGTCATTTGCTTCATTATTTCTCCAACTCCATTAACATAATAGGTTGGTGGCCTACTTACAAGACCTCCTGGGGGGATTTCACAATAACTCTGATAAAGAAGATGGCAAGAAATATACCTTTGTTTCCATGCCAAACCATGGCATAGTGTTCAATCGGGGACGTAGTGTGGGGACATAAGTGGAAAAGACTCAAAACAACTACTCAATCATGAACGAGGCTGACCTTAATACTATGGCCTCCAAAGGGGACCCAAGAGGCTAGTGTGGTCATCTCATTTACCTAAAGACTTTGGGCCTCAGGGAAGTTGTCTTTAATGAACAAGGAAACCCAGATCGAATATCTACTTGTTGCCTGCACCCATGCTATTATATAATCCCACACAGACCCTCCTCATCACCAACCCACTTGATGTCTTACAGGCTATTATACATAATAGTGAGGACTGAAAAACTTTGCAACAGGTCCTGGCCAAGAGTTCTAAAGTTCCTATTCTCTAGGAGATCATAACAGACCCACTCTGCATTATAGGATATACATAAGCTCAACGGTTTGCGGTTTAGCTTTTTCTACATGAAATAGTTACAAAATTCTCCCCAGTCTTGGTCATTACTTCCTGAGATTAGGTTGGCAGTCTGCTTTGAACACTTTTTTGATAAATGAGCCCATTTGCTCCCCAAAACAGTATACCTCTTGGTAACTTAAGAACTGAAAATCACATTGAATACAGTTATGCATATTTGAAAGTGGCAATACAATACTGAGGTGGCCCCCAGAAATCACTGGATGTCCATAACTGTTAACGACTGTTGCTGAGTCAAAAAGTGTAGCACACCAATGTGTTACACTTGATACTCCTAAGAAGAGCCAGCCTTGGCACGTTATCAATTACTTCCTGTTCTACCAAACAGGCTGGGCTCCAATGACTTTCTCTCTCTCTTGCCCAAGACTAACTCCAATGTTTTTCATTCTGAACCAGTCCCGTAAATGCTTACCTTTTGACCCTCCAGTATTCCCTACAAGCCTGTAAGCTTCTTGGGGGCAGGGCTATGTTTTCACTCATCTCTGAATGTGACATCCTCTTCAGCACTTAATACATGCTCGGTGTTGATTTTTAACTCAAGCACAGTGTCCAAAATGATTCGAACTTAATCAGAACCCGTGTCCAGAGTGTGCTAAACCAGAGGTCAGCAAACTTTCTCTGTAAAGGATTAGATGGTAAATATTTTAGGCTTTGCTGGCCATAAATTCTGTTGCAATGACTTAATTGTGCCACAAACAATACATAAATGATTAAGAGTGGCTATGTTCCAAGAGAATTTTATTTCTGAACACTTAAATTTGAATTTGATATCATTTTTACATGCCACAATACATTATTCTTTACGAAAAATTTTCAACCACTTAATAATACAAAAGGAATTCTTAGTTCACAGGCTGTACAAAAAAGGGTGGTGGACTTTGGTTTCTGTTTTGACGTATAAAGAGCTTGAAAATTGTCACTCCCACCCTCACAACAAGAAAAAGCTGAAAAACTGAAAATCAGCAACTCTTCTTAGGCCCATTAGAGAACTGAGGTCACGGAGCAAATCACCACCTCCAAACTGGAGAGACAGACAAATACAGAGAATAACAACTGACCAGGAGCAGATATGCTGCTGCAGCTAGCATTGAGTAGGAATACTTAAATTTGTAATTGGCTGATTACCTTTTAATTACTAATTAATGGAGACTGAACTTGAAAGATTAAAAACTCTTAGAGGCCTAATCTTGAGGGAGCCCCACACTTTTCTGAATTTTATCTCTAGGAGCACCATCAGGTTCTCATGGTGAAGACCAGACAAAATCCCTTCATGCTTCCAGCAGGGGGAGAGAAAAGCTAGCCATTTTGAAATACTAGGTTGGTGCAAAAGTAATTGCTGTTTAAAAGGTTAAAAATAATTGCAAAAACCACAATTACTTTTGCACCAACCTAATATATCCAGACTGTTCTCCTTAACAGGATCTGCCCTCCAGGGAAACTATTTTACTAGGCCTAAACTACTGGACTTTTATCAGAGCCTAACTGGCCTGGGAGAAGGGAAACACCCATCCTCAGCCCGTTGGAGTCTTCCTGTCTCACCTAAAGGGCGAAAAATCTTCTGAGAAGCACTTGTGAAGAATTTTATATAGATCGTATATCTTCTTGTTGCCTGCACCCACCCTATTATATAAACCCACACAGACCTTCCTCAGCACCAACCCACTACATGTCTTACAGCCATTATACATAACTATGAAGACTGAAAGAGTTTGCAACGGGTCATGGAAAAAAAAATACCATAAACAAAGTCAAAAACCAAATGGGAGACATATTTATAACTAATGGGAGGATAATTTCCTTAAACTATATACATAAAAAAGCCTACAAAATTATATCGACCCAACAGAAAAATGGGCAAAAAAATGTAAACAGCCTCTTAAATCTACAGTGATAGACTCACTAAGGACCAAGGTGTAATCATAGGATAAAAGAGTGCTTCCCCTCCTCCCACATTGTGCCATCACATCCATAGGGCTCCTGTATAATAGCAGGGGATTACAGGTGAAAAGAACTGCAAGGCTCAGATCCTATTTATAAAGGACTCTATAGGGAAACCCAAGATAACAGGAAAGGAGAAAACAAGGACATGAGAGGAAATTCAGCTTCTGACACCCATAGCTATAGCAAATAGTAAACACAGCCTAACACCTTGGAAGATAAACCAAAAAAAAAAAAAAAAAAAAAAGATGGTGGACCAGAATTGGCCCACAGGCCATAGTTAACCCACCCCTATGCCTAACTCTGAGATGGTTTCAGCACCCTTACACTGGCTGTACCACCTCTCAGCGCCTCCAGATGTTCCACACCAGTCTCTGTAGTAGCAAATGGAAAACTCAGGCCCAGTGGGAAAACTGGCTAAGACCCTGCCCACAAGGGAAAATGATGGTTGGCCTGTACATTTACCTAACCACAGTTCTTTCAGTTTTAGTCACTTTTATTTATTTTCTACAGCATATAAAAATTAAAAAGAAAAAGAGAAAACTCTGACCACATTCCATGGCCCAAGCATATCAAAGAATTTTAATTGAAGAAGTCTCTTCCAGACTTTATCCATACACATATTAGTATAATGGTGATCATAAGGTAGACACAACTAGAGTTGGCTTTTGTAGTCATCACACCCCAGACATTTCCCCATACTCTGTACAAGTTTTATAATTGACATTTTTGAATAGTTATAGGACACCCTGTGAAGGAACCAGAGACTTTTAATGGAAGTCTTTCTTGTTATCAACATGATAACTCTGACCATAAAACAGGATTCACATAGAGGCTGGGTACCAGCTACCCATGTTGTTATAGTCTGAAGGTCTCCCCTCAGATTCATATGTTGAAATCCTAATGCCCAATGTGATGGTATTAAGAGGCAGAGCTTCTGGGAGGTGCTTAGGTCAGGAGGATAAAGTCTTCATGAATGGGATTAGTGCCCATATAAAAGACACCCCAAAGAGCTCTCTGATCCCTCCTTCAAATACGTGAGGTTACAAAGAGAAGTTTGCAACCAGGAAGAGGGCCCTCGCCCATCCATGCTGACACCCCGCTATTGGACTTCTAGCCTCCAGAATTCTGAGAAATAAATTTCTGCTGTTTACAAGATACCCAATTTGTGCTATTTTGTTACAGAAGCCAGAACAGACCAAGGCACATGTCCTTAAGTTCATGGATGGCTGGTTCTTCATAAAAATAAAACCACTGGAAAAGAATCCAAATGATTCTTTACAAAAATACCTTTTCTGATAACATTTTAAAGAACAGCCTATTTTTCTCAACTTCTCAGAAATTCTCCATTTTCAGTGGGACACTCCCCATGTTTGGACGCCACCACAACTATGGATTCCAGACAACTGAATTTGATTACTCATTATGCCCTGGCTTTCCTTTCAGGATTGATTCTAGTGAATTTCAAGAGTCCCATCAAAGAGCACTAATAGCACCGACTGGCGCAGGGCATGATACATGCCAGCATTTTTATAAATGTCCTCCCTGTCACCACAGCTCTATTCACTGACAAAGACCCTGCTGTTTTCTACCAAGCACAGGTCCAGCAAACGGCACTTAACTATGGTCGTGGTTCTGCAGAGCAGGCAAAATGTTTACCCGGATGAGACCAGCCAGGAAACCCATTTCCTTTATTCTCTAATCAGGATGAAAAGAGGGGCTGGGTTCATGAAAGGCTGTGCCTACGACCTGATCCTGTGCTGTCATCTCTCGTTACTTTCATGAAAGAAGGGGATTGTTTGGATTTGGGGAGGGGGAAGCCTCTACTTAATTTTCCAGTCCAGCTGCTAGTCATTCAAAGGCGTGTTGCCAACATAAATTACTTTGCCACATATGCCATTCATTCTCTAGTTTAGATTATAATCTGAAGTTTGTGCAGTGCTTTTGACCTTATTGATCTAATAGTGGATTTTATTAGTATTTTGTCCCCATACGTCAGGCTGTGGTTTTGGGAACAGGTAGCTTGCGTAATCTTCTTTGTTTATTCCCCAGAATTCAGTAGAGTGTTTAGTACACAGTGGACACTCAATAGATGTTTGCCGAAATAAAAATTAAAAAATGCTGGGCAATGGAATTTTCCTAAACAGGATATTAGAAACAGCTAATATTTATTGAGCATTTAAACTTTCAAGAATTCCTGTCAACAATCCCTTGTAGTTGGTAATATTAATATCCCCATTTATAGATGAGGAAACTGAGGCTCAGAGGGTATAGCCAGGCACACAGCTGCCTGGGCTGAAACAGAGCCTCTGACACTGAAACTCTGCCTCTTAGCACAACACTGACCTACCTCAAAAACTGCTACCTTCAGCATAATGTACACGATTTCCATGAAAGTCTTGATATTTAGGCAGTTGAGTCCTACATATCCCATTACTATATGAGCCTTTTTCCCCAAGAACTGTTTGGTAATGATGCCCATTGTAAAACGCAAAGCTCTTCTTGAAAAGCAATAGAAGACTGAAGAAATAAGCAATGCAGGCTTCCTGGAATACTCAGAAAAATGGTTAGCTTACAAAGCCACAAAGAAACCTGCAATAAGGAGCCGACTCCATTGTTGGACTCTAATTGTTAAAATGTTCTTTCTTCCTGGAAGAGAGGAAATTGCCTTGTAACTTGCAGTTTGGCTGGTCTTTGTGTCCTAGCAGAACTGACATACTTCTTTTTTGACAACCATCTGGCTGATATTTGGAGCTAGTTCCTGGTCTCCCTATATTTGTTTTAGATACCAAAAGGCATGATATTATTAGTGCAACTCGTTTTGGGTAGGTAAAATTTATAGGTCATTTTACAACAGTGCACCTTCAACCAAATAAATTACAGATGGATCAAGATGTAAACTTAAATAATGGAACTATTAAATATTTGCAGAAAAATGGCCTTTGACAATAATTGTAAGGTAAGATAGGCTTTTCATGTGACATAAAACCTGAATTTCACTCAAAAAAAGATTAATAAATTTCACGATGGCAACATTTTTTAAAATTTCTGCATAAAAAATACTATTAAACAAAGTCAAAAGACAAATGGGGAACATATTTGCAACTAAGGAGAGGCTAATTTCCTTAAACTATAAAGAACACCTAGAAGAGTTAAGCAATCCAACAAAAATGGGCAAAGAACATAAACAGGAAAAGACATTGAAAGGCTCTTAAACCTACAGTAGGGTACTCAACCTCATTCAAAATAAGTGAAATGCAAATCAAAGCTACAGTGCTGTTTTTTTCACTGATCAGATGAGCAAGGATCAAAAAGTTGGCTAACACATTGTAATTGGCAAGGGTAAGAGGAAAAACACATTCTCAGTATTTTGCTAGTGGTGCAATACTTCGGGAGAGTGATCTGGCAACCTTCTCAAAGTTATCAGTACACATACCTTTTGAGCCAGGAGACATTTTAATTCTTGGAGTACTTCTACACATATGGAAAATGACATTACTAAGAATATTCGTAACAGTCTTGCTTATGGTAGAAAACTATTAGAAACTATCTAATGTTCATCCAAAAAGGTGTGGTTACGTAAATGATGGTATACACAAACTCATCAAGAAAATAATAGCACATCCATGAAGTGATATACTAGGCAACTGTAAAAATGAAGGAGGCAGCTTCTTCAATATGCCTGGAAAGATATCCAAGACATCTAGTTAAGTAAAATAATCAATGTGCAGTGCTGTGTATCTGGCATGGTCTCATTTGTTTAAAAAATTAAACTAGAATGCATAACCATATGTGCATGTAAATGCAGAGACTATATCCAGAAATCTATACAAAATCCTAATAGTGGTTAGCAATTGTGGTTGCCCTTGGAAAGGAACTCAACAACCGGGAGTCAGGGGTGGGAGGAAAAAAGTACTGTTCACTTGTAATTCTTTTGTATCTGTTGAATTTTTTTCATATGGTTGATATAGTCAAATAAATTGATAAATACCCTTCAATATTCTCTAGCCACCCTTAATTGCTTTGTGACCTCTAAACTCAATCTGTTAGAGACTATAGGTCATACAGAACCCACAAAACAAAGCACCATGGTCACTTCTGAACCTCATTCCAGGCTCTGCTCACCAATGAATATACGCGTGTAAGTGTAAAGTGTCATAGGTGAAGCATGAAGTTCCCATCCAAGAAAACCCTCAGTCCTTTGGACAGCTTGTTGCCTCACCAAGTTATCAGTTCTCACTTTCTTCACCAACATTAGAATCTCTATTTTACTTGTGGTAGCCAAGTGCCCAGTTAAAAAACAAACAAACAAACACATCTCCCTGCCTTTATTATAGGGAAAGGTGGGTAGTAAGAGATATAAGCAGAATTTGTGGGTGAGGACTGCAGGAGCGCTTTTAAAAAGAAGCAACTAAAGTGGGAGAAGTGTCTTTCACTGTTGCCCTTCCATCCTCTGACCTGGGTTGTAGATATAACAGCTGGAAGTTCAGTAGCCATTGTGTGACCTTGAGCATGAAAGGAAAGTGCTAAGGTTGGTAGAACTAAAGGAGGGGAGCAATGTTGAGTCCTTGATAACTCCCTGGAGCCACCCCGGGGCCACCGATGTCTGGACTTGACATAAGAAAATAAACTCCTGATTTTTAAAGCTATTATAGTCAGATCTCTGTTAGTAATAAGGCAAATAGAGCTGAAGTGATAGATACACTCCTTTAAAAAATTATTCAGTATTCAGCAGACATCTTAATGTCTACTTTAATATGACTTTATACTGGCACTGGGGGACTCTGAAAATGACAAGGACATGGGCTTGCCCGAGAATATTTATTGAACAAGTGCTGAATAACTGATAAGAACAGGGCCCCCTACCCCTACCCCTTTCCCTTCCTTTCTCCATCCCTCCCTCCCTTCCTCCCTCCCTCCCTCCCTTCCTTCCTTCCTTCCTTCCTTCCTTCCTTCCTTCCTTCCTTCCTTCCTTCCTTCCTTCCCCTTCCTCCTTCGCCCTTCCCTCCCTCCCTCCCCTTGCCCCCCTTCCTTCCTTCCTCACTCTCTCTTTCCTTCCTTCCTTCCTTCCTTCCTTCCTTCCTTCCTTCCTTCCTTCCTTCCTTCCTTCCTTCCTTCCTTCCTTCCTTTTTCTTTCGGAAGTTAAAGTAGGGGGAGAAGGCGGACTACTGTGGGCTAGTATTTTACCTACATTTCTTCACTGAATCCTCACAACGAGATTATTCCCGATGAAAATGAGGCTCAGAAAGGAGACGTAATTGGCCCAAGCTAATAAATAGCAAAGCCACATTCAAATCCAGGTATGACTGATTACTAAGCCCATATTCTTACCACCAATTTATCTCTGTATTTCTAACAGTTTTGGGCCCGCATGTTTCACAGCGATGCTCTTTGGCACACAATTTCTACTCTATTAATCACTTCACCATTAATTATACCATTTATCAATGTGAAACCACCCGCTCCCTTGTGTGTAATAGTCTTTGGTTAAATACTACTTTCCTCATATTGTTATCCACTTATCTTTTTATTATTAAACAATTTACCACATATTTGAGCACCAACCACACACTGGCAATACCAAAGTGAGTAAGACATAAAGTTTGTCTTCAAGGTAATTAGAGAAGATATTAACTAATAAAATACTGTACAGCACAATAATTCACTAGACAATTTGTATTCATTGGGTAATGAAAGCAAATCACTGCATATTGCTTTATAACCAACTTTAAAATATTTTATGTGTGAATAGAAGAATTTAAAGCTATGTGTATGCCATAATGCATACATTTTGGGGTTTACTGTTGTTCTTTTGTTTCCTTGCTTTTTCTTTTCTAATTTTTTTTTTCCTGCATAAGCTGTGTTTTATATCGTAGAGCCATTTAGAAGAACGGCATCCTATTTTTAATTATATGAATGGTTATCACATGGGTTTTATTCACAAACATAAAAAATCTTGTTATTTAATTAAAACAAATAAACAAAAAAGTGTTTTTTGATGTTTTAAACGTAACCAGAAATTGAGTGTTCACACATCTCTCACCCCACCCCCCAGCATCCATCATCCAGCCTTTATTAATTTATCTGGGTTCCCCAGTCACTATCTTGTGTTTTTTTTTAATTATCTTTTAAGAAGCTTTTGTTGTCCTTTGTATTCTACTTGGTTTCCATAGTTACAGCAGTTATTAGCATCAGCTCTTATGTTGGCCATTTGTATTTTTATTCACCTGACCTTAGAGTTCAAGCCAAGCTGGATGATGATTCTCTGGGGAATCCCTGCATTGGGTGGGGAGCTGGAATAAACTGCTTTTAAAATCCCTTCCCACTCCACTGTACTTCATAATTGTACACAATGTCTGTAAATTGTTCAGATACACACCATGCTTATGTATTTCAATATTAAAAACCGCTTGCATATTAGTTGTATTACTTGGCTTGCTTATCCACTCTGCAGACCTTGAAAATGCTAGTAATGACAACAAAAAACAAAAGGCAGTAGACAGACATAGTGGTATAATTGTTTAGAACACAGGCTATACAGCTATACTGTCTTGGTTCAAATCTGGGCTCACACACTACAGTATGATCTTGAGCAAATCACTTAGCATCTCTGTGCCTCAGTCTTCTCATCTCTAAAATGGGGATGATAGTTCCTCAGGGGCTTGTTCTGAGACTTCAATGTGATGAAACACATAAAGCCCTTACAAAGGATCTTTTAAAAAGTCTCTTTTATTACTAGGCTTTTATCAGGCTTTGTTGTTTCTTGAGCACTATGGCATTATCATCAATATACCATAGTGATAATAACCGTAATTTACGTCTTTCTGTGCTTCCCAAAACTAACTTCTCTCATTCTTGATAAATTATAAATGAGAACTCATAAATACAAGGAGAGAGGCTACTTCTCTACTTCCCCAGAAGTCCTGTTGGGATCACTCAGGGAAGATGGCCATAACCCAGCTAAGCAGCGGTACCTTTCTGGGGCCTGAATTATTTAACTGCAGTTGCATTCAGTTGGTTTGGTGATTTTCCCAAGAGCCAGACAATCATTTTGATGTTTCTAAGTGCTTTACTAGAAAGAAAGACAGATATTCCTGTCTGGGAAACTCGCTGCAGAAAACAGCAGCCCAGCCAGAAACAATTAACCCGGGACCAAGACTACCTTACCTGTGCCTGATCACAGCACATTCTCCCACGTAATGTAGTGTCCTCATCCTGCTCAAGTTCCAGCAAAACAGCACAAACCACTAGCCCCTTGACCATGTGCTTGTACCCTAAAGCCAAGAGTGATTGACACATGGCATCCCACTGCATTCTTTGACCCTCTCCCATTGAGAGGCGGGGTCAATTTCTCTTCCTCTTTAAAAGGGGGTGGGAGGGACTCTGGGACTGCTTTGACCTGTAGTGCATATGGCAGAAACGATGTGTTGTCCCAGTTTCTGGGCCCAGGCCTAAGAGACTGGCAGCTTCTACTTCCTGTCTCTTGGAATGCTTGTTCTGGGGGGCGCCAGCAGCCATGTAAGAAGTCTGACTATCTGAGCCAACCATGTTGTGGGGAAGCCCAAGCATCCACAGGGAGAGGCTGCAGAGACAGGGCTGCTCAAAGAATCCTCAGCTGATCCAGCCATCTCAGGCCACATTGCAGAAGTGGAATTAAAGCCTTTAGATGGTTTACAATTGGACTGCGACTGTACAGAGGAACCAAAAAAAAAAGAGCTGCTCAGCTGAGCACCTCAGCCCTCCAAATTGTAAGAGAGAATAATATTTTTTAGATGATTTGTTACACAAATAACAGATAACCAGCACATATAAAATGCTTAACAGAATGTTCAATACACTCCTAATATCTGATATTATCATTATATGATTTACCCAAACTCACATAGCAAATTCGTTTTGGGGCAGGGCCTAGAACATAAGCAGGTCTGCACTACTAACCCAGGGCTCTCTCTACTACACAAAGGTGATCTCATTAATCATTGGGCAGTTGGTTGTAATCAGCCACCGAATTTGGTGGGAAACATTTCTATGCACCCTAGCTGTCATTTCTGTCATGAAATGTAGCTCTTCCTACCAGTTTATGTCTATAACTATTTCAACATCTAACTCAACAGTAATCACTCTTGTAGTGACTTTCCTATTAATTGTGCATTGCCAGGTGGCTTTTCCCCCCCAATAAACATTGATCCTGGTGGCAGAATTGACACAAAGAGACAAGAGAAACAATAACCATTCCCCTTACTGAAAGTGAGATCAGTGTGAGAACTCATAGAAAGTTCCCCTTAACTTCCTTTATCTCATTCCCTACATCCATCCCTGCCTTTCTGATATGAGCCATGTCTAACCATATGGTCTTTCTTTGCCTGATTTTGAGTGCTTAATGAAAAACTGGACCTTATAACAGTTGAGCCTTCGCTATTAAACCAGAGAATAAATCCTATGTGCAGAAAATATCTCCTAAAATATAGATGCTTAACTATGAAATCATCTAACTTAAATGGACCGTGCTTATTTTCTTAAACAGTTTATTTCTGGTACCAATCTTCACCTACATTTAAATTTATCTGGGGAATGGGAAAGACAGGCAGAGACATGGAATGATGATTTTAGGATTTTAACAGGAAGAATCGCTTTGGATTGACTATTTCCAGATTGTTCACTCAATGGGAGGGTGACAGAAGTCATTATGTGAGGAGATCAGGCAGATTTGACAGCTCAGTGACGTTGGCTCTGTGGCTGGAATAGAATTGGGCCAGCAGACCAATATCCCCAAGAAAGGAAACTGCTCTGTCCCAGAGGGAGGCGAACAAGGTTTTGGGAAAAGAGAAAGGCCCAGGGACCCAGTCAAAAATTAGAATCTCAGAATCTGGAGAATGAGATAAAAGAAGATCAGAATTTATGGAACTAAAGAAAACCCTGGGTGATGTTCTCTTTTAGTTTCCATCATTGCTGTTATCCAAAAAGTGGAGAAACAATTATTCTTCAGGAAAATGCACCTGAAAATTTTATGTTTCTGTATGAAAATAAAAAAGGACAGATTTAGGGGGAAATGTCCAAGTAATTTGTTCTCCATTAGATCACAAGTGTTTGAATTTCTTTGCTAAGAAGTGAATAAAACTAAGGTTATGTAAATGTAAGTGGAATATGCTTACATTTCTTTAGAATCGTCACTCAGTGTGACTGCAGAAACCCTTAACTGGTTTCTGTCTTCTTCCCAGTCAAGAATCATTTTCAACTCGAGAATCTGACTTGCAAACAATGGGAAAAACATACTTAAAACAGAATAAAACCATGCCTTCGTTTCTTTGAAACTTAACTCCAAACACAGAGCTTTAATCAAGCTCTCTAAGCAAGTTTACCACAGAATTTAGCCCTACTAACAGAAATCTTCCAAAATTTGCTTTTCTCTGTTCTATTGGGTAAGAATGTTACAATACATGTTTAATCTCTGTCCTACATGGTATGTCCTGTCAAGAACCCTCTCAGATATGAGGTTAGGGGCACACTTAAAAAAAAATTAGGGAGGGAGATGAGGGTTAGGGGGATCAAATATATGGTGATGGAAGGAGAACTGACTCTGGGTGGTGAACACACAATGGGATTTATAGATGATGTAATACAGAATTGTACACCTGAAATCTATGTAATTTCACTAACAATTGCCATCCCAATAAATTTTTAAAAAATATATATACACACACATACATATACATATATATATAACATATACATATATATACATACATATGTATATGTGTGTATGTATGTGTGTGTATATAATATATATATATTACAACAAAGAGGGCAGATCAATATCTCCCAGCATCCAATACTACTGGAATCAACAATGATAAAGGAAGAGTGGAAAACACCCCAAATTGTGTGTGCCTGCCACAGGCAAAGGAAAAAATAGGCCTTAAACTGATAGATGGGGGGACTGGAACAAGAATGGAAGTTCTCTAGTTGAAAGCTGTGCTCAGCAACATTCATTCAAGGCTAGAGAGGCCCTTGGAAGGAATGGGAAGAGAAGAAAGAGGAAGGACACTGTTAAAGAAAAGGACATTGCCGCAAGACATTGCCACACATGTGCCACTGTAAATGGTACCAACATCCTCACAGATCAGAGAAGAAGGAAGTCGCCATCTTTCTACATCTACAATCCTACAGAGGATACACATGCCAAATAGTAATAATTTCTTTAAAAACTAATAAAGCCACAGTAACCGAGATCTAAAGGAGAGATGTGAATGGACTTGGGGTGATATGGGGAAAGCTTCTTAGAGGAGCCTGTTTTGAATGGGTCTTAAAGGGCAATTGGCATGGGTATGAGAATGGGGCAGGATCCTGGAAGAAGTCTAGACTGTGTTGTTAAAAGCAGTACAGAACTAAAACTTCAGACGAAATGCTTCTGGCTTTATGCATTTGAAGAAATGTCTTCTGCATGCTCCTTCCATGTTTCATGCTAGTGGCTGATGGTACAAATGTAAGTAAGCACAATTTGGTCTCTTTAGTGATGCCCAGGATAATAGGGAAAAAACCCATGGAACCGATAACTATGGTATGATACAGCAAGTCATGCGCAGAGGGAAAATGATTACAGCCAACATCTATTACACGGTTACTCTCTGCCAGTACATAACTTTACACTTATCTCATTTAATATTCCAAAGCACCCTATGATGTAGGTACCATGATGAGGACACTGGAAGATGAGTGATTTGCTCAAGCAAATGTAATTCCTCAAGGTCACTGATAGAAGTAAGGGGCGGGGCTGGGCTTTAAAGCCACGTGTTCTGGATTCAGCGTCATATTTTTTTTTTTAACAATTATGTGATATCTCTGTATAATTTGCTGTGACAGGGAAACTAACATCTACTGGATACAGTGCTATTTTGTTTAATCCCCTCAATAATTCTGTGAAGGTGGCCCTATGTTGATGTTAAACAGGACGCCTGTGAGATTCAGAGTGGAACGGATTCTCAGATCTGTTTGCTGTAACTCCAAAACCCATGTTCTTTTTAATGTGCCATAGTCCAGGTGAAAGAAGGAAGCCACCAACTAATTAGTGAGGCCTCAGGAGACTTGATAAAAGGAGAGCGAGTTGACCTAAATCTAGAAGAAAGAGCAGGATGTGACCAGTTGTTACAAGAATATTCCAGATGGTATGACTTGAAGGAGTGGAGATAGAGAGGCATTCACGAGCATGCCCCAGGAAGGCATGGTCAGACATTCGCTGCGGATGCAGAGAGGGTTATCACAGGGCTACAGCCAGGATGTACAGGACCACGTGGCTAAACCATGTTTAAGGTCATGGGTATAATCCTCTGAGTCTGGGGGATCCTCAGAGCTTTTTAAGAAGGACAATGGCACAATTGTCTATATTTTAGACAGATCTCCCTGGCAACCATATGGAGTAGAGAATGCAGGAGAGGCAGTAATAGGATTCACAGACTTCTAGGTGGTAGAACCAACAGAACATGATGAGTGAGAGAAAGGAGTGTAGGACAAAGCCAAGGCTTCTAGCTTGGGAACTTGGCAGCAGATTACAAAAACTGAAGAGGAAGAGCAGATTTCTAGTGGAAAATGGTACATTCCGTCTTGGCATGTTGAATTTGAAAAGTCTTTGACACATTGGGTAGTGCTAGCCACAAGGCAGCTCAAAGATAATTCTGGAACTCCAGGGAAATGAGGGGTTAAACTTTTGTCATATTGCACTTGTCTAAAACCCAAAGGAAAAGAAATAAGAACAAGACAAGGCAGGTAAATAGTCACTCTGGCTTACTTTGTCTTTTTGTGTTTTGGGAGGAGAAGAGGGTTGCTTGTTTGTGCATTCTTTTCCTTTCTTCCTCATGTAGTTGGGACTTACTGAGAAAGACTGGTTGCAGCCTTTTTGTCCAAGGGATACTAGTTCTGCAACAGGCTAACCGCATCCTGGATGATCCCAGCTCCAAAGAGAACACGTGGCCTTAAGTTCAGTGCTGTGGTGAAGTCCTGCTCTGGCCCCAGGCAGGAGAGGCAAGATCAAAGAGCACAACACAAATATTGTTCTGATTAAAACCAAATGTTCTGCTTTTGATGTGGGTCAACCTCTATTGTTGATAGGAACAATGGAGTAGTGTAGCCAGAAGATATGGCAGAAAGTATAAACCAGGATGTACCCAATTTTAATGGAGGGAAAGAGGAAGGGAGGGAGGGAGGGAGGGAGGGAGGGTGAGAGGGAGGGAGAGAGAGAAAGAAACTGAAGTCAGCCTATGTCCCAGGGAGCGATGACACTCGGGGGACCATGGAGCAAGGGAAAGTTCAGTATCTTCTGTTGAGGACCCATTCTACTGAAGAAAGGGTGGAGCACAGTAGATTTAAGAAATTTCCATTCTCCTCTCATTGTGCCAGAAAATGCCTGTGGGACTTTCGGATGTCCCACACCTTTTCAGGGCTATTCTCCTAACATAAAAAGGAGTAAGTAGAGGCTGTCTTTGGCCCCTCTCAACATTTGTATTCCACGGAGATGTTCTTTCTTCCAGGCATACCACCTTCTTTCTTTCTTAGGGGGAAGGATACCTGATTTCCTATGGTGTTGTGAGACACAGGGAGGGTATCTTAGCCAGTTCTGCAAACTCTCAAAGATGGTATGGGGCTCAGATCACTTCCACTTTTGAAACCGCCAGTATGTTATGAAATTACGAACTACCAAAGCAGGATTACCAAAACTCCCCTATATTTCTAAATGTTTGTATTTCGTAAATTACCTTTACTTACAACCAAAATAAAACTTCATTTAGGAACAATGTCAAAAGTCTCAATTTGAGGCCTTTTATGAGTAGGAAATCTAGGGCCAAATAGCCCACCTGCTCTTCCCTCATAAGCCTGGTCATTTTAAAATCCCCAACACCTTAGCCCATTGTTGTCCCATGTGGTACTAAAGAAGCACTTGCTAAATGAATAAATGCATACATGGGTGACTAAACAGTCTGCATGTCCTTGGGCTCTGCATACTTCATTAGGAAAATAATAAGATGGCGATATGCTTTCCGAGAGGCATGTCAATTAAACTCAGGTCCTATGACTGGACAGATCCTCAGAAATCAGCCTTTATCTGTTGAGCTAAGGGCCAGAAATGAGACACTTAACTAGAAGTAGGTATAATATCGCAGTTTCAGCTATAAGTGTCCAATGCCAATATTCAACTAGGATACATCTCTACCATTTAGATTCAGAATGAGGAAGGACAGAACTTTCCAGAAGCCAGAGACTGGGTCCCTTGAAAGAGCACTTGCCATGGTTTTATTCATAAATGTTTACAAGGGAGTTAGAAGAAAACAGTTGGTTAAGCAAACCCTCATTCCATGGGTAAATAGGAAACTCAAAAAACTGACAAGTTGAATTTGGAAAAACCCCAAGATCCTGTCTTGATGTTACAAGTATCAATTTCCCACCCAACTGAGCAATTGCTGTTGCTCTCCAAATTTTATTTTCAGCCAATGTCTTCTGCTAGATGTATACCCATGAGGACTTTAATTGGTGGCTATAGAGTGGAAGCCACCTTAGAGGCACAGAGAAAAAAAAAAGAATCAGCTGCTAAATGTTGGTTTCAGACACCTCACAATGTCTGGGTCACCTCCCAGGATTTGTCACGGAGATGCTCAAACAGCCTGTGCAAATCTGTGCTTCAAATTCACAGCCCTTGGAAGGAAGAAAACGCGACTTGACATCTGCCTTCCTCACAGGGTTCATGGAAAGGATTAATGACTTAATAAGCATTAAGGACTCTCTCTGCAAGCCACAGGTGACTGGCAAGCAGTATTAGGACCACATTTTTCTACCAAAGTGGTTCAGACTTGGCGCAGAAGATTAAATCCCAGGAGAAAAGTCTACTTCTAATAGAGAATACTAGATGCCAACTCTCAGGTAATAGGCTTGCCTGTTAAAATGCCCTGGCTTGTCCAGTCACTGGTGGCAGGGACAGATTTAGGCAATGAAGGCAACTGTATCCCCCAAAGCACTATTGAAAGTAAGTGAAGTAACAAGCAATTCCAATCAGCAGTGGCATACGCAGCAGCAGCAGCAGAAATACTTCAGTTTGCCTGGCCTTTCTCTCCACTCTCTCCATTTCTCAACTCAATAACTTGTTTAGCTGTTTTGCAAACTCCAGCTCTGTTAGCAATGTCTGGTCATTGGCTTCCGCCATATCCAGACTTTATGTGCACATGAACGTAACCTAGGCAAACTGCAATGATTGCATTTATTTGACACAACTCAGGTAGTTTCCAAGACTCCTGTTAGCAGGGAAAACACAGGGTTATTAAGTTCACTTTAGGCTTAAACATGTCTCCTTCTTGTCCCAGAACATTTCTTCCTAACTCTATATTTACTGTCAAAGAACAAATACCCTGAAATGGTTAAGCAGCTAAAATTTATTGAAATATCTCCTGGACTCACCAAATGATATTCTATTTATTTTGCAACCTAGGATGCCTAAAACTATAAAATGATAGGCATCACTAAAAAAAAAAAAAAAGGAAAATTTCATACCTTAAAGAAGGAAACAACCTCTAAATCAGGAGGCCCTAATTTCATCTGTGTTCTGACACTGCTGCAAACTTTTCATTTTGCAGAACAAAAGGACTAATTAATCTAGCAGGGCTGTGAAGAGTAGAATTTAGGATGGGAGAACAGAGGTGGGGAAAACACTTATGAAGCTGTTGTAGAACTTCAGCAGAAATATAATGAAACGCTGAAAGAAATTAGTGGTGGCGAGAGTTCAAGCATGGATTGATTTTCTACGTGTGTCAGGCTTTGTGTTAGGGGCTGGGTCTTCATCTCCATAAAGGGTCCTAGCACACATGTAAATACCATGACATATTAACTGCCATGACTGTGGGGTGAATAAAATGTCCCCAAATCACAAATTGAGATGTGGACATTGATTGAGATTGGGTAGTCATGAAAACTTCACAAAAATGACATTTTAAGTAGGATTTCACCTATTTTAGAAGGAAGGAAATAGCTTTCCTGGCAGCATGGGACATTGCATATGTTTGGCAGGCTCAATACCTATTGAGTCATTTGTTCATTTGTTCATCCAATCATTCCTTTATTCATTATTCATTTATTCATCAGGCCTCTACTGTGTGCCAGGCTCCACATGGGGCTCTCGATATATTATACAGAGTGAAACCCAGTGGAGACAGATGTAAAGGTAGCAGATCTCAGGCTATGAAGTTTCCGTAGTATCCTGATAATCACTAAGGATCTAGCGAATGATTTCTGAGCAGAAATGACATGATCACAATTCCCGTTAAGTAAAATAGTTCTGGCCCCAAATAAAATTTCAAAAATGGAGTATTAGAGAAGCTGGAGGCTGACAGCTCAACTATAAAGACATTACTACAGTCTCGAAACAGGATGATAAGACCTGACTAAGACAAGAGCCATGGGCACAGAGGGAAGCATAAGGATTTACACACTGTAGGGGCAGAATGAACAGAACTCTGAGAGGCGGGCAGGTACAGAACCTGAGCCTCCGTTTTCTGGCTTGGGTAAGTGGACAGACTGTGAGTCTTTTACCAATTGAGGAGCACTTGGAAGAAGTAAATTTGAGCAGAAGAGTGAACAATGGTGATTTTGGGGGACATGCCTGAAGTTCATGATAGAAGCAATAGCTAGAGAAAGAGATGTGAGAGTTGTGTGCAAATAAGTGATAGTTGGAAAGTGTGCAAGCAGAAAAGAAGTAGATTATAGTTGGGACCTTACCAAAGCCTATTAAAGACATATGGGGAATGATGATGTAGTAACAAAAGATACGAGGTCTGACAATGAAGTTTGTGAACTTGTTGCAACGATGTTGCTAAGCATTTCTGATATCGGAGGGATTATTCATTATGAATTTGTACCAAGTGGACAAACAGTTAACCAAGCTTACTATTTGGAAGTTCTGAAAAGGCTGCGTGAAAAAGTTAGACGACCTGAACTTTTTGCCAACAATTCATGGCTCTTGCATCACGACAATGTACCAGCTCACCCGGCACTGTCTGTGAGGGAGTTTTTAGCGAGTAAACAAATAACTGTATCGGAACACCCTCCCTGCTCACCTGATCTGGTGCCCAGTGACTTCTTTTTCTACCTGAAGAAAAAGGAAATATTGACAGGGAGACATTTTGATGACATTCAGGACATCAAGGGTAATATGACAGCTCTGATGGCCATTCCAGAAAAAGAGTTCCAAAATTGCTTTAAAGGGTGGACTAGGTGCTGGCATCAGTGCATAGCTTCCCAAGGGGAGTACTTCGAAGGTGACCATAGTGATATTCAGCAATAAGGTATGGAGCACTTTTTCGAGGATGAGTTCACGAACTTAATTGTCTGACAGAACAGGAGACCTAGAAAAGGGTGCTATTATAAAGTCAACAAGGCAAGAGAGAGTTTCCAGAAAGAGGGCTGGTGAGTAGCAAAAAGTGCTGAAACGACCCTTTCTATATGTCTTTTCACCCCACCACTAAATTTGTCCCATTAGCAGACACATTCTTTAATATCTCCTTTTAAGCTTGCCTTAGTATTTATCTGTGGCTATGATATACATTATGGTTAAATCTGAAACTCCATTCACATCAGAGTTTTCTCTCTCCACTTTGGTGATCCTCCAAATTGATCAGGAGTTAAAAATGAACAGCAGACATGTGTCAGACTCTTTGAATGGGCTCAAAGGAACCCCATGTGGTCAACATGAAAACCTTTGTCAAATATATTTTATTGCCATCATGGATGATACACTGGTTTTCTAAATCAGAAGTCAAAGTCATTTGCTTAATAGCATTTCCAGAAAAATCTGAATTGCAGAAATTCTGTTTCCAAGAAACAGTAATGGTTTCTTCACCTCTGGATCTTACTCTTTGGGTAACCAAGTGCAATTTTCTAGAAGGAGAAAGCTGCAAAATCAAGCTAGTGTCACAAATGAACATCAGTTGACATCCTCACAGCAGTTTGGTTAGTATTTGAGATGAAAGAATAAAGCATCTTACCTTTAAGTATCTCTCTCTCTCTCTTTTTAAGTTATGAGCTAACAGACTAGATATTTTTCCTTTCTATAAAAGGAACTTGGAATATTTTAAGTTCAGTTTTTGTTTTATTTCATTTAAAATAAATATACGCAGGCAGAAAAATAGAAAAGAGTAAAGACAGAACAACTCTGGCCCAATTTGAGGTTGAGTAATTAAACCAAGCTTTTTCCCATTGTCTTGTGCTATGCCCTGTGGAAATCATCTAATCCCTGTCTCCCTCTGACTGAAGCCAAAGCTCTTTTCTCAAATTAGATTCATAGAGAGTGAGACGCCTTAAGAAGCCAGTTGACCTACAGGCTATCGGGAATGTCTGCTGAATCAGTGATTCTTCATTTTAAATCTAGTAAGTGGTTAGGAGTGAAGAGATAATGTCTAGAGTAGATCATCGAGGAAATGTAGCATAAGCATAATGTTAAAATTAGGGCGGTAACTATTAAAAGAGCTAAATATGTTAAACGTGGTTTCCTCTGAGAAAGGAACTGGGGATTGACGAGGGTGGGGATGGCTGAAGCAGGAGACTGTACTTTTCATTATAAGGCATTCTGTACTTTGCAATTTATTTTAACCCACGGCATTTTTATTTGGATAAGATGAAAGTGGAAGAAAGCAATTAAATGTTATTATGACATGTATGCTTCCTTTGTCTTACGTAATATAGATTTTTGAATTTACATTCACAAAGTCACAAAAATATACAAACTATCTTCTATTTTGCAAATAAAAAGACTGAGATTCAGATACGTTACGTGACCTGCCCCAGGCCATGGAGCATAGAGCCAAAGCAAGAATTAGCTTCTCTACTAGATCTGTTCTTTAGCCACAGACGCCCAAGCTCCTTCTTTTTATGAATTTCACAAAACAGGGAACGGATTCATTTTTATTCAGGAATTTTCAGACCATACAATAGAACTTCCTGGAAAATTACACCATAACTCAACCTCATTAGACATTAAAAATATCTGATGTTACAGAGAAGACGGAAAGTACCCGGTGCTGGGGTATGGAATTGAAATTTCCAAAATGAATGTCAGCCTCAGAGGAGGGAGGAACCACGGCACCCTGTACAGCCACCACTACTGATGTGAATACAGACGAGCCAGGTGTATTAGTTAGCTAGAGCTGCCATAACAAAGAATCACAAACAGGGTGGCTTAAGCAATGAAAACATTTGTCTCTCCGTTCTGGAGACCAGAAGTCCAAATTCAAGATGCCAGCAGGGTTGCTTCCCTGTGAGGGCCATGAGGGGAAGAT
Organism: Rhinolophus hipposideros; assembly: GCF_964194185.1. Taxonomy (NCBI): domain Eukaryota; kingdom Metazoa; phylum Chordata; class Mammalia; order Chiroptera; family Rhinolophidae; genus Rhinolophus; species Rhinolophus hipposideros. The sequence goes on along the minus strand of NC_138059.1, from coordinate 14,478,728 downwards.
CTGTTCTGAGACCCGCTCCCTGGCAGGTAACTGCCTTCTCCCTAAATCTCTTAGACAGTCTTCCTTCAACGCAGCGCTGCATGTTTAGTAAATTTCCCCTTTTTATAAGAATACCACTGTTACTGGATTATAGGCTCACCCTACTCCAGTAGGATCTCAACTAATTACATCGTCAAGAACTCAATTTCCACCTTTGGAAGTGACCTTAGGACTTCAACGTATGAACTTGGAAGTGGGGGACACAATTCAACCTATAACACCAGGAGATGATCAAATCTTTAAAGCCATCCCCCAAACATTTACAGAGTTTAATGAAGATTTTCTTTTTCTGGGACTATATCCCCTTCAGAGTTAAAATCAGTTGGAAAACAAGATTGGTTGGTTAACAGTTTACATTTAACTATATTTAAATCCTCTACTAAATAAAATGGAGAGTGCTAAACATACATAACATTATCTCCTCTAAATGAATATATACTCTAGGATGCTTTAGGATCAAAGGAAGTAAAACTAAGTTAAATTATAAATAAGTATGTATACATTATAAGCAGAGCAAGTGTGATACAACAAAGTCATTATCCAATAATGTAAAAGTATTCACCCAATAGCTACATCAAAAGATTCAACCCTCAAGTGGTCATGTCACATTTTAAGGGGTCTTGTCAATTATAACTGTACAGTTGAATGAAGTCTGAACACCTCAAACTGAGAAACACACATAAAAATTTAAAATCCAATTTACTTTTCCATTCAACCATGATATTTACTTTTTGCTTTTCTCCCAGAAAGAAAAACGAAGATAACAGTTTTCCCTTTGATTTCTAGTCAACTCTTCTTGTATGGGTCTTTAGAACAAGGACACTGTACAGGAAGTTTAAAAGGGGAAATTTTCCCTTTAATTGGGTCTATTTAATCAAAAGTTCTGCTATCATTTGCAATTGTATATTAGCCTAAAAACTTTTGCAAATGTAGTTATCTAACATGGGACAACTATTCTGGGTTAATTTTGAAAACAAGGTCTGGCAACAGACTAATAGGGAGTAGCAAATATTTTTCATGCAAGTAAATTACATGAAGCTGATACGTTTTCTAAATACACTGACTTCTCTATAGTTTATCTGTTTTCACTAACTCACTCATTCACTCACTTTTCATTGAGTCATTCAACAAGCCTGGGTAAATCCCAACCCAAAAATAGGTTGCTTTCCTTAAATTTTTAGTAATACTATTTGGCACTGGAATGCATCGTTTAAAATAAAAGTAATGTTGCATATGTAGACTTGGTCTTGGGTGTTCAATACATGCCTATCTAATTACAATGAGATAATGAAAAATAATTATGGCAGTACCCATAATTAAAGCATAAAGTAAAATGAATTATGTTTACTTATGAAAAACATTCTTTTGCTTTATCTTTAATCTTTTTTCAAGCACTCCTTCTTCCTCCTACTTGTCCTGACGGAGGCCTGGCTTTCCCCTGAAAATACCATTTTCTTTGTAACTCTTTCCAATTCTGGCCACTCCTTCAATCTCTGTCCAATTTCAAGGGTGAAGAAGGAAAATCAGCAAACTCCCTTTTCCCTACTGCCCCTTCCAGATACTTGATCCCCCACAATCTTTCAATGAACTCTGCTCCTTAAACTATTCAGAGGTATGGCAGGTCATACTTATAACACCCTTCCCAGAGAGTGTGCTCAGAATCCCTGCTGAGTGGGCATAAGGCCATTTGATCTGATTTCTCGGACACAGCTAACTGGACAAAGGAGACACCTGGCCCAAAGTCATAGCAGCAGATTCTCTCTCTCTCAGGAATTTGGAATTGAAATATTCTTGGCATAGAATGCTGTGAAAAATAGTATTAAAAATAGCATGAAAGAGGAAATACATACATTCATATCCATTCACTCATTCATTCATTCAGCCTCCAAATATTTACTAATTGCCTGCTACTAGCCAAGTACCGTGGCAGGTTCCATATTGTAAAATTGGAACTAAAATTGTAGCAAGTTCTGATGGCAGACCAGTGATCTAAGGTTTCATACTGTAGTTAAAATTAAAAGGTAGCAGGTTTTATAATATGTTTCTTAACTGATTCACATCAAGAAGTCCTCTGCTTCTCCATCATGTGCCTTTCAAGACTCATACTTTGAATGTAACCAGAATTGACTAAGCTACAATTCCAACCCACTCTTTTAATTACTAGGATTGAACTATCTGATACTCTATGATTCTTTTTGACTCAATGCAAGGCAAACTCAAAATGCAGGAAAAGAGAACATGGCCACTCGGTAGGTCTTTCCCCCAGTGGCTTATAAGCATCTTGAAGACGGGTGCTTTGTTAATATACTTCCATCTCTGGAAACTGCTGTAGTGCCTGGTACATAAGAAACATACAATATGTGTGGACCAGAACTGAATAGGAAACATGGATCGTGAGCCTGGAGACGCAACTGGGGTGAAATGAGTTAAACAAAAAAGTCCCTCAAGATTTGTTAAATGAATACCTTGCTGGGTGTGGATAGTAAGTCTGGAAAATGTGCCTCCTTTGGCATAAAGAGGGGGTGGGAGGCAAAAGAAGTGGAATGAGAGCCAAATACTTTCAAAGAACAACCTTATGTCCTAAGGATAGAGTGATTTAACGGTATGCAACACACCTGTGCTTGCCCAACGGCACAGTGATTAAGAAATACTGTTATCACCTTCAAAAGGAAGTTTTCTGAAACATTAAATATGATAACCTCCTGGTAAATTTTTCCACAGCAATTGCACAAACCACTTCCAATCATGCTGCTAAAAAGATAAGGCAAGTTGAGACCTAAGAGAGAGGACACAGGCTACCCATGAAGAAATGCTGTTCCCAAATGTAATCTATCAGCATGTAATCTATCAAGTGTTCTGCTCAAGGGACCAAGTCCAGTTCAAAAACTTTCCTTCCAGTGTCCTGGGCTTCTGATAATTGGAATTATGAAGATTTGGGTGGTTCGGGTCCATGGAATTGTGCAACTGCGAATCAGCCTATTTAACTTGAAACCCCACATTGTTTTAACTAGTCAAGTACAGATTTTTCTAAGGTGATTAAAAAAAATCCTAGTTACAAGATTCTAGAACACATTAACAATCAAAGATTTAATCTGAATTTTAATGCGGCTGCCAAAGAACAAAAAATGTATTCTTTTTTTTAATCTTCATATATTTATTATTTGAAGCACATGAAAGAACTTCTGTGAATGTGACTAGCTCACAGTGTCTTCCTCAATGATAAATGCATGCTTCAACTTATTTTTAATATAGGTCAAGCATGATATATTTTATTTTATGCTGTGGAAAGGAAAAAATCTTGCAACTGGTTTAGTGATGACGATAATAGGGTAAGATCCAGGAAATGAAGCTTTCGTCCCATGTGTCTTTGTTCCCCCTTCATTAATCACCCTGGAGGAATGAGCAAACAGCTGGTGAATTCAGTATTTAGAAGGCTAACTTCACTACCAGTTAGCAAGAAACTAGTCTTCGAGAAATTCTTTAGATCATACAATGTCCTGAAGCCTGACACCACTTGATAACTTAGAACAGAATGCTAGAAATTTTGGCAAAAAGAGGTGTTTCCCACTCTAAACTTCTTCCGCCACTGCTCTCAGCCCAAGTTAATTTACAACGGCAGAACTTTCTCAGACCTTCGCACAGAAAGCTCAGAGTGTAAGGCCTTTCTTTCAGACTGACTAACTAGAGGGTCTTCTGTAAAGACGTAGGTTACTTAAAGAAAGCTATTCATTCATTCATTCATTCATTCATTCATTTAGCTAGTATTTATTGAGTGCCCATTAAGTTCCAGGTAATCCTCTAGGCATTGGGAATATAGACTCAGACAGAGGGAAACAGAGAGGAAACCAAAAAAAATCATATATATATATATATATATATGTATATATATATGTATATATATATATTACATATATAGTAGAAAATATAATAAATATGTCCTGTGATGTGCTAGAAGGAAAGCAGGGTAAAGATATACAGGGGGAGATATTATTAACAATTGTGTTAATTTTACAACTAGATGCCAATTCTTCAATTTCAGATGATAACTACTTCAGGTCACATTGGTAATATTAGTTTTTATTAGTATTTCAGTCAGTGCTGATTCTAGATTTACAGTCATCTTACTCCTTGCCCCTGACCCCATTTCTTAATTGCTGATCCAAACTCTGGTCCCTCTAAAATTGGGGATGAGGAGCAGAGGCTTCAGAGAAGGAATCACACTCCCCCACCTGCTGCTCTTCTCTTCTGAGAAGGGCCCGAGAAGGGCCACAGCCAAAGCCTCTGAGCAGCTGGTTCCATTTACTTTTATTTTTCCAAAACCATTTTCCCGTGATCCACCCTCTGATCAGTCTATCTCTAGTGACTCAAGGTTTTGTCACTGGCTGGCTGCAGGCTACCACCTCCAAAGCCATGTAAATAGGGCTGTCAGTTTAAGCAAATAAAAACGCAAGACGCCCAGTGAAATTTGACTTTCAGATAAACGACAAATATTTTCTAACATAAGTATGCCCTATGCAATATTTGTGACATATTTAGAAAAAGTATTTGTATCCAATACCTCTATTTTATGGAGCAAGCCTATATGTGAAGGTTTGGGGAGCTGCATTCGTGATTTCAGTAGCATGGCTGTCAGGTTCTGACTTATCTACAAAGTAGAGAAATTCTAACAGTCTTCATGGCAAGACTAACATGCGTGAGAACAAAATTTCGCAGTGTTATATGTACTGTGACGAGAGCTAGTCCCTACCTATATCACTAACGCAGACAAACTTGTAACAACCTTTGCTATTGCCCAGACCTCTGGGTGCTGACTCACACACCCAGAGGTGATGAGGAATCTGTTTGAACACTTACTAAAGACAAATGGTGTCATTAGATATTTGTCAAAGAGAAAAAAATATGCCAGAATTCAATTACGATGCACTCACTCTTTAAACGCTTTGCCAAATTTCAATGGAGACTCTTCTAAAATGTCCTATAGGAGGTGGATAGGTTTCCTAGGGCTGCCCCCACAAAGCATCACCACACAATGGGTGGCTTAAATAACAGAAACTTATTGTCTCACAGTTCGGGAGGACAAAAGTCTGAAATCAAGGTGTCAGCAGGGTTGGTTCCTTCCAGAGGCTGTGTGGGAGAAACAGCTCTGTGCCTCTCTGTCCTTTTCTGGGGGGTTGCTGGCAATCTTTGTAGTTTCTCAGCTGTAGAAGCATCACCTGGATCTCTGCTCTATGTTCACACTGTATTTTGTGTGTGTGTGTGTGTCTGTGTCCAGATTTCCCCTTTTTGTGAGGATACAAGTCATGCTGGAATAGGGGTTTACCCTATTCCAGTTTGACCTCATCAGAAGTAATTACATCTGTGACGATGCTATTTCCAAATGTCATATCCTGAGGTACTGGGGGTTAGGACTTCAACCTATGAATTGGGAGAGGACATATTCAATTGACAACAAGGGGTAATCTGTAATTGTGTTAGAAAGACGAGAGGAAAGCCAAAAAGCAATAAAACAGCTGTGGATATGAAAACTGACAGGAAAAATGTGTGAAGTGGGAGGCTCCAGGGACCTGGGACCTGCCCCCCAAGAGTCTAACTGGTTCCCACGGTTGGCAAAAAGCTGGTGAGGAGACTCAGGTTAAAGCTGTTCCGCATGGCAACCATGCTGCTTTTCCACAGCGTGAAAGCAGGCAGTGAGGGGCAGGCAAGAATGAATCACTCTGTGTCCAGTTTAGGCCCTAGCTCTACAGAAACATGTCCCCAGCTTTCAGGATCCCTCCCTCATTATATGCGTGGCACGTACTATCTGTAACACTCATTTAGCAAAGCTGTTGTACAGGGTCAGGTGCATTTTCCATGTCTGTTCTGTCGCTACAACTATGTCAGGTAAACTTTTGGTTTTCCCAAAGTATATTTTGCGTGCACATCTTACGTTACATGCATGCAAATGTATAAACATGAATACACCTAAAAATATTAAGTAACTGGGAATGGCCTTTTACAAGTCAGTGTCTGAGATGCAGTCTTTACAAAGTTTCTTCTTTCAGATAATTCTTCTAGGTCTTGTGGGCATTTTCAAAGGATACACAACTTATTCAGTACTTGGGATGGTTATGAAGTTATAATCATTCCCTCCCCCGATAAATACAAATTGATAAGCATACCATACTGGGAACATGGTCTCCTGTCATTTCATAATTATTGAGGCAAAGGTGAATTTGGGGACAGTACATTTTCCAGCAAAATGAGAAAAAATGAATCTGGGACATGAGCTATAATTTAGAATAAAATGTACCCATATAAAAATTTTGAAGTGGTTAAAATATTTGAATTCCAGTTAATCCATTTCAAAATTCTGTGTTTCAAGTATTAAAGTAAGGATCAGGATAGCACATCTGACCTTGTTCATTTAGGCCCTCTTTTAACCAGGGGTTGACATAATAAAGGTCTATGGCTTAGAGACATTCTTGAGTAGTTGTTGACCCAATGCCATGTACACTATTTTATAGTCAGTAAATCTCACCAACTGAAGCTGCTTGTTTCTTACTTTGGCCAAATTCTGCTGTGTGCAGGCTAATAACCAACGGATATTTGCAATGGGTCAATTCTATTCAGTTCACTGAAGATTTTAAGAGGGGTAAGACCAGATTGCTTCACTTAGGATTATAGTCTAGAGCAGGAAGACAAATACATCCCAATAATAACCAACGCACTTTCAAGTATTTGTGCTAGACACGGTATTAAGTTCTGCATTAATTCTTTTAATTGTCACATCAACTCCACAAAGAAAGTGCTATTGTTAGCCTCATGTTATCAATGAGAAAACTGACTTCTAGACAGGTAAAGCGATTGCCCAAGGTCGCAAAGCTAGTTTGTCCACTTTGCTCGGTCCTCGTCCAAGCTTTTGACTGTCACTCTGTGACTCAATAGTGTCTTTGTTGCCTTAACAGGAATCGTGTTATCAAAAGATAGGTGTGCTGTCAATGTCCTTTGTGTGCTTCAAAGCACAAATACAGGAAAATCACTCTACAAGATCCAGAGACTCTAGGCAAAACAGAGACAAACTCTCTTCCATATGGCAACAAGAGCTCACCTTCCATGAGATCTGACACCCCAGTTCGCCATGCCCCGCCCCCACTCCTGATGGTCCTAGACTTAAGTCTGTTTCGCTACTTCACAGTTAATGACAAGATATTTTTGGCCGGTGGTTCTCAGCCTTGATTGTACATTAGAATCACTGGGGGAGCTGATAAACCAACTGATACCCAGAACAAATCCCTGACTACATAAAACCAGGATTTCTGGGGGAGTCATGAGCGTTTCTAAAACTTCCCAAATATACTGAATGCAAGGCCAAGTTTGTGAACCGGTGCTACAGGCTGTGTACACCAAGGTCTCTCATTGGGGGACGATGTTGCCCTCCAGGGGACATTTGCCAATGTCTGCAGACATTTCCGGTTATGACAACCAGGGGAGAACATGCTACTTCATCTCCTGGGTAGAGACAAGGGATACTGCTAAACATTCTACATTACAAAAGGCAGCCCCCCCACACACACAAGCACCCCAACAAAGAATTACCTCGTCCAAAATGTCAAGAGTACTGAGGTTGAGAAATACAATATTCCCCTTCGGTTCATCTAATTTGTGCATAACCTACCCACAGGACATGTGTCATCAAATAACTGGATCTGTGTGACTCTCTGCTAGCCACACATTCAAGGAAATTAAAAATCAGGTACAAGGTGCCAAAATTTTGCCCTGCAAGCTTTCCCAAAGATAATATACTCAATCTTGATTGTGTCTGAAACAGACTTCACAAAAGATTTGGGATGGAAATGTGTCAGCCGGAGTGCAGTACGTCTTCCACCAAGATTTTAAATTAGGCAACACTTTAAAATTGGGAAATGTGGTTCTAATGAAGCTAAGTTAGTATTATTGTCTCCTCTGCAATCGGCTCTACATGCAGACAGCTGCTTATAGTGAAGACTTTACCAATGTATGCCTGAGGGCATCTTTTTGGCAGGGGAGTACTCATGACCCTCATAGAGATGCCAGCCATAAGTACCAGAAAGATGACACCCCTAGCAGTAGCCCTTAATGGAATGATGGATGGAGAAGCAGGGAATAAGTCTTACGCGCTTCCTCAGTACTCAATTGGGATATGCTAAGCTCCACAGTGACTAAGAGACTCACAGTGGGACCTATTGGTTCTTTTCCTTTACCATCTCATGTTCCCACTCCACTACCAGCATTTCCTGGGATTGTATCGCAAGTAAACTTCTTACCTTGAGATCCTCATCTCAGGTTCTGGCTCTCGGGGAACACAAAACTGGAACAAGTCTCAAAATAGATGAAACTACCAGATATGCACAATACACTGAAAAATGAAGTAGAGAGTAAGGAACTTGGAGCCATGTGAGTCAATACTGAGACAAAAATAAATTTTAAGAAACTATTATTAATATATTTAGAGAGACCAGCAAAGATATTGCATTCACAAGATAAAAGGATGCTATAAAAAATGAACAGTGAGAACAAGAGAATGTTCTTAGAACTTAGCAATAAGGCAAATAAAATGGAAAAAATATCAATATGAGAAATGTAGGCAAAAACCTAGTAATTCTCATGGAAAACACAAAAATAAAAAGGACAATTGGAGGAAAAAATAAGATAACAACAAAAATCAGGTTATTCCAGTGTCGATGCAGAGCGTCCGACGTCCAACTAAAAGGACTTCTATACACAGAGAACAAAGAAAATGGAGAGGAATTGTCAAAGAAAAACACAAGAAAATGTCCCAGAACTTAAGTGGAAGAGTCTTCAGGCCACAGGTCCAAACCTACTCAGTAAATGGCACTCTTAATGTCTCAGTTATTTTTTTCATCGTACTCCTAGGTCCCCCCCCACCCCAAAATACCTCCCAATTCAGTTTATTAAGTAGTTAACGCCAAACAATGTAGTATGTCTTCATGTCCTAAAAACTTATCTGTTGGATGCCATACAACTTCTCAAACCTTGAAATCACAGCGGATACCGCCACCCTCATTTCCTTTTCCAAGCTAGTGTTCATGTGGTACTTTTTTTTTTTTTTTTTAAATACAGCAACTGCAAAAAAAACTTGGCTTGGCAAAAACATTGACATCACTGAAGGAACGTAGCAATCTAATGTTAAACTTGAGTTAATGGTTTGCCTGTGTCAAACAGATGTTGCTATATTTTCCTTGAATTTTAAAAATATTCCGTGGCACCTTTGTGAGTTTATTAGGGCACGCTACAGCCCCTTGGCACACAGTTTGAGATGGTTTTTCATTAATTAGTGCCCATCAAATGCTTAGAAACTTGTTTAACAAAAGCTCCACATAGAGGCAAATCACTGTATATTAGGTTGGTGCAAAAGCAATTGCAGTTTAAAAGGTTAAAAATAATTGTAAAAACTGCAATTACTTTTGCAACAACCTAATACAACTAAGAATATGAGCGATTAAAAAGAAGTTATTAAAAGTTTCCAAAAAGAAGAAACAGGTCACGCATAAAAGAAAGAGAATGAAAATGGCATCAGAACTCTCACCAGTAACTCTGAAAACTGCTGAGGGAAAACGACAGCTACCTTAGACTATTGTACCCAAAGTATCAATACAGTAAGAGAACAGATATTTTCACACGTTTACCTCCCAAATATCTTCCTGAGTAAGCTGCTGAAGAATGTACTCTAGCAAATCTAGGGAGTAAACCACAAGTGAAGGTGACAGTGGATCCAGAAAAACAGACATAGTTCTGAGAAAACCAAGGACAGTCTGAGGAAGAGGGCCACACACCAGGCCAAGATAGAACCAGTCCAGGGGAGCAGGGCTCCAGGAAAAAAATGAACAGTGTGGATAGATTATTTGTCATGTACCAGTATTCGAAAAAATATATATATTGCTAGAAATTTGATAAACCTAGTACTGTATATTGAAACAAAACTGAGATAGGGACAAAAAAACTAAGAAAATGCAAAGTAAGAAAAGTTGTTTGTAACTGCAAGAAGCCTGATCATAGCATATTACTTGGCTGGAAACTAGAAAAATATTGACATAATCATAATTTTGTAAACATAGGCTGAATTAGTCAATAATGGCTAAAACTGACATATCAAGATAGCAGTGTAGGCATCTTATTTAGGATATTAGAATGTATTCTAATATATAAATGTATAAATAATTGTTAGATGTTGTATAATATTTAAGATTATAAATATGCCTATACCACCATTACAATATATGTATTTTAATACTAGAACATGTATTCTAATATTCTGGGAAACAGGAGAGATGGTAAGGGAAAGGGTAGGCAAAGGGAAGCTATAAGCGTATATTATTTTGATTTAGACACATTTTGAAAATGAAGCAGAAAACAGAGGACAATATATGAACATTGCAAGCAAAAAAGAAAAATCATTAACCTTGGTTTTCATTGCTGATGAAAGGATGTTTCAGATGAAAGCATTTGAAATGCAGGGCCCGGAATAGCCAAATAACCACCAATATTTTAAATTTCACTTTGCTTATATAACCTTACTATATGTTATATCTTCTGTGGAGCATCTCTTTCCACTTCACATATCCTTAGTGCCTTCAGATAGTCCGTAAGTTCTTTTTTTATTGTTGTTTTGCTTTTCTTAACTTTTTTATTCTTTACTATCTTTTTTTCAGTTGTTTGATTTTCTTAGTCTGTAAGTTCTGTTACAGCATTTACTCCTTTATAATTGACTATTACTATTATTATTATAATAAAATTGATTTGTAATTTATATAACTGTAATTTATTATACTCCCTCTGGACTGCTATACTTTAGGAGAACAGGAATTTCATCTCATTCTCTATAGATTTTTGCTTCAGTGTACCAACAGGTCTGATCTTACAAACATTAGAAGAAAAATTGTTTTAATAACTACTTGTATAACTATTACACACCATATCTCATCAATTCAAACTGCCCATTTTTTTTCATATTTTATCTTCTCCAATTTGGGGAATGTGTCGTAAAATCGCTGGAGGCCTGGATAAAAGCCGAGTTCTTGCAGAGAGTCTTGACACTGCTCCTATCCGGGCCCTCCCAACCTGAGACCACTTCAGATTAAATTATCTGCCTAAGTATTTTTTTAAACTTACATTGACATTGGAAATTCCGTCTTAAATATTTATCAGAACTGATTTACAATTCAAAATCTTAGGGGAGATATATTTTTTCTTCCTTCTACCTGTATCAGATTTTAAATATGAGTTCCTTTGTTGTCCTTTTCTTTGTAACGGGTTTGTTTTTCATTTATCCCTACATAGAAGGGATAGCCCTTTGTTGTCCCAACTTTAAGCAGGTATCCTACTAGACTCCCCATCATAGAAGCTTTTGTCTTTCTTAAGGGTACATAAACAATGCTATATCTTCCACCGGAAGGTCTCTGGATTCCATGAAATATAATACTAAATAATAGAAGAAAAAACTAAAATATAATTCTGGCTTAATAACAGTTACGTAAATATTTTACATTTTTAATAAAAGAAACAGTCGGGCTTCTTTTGGCTAGTAAGATCTCCACATTCCTACAATTACTAGAAAATGTTTCAAAGAATTTTGAATTTCGTTCTGTAGATTAAATCCTGACTTTCAGCTTTCCCTTTACAAAACAATTTTTTGCATGTTCCCGCATATGAGCATTTTAAGACATAGTTCACATTTGCCCACCCAAAACTACAACAGCCTACACTGTGGTTTGGTTGATGGAAAACTTCTGGATGCAACTAACAAATCATCAATGAAATACACCCTTGTAAGGTCATCATTCGCTTCGACACGACAAACGAACTCTCCTAGGCCATCAGTTACATCATTTGGTTCCCTAACCTGGCAAATCCCGAACTGCCCCTCCACCAGCAAAAGACTTCCTATAACATCTGGTTGAACCCTTCATTTAACTTCTATGATTGAATCTCCCCCTCTGAAAATAATACTTAGCTAAAGCATCAGATGTGACATAGTATGTGGTTAATAATTATTCAGTGCTTACTATGTTCCAGGCAATGAGCTAACCGCTTTACATACATAATCACTTTATTCCTCACAATGAACCTGCTGATTAAGAAATTGAGGCTTGTCGTTAAGAAACTTGCACAAGATGGCACAGATAGAAAGAGGCCGAACAAGAACTGAAGCCCAGACAGAGTAAATCCAAGGTCCACCCTCTACACCATTGCACGATACAGCTCTGAGAAAGAAAAAAAAAATTGCAATGGGCAGAAACAATGGCAGTTTGCACAGTAGGGCAAAATAAACAGGTTTGTCAATTGCAGTAAAGCTCAGCAACCAAAGTTTAGATAGATTTTGCACGTTTATCCACATGCTAAAAAACGATGCTTCAAACCACGAGGAGAAATAGTTTCAAAAAATACTGAGCTAAAGTATGGGTCACCATTTTAATTTCCATTATAATCACTCTTTTTTATTAATATTTTTTATTAGTTTCAGGTGTACAAAACAACGTACTAGTTAGACATTTCACCCCTTACAAAGAGATAACTCCCCCATCTACTACCCCTCTGATATTGTATACAGCTGTTACAATACCATTGACTGTATCCCTATGCTGTACTTTACATCTCGTGACCATATATATATACACACATATATATACACACATATATGTACACACACATATATACATATATATACATATATGTATGTGTGTGTATATATACACAATATATATGTGTGTATATGTGTATGTATGTGTGTATATATACATATATGTATATATGTATATGTGTGTGTGTGTTCATATATATATACACAATCAAAAAAATGTATACAAGTGGACACTTTGGTCAACATTGCTCAAGCAGTAGTTCGCTGTAATCAGAAGTGTCTGGATGCTGATGGCTGATGGCTCAACCACTTTGAGCCACTCTTGTAACTGCAGAAGTCAAACATGACTTGTATTCATCTTTTGTTATCGGTATATATTGAATATTTCAATTTTAATAGTTTTTTCCTTCCTTAAAATGTCTGTACATTTTTTGGCACCGTGTGTGTGTGTGTCTGTGTGTGTGTGTGTGTGTGTGTGTGTGTTTATTTAATGATAGTTGACATTCAATATTATTCTACTTCAGGTTCAGTTGGATAACGCAGTAGTCAGGTATCTGACTACACACAGTCTATGAAACTAAAGTATAGGTCATCATTGTAATTTCCATTATCATCACTCTTAATCATGACCATTTCTGTCTTGTCTCTCCCACTTTGGGAGTGGGGCTCATTTCCATGAGTCTGTCAGGACATTTACTTTGTGGCGTGTATTACATATTTTCTCTTAAGTCTCACTCTGCAGGCCAGAGCTGAAGGCAAGCCTTATTATAGATCAAAGCCAGTGAAGTGGGTAATGAGGTTTGGTATATAAAATACTTGGTCTAAATGCAGGGTAAATTCTGGCTTTTCTTTAACATTAACTGCTTGGAAATGCATCATTTGAAATAGAATTCTTAGTAGGCCACTAACTGCCAGAGAATAATTTCCCTTCACCAAACAGACCATTGGTAGCTAGATGCTTTTCACAGATGTGGAGCCCCACGCAGTGAGTTATTTTTAATACATACTCCATGGGGTGACTGCTAAAATGCACGGCTGAACATGACTCCTCAGTACCCACCCCAGCAGAAATAAGGACCTGAAAGACCATTCACATCAGCTTCACTTAAAGAATATGGTCTGACTGCTCAGGCTGATACATAAACATAAAAGAGAAACAATTAAAATATCTAAGCAGAGAGATTTCATCTCTCAGGTAGAAAGGGTTCTTACAGATTCAGACTTGTAGTCCCCAGAGTCACAGGGGGGCGAAGGAAAGGTTTACATGTAACATTAAACGGATAATTACATTTTCCGATAACTTTTAGAATCATGCCTGGCTTCTCTTTTGTCCACTGTGTTTCAAGACTGGTGCTTCCTACGTCTATAAAATCACTTCTGTATTTCTTAGCTCGACAGAGCAAAGTATAGTTTTCATTATCGATGCCAAATATTTATCACCATAGTCTAACAGCATGAGTGCTTGAGGGTGAAAGTCATAAAAAAGGTCACTAGATCCCCAAATGCTTTCCCACCCTTCCCCCTTCCTTCCTTCTTTCCTTCCTTCCTTCCTCCCTCCCTCCCTCCCTCCCTCTCTCCCTCCCTCCTTCCCTCCTTTCCTTCCTTCCTTCCTTTCATGTGTTCTTCCTTTTTTTTTCCACTTTCTATCACATTTTAACAGTCTAACATGTGCCAGGTACTACGCTATATACGCTGGGGTAACAATCATACTATTTGCATTACTAATCTCAAGTACTGCACAATCAGCCAGAAATGCCCTACCTCGTTAATTACGGTAAGCTCCCTGACATCAGAGGCCATGCGTGACACCTCTTAGAGCATGATGTCTTGAGTTTGTGTCACATACACATACAGAAGGAAGAGCTTGTTAGATAATCTGATGTCCAGTTCCCTCATTCAAGGTAACTTCAGACAAGTCAGTTAATATCTGGTATTTCCATTTCCTTCTGGACAAAATGGGGATCATAACGTCAGTCCAACCATCCATAGAGGGTGGACCCGCCCAGTGACAAAAATCTTAATGCAAGGAAAGCCACTTGACAAATCTAAGCCTTTCTCAGAAAGGCTCTCCTAAGTATAATTCAGAGTCAAGTGGTTGAATACCAGGGCTGCTGGGTGGGTGCAGGGAGCCAGGTCATTTTACCAGAGCCTTGCCAACCTCACTCTTATCCCTCAGAAACGTTTGAAGGTCACATTCTGCCCACTCAGCCACACTAGGCCACAGCATGTGACAAGTGCACTGCCCTAGTGGCACTCTGATGTAGCGTTAGGCTACTATGGACCTTCTGACAATATGTCCGAAGGAGAATCATCAAGCCATGACAAAATCAGGTCCTCCACCCACAAATTTAATTGCGTTTTGGTCTTAACTAAGCACTTATCACACACTTGGCTGTAACTTTTGCCGTTTGAGGCAACAGCAAAACTAGCATGAATTTCTTTTTCCTTCTTTACAATTTCACAGATAGAAGATTTGTTTTTACCCTAGATATTAGCCACCTCAGCATTCAATTATTTTTTTGTTTCCTTATTCAGTCGAGAACTTTCAGCGTTTCTCTTAAAGGAAGCCGTTTAAGGCTCCCCTTTGGCACGTCCAAATTGGCAGCATTGCTACTCTTGTGCTTTGGCGCCGTTACTAAGTAACATAAGAGTGACTTGAACACAAGCAGTGTGATACCACAACAGTTGGTCTAATGACCTAGATGGCTCACTACTGAGTGATTCCCAGGGCAAGGAGCATCTACAGTGTGGAGACACTGGACAAAAAGGATTCATGTCCTCGGTAGGATGGAGCAGGCATCGCGAGATTTCATCCTACTACTCAGAATGCTATGTAATTTACAACTGACAGGTTGTGTCTTTCCTGAATTTTCCATTTAATATTTTCCGACCATGGTTGACTGTGGCTGACTGAAACCGCAGAAAGAGCAACTGCAGATAAGGGAACTACTGTGATTGTTAAGACTTTTTTTTCTTGTCGTCTGTACTGAGGGAACTAATATTATCATGGGCCATCTTCCATCAAGAGGGGAGGAAAGCAAAGCTTGGAGAGTAAAGACCTGGATTTAGTCATACTCAGTATGACACTCAGTATATCCTTGTACTTCTCTCCTCTGTTCCGCTTTCTGAGTAGGTTATTGTCAAATACAACTAAAAGTCCTGTCTCATACACTGAACATAAATAAGTCACAATTTCTGTGAGCTGTGAGTTTCTTTACCCTCTATAAAATAGGGATGATGATGATGATGAAAATGATGATGATGATAATGAAGGTGACAATAATAACCTTTGCAGTTACAAGAGCATCAAATGAGATCATAATCGTGAAAGTGCTTTGTGACTTGTAAATCCTGAAGTTAGTAGTTGTCATTCATACTACTCAGAAAGCATGCAATTTAAAATTTATGAATTGTTATTTCTGGAATTTTCCATTTAATATTTTCAGACCACGGTTGACTGTAGGTAAATGAAACCATGGGAAATGAAATCAGAGATAAGGGGAGAGTACTGTAATTTGTTATAATTAATAGTCATAGCAAACTAATCCAGACAAGAAAGTAGAAAACCTAATTAGGACAAGGCATTCTACTTCTTGGAACGTCACTTTCCTAATCAACAAACTGAGGTTCAGTGTCCCTAATGTGCTTATTTTATAAGGCTGTTTATGAGGATCAAAAGCTATAGGGCCTGTGCTTGAATCTCAACCTCAGCACTTCTTCACTGTGTTCCTTTGGCAAGTGACTTAACCAGTTGGTGCCTCAGTTTTCTCACCTGTAAAATAGACATAGTGTTGGGTTATTATGAGAATGAATGATTTTTGTCCATATGAAGTGTTTAGAACAGCATTTGGCACAATGTAAGTGTTAAGTAAACATTACCTATTATTACATATGTAAAAAGAATTTGCAAAAGGTGAGATATTATTAAAGTGTAACATAGAATTAGCATTCTTACAGAACACTGGTTCTCAAGAGGATGGAGGGTCAATACACCCCTCTCCAACAGCAGTGCAGAAATTTATGGAGACATTTTAAAGGTCAAGGGGAGTACTCATGGTATACTATTAGTATTTAGTGATAGGAGCCAGGGATTCTAGACATCTTGCAACATCTGAGGAAGTCCTTCAGATGTTGGAATGCAAGATTTTACCAGGTCCCAAAGGACAGCACACACTCTTACCCATCTTTATCTGTATCTGTACATTGATGGTGATTTTACACACAAACACTAACATCTGCTTCTCTTGTTATGACCTCTTGTGTAGTTGTGCCATGAATTAGCTACTGAAGCTTCTAAGGAATAATTTACTTTATTTCGCCATTATATTAATAATATATTATTAATAGTATTACATATTAATAATATGTATTATGTTAATAATATTAATAATATAATAGGGCATTATATTGTTTTTAAATTTTAAATTAGAGTTAGGTTATATGATTTATGAAATTCATTTGATGATAATAAAAGGGGCATTGGAAAAATAGTTATTGAAAGTGTGCTGGGTCTGAGCTGATGGGATTTGAGGTGAAATAAGGTTTAGAGATGGCTTAACCCACTTCCCTAGCTTTGTAATGAAGAAAATCAAGGCCCAAAGAGATAAAGCATCTTATAAAAAGAGTAACTGTAGTTAAAAGACAATAAATAACTCCAGTTTCAAGACTCTAATTCTGGAGTTCTTCGGTATTCTTTAAGAATCTGTTGATCCTAAATAAAGTAAGATTCTTTAAAGTTCAAATTTTCATTCAATCCTGATATTTTATGCCAGCATAAGTCAGTCCCTCTTTTGCACCCCATGTCCCTGCCCTGCCATCCCCACTTCCACCACTGGAGAAAGTGATTGTGAAAGTGACATGTCAGATAATCTCAAGAGCCCAGCATTACTGGGGAGCAGTAGAGGGAAAAGATTTGGTGGAGAGGGTTAATGTCAACAGTTGTCTCTGACTTTCTCCTCCTTTCACTTTCCACTTTTTCTGGTTCAGTTCCAAAGGAGATCTTTGGGATCCAGGGATGATTCGGTCTGCCCCCCACGTCCACATCCCAACATGAGTCTTCCCAAACATTCTGCACTCCTCGATCTAGACAACGTCATGGAAAAACTAGTTTTATTGTAGTTTCAGTTACAAAAAGGTTGACATTTTTCAAAGTACTATTTTGCTATTAATCTAAGGGCAAAAAACTTCCCTGCCCCCACCCAGAGCTACTAAAGCTGTTTAAGTAGGTGTGCCGCCCCACCCCTCACCCCTCATCCTCCCACCCAGGCCAGCTCCAGAAGGTGCCATTCACCTAATGGTCTATGTGAATGGTGACCCCTGGAGTTATGGGGTTCATTATCCACATGACTGCATGCAAGGTCTCTGCTCCCACTCCCTAAAATGAAAAATGAGTTCATGGTGTGAAAATTTTTGATATTCGCTTTGTTGAATATTTATACGCTGACTTACCTGACACAGTGTATTCACTATTTTAAGTCTGAATTACAACTTAGTCTCTTGCTGGCCGTGCATTCAAGTATGTAGGCCCTGCCGGACCGCAGCAGCTCCCTCTTGAGAGCCAGACACTTGGTGCGTTAGGGTTTTAAGACTCTATTCTTCCTCCTGCCCCTCCCTTTTGAGTAGCCCACATCATTTCTGTTTCTAGCTCAGGGTTGTCCCAAGCACTTCAGCATCTTTGAGGAGTGAGAAAGAACATCTTATTGAGCTCAATAACTGATGAAGCTTCCACCAACTCAAGTACACAGTTCCACCTAGAAGCTCAGAGTATCTGTTTCACATAGAGGTTACAAGTATGAGTTTTTAAGTCAGAGAGAACTGAAAGCCTCTTAGCTACGTTGCTTTGAGCAAAAAATGACTGTCTGTACATTTTAGTATCTTCATCAGTTAAAAGAACAATCACATGAGCCTCGTGGAGTTACTAGAAGTGTAACATGAAGAAACGTGTGCTCAAGAAATGTTAGCTATTGTAATGACTCTCTTTCCCCAGAAGAATGGTCTCCTAACATTACAGGTTTACAGTACAAAATAAAGCAGGATAAAAATAAGAAATATAAACTCTAGTAAAGAAAAAGGGGAGGGTTATCCCTCAGAAGGGGCAATTTCATCTTTCTGTCATTTAAATCGTAAAAACAACTAACCACAGCAGGCATTTGATGTATGTTTTTTTTCCCTTTTTTTATTCTTCCATACAGCAGCCCTGTCATGTAAGAGTGTCCAGCCAGTTTCTTTATTCCCAATGTTCAGAAGGAGACGTTGGGGCTCAGGGAGGTTAAGATAATTCCGTGGCTAAACCTAAGACTAGAAGGCAGGCATTGAAATTTGCTGTTCAGCGTTTTCATTTCATAGGGTGTTCCACAAGTAAAGGTAGCGACTCTCCACTAGGGGGCGCATGTCATGTAATGGGGTGCCTATTAGCAGTGATTAAGGGACTCCACTAATCTCCATCAGCTCCCCCCTACAATCTAAGTGGGGGGAAAAGTGTATTTTCCTTATCTTTAACTATATCTTTAAAACATCTCCCTTAGTCCTCTCGTCCAATGAAGTTACATCTGCAAAGCCTTTCCTATAGAGAAATTCTGGAATCAGGATGGTGTTTGGAATACAAACAAGTAGATACGTGTCTTAAAAAGCCCTTCCAGTGATTCTGAGAAGCCCCTTCAGCAGGGAAATTCTGTACTAGGCCACACTACAAGTGAGAGGATGTCTGCTGTTTGATTTGACGGCCTATGATCACTCCTACCACATCTAATAGGACCTACACTTTGCCTCGGAATAAAAGACACTCTTTTGAGTGGGGCCTCTACTTGCTTCTCTTAATAGCAGTCCGTTTCTGCTAGCTCAGGCTGGAAATAAGACCACTGCCCTTAGCTCAGCTGGTTCTTGTCTAGAAGGCCCAGAGGTCTTCCCCGGACGTGCTGCCTGCAACATATGACAATGTGTTATTGTAAAATGTCATGTTAGAGGTTTTTACAAAACTCACTTTTCAAGTGCCACATCAATAAAGTCACATAACGGGTTGATTGTTTTTTGTTTGTTTATTTTCAACTGCAGGGAGTCACCTTTTCTTCTTTTTGGGTGAGAGATTTCTTTTTTTTTACCTCTTTGTTAAGGCATTATTCATTAAAATGAAATCAAGCAGACGAATAGAAGGGACATAATGAAGGCCAGTGCCTGAAATAAAAATAACCTGCCTTTGCCTTCCTGATATTTTACAGTAAATATTGCAAGCTGAACCAGTGTCCAGCAGTTTATAGTCCAAACTACACTTCCCCCAGATCTCACCTGCCCCTTGTCACATAAACCAATACACACTGGAGTCAAGAAAACTTTTTTCTGTTTACTTATGTTAATCATCAAGCCAAAGCAAATAGCCTTCCACTTTCTAGATCCAGGGTAGCAATTAAATATGAAGACATCACAACTCCTCTAGGCAAATAAGAGGAATGGGAAAAACCCTCCCTATTCCAGGTCGGGAAATAGGCAAGGGGTTATATCTGCTGTCACACATAACAAAGTTGGTTTCCCAACTTTGAACTTTCTCAGTTTCACATACCAGCACCTCAGCTGAACAGAAAATTGACTTAAGTCCTTAATTTAGGACTTAAATTAACCACCAGTTTACAAGATTTCAGAACATTCTATTTCAATAGGTATGGGTTCACTTATTCCTTCACTCAACAAGTCTGTCACTGAGCACCTAAGCCCAAGGGAGATGACCCATAATGAAATAAAAGACCCCAGACAGCTCAATCTACAGTTACGGGGAAGCTGAGTAAATCTATAAAATAATTACACAATATTAGTAACGACAGAGGTATGTACAAACCCAGTTACGTGGCAGAGAGGCAGATATCAAGTGGAAAAATGCAGCGGTGGTGGGAAAGAACCCATTATTGGCTTACTACTTTACTGCCCTTCTCTCCACATGCCGCCACATAACCACAAATAGGTACAAACAGCACTACCTGTTTTATTCACATTCAATAATTAGGACACTATTCTCAAGAGAGTAGTTTCTAAGATGCCTCACTGGCAGGGGAAACTGCTTACAAATACAAAGTTGTTTTCACACCCCTCCGGAAAAATCCCGAGAAAATACAGGCAGAAAAACCACTTCGCCAGCTTTCCACCCAGAGCAACCTGGAATCCCGACTGACCGGGCCCAGCACCTGGCAGCAGAAGTGAACTTCTGCAGAAAGCCGCAGCTCACTTCCCAGCCCTTGGCACAACTCTCCAGCCATAACCCCAGTTTCCAATTCGAAAGGAGGGAAGTGGAGAAGGGTGGTGGGAGTTTGAGCATTCAAACACTGCCACCTCTCTCTGGCCCCGTTACCATTCAACCCTTTTAGGAGGGCTGACCAGGCTTCTAAGGAGGAAATTCTGACAAAGCAAAAAACTATCCGAGTTGAGATTACTCGGTGAGTTCGCATCGTAAAGTGGATATGATAACTCTCTATGTCTACACTTCATTTCCTCTTCCACTTCCCAGCCCCTGCACTACACTTGGATTCTCTGCAGATAAAAATGAGACAGTGTGCACTTAGCATGCTACCCGGTGCTTGGCACGTAGTAGGAGTTCAAGACACCCTGCTGGCTTCGCCTTGTCACACACCTCTCCTGGGTCAAAGCCTGTAACGACTCTAGGGTGGGGACAAGTTACCCCCAGGTGGGTAAAAGTTGTCAAAACTCCATGCCACCTCCGACACCCCAGCACGTGGGTGAGAGTGCGAGCAGCGCCGTGGGAGGGTGAGTGGGTGTGCACGCCTGGCGCGGCCCGCGCGCGCGGCGTTAACCCCTTACCTTCCAGCATCACTTCCTTGCCAGCGCGCTTCAGCGCCTGCACCGCCTCGTCGTGGGTGGCGTCCCGCAGGTCGGCTCCGTTCACCGACAGGATGGCGTCGCCCACGTACAGGGCTTGGGTCTGGTCCGCCGCCAGCCCCTTGAAGATCTTGCTGATGAGGATGGGCATCTTGTTCTCCTTGCCCCCCTTGATGCTGATGCCCAGCCCTCCCAGCTCCTGCTTCAGCACCTTCACGCCACGCTTCTGGTTCGAGATGGACTCGGGCACCTGCTCTGGCAGGTCGGTGAACGCGGTGCGGACCCCGGCCGGCGAGTCCGGGGGCTGCGAGCTGCCCGCGCCCGGGTGCCCGGTGCCCCTGCAGAACGAGCCATTGGTGGCGGTCCCGATGCCGTTGTACGCCGCAGCGCCCTCCTCGCAGCTCAGCACCAGGGCGTCCTCGCTCAAGTTCACCAGAACTTTGTGCCAGCGATCCCGCACCAAAACTTCCAGCAGCCCGCTGCGCTGTGCCCGGCTGCCTCCCCCGCTGGCCAGCCCGGCCGCCGCCGCCACCGCCGCCGCCGCCGCTACCGCCATCTTTCCGGCATTCTTAAAATGCCATGTGATTGCAAAAGGGGGGAAAAGTGGGAAAGGGTTGCGTGGGGAAGCCGCGGGGCCCGGGGCGGGGGGGCGCGAGGCGAGCGCGCTCCGAGGGGAAAAGGCAGGACGCGGGACTCCGCTCCCGGAGTTCGCGGACGCGCTGGGCGCGAGTTGGCAGCCGCAGCCCAGCTGGTCCCCCCCTCGCCTGCTCCTGGGCGGGGTGGAGCAATCTAAAAGAAGGAGAGACAGAAACAGGGGAGGGGAGAAAAAAAAAGCCAGCTGCCAGTTGCAAAACCCCAAACCCAGGGCAGCGGCGGAACGGCGAAGCGCGCAGGAGAGCCGGTAGGAGGCACGCTCGCCGCCCAGGGGAAGGGCGGGGACCCGCCGCTCACCTGTTCCAGCTGCCGCAGCCGCGCCGGCCACACGCCGCCCGCAGGCTCAGACCCTCCCCGCCTCCCTCCTCGGAGCTCCCGTCGCTGCAGGGACAGCTTCCCTGGGGCCTTCTCGCCACCCCGCCCCAGCACTCTCATCCTGACTCTCCCTTGGCGGCGGGTTCCCACACCGCACCTTTGCTCGGTCTGTGTGTCCTGCCACGGTCCCCTTCCTGGATGCTCCTGAGCCACTTTCCCTTTCACTCACCCCGTTGAATTGTCTCTTAGTCCTAAGCCCCAGATTGCATCTGATCCAGGTCTTCTCACTGGGGCTTCCTCAAACCAAGGCTTGGTTTCTCCTGCTGAGTTCTTTCTTACCTGTCACTTCTTACCGCAAGACTCTCAGTAGACTCAGACAGAGGCCCAGAGTTCTCTGAGGGGGGAGGGGGGAGAAAGCTGTCCCAAGAACCCAGGATGAAACAAACGTCAGCATAACTCAAGTGGCCCCAAACTTCCTCTCTTTAAATGCAGGACCTCTTTCTGCCAGCTCTCTGGAGAGGAGTCTCTGCTGGTCAGGGTTTTCAGCAGGCTGCTGCCTGCCCCGGACCCCAGGGACAAATGTTCTTCCAGCTCATTATATGCTCTATGTTTCTCAACCTGTATTTTTTCTCAAATGCTTCCTGGGTCTTTCTTCCCAAGATTTACTCTAGGAAGCCCACCATTTAGGAACTCAGTTGCAATGCATTGTATCTCAAAAGTTCCTTTACAAGTTGCTTAGGTGGAGTTCAAGCTGCCTGTGTCCCAGGGAACAATATTATAATTGTTGGTTACCTTCCCAGGTCCATCCGGAAATGCCAACATAACCCATGTCATAGCTCTCCCAGAATCCTCCTGCTCCTTGAACTTCTCAAGTTCTCCCCCAACCCTCAGCAGAACTGATGGGCCTCTCCAAGTGTTTCATGTTCTCATTTACCTCCCCTTTCCACCTTTTCCTCCCCTCTCTCCAAAAACAACTCAAAATCTATGAAATTCCTGAAGGCAAACCCAATCCAGCAAGGTGTCAGAGAAAAGAAATATTGAACACATTTTCCACTGATTTGTATCATTGGAAGTTCTCTAACTCTTCTTGAATGACTCACACTTTTCATTGAGGAAGGCTTAAAACTCAAACAAATCTCTAATGGGTGGTTGGTATTCCAGGCAAAGTCACAGAATGAAATGAAAACATTCGGACAATTTTATTTGTTTGTTTGTTTATTTGTTTGTTTGTTTGTTTGTTTTGAGGAGGAAGTGGAGGAGGAAAAGTCACTGTAGACAGGTCGCTGGGAACCCTTGGATTCCTGCTTCTAGTTGCAGTGTCCTCCTTTTCTTAATTTTAACCCACCAGTTTTCCAAAAGCTCTTCCTTTCATGTGAAGGTGCCCATGGTAGTAGGGACAGCAGCTGCTGTGAGCAGGATCAAAGAGGGAGCTGACATAGGTGGTCCCATTGTCAGGTGGGAAAACCAGTTGACATTTCCCTCTGCTTTAGGCACTGAGGACTCACATACATCACTCTTTGGGAAGATCAGAGCCTGAGGGTCTGTGTTCTAACCCAAGCACACTAAGGTGGAGAGAGACATTAGAATGCCAGTCTGAAGATTTAGAAATCAAAACAGATCTGCTCCTGTACAGATGCAAAGTCCTCCATTTGCATCGCACCTGTATCTTTTGTCTCTGTGGTCAAGCAAAGCAGGACGCCCCAGGTATAACTAGAAATAATTTACCAGTCTGCCGTGAGATATTGCAGGCTCTGCAATGGGAATTTCTCAGAATCTCTGTAATAAGCATGTTTTTGTTTTCTTTTTCTGTGTAAGCAAACCTTCGCGGGAAAGAGTAGGTTGCTTGTTAAAAGTGGCTTCAGAAGGAGGGAAGACCTATATTTAACACCATGAGGCCTGGGGCAGGCATGATAGAGATGGCTTTGCCAATGGAATTGTAATAACAGCCCCTATTCTAAATGCTTTATATATACTAACTTAATCCTCCAGAAATTTGGGGGGATACTTACTATTATCATCATTCCCATTTTATAGATGGAAAAGTGGAGAGACTCATTTAAAAACTGTTTCATGTAGCACTAGTCAGGTAACTAGTAAATGGCAGTCAGGATTCGAAGTCAACTATAAAGAGTCTGGACTCAACCATTGCCCTACATTTTTCTGAAAATACTCACAGCCTGTTAGTTACAGTGTCCATCTTGCCCTGAGGCCAGACTTTCCACTGGGAGGGAAGCCCAGAGGATGAAGGCCCTTCTCCTAGACCACACATAGAAGGGTCCTGCCAGCTTTTGGTCTGGCCTCTCCTTCTTTCCAAGGTTAGAGAACACCCTGCTCTTCCCTAATTGATGCATTTTTTTCCCTTCAGACATGTTCATATGTTGAAACTGGCTACTGCTATGGTCTTCAAGGCCTAGAAGCCCAATCTTATCCCTCAGATAGCTGGCTCTGCATACCTGACCTCTGATTATTCATGCTGACTCTCAAAGGTAAACCTTACTGACCTCATTTCTTAGTTCTGGGTGGGACTACTGCACTGCAGCCCTTTTAATACGCATAGTCAGCCCAGATTTTACTCTCCTAGGTCTCCCCTTAGGAAGAATGATCACTGGAAAAGGGTTGAAGAGACTTCCAGCTTTCTCATTATAGAAGAGTAGCATTTGAAGCTCAGAGTAGAACAATGGCAGACTGGAGGCCAGCCACAACTGTGTTGCCATGACTAACAGCCCACCTTCAGTATTCCAGACATTATATCTGAAGCCCCCCCTCCTTTTTTTTTTTTTAACCAGATTTCTTTTGCTTAGTTTCATCTTCTGTTTTGTTTCCTCCTTCTGTCCCGAACTTTTGGCTCCCATTTCCCACCCAGCCAAAATTGGGGTCCTCTGGTGTGTGCCCCTTTCCCATGGGAGGTGCATTTTCCTACAGATGTTTGGGTGTACTTAGACTTGCAAAAGCAGGTCACACAATCCTCAGCTCCACGTGAGTGAGCCACAATGTGTGGCAGGAGGGGCAGTGTTCATCTACTCATTCCACAAAGTGTCGTTGTACATCTACTACCATGTCTCAGGCACTGTTCTAGGTGCCACATATGGGAGCAGACAAACTGGCAAAGAAGTGCCCTGTGAGGTGCCATCACAGTGAGTGGGAGGGTGGAGGTGGAGAAAGACTGCAAATGTAAAATACTTTTGAGGAGAAGTAAATTCTGGGAAGACAGTAAAACACAGTAATAGGATTAGGAGTGACTCGGAGCAAGGGACACCTGGGGGATTAATGACTTGACTGTTGAGGAAAGCCTTTGTGAGAAGGAGATCTTGGGGCTGAGACATGGACGATACGAAGAGGGGGGTCTTGCAAAGATCTAGAGAAGAGGGTCCCAGGGAGAAGGAAACGCCAGAGCCAAGAACCTGAGACAGAACCAAGCTCGTCTGGTTCAAAGGACCAAAAGGAGGTCAGAGTGGCTGGGGCAATTCGTGGGAGGAAGAGAGAGATAAGAGATCAGAGAAATAGGTTGGACCGGATCCCAGGTGGGCCCTGGAGGATTACGACACAGACCATCCTCCTTGTCTTCTACGAGCTGCAACAACCATATATTTCAGATAGTCAGGGACAGTCTTGGTTTCAAATATTACTTCCTGTTACCTACTGAGTAAACTTCTAGTTAGAGCACGTGTGCTAAAGTTTAGGTTTGCAAATATGATCATTGTACGTTTGGCACTGTTTCCTGAATAACAGGTGGACCATCTTTAGGCAGATTATTCCATATACAGGATGGATAGTGGACTCAAGGTGAATAGTGAAGAGGAGGAAGTGGAGACCTCCTGGATATCTGAGGGGAAGTTAGCGCACAGACTGAGAGAGGAGCAGGAGAGGTGCTGGAAATGTAAAACTCCTGCGTCCCTATGTAGATGCATACTGATTAAGTGCTTATTGACTACCTGCTCTTATAAAATCGTAATGCTGGGTTAGTGATAATGCACTGAGACTGGGGGTTGGCCTATGAACAGAAGGCTGAACAGGGATGCCCCAGTTGGCAAGCAGGTACTTCATCAATTTTAAATGGGTTGGCAAACACCCTCTATTGCATGTGCCTGGCATTTACCTGGGCGGGTCCTTGGTAAACTAGATAGACCACTACCTATATTCTCAGTCAGCCAGTCAGTCAGGTGAGAGTTATTTGATTGCTCACTCTCTTTAGAATGTTACAGTGGGGACTTTTTTCCAGGATCAGACTAGCCCAACGCAGGATTGAAAATACTTAGATGTTTATGTTCTACCTTCTCATACTGAGTTGCACAAACTTTACTTCCCTTCCATGACAACCGGCTGTTGAAACAAGGCTTATAGCAGTCTTTTAATATCTATGATATAAATTTAAGTCACTTTTCCTACAGCTTCATACATTCGATCCTTTTTAAAGAACTGTGGAATGCTAGGTTAGATCCCATATTAAAGACGTTGCACAAAATGGCTCTTTGAAATCCTGGTAAGCAAGGCATCCACCATATTCTAGGAGCTTTTTAGCAAGTTGGTCTAAATAGGGATACAAGACGTCCTGGTGTGAGGGTAAAGAGGAATAAGAAATTAAAATTTCTCTCATACACATCTTTAACATCATATGAAATGAAAAAGAAATGAAATTTCAAGTAAGTATTTCAGGATCTTGCTAAGCTACCATTCAGCCCCCCAGAGGTTGCTTGTTAACTTACTTTTGGAACCTTCAGAAGTAGAGGTCTATCTGTGAGGGAAATGCTAACTCTTTTTCATACCATCTCCATTTCCTTTATGGAATCATGCCTGCGCACTCTCCCTTGATCCATGAGAAAATTCCTCCCATGCTCTGCTTCACAACCTGATAGCCCATTTTTGTTTATTATCCAATTTATTCCCTCCCACGGCAGCACTTTTTGCCCAGATAATCTCCCCATTAACTCTTTGTACTGAACTCTTAGTCCCTCAGTGTAGCCATGTACAGATCCCCTTTTATCCTAGATTGAGTTCTCATCTATTCCTTCTATTTCCTAACTGTAACTGTAACTTGCCCTAGTTCCCAAATACCACATCTCCCGCCCTACTGCATTCTCTGGCAAGAATGTTACCCTCTTTGCCTTTTCTGGAGGTCTCTCAAAGATTACACCAACATTTTTGATGCCCTGTAATACTTGCAGGTCATAGGATGCTTATAGTTTTCCATTTTTCAAACTCTAGAAGTTTGAAACTCTAGAAGTTTCCATTTAGCAAACTCTAGAAGTTTCTTTAAATTATGTTTTATCTTTTTCTGCAAACCTCTAACAATCTAGACATTTTTGGATGATTTAATCTCCTGCTTCATGTTTTCCCTTTTCAATGCATTCCTCCACTATCATCAGTCAGACATGAGTATTTTTAAGGAAACTTCAATGTATTCTGCTTTTAATTGGGTTTATGACTTGGAAGTAGTCCCTTCAATTCTAGACCTCAGTTGAGCCTGGAATTTTTTCCCTAATTTGGTAGATTGGTAGGAAATAATAAGAATTAATGACCCAATTAGTAAATAAGTATCAGATGACTTCAGGTTTTACAATCTAAACTTTAAATATGAAACTAAGAGAGCTTGTACTAGTGGAGAACAAACAGAGCTTCATGAAACAGGAAGGTTTTGAGCTGAGTCTTAAGGAAGTACAGACCTTGGAGAATGAGATAAGAGGGAACAAACATTTCCAGCAGGGGTAACAACTTGGTCAAAGCAGGAAGAAAGGGAAGTGCAGATTATCTTCATGGAGTGGTAGGTTTATCAGCTTAGATGGGTTTGGGAAAGAAGAAGTAAAACAGGGATCTGGGGAAAAGATACTATTATTAGTCAGAATGCTTGGCTCCAAATGATAGAATCCTAAGTGACACTAAACACTAAGTGGGAAACACATGAGCTCACATTGCTATTCTGTGAAGGGCAAGAGAAAGGCTAGCCTCCAGTACAACTAGAATTGATACTAGCATACCCTATTCTCTCTATTGCACAAGGCCAAACCATGGCCATTGGGAGCTCCAAGATTCATGGTGCCCAACTTGGCTTCTAGGAAGAAAATGGCTCTTTCCCTCTCCTCTCAATTGGAAAAATATCCAAAGTAAGAAAGAACTCAAATGGCATGGCTTGGTTCACCTATCTACTCTGGTAGCCAAAGAGAGATACCATGATTGTCAGTCCTCAATATAGTCCCATCATTGGAATGGGGATAATAAGCAAATCATCAGAATAAATGAATATATACGTATATGAGACAAGGCAGGAGAGAGAGCTAGGCCAGACCAAATGATAATTCCCCACTACATACAGTTTGGAACCTATCTACTCTATCTGTAGAATTTGTCCTAAAGGTACAGGAAAGCCACTGATGTTTCCTAACCAAGTGAGAGGTGTAGTGAAAAAAAGTAAAAGATACTGGGGAAGATAAATCTTTTGACAGAATAAGGAATGGGTTACTTGGGAAAGATTGAAATGCCTTAGTGTGATTTCTTACATACAATAAGAACACAAGCCTTTGGGGGTACTGAAGACAGGAAAATAACTTAGATTGTTCAATAGCCTGGGGAGAAATAATAAAGAATCTATATTTGTGTGGAAGTAAAAGAGATGGTTTAGAGAAAGATTGAACAGATTGTGATAATTTACTAGAGAGAGAACTAGGAAGAGGAGAACCCAATGAAGTGAAAATCCGCCTTTATTAAATGTTTACTCCGTGTTAGGCCCTGTATGTAAGTAATATATGTCATTGGTTACAGTCTGCAACTATTTGACATAAGGAATGTCATGCCCATATTACAAAGGAGAATGTTGAGCTCAACAAGTTCACACTGCTTACAAGTGTTTGAGTTGGGATTCAAGTTCACTTCTTCGTTCTGTTCGACACCAAAACTCATGCTTTTTAATTATTACGGTATAGTAGGTATGAGCTTAGATGGCCAGGAAGAAGGTAGCAGAACTCATCCAGAGGTGGCATGGGCTCCTTTTAGATTTGTTGAGTTTGAGGAAATGGTAGAATAAGCAACAGGTAGTGTACTAAGGCACTGATGTCTAGGACCTGGATAAGGGCATTTTGGTGCCATTTGCTAAGACTAGAGTCTACTGTGATCAAAGGGAGAAACTTTAGGGATCAAACAACAGTGGTTCTTTGGTACTGATAGCAAGAAAATGAAAAGTCAAAGGATGATGCTTAACAAGTGTTGAAATCAGAATTGACAGGGCCTGGCAATGGATTTGGATGTGGGGAGCAAAGGAAAGCTTGATTATGGGGAGAGTAATTCATAACTATGCTAACTTTTGAATTGTTTCTTTGCATAATTAAACACGAACTATATAAAAATAGCCCAAATTAACTGCAAAACATGGAAGCCCAGAGGCAGAAAACACATTTAAAGGCAAAAAACTGCACTGCTCTAATTCTGAAATGAAAATTCAAGTTTCTGAGTCATCACGAGACATTGTATTTATATACTGTGTCCACTGGACTAAACTGCAAAGAGGCGATCGAGACCTCAAAGCTCTGGTCTGCCTGATGAAAGGACACAGAAACCAGAGCAGCGAAAGGCAGAGCCTGGTGACAATCCAGGCATCTATTTGTCAGACTACTTTTTCCCATCTACATGGGCATAAATACTTTGCAGGGCAGGGACAGAAGATGGTGGTGAAAAAAAGGGAGAAGGAATTCTCTACGACCACAGTAGAAGAGAATGGCAAGTTTCAGGGGTGACCTGAAGCACTGCTGTAGAAAACAGTGAGGAAAAACATTTTTTTTCAGAAATATTTTCAAGGAGAAAACAAATCATCTCAGGCTGACTAGAATTTCATTTTCCATATATTTCTGTGGAGTATTAGTTTCTCTGAGGCAGGGGCTATGTTGAAGATTCTATAGCTATTATAGACTCAAAGGGCTTCAAGGTAATATCTAATAGTTGTTCCCAAACTCTGGAAGGAATTAGAACCACCTAGGAAGCATGTTAAAATGACAGGTATTGATTTCAACAATCCCTTCTATATGTAGTAGCAGACATACTTCTAAAGTAAGAAACTTTGTTCTATATATAATTATTTTTGTTGTTGTTGCTTTTTAATTTCACCATGACATAGATTCTAATTTAAGGTGCTACGAATCATTACTATCACTATTTTGTCTTCTGCTTAGATATACCCAATTTGGCCAATATGAACCTCTTCAAGCTGACTGTTCTTTTGACAGGTCCCTATTGCCTTCCAGCACAGTTTTGTTGTTGTTGTTGTTGTTGTTGTTTGTTTTTTTGTGTGTTTTTTTTTTTTTTTTTGCTTTCTGGCATAACAAGCTATTCCAGAATCAACATGTATTTTATCTGCCTGTCCCTAGGACCCGCCATTCCTTCAGGAGCCCTGGCTCCTTTTAGTGTGAAATGTTATTTAAAAACCAGGATCTGGAGACTAGATGTGCTTATTGCTACTATGATAATAGAGTTCAGAGTCATATCCTCAATTCAAATCCAGTGCTGTAAGGTATGTCCTTAGATTTCCTTATTCCATATTTGTTTCTCAATATGTGAGAAATCTGGTATTCAAAAATGTCAATAGATGTGTTCAGTTTTCTGTGTCCTACAATATAGAAAGAAATTGTTTCAGAATTCCTATTCCAATTGCAATAGCAACACCAACAAAAAACCTACTCAGTAAGTTCAAAATTTCTTTGCAATTCATTTTGTCCTTAGATTATATTCCAATAAAGATGCACAGAGTGTCACGTAGATGCTTGATGCCCACTATCATCTAAATATCGAGATATGGGGAAACAGACAGATCCAGATGGTGGGCATTCTGCAAAACAAGTGGCCTGGGCTCCTCAAAAATGTCAGTTCATGAATGACAAATAACAGTGTGGAATTTTCTAAACAAAAGGATGCTAAAGAGACATAAAAACAAAATAAAATGCAAGATCTTGGATTGGATCATCAAAGAAAAACCATAAGGATATTTTTTGTGGCAATTAAAGACATTTACGTGTAGACTGTATACTTGATAATTTAATTGCATCAATGTCAGTTAAATTCCTTGGGCGTGATAATGGTATTGTTGTTATAGACGATCTTTGTTCTTAGGAGCTAAGTAGTGATATGTTTAGGGATGAAATGATGCCTGTAACTGACTTTCAAATGGAGAAAGAGAAGAACTATCAAGTAAATGTGGCAAACTGTGAACTGACTTGCAAATGCAGAGAGGAAAAGAGAGAACAAGAGCAAGAGATCTATGAAGTAATCATGGAAAAATTAACAATAAGTTAATCTAGTAAAAGGTAAATGGGGGTTTGTTGCATGATTCTTTCAACATTTTGATGAGTTTAGTCCTTTTTTTTCAAAATAGAATTGGGGATAATGCAGAAATCTAAGTCCCACCCCAAAAGATTTTGATGATTCTCGTCTTGGGAAAGGTCAGGAAATGTACATTTTATTAAGGGGGTTTCTGATACAGATAAGACAGCTCTTTAAGAAAGGCTGAGCAGATTCTCGTCCTTTTATAGATGTGGAACCCAACACCAAAGATTTCCTAAGGTCACACATCCCTGTCGGGTGGGGCAAAGTCAAGACTAAAACTTTTTTCTCCTAGGAATCAGTGATTCTAGATCAGTCAAACCAGAAAAAATTAGTGGGTACTCAATAACTCTTTAATAATTGCTGGATATAATCACAAATGGTAGGGTAGAGAAAAGGAAAAAGAATTGAGTCAGTGCTCCCATATTCTGACCCAGGCACTTTCAGATACTTTCACTGTTATCATCTTTCCAAGAAACCAAAGTGTAGATAGATAACCTACTTTTTATGTAAAAAGAAACTGAGACTTATAGGGTAAGCAATTGTGAGGTCAAACTGCCTAGATTTAAGTCCAAGTTCTCTAATTGACTGACACTAGGGAAAGTATTTAATTCTTTTACCCTTTAGTGTAACCCCCTGTAAAATATGTGTTTAAAAATTATTTTTATGCCCCAGCATTATTATAAGGATTCAATAAAATAGTCATGTATGGCACTTGACACAAGGCTCACACTGAGTAAAAATAAGCGATTAATAAATGTGAACCATTCATGACAGAAACGATGATAGAGCTAGTAAATGGTAAATGTTCTCGTTAAGGTGTATCGCTTAAGACAAAAGGAGAAAGAATCTTCTCTGTGTTTAGTTAAATGTAATAGTGTCCAGCATATAAATTCATTTGACATCCTTTTACTCTTTCTTTCCTCCTTTTCTCTTTGCCTCTCTTCCTCATTCCTAAAACAGACTGAAATTTTAACTCTGCCTTAGGATAGCAAGATCTATGTACAGGATACTGAAGATTCATTGTCAAGGCAACGGTTGGCAAACTATTGCCCCTGGTCCAGCTGTTTATTTTTGTAAGTGAAGTTTTGTTGGAACACAGCCACACATTTGTCTACACATCGTCTATGGAAGCTTTCATACTATAATGGCGGGCAGAGTTGAGTAATTGTGACAGAGACTATAGAGCCCTCTGACATTTGAACCTTTTGACCCTAGGGACAGTCAAAAATGTGAAAATATTTCTAACCTGGCCCTATATCAAAAAAGAATGATCCCTGGTCTAGTGTATGAAAATGCTGGGAAAAGGATCAGAGCAACTTTAAAAACAGGGGAAAACTAGAAGTCAGGTTGAGAGTCACTGGTCTGACAAATAGTAAGCAGTCCAGTTCATGGCAGCTGCCATTATTATAGATAAAGGAAACAAACAAACAAATAAAAAAAATAAAGACCAACATTTGAAAGGGCTCACAAAAGTCCTGCTTATGTTTCCTCATGCAATATTCACTCCGTGAAGCAAAAGTCATCCAAGTTCCATCAATGGAAACTGGAAACACAGAGAAATCAAGAAACCCACTCAAGGACACATGAATTTGAGGAATTCAGACTTAAGTTTGACAAACACCATCCACATCGTGTCCTCCTCTGAGTTACCCTGCTACTTTCACCACATTTTAGGCTTCAGAGGATTGAAACTCAGATTTTACATCTGTGGTGCTCTCAGTGAAGGCCTTTAAAATGATTTTGAAAGGGAAGCCTCCAGGAAAATCAACCTCTCTTCCAAAGGGTGGGTCTTGGGCAGCCCTAATATTGCTGTTTTAAATTCTGTCGCACAGGCTTTCTGAAAGGTTAAAACACTGTGGTTGATCCTCTTAGAGTCACCAACTACCAATGCCCCCAATTCAAAAGCAGCTTTAGATTCCAATCAGAGCGAAGGAGTCCTATGTTGGTACACACGCAAAAACACGTTGTTGCCATTTATTTTCTTTCCAGAAAGTCAAGCAACTGAAACATTTGTTTTGCGATCGTTGGGGATTTTTTTTTTTTCCTTTCTTCCTTCTTTTTCTTTTATTTTTTTAAAAAGAGAATTCTGTTTTCCCCAATAGAACCTAGAGTGAATTACTATGTTGTACACCTGAAAGTAATGTAATGTTGTATGCCAACTATACTTTAAAAGAAAAAAAATTTTAAAAGGATCTACTCAGAATGAACTTAGATTCTGTCACCAAAAAGTCCATTATAATCCATGAGTTATTAAATTCTTTCAAAGCTAAAATTATTGTGATTCTATTTTGGGGAAGCAAGCGGCTTAGGAGAGTAGAGGAAGAGGAGAAGCATGATATATCAATTTTCTTGAAATACTCTGCCCTCTACTTTTCCATTCAGTTTTCCAAATTTATATAGAGACATAAGTATGAAAGAGATATTACAAAAAATGAATACAAGTAGCGTGATCAATGGCCCCAGTGTTGGGTAATAATCTATGGTGAGAGAGATATATGAACGTAGAGTACACAAACTTCCCGTAAAGGGTCCGCACATCTCAGCAACAGGCAGTGATTGCTGACATTGGAGAAAGCTTAGGAGCCAGGTCTTCTGGTTTTCCAAGACAATCAAGAAATATACTTTTAGATGAATTTTTAAATTTTGGCTTAGCTTATTAAATGGCTATTATCAAAAAGACAAGAGCTAACAAGTGCCAGTTGACATGGAGAAAGGGGGACTCTGGTGCCCTGTCGGTGGGAATGTAAGTTGGTGCAGCGACTTTGAAATAGAGTATGGAGGTTCCTCGAAAATTAAAAATAGAATACTCATAGGATCCAACAATCTTGCTTCTGGGTATTCATCTGAAGAAGATGAAATCAGGATCTTGAAAGGTTGTCTGTACTCCCACATTCATTGCAGCACTATCCCAATAGCCATGATATGGAAACAATCTAAGTGTTGAAAGATAAAGAAAACATGGTACATAAAAATAAAATGGAATATTATTTAGTCATAAAAATAAGGAAATCTTGCCACTTGCTACAACATGAAGACATTATGGGAGCGAAATAAGTCAGACAAAGACAAATACTGTATGATATTTCTTCCATGTGGAATCTGAAAAAAACAAACTTGTAGAAACATAAAGTAGATTGGTGTTGGACAGGTTTTTGGGAAAATAGGGAATGGGAGAAGGTGGTCAAAGGGTACAAACTTTCAGATATACGATGAGCAAGTTCTGGGGATCTAATGTATAGCATGGTGACTATAGTTAACAATGTTGTATTTTATATTTGAAAGTTACTGAGAGTAGGTCTTAAAATTTCTCACCATAAAAAAAAAAGATAACTATGTAAGGTGATGGATGTTAAGTACTCTTCTTGTGATAATCATTTTGCAATATATTATACACCTTAAACTTACACAATGGTATGTATCACTAATATCTCAATGAAGCTGAAAAAAATTTGGCTCATCTTTATATGAAATATAATTTGGCCCCATAAATAAAATAAAAGACAAGCAAACAAAAGACTCATGTAGGCTAGATTTGGTTTTTACTCTTAGATCATGATTTTGTACTACTCAACGTAAGTAACTGACCTGGGAGGTCTGTTTTTCTTTATCAGTCTCTGGGAAGTTTGCTTATGGTAAGTCTATTCTCAGTACTCTGATACCATCTCATGTTCTCATAGAGTCAAATCTCTTGAGTGTCAAAGACTACCCATTCCTGTTCTTACAATAAACATAATGTTACAAAATAGTTTTTCTGGCAACTAGTCAGCTGGCCTTTTTTCCACTTGGTGGTATATTCTTTCAACCTATACCAGTGCACAAACGATAGGCAGAAATGAGATGGTAGACATTTTGTTTTCTACTGTATGGTTCAGCACCAGACAAGATGCTTTTATAGCAGGTTCCTATAAAAAAGGCACAGAAGAGCTACCAGGTAGTGATTTTCCACCTCTTTCCAAACTCCCAGTTATCAAGAGGCAAACACTTCCACAAACTTGTTGCAAAATCAAATGAAAATAAACCAAGACCACATAATCCCAGCAGTGGTAAAAACGGGTCTTGTATAAATATGAAGTTTGGGTGTATTTGAATCTATAGGATTTCCACAATTCTCTGTACTTTATATTCTCTGTAAATGTAGTCAGCGAGAGAACATTTCTGGGTAAGTAGCTGGACTTTGTTCTCCATAAATACCCCTAATATTTTAGAAAGTAGCTTTAGCCACCACAGGCTTAACCCAGGTACAGGGGCAGAGTTTAAGGAGCAAGCCGATCTGGTTCTGAGCGGCCTTGGGAAATACAGCCTGATCCTCCATCATCCAGTAAAAGATCAAATTACGCACACATTTCAAAGCTGCAAATTGTAACGATGGTCAGAGATCGGACAGTTTCCAGGGGAAACAGCCTGCCTCTTTCTTCCTTTTCCAGGTAATCATAAGAAGTCTAATTTATCCAACCATTCTCACGTCTTTCGTTTTTATATTATATTACTGTTTGAAAATGCTTTTATGTTGATCCTCAAAATGCCCTGGAAAGGTAGACAAGTCAGATATTGTTAAGCATCATTTATCGTGGAGGACACAAAAACTTAGTAATATGGGTGACATTACCAAGTTTACTAGTAAAACCTGAGTGATTTTTCTTCAATATCTGGAGAATCATTGGTCTATACAATACTCCAATTCTACTGAGGCCATCAAATTTTAAACTTGATTCACATTTCCCTTTCACCTTTGACCTCCATATTATGTAAATAGTCAAATAATTGCAGAAAAATATTGTTCACTAATTCATAAACAGCCTGTGCTAGACACTTTAATGGCATTACAATATATAAAACTTGGCTTCAGATCTCAAGGGAGGGACAAGTTGGATTTTAAAGAAAGGAATCATACGCAACTACCAGAAAATAGAGGTAAAACTAAAGTTAATAGGTCTCCTAGCCTGAGTCGAGCACAGAGCTAAGTACTTTACACATACTATCTGATTTAATCCTTGGAACAACTCTCCAAGGCAACTGTGATTATCCCTCTGACAGTGGAGGAAACTATTAAGTAACTTGCCCAAGGTCACAGCTGGCTAAAGCCAGAGCTGGGATCCAACCACACTTCTGCCAGGTGTCAAAGTCCTGGAGAGTTTCACCCAGCTATTCTGACTCCCTGAACACACACAGGCACCCATTGTGTTGGGTACTGAATACTTCAGTGCCCAGGGAATTGTAGAAGGTGGGCACCCTCAGAGAAGGGCAGGGTCAGAGAAGTGAGTGTTAAGTTGAAACTTGAAAGAAATGGTGAGCGTGGATTGGTGCAGGGCCAGTGGTGGTGAGGAGGGCAGGAGTGGGTTGGTAAAGCATGAATAGTGGGTGGGTGATTGGTTAGAGCTGAGCTCAGAACTCAGATGGTTTACCTGGCTGGAGAGTATTCATTAGCACAGTGTGTTCTTGGAGCTGGATTTAAAACTGTGCCTCTTTGTTTTGAAGGGCAATTTGTTGCTTTTGCCAAATGCCCCAGCTTCCTCAGTTCAGGTACTCCTTGGAATGGATGAAAAGTCAGATTTTGCAGCATTCGTGGGAGAAAAAGAAAGGGGCTCCCTGGAGTAAAGAAGAATGGGTTGCACCTTGCTTTTCATTAGGGGAGGATGAAGGACAGGTTAAGAGGCCTCTGGAGGATGTTATGCACACTTGTTTCACAACACAGGGCTTTGCACAAGTTCCTGAAAAAATGATTCAAATTTCAAACCTATCAAAATCGTGGCCCACAAATGTACTTACTTTACTTGATCTGCATATTATGAAAAGCATGAACATGGATTGCTGGACTCCATGTTCTCTGTTATTTGCTCTGTATTGCGGAGCTGCAGCTGGTGCTGGGAGGTGATGCCAGGAGCTTTGGGAAATATATTAGCCAGAGTCAACCTTGGGAACTCTCGATGGCCCCAGACTGAGGAGACCTCATTGCCTGGAGGACCCTGCCCCTCTCAGCCATTCCCAAAGGGACTCCACTCTTATATAGAATGGTAGAACTTGTGCTTTTGTCATCATCCTCACTACAGGGTAACAGCTTCTCACCAGCAAACTTTGTGCTGTTGGAGACCTGGGAACTCTGGGGGAGGACTCACACCAGCTTAGAAAGGCCTACAGTTACATAACCGATCTTTTTGTCTCGTGGAAGAGCGTGGTTTAGGAAATAGAATAGGCTACAGTTTTTTATTGTGTCACCTAACTCTCCTGAATGGGTGTGTCTGATGGCTGTTCAGGTGGCTGTTCATCTGATCGCCACCACCATCTACTTAGAAAAGGGCGTTTGGAACCAGGACACTCAGGCCAGGATGCCAATTGAATGGCTGATATCCAAAGTCAGGACCAAATGCCAGTAGGGGTCCCTATGGGAGGCAGCCCAGGGCACAGAAAGCCAGAGTCCTCCAGGAAACAGCAAGATTCAAATACCGGAAGTACATAAATAAAAGACATTAAAATCAATCAATCAATCAATCAATCAGATGATAAATTTCCCAAAAGTTTGTCAGCCTCACTAACAATAAAAATTGAAATAATAAAGCATTATTTAAAAAAAAAAAAAACCTCTCAGTCTGGCACAGATTTAAGAAGTTTGATAATACCCAGTCTTAAAGCTGGTGTGGGGAGATAGAACTTGCATTCACTATCCGTGGGCTGTACGTTGAAACAAACTTTTTGGAGAGTTTTTGTAGAACTATATGTGATACACATACAATTTGACCCAGCTATTCTGTTTTGGGGAAATTTTCTGACAGATACACAAGTGCACAAAGATACTGTGCCAGAAAGTTCAGTGGAGTGTTTTTATAATAGGAAAAATCTGGAAACAATTTAGATGTCCATGAACAGGAAATAGCACAGAAACATTTTAAAAGACGTCAAAATAATATTAAGTCAAAAGGTACAAACTTCCAGTTATAAGATAAATATGTCCTGGGAATGCCATGTACAGCATGATGACTATAGTTAGCGACACTGTTTTGTATATTTGCAAGTGGCTGAGAGAGTAGATCGTGAAAGTTTTCAACACAACAAGAAAAACTGTAACAATGTGTGGTGATGGATGTTAACTAGACTTATTGTGGTGACCATTTCACAATATATACATATATGAAATTATTATGTTGTACACCTAAAATTAATGCAATGTCATATGTCCACTGCACTTCAATTAAAGATAATAATAATATTAAGTCAAAAAAGCAAGTAATAGAATAGTGAGTGTAGCATGAGCTTTTTTGAATAAAACAACAAGGATATAGGCATCCATATATGTCTCTCACCCCCTCTACATATGTCTATGTATGCTTCTCCACACAGAAAACGTATCTGAACAAAGGCACATGCAACAGTTAATAATGATTGCTGCTGAGAATGAGAGTGAGAAGACCAGCATGATAAGGGGCCTTCTGAGTTTTATTTTATCAACTTATGTACAATTTGAATGTTTTTAATAGTCACTGTTATTTTTTTAATAATTAAAACAATATGTAAAATGAACTCATAAAGGAGTTAAATAAACAAAAATAATTCTATATTAAGATCATCAAGTTCTATCACAATCAAGTCCAAAGCCTCAAAGATACAATCATAAATAGTATGATTATGTTAATAATTGCAAAATTAGGTAACTAATCTTACATGAATAATAATACACACTTAGATAGCCCTTCTTTGTGCTGGACACTGTTTTTAAGCATGTTCCCTACAGTAGCTCATTTAAGCCTTATTACAATAATCCTATGAAGTGGTTGTTATTCATACCACCATTTCAGTGAAGAGGAACCGACGCATAAAGAGGTTAGATGATTCCAGGACACACAGGTAGTAAATAGTTGAGCAGACAGGGCAAAGGAAGTCTTGAGTTTCTGCTCTTGACCTTTATCCTATCCTGTCCTATCCCTAGGTAAGATGGAAGGCCTCCAAGTTCAAAGCTGAGCTGAGGACTGATCTAGAACCAACAAGTAAGAGCAAAGAAGTTGTTCTTGAGTGTGCCCTGATGACCTTTACCAGTCACTGGGGACCTGGTGGTATACGAATTGAACTGCCGCGAAAAGCCAAAGACATAATATTTCTGCCCATATGAGTTCAGCAAACTTGAGTGTTGTATCAGTTAGAGTTAGGAGGAACTGTGTATAATAGGAACCCAATAAATTATTATTTAAATAACCTAAAGAAAGACTTTTATTTTTTTTTTGCTGTATATAAGAAACGCAGAGCTAATTTGGTAGCTATATGAAATTAGGGACCAACACTCCTTCTAGCTCTCCACCCACTATGCCTTGCTTGCGGCCTTCATTTGTGGTCAAGATGACTATTGGAGCTTCAGCCATAGCATCCTTATTTCAAGGAGAAAGGGACAGAAAGAAGGGACAACAAGAGTGCATACTAATATGTTTCTTAAAAGCTGTGGTTCCCATTGTATGTCATTGCTGAGAATGTAGTCATTTGTTTACAGCTGGCTGTAGGGAAAATTAGTTTTATTCTAGACAGTAATTGGTCTGGATAACAATTTTGGGTTTTGTTACTAAGGAAGAAAGGGAGAATGGATATTAGGGGAGGCACGTACCAGTTCTGTGAAAAATAATCCATTCCTGTGTGTTGGGGAGGACAGGGTTCTGCTCCTATAGTTTCAAAATGCTGGAGGCCATTCTGCCAATGACTTTGATGTGAGTAGCTGACCAAGGGGCATTTTGAGGACACGGGGCACCTAAGGGTGCAAGTAGCTGAATAGGTGCTAAGCAGGCATAAAGGACTCTCAGAATGGATGGAAGGTCTCAGAAAGTAAGTTCCACCCCTGAGAAGGGTCAGACTTGAACTTTGACAAT
Source organism: Rhinolophus hipposideros (assembly GCF_964194185.1). NCBI lineage: Eukaryota > Metazoa > Chordata > Mammalia > Chiroptera > Rhinolophidae > Rhinolophus > Rhinolophus hipposideros. Next base: position 14,438,147 of record NC_138059.1, on the reverse strand, counting down.
GTTACTGAATTTGGGCCTTTTCTACTTGAAGGCTTCTATACACAGTGTTGACAGGAGCTTTTAACTTCTCATCTTTGGATAAAAGAAGGAATGCTCTAGGGCTCACCCAACACTTCCATGTAGTAAGGAACTGGAGGGTTATTTTCTGAAGTCAACGCTTTGTTTGTTATCACTCTCCCCCTTTGGACTAATAGAGGAATGAACTTCTTAACTCAGAGGGATGTACCTGGGGAATTGAGGGAAAAACAGAATGGGCTTATAGAACAAGAAGTAAAGTTCTGCTAAATATTTCAGAATCACAGCAAGGCAGACAGACTGTAATGGGCTCTAATTGGCACCTGCATAAGCTGTAACATCTTTACTTTCAGCTAAGTGGCACTTTGGGAAGGTGAGAAATTATTTTCTGCCTTAGAAAACCCAAAAGAAAATCCAGCAACTCACACTTTAATGAAAACAAAATAAAACCAGCTAAGGTCCCAGCCATCACAAAGGAGGGGATAGCTGCAAGAAAGAGTCAGAGAGGAAATCGGGTATACAATGATTTAAAGCAAGGGTCAGTGACCGATGGCCCAGGGCCCAAATCTGGCCCCTCCCCTGCTGGTGGATGATCTTTTTATGGCTAAGAAGGGCTTTTACTTTTTTAAATCGTTGAAAAAACCAGAAGAAGAATATTTAGAGACACAGGAAAATTACATGAAATTCAAATTTCAGTGTCCGTAAATAAAGTTTAATGGGAACACAGCCCTTCCCGTTGATTTATGCACGCTCTGTGGCTGTTTTTATGCTATAACAGCAGAATTGAGAATAGTTGCAAGAGACTACATGACTTGCAAAGCCCAAAATATTTACTCTCTGGCCCTTTAGAGAAAAATTTTGCTAAATCCTGATTTAAAGTACCGAGACACGCATGCCTCCATCCTCATCACTTATACGTTGTATGAGTTCAAAAAATGTATATACTTTTTGAATTTCAGTTTTCTCATTGTTCAGATGTGAATAACAATGATCTATTTCACGGATTGTTATGAGGATTAAATAAGATATCTCATGTAAAACACTTATCTGGAACATGGCACATTGTCAATAAATGATAGTTATTTTGTTATTTATTGTTGTGATGGCTAACTTTTAATTCTCATTTAAGACTCAGCTTGCTTCTGGAGCTTTCTTTGAACCCCTCACGTTGGTTGAAGTGTATTTCTTCTGTGTTCTCATAATACCCAGTACTTATATCCGTCATGACTTACCATCTTATTTTATAATTATGTTTCTGTGCCTGGTTCTGCCTATGAGCCATGAGGTTCTTGAGTAAAGGGGTCATGACTTATTGGTATTTGTGTTTCCAATGGCTGTCACAGTAAACACAATATAGTAGTGGTGGAATTTTACGGGATGCCACAGCCAGGTTGTTTCTTCCTAATACTGAATTCCAGAATCAGGCACACCTACCCACTCAATCACAGGAACTATTGGGCCAAGAGAGCCACCCCCACCCCACCCCCACCTCAGAAGCTGAGCTGACCCAATAGCTCTTTAAGAATGGAGTTGTCCCATTCCTTCTCCCAAACTTCTCATTTAGGTAAATCACTTCTCTTATGGGGAGGAATGATTAAGAAGGTGGGGGAGGAAGCCAGGACATTACTCTAGTGGGGCTCCCCTCTGTGGAAGGAGGATAATGTTGCCCCTCAGTAAGTGGCTGCTCTTTGTGTGAAAGCCAAATGAATGATTCCCATGTGATGGTGCTCTAGATTTTTTCACTGTCTCCCCTGTGCTCTAGAAATTTATCTTACTTGCCGTATGAAAATCAATTGCATCCTTTGGGCAGTCGTCTATGCTATGAAGGGCTTCCTGTCCTCTAATATGTTCCCCAGATGTATCTGCTCAAACACCAGAGCTTTGCCCAATATAGTGTATGTGTGTATGAATACACACAGAGACACATAAAAAAAGCTTTGACCCATACCGTGTGTGTATATGTTATCCACAGTATATATATATATATATATATATATATATATATATATATATATATATACTCATATATATATTCTAATATATTATATATATATATATTTGCAAGAGACTACATGACTTGAAAAGCCCAAAGCATATATCCATATACTTCTTAATTTTTTTAACCTTCATGATATCTTTTAAAAACAAATGAAGGGAATCCTCTAGATTCTTATGTTCAGATTTTTTTAGTTTGATTCAACAAATCTGTGCTGCAAATCCTACCGCAGTATAAGTGCTGGACTCTGACCAGGCCATGTAGAATTAAAAGCTTAATGTTGGTCTTTTTCCACGGATGGTTCTTATGTCCAGGGGGCATTCTTGTAAGACAATAAGAGCAGTAAGGAAAGGGATAGGAGTGTTATATTAGAAGAAATGGCTAAATTAGGGAGACTCAGAAAAGATTTCGCACACTAAATGATGTCTGAAAACAGTTTTGAAGGAAAAATTAAGAGTGATATCTTGAGACAAGGCGGGGACAGACATTCCTCACAAAATAAATAGATTGTTAGTGGTATGGAAGCAAGAAATGGACAGGTGAGTTCTGGCCATTTCAGGTTACATGGCCTGGGGTGGCATTAAATTCTAAGTGTAGTGGTGATCAGAATGTCTAAAGGGATAGACCTGCCATGTTCTGCATCTCCATCTTCTACCTCTGTGTCTTATGCACACTCGTGGGAATGCTGCTTCCTTCTTTTATCTACCATTTGTAACAAAGGGTGGGCTGAGGAGAGAACCGCTTTCCTCATGGCTCATATTTCTATACTGAGGGACTTTTAGTTAGAGTAACAGACCTGACTTCTCGCTGCCTTGTCAATTAGAGGGTAGAGGGGTGACTTATCTGATGGGTGAGTTTAAAAGGAAAAACTGAGCAAGGAAGCCTCAGTAATTTCTTCTGCTGCTGCTTTTACATCTGCCTCGCTTCAGAGAATCCTCCAAAAAGCAATAAAAAATGTCTTCCCGTGGGGGTAGGCCTATGAGTATCCACCACTGCTTAGGACCAAATGGGTAAGTCTATTAACCCCTGAGTTTTAGGAAATTCATTATTGCTGTACATCTAAACCACATTGCCAGTATAGATTTCATCAATAAATGTAGCTTCATTTTTATATCCACCTACCTGACTTCCTGCCTATCTCCCAGTTAGTTCCAAAAGGATGCAGGAAAAGGGGGTACTATTTATGGGGCCTTCACAAATACACAACAAGAAGAGAAGGAGTTCTCAGAAGATACTTAGAATTAATGGCCAAGAGGACAGGAAGAAAGCCAGAAGAGCATGTATCAGAATGACTAAGAGGGGTGAGAGCCTCAACTGTGCTCTATCTTGGCCAAGAGATAAAGTAAGATGATGACTGAAAAAGTGCTTATTGGAATTAGCAACTAGGAACATATTGGTAACCTTGGCAACAGCCACGTCAAGGTTTTGTGGGTAGGGTGGGAAAGATTATAACGCAGTGGGTTGAAGAGTGAAAAGAGGCAGCAGACTTTGATTCTTCTTATAAGAATCTTGGAAAAAAAGAGGAGTGATTAGATAGTAGAGAGAACTTGGCTTTGCACGGTGACTTGTTTATTTTAATGCAGAAGACTCAAGCTTGCTTCCATATAGAGGTAAAGTGGTGGGTGAATAGAGAGTTTGACAATACAGGAGAGAGAAGTGATCATTGATGGAGGAAGCTTCATGAGGAAACAACAGGGATCGTATTATTATTCTGATGTATTATTATCTCTCTTCCCTTTAAGACAATTATATATCCTTATTCCAGTGACTGGGCTTGGGTATCTGACATGCTTTGGTCTGTAGTATATGAGTGGTCTTGACATACATCATCAACTTTTATTCTTCCCTTTTACGATGAAAACCAGGTGTTCTATGAGGTTTGATCTCCCAGCCTACATACTGGAGTGAGAGGACTTGTGGGGTAAGAGTTGTCACCTAGAGAGAGCCATAGTCGGTCCACTGATGTGACGGAGAAGTACACCTTTGATATAAGTCCCTGAGATTTTGAAGTTTGTTATTACAGCAAAGCTGACTCATACACATCCCAAACATAGTCGGGGGGACTTGCTTTCAAAGAGGGGGAAAACATTTCTCATATGAAGAGGATCAAAGGAGGGAAAGATAGCAATGGATATAGATCATTTTTTAGTGGGTAAAACAAAAAATTGAGTTCTGTCAACCTGAAGACATGTTGAGAGCGCGAGAGTCTCACCCACACTCTGTCTTATCTTTGCATTTTTCTTTAAATGCAAGTTTTTCTTTAAATGGAAGCTGATTTTTGCAAGGTTGGTTGGCCTAGCAATAAATTGCAGACACTTTCTACATCAGGATTGGTGGGGCTAGAGCAGTCTTACCATCAAAGTTCCTTATACAGAAGTAGAAAGAAAAAATAGGCCCACAAACTTTTTGCTTGATAAAAAGGTCTTTAAACTGTCCTGGATTGCGTTCTGCTTGTCTCATGCATGTACCACTGAAGGTTCAGACCATGGGGACTTCAAAGTCCGTCTCTTTGCTCTTGAGATAGTTGTGGTTTAGATGTACCAATTTATGTGGGAAGCCTGAAAAAACGATGGAGATTGCTTACATTTGGCAGACTTGAGGGAAGTTGGGGTCAATATAAATCTTATTGAATACTCTTCATGCATTTATTCATTCATTCTTTTACATAATTGATATTTATTAAGCCAAGTACTACACTTATTACTACAGACAGATTTAAAAAACAAAAACAAAAACACAAAGATGCTGTTGTTTAAATCTATGGTTTTGACAGTGTTTGTCCCAGGTTATTTGGTTAAAACATTCATTTATGATTTTTTTGTTTCTCCTTGTATTTCTCATTCCTCCTGATTGTACCACGTCTTGCCTCCTGTACCAGGTAGAAGCCAAAGTCTTCGTAAAAGCAACCTCAAGTTAATAACTCTTTCTGTCTTTTGTAAAATCCTATGGATATTTTAAAATATTGTGTCCCAGAGGAAGAGGTGAGAGGGTGAAGGTGTTTGAGGGCAAAGGAATGGAGAGAAAATCTTCAGAATAGGGAAACGGAGATAGATTTGTGTGCCCCCATACCAGTAGGGATCTGTAGACTATACACTGCTCTGTGGCCACCCCTGTAGAGGACAAACAAGCTTAGAAGTTAAGATTATGATGAATGCCTAGGGAGGTGGGACCTACATTGTGAAGGTTCTCAGCTTAAGAAAGAGTTCCCATACCCCATAAGTGGCACTTAGAAGCCAGGGGCTGTTGTGGGCTTAAACTCTAAGACATGGTGGTCCTTATATAAATGGGAGATTAGAAGACTTTTCCTGTATTTTTAAAGATATTACTTACATTGGGCCGGCCCGGTGGCTCAGGCGGTTAGAGCTCCAAGCTCCTAACTCCGAAGGCTGCCGGTTCGATTCCCACATGGGCTCCTGGGCTATCAAACATAAGGTTGCCAGTTCAATTCCTCGAGTCCCTCAAGGGATGGTGGGCTCTGCCCCCTGCAACTAAGATTGAATACGGCACCTTGAGTTGAGCTGCCTCCCGGATGGCTCAGTTGTTGGTTGGAGCGCATCCTCTCAACCACAAGGTTGCTGGTTTCAACTCCCGCAAGGGATGGTGGGCTGTGCCCCTTGCAACTAGCAATGGCAACTGGACCTGGAGCTGAGCTGCGCCCTCCACAAATAAGACTGAAAGGACAACAACTTGACTTGGAAAAAAGGCCTGGAAGTACACACTGTTCCCCAATAAAGTCCTGGTCCCCTTCCCCAATAAAATCTTTAAAAGAAAAATTAACTCCCTTTGGGTTTGTTTTTTTTTTAAAAAAAAATATTAAAGATATTACTTACATATCCCAAATTGTGGTGCAAACCTGCGACAGAGATGGGATCATGAGAATACCTGAGATTGAATTAGGACAATTCAGAACAAGCTGGGAAAGCTAAGAGGCCCCAACTAAAATACGGTTCCCCCGGCCCAAGGCCAGAAGAGGAAGGCAAACCCAACATCTCTAGTAGCGTCAACCACGAAAGCTAACAAAGCCAAATATTGACTTCTGTCCAAAGGGCAGAAGAAGCTCCAAAATAAGAAATGAAGCCAAAGGCCAGAAGCCAAGAACAAACTGAATGAAAATGTAAGAAGTATGGAAATAAGTTACAGAGGGATCTGGAATACTGTTTTCCTAGGAAGTTCTCAGTTTTTGGTGAAGGGGGCTCTTTTCAGTTTTTCTGTTGATCACACTAGCTTGTTATTTATTTATTGTACGGCACAAAAGCAGCAAAGGGTAACAAATGTGTAAGAAAAATTCATGAACAAAAATACTATTAATAGTTTAAGAAAATTCTGTCATTTGACCCCCACTCCAAAAAACTGAGAAGAGGCCATTAGTGGTGGATCACCATTGTCTAGTTCCAAAAATACCAGTGTTTAGAGAGACACTGTTTGACAATAACCATTCTGTACTGTATTACACAGTCTCAGGCTGTCCTTCTGCTTCTATCCACTGTTTCCTGGTGGGTGCAGTATAAACTATGTAATAGGCTCTGTCTTATGCATAAAGGGTACAGAAATGAGAAGCCTGTGGCATCCAATAAAAATATAATGTTAGCCACAAATATGAGCCAAATGAAAAGAAACAAATGAAGTTGATCTTCATAATATATTTTATATATTTATTTAACTCAATGCATCAAAAGAGTTAACTCAACATTCCAAGTGCCTACTTTACAGCTAGCAGATTGCTCACATATTAGGCTGTTTTATTATGGAACAAAGGCTTTACAGATAATTTTTTTAAAAAGAGACATTTGGATTAAATTTATTTCTAGAATATTCTCTCCGAACAACTTTTTTTTTTTCAAACAAGTGTCATGAAAAAGTTTATTTTTAGACTTATAGTTTATAAGAGCTGTGGTGTACTTGGCTCTCTTTACTAGATTTTTATAGGCCTCTTACTTTTTCAGATGAGACGGCTATTATTGTTGCCTTCCAAATAGTTTTGATTCTGTAGGGGAGGTTTATACAAATTTATTTTAGCCCTCGGAAAAAATTAAGTCAGTTCAAGTGTCATATGAAACATTTGATGTCCAATAAAATACAGTGTGGATAAACATATAATTTTGGGGAAAAAATGCCAAGAAATATTTGGATAACATTAGAGAGGGCATACTATTCTCTCTTTGCATTTTAGAAAAGAACCTGAGAGAAACCTTCCTGTTACCGCTTAGTTACTCATTACTGTTATTTTTATTTCAATGATTAAAATATCATTTAAATTCCTCCCCCTCTACAAAAACAGGGTAGAAATCACATAAAACAATACTTACAGGCCAGGTGTTGAGAATGGACTATTCAATGAGATCTTGTTAGCTGAGAAACATGGAGATATTTCTCATATATACTGAAACAATGATATGGAAACAATGAGAATAATGGGTTTTCTCTTGTGGCTCCCACAAGCAACATTCTATTTTCAGGAAGTGCAGAACATTTTCCAAAATGTTCACTTTCATTGCAGTGAATTTTCATTTCTATTGTAACAATAAAATATATATATATATTTTTTTCTTTTTTTTTTGCCAATGAAGTCTTCACTTATGAATGCATAAATAGGACGTCTAGGTGTTCTTTCATGGCAGGTGGGCTAATTAGCATCTTTAAAAGGAGCCATCATTGTGATAACAAAAAACTTGGGTTTGCTGATGAATAATGGTTTCATCTCAAAAACCACTTTGAAAACATTGACTAATTAATATAACTCAGAAGACTCAAATAAAAAATGTGTTCTCTGCTCTTAGACTCTCAGTTCAACAGAAGCACTTTGGGAAGCAAAGAAGGAACAATAGGAAAATTACATTTTTCCTTTGCCAGTTGTAACGCCAATTGCAACACAGTTGGTTTTTTTTTCACAATTGTTTGTGTCAAGATGAAGACAACGTGCGTTTTACAATGGGAAACACTTTAAGACAACAGTTATATTTTTATATCTGAAAACATGGTGGAATAGATAACTCAAAACTCTCATGACTAAACACCTCAAAATGCTAGTTAAAATATAGACAACATCCTTTTGAAGCATAGCTTAGATTATCAATAAGGGAAGCCATGGGGTGCCACGAGATCTATAAAAAAAGTAGTTGACAACATGGAACTGTGGAAGTTCTAGAGTGGGTGGTTGTCAGTCTTAGTCACATAAGCTATTAGGTACACCCATGAGATAGGAAAAAATGGCCTCACATGAGACAAAGAATGGTAACTGAAAGCATTGTGTTAAGCTTGACCCTTCAAGGGCTACAATTTTAGTGGAAGGGTAGAATAGACACAACTGACTTTCCATTTCACTCAGAATAAAAGCCAAAGTCCTAAAAATAGCTCAAAGTCCCCACATGATCTCCCTCTCCCCTCCCAACCCAGTGCCTGCCTTTCCTTGCTGAATGCATCATTCCCTACTCTCCCCTTTACTTATTCCAGAGAAGTTTCACTGGCTCCCTTGGGCTCCTTGGTCATGCCAACACCAACTTCAGGATCTCTGTGCTTGCTGATCTTTTTGACTTTAGATATCCACATGGCTCACCTCTTCACTTCTCTGAGTCTGTACTCAAAAGTGACCTTATCAATGAATCCATTTTTTTCAGTTAATCCTAGTTAAAGTCCAGCCCCCTTTTATTTCCCGTGCTTGCACTCCTTATCCCTTTTTTTCCTTTTTTCCCCCACTGTATTTATCACTATTTGGAATGATATATCCTCTTTCTTTCTTTCTTTCTTTCTTTCTTTCTTTCTTTCTTTCTTTCTTTCTTTCTTTCTTTCTTTCTTTCTTTCTTTCTTTCCTTCCTTCCTTCCTTCCTTCCTTCCTTCCTTCCTTCCTTCCTTCCTTCCTTCCTTCCTTCCTTCTTTCTTTCTTTCTTTCTTTCTTTCTTTCTTTCTTTCCTTCACTCTTAAATTAAGTAAGTTAAATATCTTACTTCTCCCCCATGGAAAAACAACCTTTGTGGTGACAGGAACTTTTGTTTTTGGTTTTGCTTTCATTATACCTCGAGGTTCTAAAGTAGCACCCGGAATGTGCTACTTAATATAACGTTTGTTGAGTAAATGAATGCATGACGATGAATCAAGTCAAAATAAAAATGAGGAGAAAAATAGAAAATATTTAAAAACGCAGCAAGCTTGACCTAATGGACTTATATCAAACTCTGTGCTTAACAATTAGTAAATAGACATTATTTTTTGTGAAAATATATTGGTCATTTGCCAAAATCAATCATGCTCATACCTCCAAAGCACGTTTCACTGTAAACCAAAGTTCCACTAGTAATTACTGACTCTTTCCTATAACCATGATGCAATTAGACAACTACAACATAAAAAAAAAAAAACTAAAAAATTACCAGATGTGATTGTAGAGCAAAGCAAAACAAACAAAAAAATCAAAAAATATACTTCCTAATTACCCGTTGATTAAATAGTAGTATTATGGAGTTCAGAACATATTTAGAGCTGAAATACCTGAACTTTTTACATATCAAAAATCTAAAATGGTACTACAGGGAAATTTATAGCTTTAGGAAAAAACCCAGCAGTTTAAACACAAAACAAGCAGAAGGAAATAAATTATAAATGTAAAAGCAGAAATAAATTAAGTAGAACATAAAAAGAAATAGAGAGAATCAGTGACTGCAAACTGGTTCAGTGTAAAGCGTAATAACATAGACAAACTTATGAACTAGTTTAAAAGAGAGACAGACAGACAGACAGAGACAGAGACAGAGAGAGACAGAGAGAGAATGCACAAATACACATGATTGGGGGAAAATAGGGAACATAAGTATATAAAACAGAGATTTTTTTAAAAAAGAAATTATAATGAATATTTTTACGCTAATACATTTTTAAAATTAGAGAAAATGAACAATTTCTAAAATGACAGTCAAAATCTTTTTCTAAACAATTTCAATAAACATTTAAACTATCACTGTATATTTATGTTTCTAAATAAGACAAATATTTAGTTTTCTCCTTCCAATTATCTCTGTCAATATGGTAAAATTATATGTATATATGCACACACTTCATTTTCTTTATTGAGATTCATATAGAAATCAAAATCCAGTTAGTTGCAATCTCAAATCAAACTTCTCTAGGTACAAAGGGATTTATTGGCTCATTAAGCTAGAACTTCAGAAGTGCCTCTAGAGTCAGGAGGCCTGGGTCCAGTAGCTCAAATAATGTCATCAGTAAATTGCCTTGTTCTCTCTCCCTGTCTCTATCTTGGCCTTGCCTTCCTCAGTTTTGGAGTCATTCTCATAAAACTATTCTAATGCGGTGGTTAAGGTGACCACCAGAATTTCTAGGCTTACATCGTGCTCATAGCTAGGAATCACGGAGAACAAAGAACTTCTCTTTCCTGAGAGTTTCAAGTCCTGAGGGTTAACACTAATTGACCTGCTGACACCATGTGCCCCATCCCTCAAAGTATCCCTTTGGCCAAAGGACAGACTTCTCTCGTCATACATCTCCTCTGGATCAGGGGGATGGAATTCATCCTTTCCACACTTCCACACCACATGGACCAAGAGTTGGGAGAAGACATGATGCTGCAAAAGAAAGATCCTGTGAAAGGAAAAAAAAAAAAAAAAAAAAAAAAAAAAAGATACTAACTATCTCCGAATGCTGCCACATTAATAAAAATGACACAGGGGTCATCAGGTAATTATTTCTACCTGCTTTATCCTTAAGCAGGGAAGCCAGGGACCAGCAATGTATGCAATATAAAGTGGCAGAAGACCACTTCTCTTTTGTCTCCTCTTGTCCCATAGCAGCAATGAAGCTGGGTTATTAATCTAATATGAATTTACCTTTATAGAGAGCCTTGATTTGTTATGCTTTACCCAGCATTTCCACGTGCTGGGGCCTGCGTTCTTACTGTCACCAGCTAATCACTAATAACATGGGCATACTCAACAAAGGTTGAACGACTAACTAGCTGCACTCTTAGTAACCTCTTTCTATTTAGGATCCTACTGGAAAAGAAGAAAGTGCTGGACCTGGGGTCCAAGAGGAAGGAGGTGGCTTTCCCTTGATTTGGTATTTAGAGTAAAAGGAGAGAACGAAGGAATGAAAAGAATGGGAGAATTTGAAGGGAGACTGAGAAAGATTTCTGTGTTGTTTCGACGGGTCCCAAGCTGCTTTAACTGAGGGCCACATGGAATTAGGTAAAATTCAAGGGAAGGGTGAGATCCAAACATTGTATATTGAGATGACATCAGTTAAGTGTTCGATAAACTGTAACTTACTATGTGAGTGGGATAAATTTAACTACATTTTACCTGGAGTTCTTATCTCTCTCTCTCTCTCTCTCTCTCTCTCTCTCTCTCTCTCTCTCTCTCTCTCTCTCTCTCTCTCTCTCTCTCTCTTAAACGATGCAACTGACCAAAGTGTGTTCCACAGAACATTCTGTGACATACACTGTGAAAAAATATTTCCACAACCACATATATTTGGTAACCACAATGTATTCTGCACTCGTCTTCCAATTTCCATTCCATATTAAAGTTTATATACAAAACTTAAAATTTTAGTTAGCTCCGTCATGGCTTTCTACCCTCTCCCCCTCCTGTGTGTGTGCCCGTGTGTGTACATGTGTGTACAAGCTCGTTAATATCATGTCTTCACACATGCTCTGGGAAAGACTAATTTTTCTCCCTTCAAGGAAGAACAAAATTGGTAATTGACTTACAAGGAGTTTTTCGGAGTTTTCCCATGCTACTGCTTCTCCTTTGTCTGTCTTCTTTGCCTCTCCATCTCCCATTTTCACAGCCGGCTGACCTCTACTAATGATATTAATCATAAAAATGCTGATTGTCTTCAGACAATCTCATTCAAACTTCACAATGAAGCAATTGATATGTGCTGTCAGGAATGAAGGATGGAGGGGTCAGAAGCTTGCCTGAGGTCGTGTGATTAAGTACATTGGAAATGACGGCATTATCGCTGAAAGCAAAAAATAGTCGATGTACTGTGAGGATGTTTGAGAGAATAGTGGGCTCATTGGAGGCAAGAGGGTAAAAGCTCTCTCTCTTCCTTCCTTAAGCCTCCCATGAGTCATTCTTATATATGGAACTCTGCTCAGTTTTTTTATTAGCCCAATTTTGTTGTTTAAGTCATTGTTCTCAAGGGTACTTGGAGATGAAAGAATACTTTTGTGATCAAAACAGACACACCATGGTGAAATGGTAAAAATGTGCACCATTAAATAGTATATGTGTTTATGCACATTCGCCAACAAAAACACCTATAGTAGCTAAGACGTAAGGTAAGGTTAGATTTACTATTTCATGTTTCGCAAAGGTTAGGTTTGAGAGTATTCCTTTTTGATGATTGGAATGGGACAGGGACCACTGATTTGCCAGTCCAGGATGGAACCCAATGTCTGCCTGCTGAATTCAGGGAGTTCAATAGTTCTTGACTACTAGGAGAAAGGAAAGAAGGGAGGGATGGAGAGGAAGGAAAAGCAGGTGGTAGGTCTGTGTTCTTCCTATAACTTGACATTGAACCTATTAGGCTTTATTGGGTGAGTCCCTTAAACTCTTTGAGGCTTAGTTTTCCTGATCTGTAAAATGGGATTGGTGGCACCTTTTTTCGGTTACTTTGCAGAATTGTGTTAAAGCTTGATGGAAAGAGATGAGACATGTGAGTCATTTGCTGTAAGTGAAGAGCAATACAGATGTCTTTATACATTTCACAATGCAGAAATGTATTACATTGATAGCCAACGCTGGACTATGTGGTATGATAAATATAACACACATGCAGCATATGTATGGGCTAATTGAGGATTTGTACCCAAGTAAGCATTCTCTCTGCAGTTTGGCAGACGGATTTCATAAAGCACAGGAAGCAAAAATCCTAAAAATAGGAATTTTAAAAATAGTATAATTGAATTATTTTAGTGAAACAAATAAAAGCCATTTTCCAGATTAAGAAAGGGTGATGTTGACATTGGTTCAGGACAGTCGGAACCGAGTTCAACTATTGCTCTGTGGTCTTGGTCCTCAGCTTTGCTCTTTGCTGTTTTTTCTTTTCATTTGTCAAGTTCCTAACTTGACAGACATGTTTCAGGTACCCAGAGGAAACGAACTGCCAGATAATCACATTTGATGAGTTGACTTCTCTCTCCTAATACATCTCTTCTACCCAAGAGATACTAGAACTAACATTTCAACGTTGACACAGGTGAGGGTTTGGATTATTACTTGGGAGCAGGGATATGGCTTCACATATGCCAGGTAATGATGAAATTCGATCTCTCCCTAACTTCAGTCCAGACTGCTTGTGAGGTTGATTTCAGTTTGCATTTGCTTTTAGGACCACTGGTGACACCTTAAAAGAAAGATGAGAGAATACGCACAACAAGGTTTGTTTCCTGATAGTGCTTCCTGAATGTTTTGGGTGAAGATTTTCCTCTACCCTCCTAGATTCTTCGGGCTGATCTTATAATTAAATTGCCATGAGACAGATTAACAAGAGAAAATAACCACATTTAATTATATGCATATTTACCAGAATGCCACATACATGAGAGAGTCAGAGATCCTACAGACATGAGAGGTTCAGAGACAGAAAGGCAAAATGAGGCATATATGACATTATGAGCTAGGAATGAGGTAAGGTACCCTGGGGATTCAGAAGGAAGGAGGGTCATCCATAGGATGATAAAAAGAGCCGATGTTCAATAATTAAAAAATTTCCCTGCCCTATATATATTTCATAAAAGTTATTTCAAGTGATAATTCTTATTATGGGCAAGTCTCCAAATTTAAATTCTTTGAGGTAGAGGTAAAAGTTTCTTGGGAGCCCACAGTCTCGACTGCTTTCAGCTCAAAATAATCCACACGCCAAAGAAGCACATCTTGGAAAGGCTTGTTTTGAACCCCTCCAATGTTTAATGTTCTAAAGAATACTTATTGCATTAGAAATTTTTGTTGTCAGCTCTTCAGGTTTGTTTGTTTTGTTTTATTCTTTTGTTTGTGGTTAACAAATAAAGTATCTAGGCCTGCAATGGTTAGTCCTAAAATTCTTTGTGTGCGCCCCAGGTAAACTTTGTTTATCTGAGTTTATCATACTGAAATTGTCTGGGCCTAGATACAATTTGTATGTGTGTGTCAGTGGAGACCACACAGCTCTAGGTTAAGCTGTCAAATGTGTAGGCTGATTGACCTGAAAATATGATTTCAATTATTGCTTTTGGTGGTTCTGGAATTTGTATCAGGAGCTAAGACATTTGGCTCCAGGAGACAATTTCTATGGATGGGGGTGGGGGTATATGTCATTGTTAAGTCCATGAAACTTTGCAAACCAGCTTGGATAGTGTAAAAGTTTTACAGCCTTTATGTTGTGTTTTTTTTTCTTGCTAAATTGAAGTCAGGTCTATTTTGTAGAAACCATATAGGCATGGGCTTCACTTCAGAGCCTTTTGAGCTGCAGACAGGGTTTGAATCCTGGGCCCTTCACCTCCTGGCCTTGGGAACTTGGGTAAACACCACCTCGCTGTGCCTCAGTTATTGCTGGTTGTAAGGAAATAATGTTGCGTACCTGGCAGGATGTTGGAATGATTGAATGATCCTAGCACAGTGCCTGGCACGTCATTGTTATTAACTAGCATCCCCCCAAAGGACTGTATTTAAAATATTTCTTTGTCACCCCAATAAATTTAATTTAAAAAAATGTGATTCATAGTTTATAAAGCTGATACTTTGTGTGAGAAGATCTGAAGACAAGTATTAAAACTTTGCATTTTAAAGATGAGAAAACTGAGGTTGAGAGATGTAGAATGAATTTTTCAAAGGTCACATTGCAAACCATGACAGAGCAGGAAACCTACCTCACCTCAACATTATCGCTTATTGCCTCTAACAAAGATTCTCTTGACCGAACTCTCCTCCGGCGCTCCTGAACTTTTTCGCAACTGGGCTTCAACTTTTTAGATTTCCATGTTTGTTTCTGCATTGTCCAACTTTAGCAACAATCCTGCTATGTAGGTTTAGCCAGAATCCCCCATCCTCAACATCTTTGCTGCCTCATTGGGTTCCCATCCTCATCCTCATCAAGTGACGTCTATCACCCTGGAGGCCTCCTTTAGCAAGAATTCTGTTAGGTTGGTTTAGCAAGAATTTCCTTTTGCCCTTGATGTTTCCTCTTCGTCATTTTCCATTGTAGACCTTAAACAAATAAGTAGCCAGATATTCCTCCAGCAAACATGGGTTTATTCAGGAACAACCGAGAATTGCAATTTGGCCCATGTGGTCTAATAGCGAATCATACATGTTCTGCCAAACAGAGAGGCCACTCTTTTCTAGAAGAGAAGAGGATGGTGGGAGAGCTATTATAAACAGAGTTCTTCCTGTTGGGTTCCTCCATTGACATAGGGTGTGAGAGCTCTGCTTAAGGCCCTCCCAATTACAATTTAAATGAGGTTTCTGTCCATTAATCTTTGTATTATCTGTTGTCCCCCACTCTGCTCCTTGACTACAAATTCCCACTTGCCCATGCTGTATTCAGAGTTGAGCCCAATCTCTCTTTCTCACTACAACACCCTATTACAACGGTCCCTATGCCTATCTCCACAGTCCCCCTTTGAATGAAGTATGCCTTCCATCTTTAACAAGTGTCATGAATAATTTTTTTAACACCTAGTATAGGGCTTGGCTTTTAGTAGATCTTAATACCATTTTTTATTGAATAAATGATTGAATGAAGTCCCTGAAGCAAAAATTCTTTGAATTCTCTGTTCATCGCTTTTGTTGTTGTTATTGTTGTGCTTAAAGTTGTCTGTTTAAACCAGGGTCTTGTTTTCTGCTAATGACAGCAGAATGATGGATATGCAGATAAAACGGTGCTTGCATAATATAAATGTGAACTGAGTCACATTTGTATTTTTCAAAATGTTAGAGGGATTCCCTTTTCAAACAAGGCTCACTGAGTGCGCCATCTTCAGAGCATTGCATTCAGATAGCTGAAGCACTCTCATCTATCTGGAGTAATTTACCAAAAACAAACCACCCATCAGGTCATTGAAAGAGGACAAACTCTTGATATCTAAAGTCTACACAAGCCACAGAATGTATGGCATCAGACAACATGCCTGCATCTGAGGGAGCAATGTTCCTTCAATTTGCCCAAGCTGTACAGTGTGCAAGGGTTTCCTTTCCTTGAGTGGACAAGGTAGCATTGACTCAACAAGAAAGGCCATGAGAAATTTAACTAGACTTCTCATTTGGAGTGCTAAGTAAAAGTGCTAAGTAAAAATCGCTGGGAGAAGACACTTCTTTGGCACTTATTCATGGGAAAGAAAATTTAACGGTGAATTACATATCTCTAAAAAAATTATTTCTGATGGCACAGCCTGCTAGAGTGAAAAGACTATTGGATGAGGAAGAGACTGGTTTCTAATTCCAGGTCTGCCATTAAAGTAGCAGTGTGGCTTTAACTAAGTTACATAGCCTTTCTTGGCTGCATTCTCCTCTATAAATGAGTTGGCTAAATAAATACTAGCAGAGTTTCCTCAAAGTTTTAAAATTGTGAATCTGTATTTTCATGAGAAATGTTTTGGATACATTACAATAAAAGAAGACTTTCTGTATTTAAAAAAAAAAAAAGGAACTGGTGACAATCAGCATTAAAAGAGCAATTAATTCCATTAGCATTTAACAGACTCAATGGCAATATTTCCTGAACAATGACTCCCATTAATGGCATGAGTGGGCCATTGTGCCTTCTGCCAGCTAAACAGACACCACTTTATTCTTAGCAGCTCTGATCCCTAATTGGAAAGGGGACTGGTCCAAAAATGATAAAAGGGGAATCACATCACAGTGCTGAAAATCAGCATGGAGCTTAGCAGTGTCTGCTGCGTGCTCACTGTTCCTCCCTTGAGCTTCTTGTCAAGGAATTTGCCCTTTGGAGACTGAAGCGCCACAATGGCTCAACTTTTGCTTTTGGTGTATTCGCCTTGAAATTTTCCTTTCGCTCTCTTTAGTGCTAAAAAGGGTAAAGAAGGGTCTTATTGATAAAACCAATTCTTCACCAAAGCCATATCCCTTACACTGAAGCTTTACTTACAGTTAAATAGATTCTCATATTTTCCGTTTCCAAGTAATTTTGAAACGGTAGAGCAGAAGAGAATACATGCATTCTTTAATCATATAATCAAGTGCTGAGGAGATTGTGAATCCTCTAGATTTATTGACAGAAGTGACCCTTTGCTCGGAAAGCTCTTTATGTAAATGCCCAAGTCTCTCGTCCTCACCCACTTCAGGGCTTTGATCAAATGAATCTTCAGTGAGCCTTTTCCTGTCCACACTTGCACACTACCTCCCACCTCATTCTCTGTCCCCCACCTCTGATTTGTTTTTCATTACAGTGTGTTTCCCCCCCTCCCGCCCCCCAGTATCTCAAGAAGGATAGGATCTTTCTGGACTTTGTCTGGATCTCAAGTGCCTAGAACAGTGCCTGACACACAGTATGTACCCCATGTGTATTTGCTGAATGATTGCTTAGTGAACGTCATACAAGAAAGTAATAAATATCTTGTAAATGAATGCATGAATCATTAAGAAAGATAGTCCTTTGAATTTCTGCAGATCCTTTGATTTTTTTTGGCAGAGCTCAGAATTAAATTGGCCTGCCATTTGATGTAGTCTTTCGGAAAGTCACCTACTTCTGCAGTGTTTCCTCACTGCTTGCTGTGATTTCACCCTCTCCAGGAGAGGAAGGGCTGTTGAGGACCTAAGGAACATGCTAAAATGTCCTGGGATGATCCTCTGCCTGTCTTACATGCCATTACGTCTTTTCTTGGTTTCTCCTGGGGACTTTCTTTCCTCCTGCCCTCCTGAGGGATCTCTGACCCCAGATTTACATAGTTAATTATGTTAAGAGTATAAAGACATGGAATCAAAGCATGTTAGATTTGGGATGGACCATCTAGCTTATTAGCTCCATGCCTTCCCACATCTTTTCATGACTTGGAGACCTTTTGTAAGCACTGATACTCATGTTTCATCATCGGCTATTAAACCAGAGTCTCGGGAGCCAGACCTACATTAGAATAATTTAAAAGCTCTCTTGCTGATTCTGTTGTGTAGTCAGAGTTTAGAACCACTGATCTATTCTGCCTCCCATCCCCAATTCAACTTGGACTCAGATGTATTGTATTAGTTTCCGATGGCTGCTGTAACAAATCGCCACAAACTTTATGGCTTAAAACCATGGGCATTTATTTTCTCAGAGTTTTGGAAGACAGAATTCCAAACTCAGTATCACTGAGCCAAAATTAAGGTGTTGGCAGAGTTGTGCTCCCTCTGGAGGCCCTAGGGAAAGATCCTTTCTCTCGCCTTTTCCAGTTTCTGGTGGCTATGGGCATTCCTTCCATGCATTGGCTCATGATAACCCCTTCCTCCATCTTCAAGGCCAGCAGTGTAGCATCTTCCAACCTCTCCTTCTTCGTGTCAACTTCTTTCTGTGTATCTAACATATTTCTCTGCCTATCTCTGATAAGTATAGTTGGGATTGCATTTAGGGCTCACTTAGATAATCCAGGGTAAACTCCTCATCCTCAATCTTTAGTTTAATCACATTTACAGTGATTCTTTTTCCATATAATGTAACATTTACAGGTTTATGAGATTAGGACCCGGTATCTTTGGGAACCATTATTCAACTGACTACAGGTGTTCTGGGACCAGCCGCGGATCACACAGCCAATACTAACAGAGCAAGTTGGATCACTGCTTCCCATTGGAAGCCTCTTTGACTACTTTTACAGTAAATGAAAAAGTGAATGGAGTGAATGTTGCCTTATAATGGGGCAGAGGAGTTTCCACTATGAATTATGTACTGACCAGATCATTGAATAATACTATTTTTAACAGTTGCTATATACAGAGGGTGCCAAAAAAATGTATACACTTTTTAAGCAAGAAAAAACAAACTGTGTTAAAATTGTAATACTCAACATATACCAATAACAAAAGATGAATACAAGTCCTGTTTGACTTCAATTACAAGAGGTGCTCAAAGTGGTTACCATCAGCCTAATTTTAATACAGTATTTTTTCCTTTCTTAAAATGTGTATACATTTTTCTGGCACTGGCTGTATATTTCTCCCAGTCCACTTTCCTTAGAAGAGGCCTAAAGCCTCTTCTATTACCAGATATCTAAACACATATTGTTTGTTAACATGAGGAAGGTCAACAGAAAGGATCAGAGAAGATAGCAGTCAAACTCTTTGACACTTTGGTTTGAAAATTTCAGAAAGAACTGGAAGATTTTTTGGTCCAGACATATGGAAACTTTCTTTGCTTTAGACTAGGTGAGGATTCTGTGGTGTGGTGGAGGACGAGAAGGGAGGGATTGCATGGATAAAACAGAGTTACAATGCCAGGTCTGTGCAAGGAACATCTGGAGCTAGTGCCAAGAAGCATCATGGGTCCAGGCATTGATCTCAGACCATGTACTCTGGACAGGTTCTCTCATCCAGACCCTCTTTATTACATGCAAGGCATTGGCAGGAGAGGTACCCAATTATGTCTTAGATTTAATTAATCCTCCTCTGACCCACTCTGTCTGGACAACACACACTTTATGATCAAGAGGCTGAGAAAGAGAGCAGAGTGTTCTGAACACCGAGATGCCTGAAGCTGGTGGTAGGTCCAAAACAACGTGCTCAAATGCTCAGTGGGATGTTAGTGGAATATACTTACGTAGGGGAGAAAGAAATTATTTTTTATTACTCCCAGTTTTTTCAGCTGGTCTAATAATTAAATGGACATGAGACAGAATAACAAAAGAAAATAACCACCTTTAAATACATTCATACATTGGGGAACCCCACATACATGAGAGGTTCAGAGACAGAAAGGTAAAATGAGGTACATATGGTATCATGGGCTAAGGATGAGGTAACAACCCTGAGGCTTCAGAGGGGAGGAAGGCAATTTTCAGGAAGGTAAGAGCTATTGTTCAGTAACTAGATGTTTGTCCTGTGATACAGGTAGGTCATAAAAAGTTATTTTTGTAATAACTCTTATTATGGGCAAGGCCCCCAGTTTAGATTCTTCTAGGAAGTTGAGGGAGGAGCAGAAGTTTCTTCTGAGCTTGCAGGGTCTCAGTGGCTTCAGCTCAAAATAATCCACATGCCAAAGTAGTACATCTGGGGGGTGGGGGGAGACCTGTTTGAACCCCTTCACTACTATTACATGAAGAACTAACATTTGCATAAATGTTTCATGATTTATAAAATGCTTTTATGTGCATTTTTATGAGTCACATTATATTACTGAAATTATATTATCAAGTTGGAGATGTTACAACTACTATGTTGCCCTGGTGGAACTTTAGTCATGTCCTGCCTGAATTCCAATCTTTGGCTTTTTTGTCTACCTCCATGGTTTGCCTCAGTGGGATTACAGAGATGGCATCAGACAGATGCCCTGGGACAATCCCCTGATTCTGAGGAACCAAGTCTTGCCTTGAGATCCAGAGTCGTGAACCATCTGATGGGCTTCCAGGAAGACTTGGAACCCAGTTTCTGAAAAGTTTATCTTATTCTTCAAAACCAAACACAATAACAACGGATCAAGTTGGCATTTTTATGGACACACAAAATGGGCAAGACTAAGTGGCCTTTAAACATTCAATTTGGATGGGAATTAGAGCAATAGAAAAATAAATCACGTATGAAGAGGCAATGTCATCTAATCTTAGAGTAAATCACTGGCCTGGAAATCAGGATACTTGGATATTAGTGTTAGAAACAATTGTGTAAATTTAGGAATATCACTTACCTTCTTTATGTTCCTCTTACCTGGAAGAATAATTAAATGGAAATGATACATAATCTACATAGAAAATATATGGAGTTTTTAGAAAACAAAAACATGTTGAATGCAACACAGCAATATATCTAAAAATAGATGAATCTGGAATGTGTGTGGGCTGCAGGTTGAATTGTGTTCCTTTCACATTTGCATGTTGAAGTCCTAACTCCCAGAACCTAAGAATGTGATTATATTTGGAAATAGGGTCACTGAAGATGTAATTAGTTAAGATAAGATTTTAATGGAGTAGAGTGAGCCCCATAATCCAATATGACTAGTGTCCGTATATAAAGGGGAAATTTGGACACAGACACACAGTAAACGCCAAATGAAGATTGGAGTTGCCACAGGCAAAAGAACTACCAGAAACTAGGAGAGTGACCTGTAGCAGATTCTTCCCAGCACCTTCAGAGAGCACAGTCTTGTCAACACTTTGATCTTGGATTTCCGGACTCTAGAGCTGTAAGACACAAATTGCTGTTTAAACCACTCAGTTTGTCATTCTTTTTAAGGTAGCCCTAGTAAACAAATATAGTGTCCCTGAAATGTTGTTCCTATAATGAGGAATGCCTGGATGTACCATCTTTTTGTAGTCATCTCATGTAACAAATGCAACAATGCTGTTGGACGTCTAGACAGTGAACATACAACAACTCGGTGAAGATCAAGAAGACGGATTCTTGTTCCAAATATGCAAACTTCTTGATGTAGATATAAAATCAAATCTCAGGAAGGTTGATGTAGTTTGCCACAGTCCTCTTAGGACTATAGCTAAATGTGTCAAATTAGTGGACCCGAAAGAGCGGCTGATTACAAAGCCCCTCTTCCTATTGGTGGGGATGGTGTACATGGATGTAGGCTTTGCTCATTCATTTAATTGACTATTACTTCCTGAGTGTTGATTATACAAAGTCCTGCCTCCTCCCTCAGAATAATGAATAATTTAACGGAAAGAAAGTGTGGTCAGAAGCTGCCAACTACCGTTTATCTCCACATTTAGGCATCCTGAGTAGAGAAAGCAAGGGGGAGGACACAATAAACCAAGCTCTGTGCCCTACTCTCCTTCCTCTTCTCCTCACTTCCTTTTTGAACTCAGGGTCACATTTGCCTCACCCTATATCTGGGCAAGAGGAGCCCTTGACCTAGGACTCTGTTTTAGAAGATCTCACACAGCACAAAAAAATAAACCAGTTCAGGCCCCAGCAAAACACTTCTCTACATCTCTGTCTCA
Source organism: Rhinolophus hipposideros (assembly GCF_964194185.1). Lineage (NCBI taxonomy): Eukaryota > Metazoa > Chordata > Mammalia > Chiroptera > Rhinolophidae > Rhinolophus > Rhinolophus hipposideros. The sequence continues at coordinate 14,416,056 of NC_138059.1, read as the reverse complement.
GGTGGCACAATGTAGTAGAGATCCTGGACTCTATATCAGAGCATGGGAATCATTTGAGTGGCAGAAGTCTGAAGTTAAAAAGAAATTAATTAACCTAAATCCTTCCTCTCAGATAGCGCGTAATCAATAGATTTTGCATAATGAAATAGGGTTTCCAAGTAGGGACAAGGAAGCTTTCATTAATTTGCATAATATTGGCAACTGAGAAATATTTTGAAATATGACAAATTCATATTACTTTTCAATTTGTTTATATGTAAGTCAAGGTCTGCGCTGTCCAATATGGTGGTCACCCATCTCACACATCTACTGAAGTGTATATAAACTGAAATTAGACACAATTAAAAATCCAGAATCTCGGTCTCACTCACCACATTTCAACTACTCAGTAACCACACGTGCAGCATGGCTACTACAGTGGACGGTTTAGAAATAGGACACATTTACACAATTTTCATCATGTGTAAAATTCTACACTGGGCAGCACTGGTCTAGATGTAACGCATGTGAAGCGTGATACCGATTCTTGACAATTGCAATTAGAGCAGTACTGAAGCTGGGATTGCAAATAGTTTTATTTTTTCAAAAATATTCAGTGAAATATAACAAATATTTAAAAATATTCAGCTTATTAAGTAATTAAAAGAACACTGAAGAAAGGCCTAGGACAATGGTATAAACTTGGTGGGTGAGGAAAAAAGTGTGCAAAATAGAATGTTTGCCAAATAGAGAAACATTCTGTATGCCATGCAAGGTTTGTAATTTGAATTTGTTACTAGGAGAATGGTTTCAGAGATGCTCAGAGTGATGACATCAGGAATAATTTAGAGATTATATATAATGTTTTCTGGATCTGGTCAAAGGAGGTACATTTTGATGAAATGCATATCAAATCTGATGTCATAACTACTCTCAAAATACATTCTGAAAATAATGACTAAATTCTGTTTAAACCAACTAAATTAAATTTAGATAACATATGAGATTCACTAGAAGAGATAAATGGAACACAGATATTATGAATTTGAGTATTTCATTAAAGAAATGAGAAAATTTATAATGCACTTGTGCCTTATGTGATAAAATTAAGATATTTTCTGACATTTTGTGACGATAATTTGTTATATGGGACCAAATTAAAATGTTTGACACAATAAAATTATAGTTAATTTCAGAATCTGGGTGTTGCTTAAAGAATCTCTTGACAATTCCAGTTGCTATTGCCTCGGAAGAGGAAATTTCTCTAAATTGAAATTAATTTAAAAAAAACTAAGAATCATAAATGACTCAAGAAAGTTTGTCTAATTTAGCTTTGCTGTCAGTAGAATCTAAAGTATGTGAAATTCCTTAACCATGTAATTAGTGTTGTGCTGAAATACAGGCAAGAAAGTACTTTTATAAAAAAAATATAATAATTTATGAATCGTATGTCTTGTCTTCAGAATTCATTCCAGCATTGGCAGCTTACCAACATGGATACCCAAAATTGAATTAAATCCAGTAATCTTTGATATTATGCTGATTTAAACTATTTAAAAGAAACAGTATTAGAAATATTTTTCAATTTTGTCATTATGAAGGGATATGTCTTCAAAAAAGGAGAATAGAACCTATTTTAACCAACAGTTTGTTAGCTTGATATAGTTTGAAAATATATTGACTTATGGTATGTGAGCCTCTGTTTGACATACAGTATTTGAGCATGGACTTTGGTTTAGGAATAATAAGAGTGGCCCTTGCCCTGTCAGTCCTGGAGAGGAAGTAAAAATGCCTTTTCCCACAAGTTAGTTAGAGCCTCCTCTTTCATACCCTCAGAGAGCTAGCTCACTGAGATAAGTGCCTGCTTTCTAGTTCAATTTCTACAGTCATGTAATTCCAGACATTTGGGGATTGAGAACATTTAGAGAAGATTGTGTTTGAGAGTTGCAACGGGTTATACAGTTCAGTTGATTCTGAGCAGTCTCATGCCATCTCTATAAATACAGAAGAGGAAGAAGAAACTGTTAAACTGAAGTTGGAGAGATTACATTTGTGCCCCAGGAAAAATGTGTTTGATAGTGGAATCTTTTAAATGTTGGAATGGTTGATTGAGGGAGAAAGTGGGAGTGTCTGTCCCCTTTTGCCTTGGGCTATGACTAGGTTTCTCCAATTTGAATGTGATAGTTCTGGTGTAGTCCTGTTTGAAAGCAGGGGAATGGGGCATATGATTTTTTTCCCAGTTTTACTGAGGTATAATTGACAAATAACAATTATAAAGTTTAAGGTGTACAACTGCCATTTTTTATATATGCGGACACATCATGAAATAATCAACGCAATCAAGCTAATGAACATATCCATGACTTCAATTAAGTTACTTCTTAATTTAATTTAATTTTTTGTTTTGTTTTGGACTTACAGGTCTAAAAGGTTAGGATTGCATGGCCTGCCGCTTACACAAAGCACAATTATGTCACTGCAATTCAAAGGCAGGAAATGAGTTTTACCACAGGTTCCAAGGATGTGAGAAAGTGGTCTGCATGAGCTATAAAGGTATACAGTCTTGCTGTTTTGCATTCTTGCTGAATGCCAAATAGAGCTCCTCCATACCTGGAACCCTGGGGGCATTTGGGTCCTGTTTTGTCAGAATGACCACCAAGAGAGCCGCCTCAATTCTGGTCATACAGGACACGTAGATAGACGTGACATTTTGTAATAAGGAACAGCTTTCTCAAGACTTGTGTCCCAAGTAAAAATCGAACTCTAGCCTGGGGTAACGTTCTATCCATCCCAGGCCAGGCATCGGTTACCAGAGGGGAGGGATATTCATGGAGCTGACTGCTGGAAAGGGCTCCTGGGTCAGGTTTCCCAAGAGCAGCTGCTAGTCATTGAGGCATCTGAAACCTTCGAACAGAGCATGTGAGGTGTCTGACTCACAAGGGAAGCTGTGCAGCTCTGAACTCAGAATGAAATGGCTTTGGAAGGGAAAGACAAAAGGGAGCAAGAAATGGCAGAGGCCACTGGACGAAAGGGGCAGGCATCTGCAGGCTGAGATAGCCGAAAGAGGAACATGTTTCTGAAAAGAAAAAGGAACCACTTTAAATTAATGGGGATTTTTTTTTTTTTTAATATATGTCAGAGGAACATGGTTGTGGTGATAACTGGCCAAAATGAAGTTGTGAGGCCCCTTAGAATGGGAGCGGCTTGAAGCAGACCCTAAATGAAGAGAGAACCTATTTAGTTCACCACCCCAGGGCCATGGCCTGAAAGAGTACTGAGTATGTAGGAGGCGATCAATAAATATTGTTGACTTAACCAATGAGTTAATGGCTCAACAATTCTGTGAATTTCATGAGTGCCCATGTGGCTCAGTGGAAAGAGCTCAAAGGTGAAAAACAGACATGTATGGATTTCAGACTTGCTGCTCTTGTTATTGTGTGATAGTGCTTTCCACCTCAATTTTTTTGATTTTAAAAATTTGCTTAATAACAACCACTTTGCTCGATTAGATGAGACTTAAATGAAGTGTCTGTCATATGTAAGTTCCAGGTATATATACACTGAGGACTTATTTCCTTCAATCCTTTTTGTTGACTTTTTTATTTTTCCTGAAGTTCGGCAAGTATAGTTGTAATAGACAGCCCATAAAATCTGCTGTGTATTCTCAAAATTATCTGATACATAGAAACAAGGCAAAGAGGACTGCATGTCCTTTTAGTGTCATTCTGGAGTATTGTTCTAATAGACCTACCCAAGAACTATTTAATGATTAAGGAGAAAAATGCCTTGGTTTGATATCCTATTCATTATGGATCAGAGCCCTGACTCTGTGATGTTACATTTTAACTTGTAGAATTTTGTCCAATGGAGAGGCAAATAATTTCTGCCTAGGAGAAAATGTAACTGCAGAGGACAGTTTCTTCATTGTGTATCTAACCTAACTCAAATATTCTTTCTTTTACCCCTATAAATTCTCTGTTCCTCAAATGTTCTTTGATTATGTTTGATGATTCTGCTGATTCCCTCTGAAGTGAGTTAAATAAATTGATCCTTCTATATTAGTTAAATAAATCGATCATTCTATATTAAATCACTTGAATAAATTGATCATGTGAGTCATTTTTCACTTTTTGAAAATCAAACTTTGACAGCATTTAGAGATCTCCATCTTTTGCGAGCAATGCCTGGTACACACTAGGTACTAATCAGAAGTTTGTTGAATAAATGACTGAAGAATAAACTGAGGCATGAACTACCAAAGGAAGGATGAAGGAGCTCTGAGTCCTGCCAACCCCATTAGGTTTAGCTTGGGTGGGAAGCCTCCATCTGCTTTTAGACTCAGAAACCAGTGTTAATTCAATCTAGATATTGATAGCAGAGGTTCTGTGTTTTCAGCTTTTAATATCTACCATCTGGTCTACCTCTTGACCTTGTTTCCACTCAAATGAACTATTTCCTTTTTTTTTTTTTCCTCCCTTTCTTGCTCCATGATTCCACCTTGGAAGGCATCCTACTCACACCTCTTAACAATTCCAGTGTCTGCATTCGAGCATCCAAATTCTTTGCTTGCTACTCTTATAATTCCTTAAGGTACAGACACATTTTCGATCTTTTTATTTTTTATTTTTTAAAAAGAAGGCATATCTGTATCATTGATCAGGTAGGAATTGAGTTTGCTAGGAATTGAGTAATTAGAATCTGAAGGGAAAAAAAGGTTCTTTAACAATAAGAGAATCTATTTTTTTCACCTACCAAGAATTCCGGATGTGGGCGGTCCAAATCCAGTTTGGCAGCGAATGACAGACAGTACCAGCAACCCAGGTTTCTTCTGTGTTTCCACGGAGACTTCCTTGGCATGTGGTTTTCATTTGCAAAAATGTCGTTTTGTGGTTATAAGATGAATGATCCTTTTCTAGCTTCAAGTTCACAGTCTAAGTAGAATGAAGGGGGAAAGATGAAGGGCAACGAGTATATTTTAGCCGAGTGAGTCCCCTTTTAAAGAGCTTTCCCAGAATCCATTCCTAGTGATTTCCAATTACATGCCCCTGTCACAAGTACATCATATAGCTACCCTTACCTGCAAAGGAAGCTGAAAAATACTCAACTACCCTAAACCAAATTATGGATCTTTTACGAAGGAAGAAAGGGAAGCTAAATGTGGGTTAGGTATCTAGTGGTGTCTATCATAATTTTCCCCTTAATTTTAACACATTTGATTTTGGTCCTCTGTCTGAGGTGTCTCTCAAAATTCACAATTACTCAACAAAGAAATAAATATTTAGAAGCCATTGTTTTAAGTTAAATAATTCTGTATTATCAGAACCAGTAAACTGAGGCATTGAGACCAGATGGTAGATATTAAAAGCCGAAAACACAGAACCTCCACTATCAATGTCTAGTTTGAATTAACACTGGTTTCTGAGTCTAGAGGCAGATGAAGGCTTCCCACCCAAGCTAAACCTAATGGAGCTGGCAGGACTTAGAGCTTCTTCAGCCTTCCTTTGGTAGTTCATGCCTCAGTTTATTCTTCACTCATTTATTCAACAAATCTCTGATTAGTACCTAGTATGTACCAGGTATTGCTCGCAAAAGATCTCTAAATGCTGTCAAAGTTTGATTTCCAAAGAGTGAAAAATGACTCACATGATCAATTTATTCAATTACTTAATATAACATAATAGCGTAATGATCAGACATTATTAGGCAAATTGGAGTTGAATCCCAATTATGCAGTTTGCGGTCTATGTAACCTTGGACAAACTTGTTTAAGTCTCATTTGTCTTTGTCTCTAAAACAAGTATAAAATAATAGCACTGTCTAGCCATGGGTTTCTTTGAAAACAGAGTTTTAAAGCTCTGTTTTCCTATGACAAAGCTCACATAGGAAGGTTTTAGTGGAAGGTCTAGTGTCAGGGCAACCAGAGTGGGGGTGGAATGAGAAAACTAAGAATATTTAATGAACTTTCATAAAATTAAATTTCTAACAGAATATTAGAATTCTGAAGATATTTCCTGTTTACTGAAATCAAAATGTTCTTTACGTTATGAAATTATGGCAATCGTAGTTTGAGTTTACTTTTGAATGTTTTCATTGGAAACAAAAAAGGAAATTTGCCATCTCTATGCTGGTTCATACGTTTTAGAAATATCCCTGGCCCTGGTAATCCATTTAATTTCTAAGTTTTGTTTTTCACCCAACGTTATCATTATGGAAAGATGACATCCTGTTTACTCTAAGAGTTATGCGGTTTTCAGCAAGATTTCCAAGATTTGCTACCATTAAGAGAAATGGCTGCTTTTAAGAGACACTATGCATATAAGACTTTTTATTTCAGTCCTGTTCATTGTAGCTCTTAAGTAGCTTCCAGGATAAAGAAGAAAAGAAACAAGACTATATGGCCTGTGTCAAAGGTTTATGTAATACCATGAAGCAGGTACAGTGCCTGGAATATATTAGGTCCTCACTTCATGTTGGTGGAGTGAATTTAAATAAGGTTCCTTCTTGTCTCCTGTCTTTCATTGGTCAAGGCTCACATTCCAGGGCTCTCACTCCCCAGTATTTCACATGTTTGTAGAATGAGTGAAAAGTACAGGCCTGGTTTGGGCATTTGTAATACCTCTACCCCCATAAAACATAAACATTACTTATCCTATGGGCATTACATGAGGACATTATGGAAAGCATTTTATAAAATCTTTTCAATCATTGTCATTATTAAGGAATGATAGGAGTGGACTGTAACAGTAACAAGGAAAGCAAACCCTTCTAAAAGAGGAACCACACATGCTTCACATTCCCTTAGGAGGCTGACGCAAAGAAAAAAGTGCCAACAGATTAGCCTTAATTCTCTTTACCACAACAGATGACAGTGCTTTGTTTAAAACAGTTGCTGAGAAAAGATACTTGATCAGGAAGAACATAACAGAGTCGGGGGAAAGTAATAAAGCAATAGCTAAATACCAAAAAAGACAAGTGATTGTGACACCCGTTTATGTCTCATAAAGTAAAGATGACTTGACACTAAATTTCCAGTTGAAAGGTGGATTGTCAACAAATATGGTGGCATCACTGAAGCATGTTCCCAGTCACCTGTGACTACCTATCTTTGAAGTTGATTTTATTGAGGCCACTCCAGTGTCCAGAACATTTGACAATTAGATTTAAATCCAAGTACTTCCCTTTTTTTTTTCCTGGAAAAATGAATTAAGCTGGAAGGTAGCAGCTGAGCAAATATTTGAGTTTGATAAAGGAATGGTGAGTTGATGAAGAACCTCAGCTAGCATTCAACAAGATTGGGCATCATTTGATGTTAAGTATTTAAAGCAATGATGTGTGTATTTGGGGAGGGTACCCTTTGAACTTGGTCCACATGATTGAATTGTGGATACTTTCCTATATTCCAAGAAAATATATAAATGGAGCTTTCAAACATATGCTCTTCCAACTTGATATTAACCAGCTTAATAAATACCCACAAGAAAACCCAGGCTAAGGTAGATAATTCAGATGTTTCCACTGAGTAAGTCATAGTTTGTGCTGTTTATTGGTTATTCTGTTGTGTGGCTACAATTCTTTGTGGGTAATAGTTTGAGACATGTTACAATGTTGAAGTATCTAGTGGAGAAGTCTCTGCTTTCACATTCAGAGGTCAGTACGGCTGCCAGATTATATTGCTTGCATAAATATAGTCATGGTTATAAAAATTATTGCTACATTTTGCAGAATATTTTTCCCCTTCATTTTTGATTTATCTGTAAGTAGATCACATGTTTGTGAATAAGAACTTTTTGAGCACTCTTTACTTATTCAATTACTTCCTTGTTGTTTATTTCAAGGTACTCATTTGGGTGAGTATAACAGGACTTCACATGAATAGGTATTATTTTTTTCACTCAGAAAATAATATGTGCTCATTAGGAAAAGAATGCTCTTATGAAAACAAAAATCCATCTATGTTCTCATCACTTAGTGATAATCAATGCTAGCATTTGAGTGCATTACCTTCCAGTTTCTTTTTTTAATGAATTATTTATTTTTTCACATAGATATGATCACACTGAAATTATACATTTGTGAAAGACCTGGAACTAGACCTTAATGATTCGTGTTAATGAGGGATGGGGGAAAAAAGAAAAAGGTCAGGATAAACGAAAACCCAAGATAGACGAAAACTCTCACTGTAATCAATGGTTTAAAATTCTTCTACCAAACCCTTTGCTAAAAGGCTAAGTAAGGATCACTTTCTTTAAACTTCTATCATGTTTCTTTTCTTATTTTCTTAAACAAAGGCATTAATTATGTAGTTATTGTAATTTGTTCTACATTATCTCATGTGAACAACCTAACAAATATAATAAGTAGTAGTTGTACAACCATTTAACATGAATTGATAGAATTGGGTCTAAAAACCAGGTATCTGAACTCCACAGATGGTGTTCTTTCCATGACATCAGGGTCCCACCCTTGGGATTTGGTTGGTTGCAAATACTCTTGTAAACTCTGTCTTGTGAGACCACAACTGTCTTAGTCACCTTGTTTGGCATCTGGACAAGCATAAGCTGAAGAGGTGTTGGAGGCCTGGGCTAAACCTCAAGTCCAAAAGTTCTCTGGAAAGCTGGTTGGTTTGTTCTGTTGTGCCTGCCATAAGAATATTAGAATATCTGAAGGGTGGATGTTTTGGTTGGAATCTTTGTTCCATTATTTCTAGTTGTATGATTTTTGAAAAATTATTTAACCTTCTGAGCCTTAGTTTTCTGGTCCATAAAATGGGAATAATATTAGGCATAATTTATCTCATGAGGTTCGAATATGATCATGCACCTTACATGATAGAAAATGACCGATAAAAAGTACTCATCACATATTAGTTGGATAAATCAGGTCTTCCAACAAGAAGACATAAACCCTTAGATTGTGCTGATAGTAGCCATGCCTCCTAAACACCCCTCACTGGGTGTTAGGCAAAATGGTTTCTAGTGCTTGATGTAATCAATGCCATCTTGAGAAGTAAGTTACTCTCAGTGACCACCAAGTCACCCAGGGGAAGAGTGGCACCTGAGAGAAATATTTTTAAATAGATAAGTAGCCCATTAAGTTGTTTACTGCCTTGGAAGCAAACAAGCACGAGCCACTTGGCTACAAACCACCAGTGTTCCTGGAGGCAATACAAACATATATATATATATATATATATATATATATTTCAAGCCCCCATCCTCTTCCACTCTGCTTCTGTCCTTAAGTTCCCTTAATAGACTCTTTGTTTAACTCTGCAGTTGTCAGCTTCTTTCTTCATTCTCTCAGCTCCTGTCTTCCTTTGGAGATTAGTTTCAGTGTACCTCGGGAAATTTTCCCAACAGTAGGGGTCTTGGAGAATTTGCCTCCACTCTTACCTTGTACACAAAGAGAGACAGGGATTTATTCAGGACTCTGGGTTAGAAAAAGGATGCAGGGAATCCAAGCAGACATTCTCATTTGTTTCCAAAGACCTGTAGATAGCAGTGTCTTTGAATTTCCAGTACCCAAATACTTATTGATTGATTAATATGTGGCAGAAAACTTTCGAAGTACTAGAGTTGTCCTAGTAAAAAATAGAAGACTTCCAATAATGGTTTTTCAAATGAATCCATGGATAATGTGACTTGTGTCTATTGTAAAGGCACATTTTGAAATAGTTTTTATTTTCTTTTCTTCCTATTTTCACTCTGTGCTAGCAGTTTCACAAAAAAGCATGTGGGGATTCCATGAGGAGCAAAAGAGATAACAGGAGGGCCTTAGATATTCTCATCTGCTTCATTGAAAGTAGATATGCTTTAATCAGTCTTATCATTTGTTTCTTTTCCCGTCTGCCTCACAGGTAAAATCATAAGAGAGAAAGTCCTAACGTTTTTCTTGGTTTCTTCTTTGAAATGAGCCTATCCTCTCCAAGGTCAATGGCGCTATTATTGAGATTGCACATATAAAATACCTGACTCTCAATAAATGTATTATTTCTTCATATCTTCATTCTTTTTAGAATATATTCAGAGAAGAAAAGCCAATTTAGGCTGTGGAGTTTTTCCATTCAATCCTGATTCAGTAGAGAGAGATTAACCATCAATAATTCCCTAAATGGGGCTTTGGTATGAAAAACTGTAGCAACTGGAGGGTGGAGGAGAGGGGTATGAGCTCTACTCTGAGCCCCAGCATGCCAAGCATATGCCTTCTCTGGGAGGATTCAGTCATAGCCAGTCTGACTCACGTTAATGAACAGATGATCAAAGGGTTGATCCATGAGCTATAGGCCCTTCCCCATTTACAGACAGCTGCTTCTAATGGCCTTCACCCACTTGAACCTCATTTTCCACTCTTTTCTTAGGGCTGGCTAGGCACATACTGTGCTGTGGAAATATGTTTTCCTAGGCGTTTATTTTGAGCAGTGTTTCTCCAATAATGTTTGAGAACCTCTGATCTAGAGAGCTAGGTGGAAGATACACTCCATGTGTACACTCAGTTCTACGTGCGTGCAAACACTTGTACACACACACACACACACACACACACACACTGCATCCACGCTTTTGTAGTGGAATGTCCATCACTAAATACTTTAGCGTATCAAATCAGTGGTTCTCAAGGCTGGCTACACAGCAGAATCACCAAGGGGGCTTTAGAAATTTCTGATGCGCAAGGAACATTCCAGACCCTTTAAATCAGAAACTCTGGGAGAGACACTGCAGGTTATTCCAATGCACAACCAAGTTTGAAAATCAGGGAACTCGTTTAGATGTTGCTGATGATGAGATGCTCTTGGAATCCATCTACTTTTTAAAAACAAATCATTCTTGTTTTCATAAATTGCCAGTTTTCACACAGGCTTACTTTTGCTTCTGGCTATAATGAGACGTCACCTCTTATGGTAAACAATGAGAAAACTGGATGAAACACATAAGGCAACTGTTTCTGGACATTAGACAATAGGCAGTGCAGGACTGTGATTCATGAGAGAAGGGAAGTAAACAATGTGAACTTTATGTTGATCTGAGTTTTCTGTCTGGAAGCACTTTCCAGATTGCAGGGAAGGGAGGAGAATCTCAAGCAGCACAAAGAAGGAGACACAGTTTGGAATTTTGGAAGAGTGAGGTTTCTGGAATTTGAGGGTCGAAGTACTGGAGAGGGGCGCTGCCTGGAGAAAGAGCTCTAAAATCTGCCAAAAGGACCCCTTGAGTATTATGTTTAATACTAAACCCCGGATGAGAAGGGTGAGACTCCATGAGGCTGGACAAAAACAACCAAGGAACTGTAAACTGAAGAGTTCCTAGAATTAATAGGGAGTTGGGAGATGTTTGAATTTTGATAAACCATAGAAAAGAGTTCTTGTTGAGGAGACACTGGAGGGTCACGCCTGACGAGAGAGCATAAACTAGCTCCTCTAGAGTCAAGGACACTCGAAATCTGCCCTGAAAAGCTAATAAGAAAACTTTGAAAAGCTCAAGCTGAATAACAAGTAATTTAAGTGCCTGCCCAAATAAAGTCCAATACCTTTTAAAGGAATGTATTATTATTTTTCAAATCCAGCACTGAACATTGTAAAATGCACAATGTCCAGGACCTAATAATAAAAAAAAATACTAGATGTGTGAAGAAGTAGAGAAAAACACAGCCTACTACAAGGAGAAGCATCAATCATTACAAAGAAAATAAAAAATGACAGAAGTAATGGGATTAGCAGGCAAGGATCTTAAAATAGCTACTCTAAATACCTCCAAGGATTTAAACGCAAACATAAGTCTAATGAGGAGAGGAATGAAGGATTTGAAAAAAACAGAATTTCTAGAAATGAAATGATACCTGAAATGGAAAATTTCATTGGAAGGGATTAACAACTGATTAGACACTAAGAAAGAGTTTGGGGGAAATCACTGAATTTGGAAGCATGGCAATGGACACTATGCACACTGAAACACAGAGGGCAGAAAGACAAAATGAACAGAACCTTAGTGGTCAAGAGAAAAATATCAAGTGTCAACATATCAAGTGTCAAGTGTAATCAGAGTTTTATAGGAAGGGGAGAGAAAAAGAAACCAGAAAATTATATGAAGAAACACTGGCAAAAATTTTTGTAAATCTGATGAAAACTATTAATCCACATAGTCAAGATATTTGACAGAACCCCAAGTAGGATGGGCAAAGAAAACCTCACATATTATAATACATTTTTTGAGAGTCTATGATAAAGAATAAATCTTCAAAGCAGCCAGAGAAACGAAATACACATTCCATGCAGAATAAAAAAAATAAGAATCTGTGGACTTCTAATCAGAAACACTGTAGGCCTGAAAACAATAGAATGACATCTTCAAAATGCTGAAAGAACAAAAGCTATCAACCTAGAATTCTCTATCCAGTGGAAAGACCTTTAAAAAGAAAAGAGACATAAAGACTTTTTCAGATGAACAAAATCTGAGAATATTCATCACCAGCAGACTTGCACTATAAAAAATATTAAAAAGAAGTTTTATGTGGAAGAAACATAAACCCAGATGAAAACTTGAAACTTGAAAAAAAATAAAGAGCACTGGGAATGGTAAATATATTGTTTTAAACATAAAAGCCTCTTTTCCTTACCAACAGATAATAAATACATAAAAATTATTAATGAGCTATTTTACACTCTTTTTTTTTACTACTAACTCTTTGACATTGATATGGATTATACAGTTACATTTCAATTTGAACTAACCACATTCTAAGTACTCAACACATGTGGCTAATGGTTACTATATTGGGCAGCATGGCTCTGACCCGTCAGCCTGGTTATTTTCTTAGTTACTCATTGTCATCTGAAAATAATATGCTTGCATTTTCTTTTTCTGTCTCACCCTACTAAAATCTAAGCTCTCAAGAAGAAAGGACATTGTCTTACTTACTGCTCTATACCTAGTGGCTGGACAGAACCCAGTCCGTGGTAGGTACTACCGTACTATGTGTTTTTGTTATTTTATTTTATTTTATTTTATTGGGGAACCGTGTGTTTTTTCCAGGACCCATCAGCTCCAAGTCAAGTCGTTATTTTCAATCTAGTTGTGGAGGGTGCAGCTCGCTGGCCCATGCGGGGATCGAACCGGTGACCTTGGTATTACGAGCATGGAGCATCGTGCTCTAGCCAACTGAGCTAACCAGCTGCTCTACTATACGTATTCCTTAAAGTGTTTCAAAGAAGAGGACATGGATACTATGCACAGCAGGCAGGGATTCTGAGAATAAGAATGGTCCTTAGGTTAAGTCAGTATAGACTCTGAAATCTGATGGTTGTGTGTTCGAATCTCAGCTCTACTACCTGAAGTTGTGTGACTTTGGGTAAGTTATTTAACCTCAGTGCAGAGATGTCCAAAGTGGGTGGGGCCCTGGAACAATTGGAGGGAATTTTATTTCTGACTTTATTTTTACTTATTGTTTTGAATTGCTAGGGGATGATGATAATAAAAGCCTTATTTTTCTCATTTAAAAAACCCAGCATACAGTGCACCCCTTCATGGTCTGCACCTGGGGTGTAGCACCTCACTGCCCCACCCTTGATAAGCTGTGGCCCTGTGAGCTTGTGTTTTCTCATCTTTAAAATAATTATTGTCCTTTTATTTAGCAAATACATGTGTAGCCGTTAGTATGTACCAGGCATAGTGTTAATACTTTATATATATATATATATACATATATATATATACTCTCTCTATATATATATATAATTAATATACATATTAATCTGTTTAATCCTAGCAACAATCCTGGGAGGAAGGTGTGTGTGTGTGTGTGTGTGTGTGTGTGTGTGTATTTGTGTGTTTAATTCCCATTTTATAGATGAAGACATCATGGCCCAGAATCTGACTCCAGAGAACATGCTCTATATTTCCTCTTAATAATAAGACTTTCCCTACAAGGTTGGAGACACTGTGCAAACTAGCCAGCACAGTGTCCAGCTCATAACCAACATTAAGTAGACAGGAGGCATTCTCATGATGGCTAGTAAAAATATTTTTGTCAGGTGGGAATCTGATATCATTGATTCCTTTAAAGCGCACACCACTACTCAGAAAAGAGAGTATAATTTGTGTATTCTCAATCAGGCCAGGTCCACCCTTACGTGACACTGAAAAGAAATGAGCACTGGAGGAGGGGCGGAAGTGTTGACATTTTAATTAAATAAACTGAGAGCTTGCTTTTTTCCCCCTATGGCTTGAAAGCTCATATTATCTGATTCCGGGAATTCCCTAATACCCTCCAGAAGGATTTTTAGAAAGAGAATGTTCCAAAAGCATTTTCTCTCCAGCCTCTTAGCCACAGAACAAGAATAACATTGAGTATTCTAAGGCTATGATATATCATATTTTTTTTGTTTTTCATAAAATTTAAAGCATAATTTAAACTTAAAAAGAAAACATTTAAATTATGGTATAATTCATATAAAGTGCACCATTTTTAAATGTGCACCTTAGTGGATTTTTACATTTGTATACAGGCATGTTACCACTACCTAGATCAAGACAGAATATTCAGCACTCCAGAAGGTTCCCTCATGTCCCCTCACAGATGATAATAATTCCTACCCAAAATAGCACCATTCTGATTTATGCCAATTTAGACTCATTTTGCATATTCTTAACTTAATTTTAATGGCACTTTGGGCCTGGCATATTTTGTTCAACATTGCCTATGAGTTTCACCTGTATTGTTGTAGGTAGCAGTAGTTCACTTTTTATTGCTGAATAGTATTCCATTTGGTGAATACTACCATTTATTTCTCCGTGTTTTGTATTTGGACATTTCATGAGTTTCTCGTTTAGGAGTGTTATGAATAAAGCATGAATGCAATTCTTGTGTAGTTTATTTAATGGACACAGAACATATTCTTATCAGATACATACACATAGAACCGAGGGGTCATAGGGTTTGTGTGTTTAGGTTTAATGGATAATGCGAAAGAGTTTGTTTTTGAAAACAGCAGCATTGTATGAGATTTCCACTTGCTGCCCTCAAGGATACTTGGTAATGTTACCTTGGCTCTTTAGAATAATCTGTATTTTAAACAGTTTTATCATATCATGTATCAGATTACATGTAATTAATTAGCAAAACACTACATTCTCATAGTTAAGGCAATACCGTTGCCAAATTGTAACAGCAAAAAGTTTCCATTGACAATTAAATCACTAGGGCTGTTGGTATTCTTTTTCCCTGAACTGTTTTTAAAAATCAGCATTATTGAAATGTAATTCACCCAATAAAATTCACTGATTTCAAACATAAAATTTGTTGAGTTTTGACAATTATATACAGTTGTGTAACCTTTATAGTAATCATGATATTTTCATCTCCCTAAAATGTTCTTTTGTATACCCTTAAAGTTAATTCTCTCTTCTGGACTTCTGGTTGATATATTGATCTATCTTTTACTATTGTTTTGGCTTTTCTAGAATTTTACATGAATTAAACCATACAGCATGTCGTCTTTTATGTCTAGATACTTTTACGTAGCAAGATGTTCCTTAAGTTTGTTCTTGTCATTGCATTTATCAGCAGTTCGTTCATTTTTATTGCTGAGTTGTATTTCATTATACCATAGTTTATTCAGATGTTGATGGGAATTTAATTTTTTTCCAGTTTGGGGATATTATGAATAAATCTACTTTGTGAGTTGAAGTATAATGTTCCCATATTTCTTGGATACATATTAGTAACGAAATTTCTGGGCATATGGTAAGTATATGTGTAACTTTTGAAGAACTTGCCACATTTTTCCAGTGTGCATTATCACTACCAATGTGAGAGAGCTATAGCTGTTTCACATACTGCCAATAATTGGTATTGTCAATCTTTTTAATTCTAGCCATTCTAATGGGTGTGTAATGGTATCTCATTGTAATTTTAGTTTGCATTTCTGTAACGATCAATGATAAGCATATTTTCATGGGCTTATTTGCCATCTGTATTCATTATTTTGTGAAGTATAATATTTTGCATATAATCTGTATATAGTCCAGGCTCGTTGTCATCTCGTTATTGTATTGTGAAAATTTTTCAGTATTCTGCATGCAAATACTTTGTCAAATACATTGTTAATATTTCTTCCAGTCTATGATTGCCTTTTAATTTTCTTATTAATGTCTTTTGAAGAGCAAAAGTTTAAATTTCAATGAAGCCAAATTTGTGAATTTTTTATTTTTTATTTCATGCCTTTGGGGTCCTATTTATTAAATTGATTTAGTCTTAGCTGAATCCTGAGTTGCTAAGATTTTTATGTGGTTTTTTTTTCTTTCCCTAATGCTTGATAGTTTGGGCTCTTACATTTAGATCCATGATTCATTTTGAGTTACTTTTTACGTATGGTATGATGCAAAGGTCGAGGTTCCTCTTTTTTTCCATTTGGATATTCAATTGTTCAAACATTTTTAAAAAATTATCTTATTTCCATTGAATTGCCTTGGCATTTTTGTTAAAATGAATTGACCACATAGATGTATAGGTTTATTTCTATGGTCTCTATTCTATTCTATCTATCTACATATCTATCTCTATACCAACATCACAGTACTTTGATTACTGCATCTTAGAAGTAAGCTTTAAAATCAGATAGTGTAAGTTCTCTTTGTTCTTTCTTCTCAATATTGTGGGCTATACTAGTTCCTAGGCTTCTCTAGGCCTTACTGTACTCATTCCTAAAATGAGGAATTTTAAGAGGATATTTCATTTGCAAAAATGTCCCAATTCAGTATCTCTTGGTTTTGCTCCTGTTAACAACAGATGATCCAGTCTCTGAGATGTTTTTACTTCACAGTTATTCTAAACACAGGTAGACTGTACTTGCTTCTCACTTTTCCAATAACCATTTGAAGTTAATTATAGACACCATCTTTCCATGATAAGAATCACTATCATATCAGTTCCCACCAAAATCCAGGACAATACCGATGATATTTCTGCTTTAAATATTTTGCAGTGTGTCCCATATTGTTCCCTTTCAAATAATGTCTCTAGCCCTGAAAATACTTGCAGTGAAGGTATGCCTAATGTGTTGCTGTGTTCCATTCCTAAAGATCCATGACCTGCTACTGACAGGCTGTTCTTTAGGGATTTTTCTTGTTCCTTCATTTGAGAGATATTCTTCTGTCTCTTCATTGTTTCACTTTCTATGCTTGTTTATATGAATTAGACAAAATAGCTCTGTCTTCCAGTCTTGAAGAAGTGGCCTTATAGAGAAGAGGGCTCTGCGCAGACTGCGTGTGCCAAGTGGTTTTTGGCAGGTCAGAAGGAGCTGAACAGGTGCTTAGCTGTCCGGGCACTGGCCCACCGAACTAGAGCAGCTCCAGGTGGGGAGGTCAGATGTGTGTCGTAATGCCGTTAATCTTCTTGCTCCTTTTGTTCAGCCGAAATGGGCTTGAACATGTGTCCAGGAACACACTGCAGCGACCGTGCAGGTAGGCCAGAGCACCTGGCTAGAGTGCTCACCTAATGGAGGTGGAGAGGGACGTAAACAATGGTGCCCACTGGTGCGTCCAACCCCAGAGAATTTCCGCAGTCCCCCTTATGGCTCTCCAGTCTTCTCTATCCAGTGTCTTGGTTTGTTGTACCAGAAATGGTCCCGTGTGCAGAAGCGAGCTGCGTGCAGGCTGCACCCGCTGGGTCGTCCCGGAAGCTGGGAGCCGAGCATGCGCTCACAGGTGCCCGTGGTATGATGGGCGGAGCCACTCGGGGCAGCAGGCCCGGTGCGTGTGCCGGTGTGCCCTGTTGCTCCCTCTTGCTCCCTTTGTTGGCAGGCAGAAGTGCTCAAAGCAGGGTAGCTGTGAACGTGCTGCGGTCGCCTTGCAGGTAGGTCAAAGCCCCACTTCCATGCGCTCGCTCTGTGGAAATGGAGGGGAACATACTCGTAGACCATGGTGCCCAGTAGCTCCACTGGCTGCGGAGAGTTCCGGAAGCTCCCGGAGGCCTCCCTCGGCGTCCCAGCCTTCTCTGTTCAGGCTCTTTCACTTGTTTGTCGTCGGAAGCTGCCCGTTCAGCACTTGGTTGTCTCTCGGGAGTAACTGCTACCCGTATACGTGTGTAGTTCATTGTGCTCACCACAGGGCGTGGGTTCGCCGTCTTCCTGTGCCGCCGCCATCTTGGGCCTCTCACAGGCTGCGCCTTAGGACGCCGCTCAAGGCTGAGGTGCTGCTAGGCCTGGGGTCCTTACCGCCGTTTCTAGGTTCCCTTTAAACCTGCCCTCACCTCTGGAAGTAGCTTCTTCATTAAATTCTCTTCAGTTAAAGTCTTTTGAGCCCGTCAATCCTTTGACTGACACAGCCAATGTGCTCAGATATCATCAACCGGTCAAGGTTTACATGCTAGAACTATAATCCAAACCTTGGCCTAAAAAAAATAATCATACAAAAGCCATTTGGTCTTAAGGGATAGATGGATTCTTCTAAATGCCACTTTATAATTCTGCCTGTATACTCAAGCATAGATTGTCTCAAGTGCAATCTGAAATTTGGTTCCACTTCTCCAATCCCTAGACCCTGGG
This sequence comes from Rhinolophus hipposideros, assembly GCF_964194185.1. Taxonomy (NCBI): domain Eukaryota; kingdom Metazoa; phylum Chordata; class Mammalia; order Chiroptera; family Rhinolophidae; genus Rhinolophus; species Rhinolophus hipposideros. The sequence continues at coordinate 14,397,545 of NC_138059.1, read as the reverse complement.
AGCAAAGAGAAAGTTCAAAGAGTTGGACTATGTCACATGTCATTTAACCGGTTTTTATCTCTGGGTTTCTTTATAGTGGAATGGAAAGGGTTGTTTGGGAGGACTGAGTGAGATAACATTTGTAATGTACTTAGTACAGTAACTAGAATATAGTTAGTAATCAAATAATTTTTTTAGCTCAAAGTCTGAAGATTTGTTGTAGGCCTCTTGACCTTCAATTAGCTTAGGTTATATCCTTCAGCTTTCTTTCTTCCAAATTGTTTCTGTAATTAGATAGCTTGGTTGCACCCGATCTTTAGCTATGCCTTCATGAACCTAAGACTTCTCTTCTTTGGGAAATAACACAGGTGTTCAGTATTGTATGTTTCCTAATTTTCTCCCTCCCTCTACTTGCCCATTTAATTGTATAATGCAGTAGTAAAGCAAGCTTCCACTGCGTTTTTTGGGAAGCTTTGTTTGAGTACTTTTGATTAAAAAAAGGGGATAATTATTACAGACTATTTTTTTTGTTTAGTTATGTAAATCAATTTTTAAGGCTATTATCTGCCACTGACTCTGAGTTCACACTGCTTAAATACAAAGATCTTTATTTTGTTAATTTTCCTGGCCATTGTGTACAGTAATCTATTTTTTTTATTATGGTTGCATATATACATATATATCCAACATATATATGTATGTCTATATATGTGCACATATATGCGCACACACATATACGTTGGATATATATGCACACATATATGTGACATATGTACACATGTATGAGACATATATGTGCGCACATATATGTTGGATATACGTATTTGATATATACCGTGTTTCCCTGAAAATAAGATCTAGCCAGACAATCAGCTCTAATGCATCTTTTGGAGCAAAAATTAATATAAGACCCAGTCTTATTTTACTATAATATAAGACGGGTCTAATATAATGTAATATAATACTATACAATGCAATACAATAATATGACACAACACAACACAATACCGGGTCTTATTTTACTATAAGACCTGGTCTTATATTAATTTTTACTCCAAAATACGCATTATAGCTGATTGTCCATCTAGGTCTCATTTTCAGGGAAGTGCGATATATATATATATATTTGATATATATATATATCTCAAATGTACTGATATATAATACATATTATATATGTATATACAAATATATATATATGTATATATATATATTTGAAGTTCTTTTGCATTTCAGCTCTTCAATGTTTAAAGCAGAAATACAGGCCAAATTATGTAAAATTGTGTGCTCTCAAACTTAGGGAAATTATCTATGAATTACAAAATAACACCAATGGCTGGATTAGATATTAATACAATTTTAGAATCACTGAATATAAAAATGGACACTCCAGAACTCTTTATATTTACAAATTAATTTTTTAGTATAAACAACATGTATTTATTGCAGACAAATTTAAATATGCATACATAAAGGAGAAAAACGTGAATAAAATATTTTATTGAAAATGTGCAAAACTTGTCTTTAAACATATATATAGAAACATAATTTTACAATTCTTAATGTGGTCACATTGTATTCCTTGTTTTTCTGGTAGAGTTTTTGACTCCATCTCCCTCTTCATATACCCACCAAAATAACCTCCCCTTTAAATTTGATTTACACCCTTAATGTATTTTTTTGTGTTTATGCAATAATATATAGCAATTATATACATATTTTTAAAGCTCACATATATGAACATTTACTATATATTTAAGATTGTGCTAATTGCTTTATGTGAGTTTTCACATTTAATTCTCATAAAAATGCCCTATGAGGTATTTACTATGTATTTTCTCACATTTTATGGAGGAAGAAATTTAGTCACATAGATATTAAGTGACTTGGTCAAAGTTACTCAGTAAGTGGAGTAACTAGAATTGTACTATGGTTCATATATATATTTATAAATAAAAAAATATACACTACATAATGTTCAAGAGCTTTCTTTTTCTTTTAATATTATGTAGTAAATATTTACCGGATAGATATTTATTGTAATGCTACTAATGCCAGATACTGCTCTAGGGAATTTTTTCTCCTTAACTTCTTTGTCTAATCCATCACCAAGTATCATTCATTTTACCTCCTAAATATTTCTCAAATCTTTTTCTTTCCTTATCCAGTACCACCAATGTAATGCATGGCACCATCATCTGTCATCTAGATTATGGCAACAATCAAGGACCTAATAGGGATACCAATATCTGTGTCTGGGTCCATCCCATCTATGCTCTTCTTTGCAGTCAGGCTGATCTTTTCAAACCAAAAATCTGATCATATCACATCTCTGTGAAATCCTTCAATGACTATAGGATAAGTATGCAAATCGGAATATTTGGACCTTTAACTACTTTCCAGTCTTCCACTAGTCTCCTGAAATTTTTTTCTCTTGGTGTGCCAATCCCACCAAATCTCTTTCAGTTCCTTGAATCTGACCCTAGGGCTTCAACACATGTTCCCTAAACTAGAACATTTCTTCTGTTCATTAATTACCTCTCAGTCTCAGATCCTTGAGAAGCCAGAAGGCCTTCCTTGCTCTGGCCTTCTTGACTAGGTCAATATCCTCATTATAGGCTTTATAAGATATAACTTTCCTTTGTAGCATTTACCTGAGTTCAGTTTTGTATGTGACCATTTGATCAGTGTCTGTGTCCCCCAGGAAGCTGTAAGATATACAAAGGAACTCCCTTGTCTGTTTTTGCTTCCCACTGAAATTCTAGAACTAGGACTACAATCCTATGTGTTGAACCAGTGAATGGTGATCGTAGACACAATCTGTCCTCGAGAATTTTATAATGTAGAAAGGTAACAGAAATTGTTATGTCTTGGGTAAGGTGTTATGATAGAGCTATCACATGCTGTGGGAGAAAGCGACACTCAAACGGGATTTGTAGGCATGAGAAGGATACCTGAAACTTCTTTTTAATCTGAGTGTCTACCCTGAGATCTGAAGAGTGAGGACGAATTAGCCACATGCAGTTGGCGGGTTCTAGAGAGCGGTCTTAGAGGAAAGGAGAACGTTACAGGCAGAATGAGCAAAGCCACACAGTGTAAGGTAGAATGAGTAAGTTGATGAACTCAGATTTTCAATATGGCTGGAGCAGAACAGGGAAAAAAGGTGGCATTTGAAAGATAAAAATCATAGAAGTAAGCAGGTATTACGTTAACATGGAACACACAGACTATAATAAGGATTTTGTAGCTTATTCTGAGGGCAACGGGATATCACCAAAAGGATTTTGAATAAGGACATAACGTATTTTATAAATGCTATGGTTGTAATACAGGAAATAGACTGGAGTTTGATATTACTGAGGCAGGAAAATCAGTTGTGAGGCAATTTCAGGAATCCTGGTGAGAGATGATGCTGGCCTGGAATAGGGTCATCAGAGGGGATGAAGAGAGGTTGATGGATTTCAGAAATATTGAGAAGGAAGCAGAAGAGGAGCATGCTGGGTATGGTGGAGTGGGACATCATGGCTTCAGTTTGGAAAATGTTGAGAAATAGTGCTCGTAGGAGTCTAGTGGAGATGTCTGTGAGGCAGTTGGATATTTGAGATTTGAGCAGAAGAGAGTTATCAGGGCAGAAACTACAAACCTCATCTCTGTGTGTCATCAGCACAAAGATGGTAATTGAAATTATGGTGGCTGAGATTGCCTAGGGATAATGTGTGCAGTGGGAAGAGAAGAGGATCTAGAGAAAGACCCTGAGAATTAAGCAGATGTAAGGGATGTCAGAGGAAGAGGAGCTCACAAAGAGGAATCCAGAAAGGAAAAAGCAAAACCGTAGAGAGTGTAGTCTGACAATAACCAGAGAAAAGTGTGCTGTGCAAGAAAGAGCTATCAGAAGTATCATGTAACTGCTTAAAGGTTGAAGTAATAAAAGTTTCTAGCGATAAGAAGGTAAGTAATGATTCTGAGGAAGTGTTGTTTTTTTCTTTCTTTTTTAAGTGGAGGAGAAGAGAGCTAGATTTCAGTGAGGGGAAGTTCACAGTAGACGAAATTCAGGAAACAGGTAACTGACTCCATTGAGAAGTTTTTCTATGAAGAGGATGCAGAGTAGGGTGAGGTGATTGTTTTCTTAAGTGCAAATATATGGGCATTTTTAAATGTCTTTGGAAGGGGCGGGAGAAAGAGAGCGAGAGCAAGCGAGAGAGAGAGAGAGAGAGAGAGAGAGAGAGAGAGAGAGAGAGAGAGAGAGAGAGAGAGAGAGAAAGCGAGAGAGAGAGAGAGAGAGAGAGAGAGAGAGAGAGAGCAAGCGAGAGAGAGAGAGAGAGAGAGAGAGAGAGAGAGAGAGAGAGAGAGAGAGAGAGAGGACCTAAAGATAAAAAAATTGAAGGGATAATCAAAAAATGAGGGATGGAAGAATATAGCGGAGGTTAACATTGAGACACATGGGGGGAAACATCTTAAAACAAGATGAATGAAATCTATTTCAGTGTAACTACATGGAAGAAAGGATGATTATACGTGCACGTGAGTTTGTATGTTTGGTGACAAAAATTTGAAAAAAAAAATCTGGTTTTATTTTCTCTGTAAATTAGGAAATAAAGTCATCCTGCTGAAAGTGAAGAGAAAGTAGGAGAGCTGGGGAGTTTGAGATGGTGTAAGTAGCTTGAGAAAGCTACAAAGGAGAATAAAAGAGAGTGATAGCCTAGAAATCTCTAATTCATTTTTTATTTTATTTTATTGGGGAAGAGGAACTGGACTTTATTGGGGGAACAGTGTGTACTTCCAGGACTTCTTTTCCAAGTCAAGTTGTTGTCCTTTTCAATCTTAGTTGTGGAGGGTGCCGTTCAGCTTCAAGTTGTTGTCCTTTCAGTCTTAGTTGCAGGGGGCACAGCCCACCATGCCTTGCAGAAGTCGAACCTGCAGCCTTGTAGTTGAGAGAACGTGCTCCAACCAACTGAGCCATCCGGGAGCTCAGCGGCAGCTCAGCTCAAGGTGCGGTGTTCAATCTTAGTTTCAGGGGGCACTGCCCACCATCCCTTGCGGGACTCGAGGAGTTGAACTGACAACCTTGTGGTTGAGAGCCCACTAGCCCATGTGGGAATTGAACCGTCAGCCTTTGGAGGTAGGAGCATGGTTCTCTAATTGCGTGAGCCACCAGGCCGGCCCCTCTAACTCATTATTTTAATGACTGCATAATATTCCATTTTGTGGATATAAGACAATTATTTAATCAGTGCTTTATTATTAGATAATTAGGTTGAATTGGTTAGACATTGTTAATCATTGTCATGGCTATTATTGATCAATTTATTCCCAAATCCTTAAGTATCTGGTATATACAACAAGGAGTATATAGTGATAAATAGCGAGCTTATAATTTAATAGAAGAGATGACACCATTGGCTGTAAATAAAAGCAGAATGTGATAAGTTCTACAACAGAAAATTGAAACAACAATGCTATAGGTACATAGGGAAAGAAGACAGTATTTCTGGTTCTGGAGGCCTTCCAGAGATTTCGTAGACAGGATATCATCTGGGAAAGACACTGAAGAATGGGTATAATAGCGAAGGAAAGAGTTTATAGAAGGGCATTCATGTGGCAGGATCAGCCCAAGCCAGTATATTCTGACACGGTTGTACAGAATTGATTTGGTAATGGAAAATAGCCTGGGTTATTTGGCATACAGGGCATATGAAAGGGAAAGGTGAGAATGATGCTGGGGAGATGGGTTGTTGCCACATTGTGGAGGGAGAAGAATCATATCTTTATTCTCTAGGCAAAAGTGTCCCATGAGTCCACCCCTCAAGAAACATAGACCTTTGTTGAGAGAGAAGACATATCAGGTGTTCAGTTACTTGACAGGACAAGGAATGCCACTAGTTGGTAATGAAGTACCATCATTTAGCTTTAACTCATCACAGATGCACAGTGAATTCTTGTTAAATGAATGAAAATGAGAGATATCAACTGTAAATGCTATTGAAATTTGGAAGACAGAAGGCTTGGCTACAATGACTATGAAAAGCTCCCCAAATCACTTTTTTCGTGTCTTTAAGGGTACAGCTTAACATATCAAATCCTTCCTCTTTTTATTTCTTTCCCTAAAATGCAAGCTGGACACTGGTTTTTGGAGACCAGACCTTGATATACTTATCACTACTGATGGACATACGTAGGTGGGTGCTAAGAAAAGGTGGCTTTTTTTTTTTTTGAAAGTTGATACCAGGAACCTTGATGATAGACCCCAGAGCTCTTCTCATAGGTTAAATTGTAGGAGACAGGTGGTACTTGCCTAAACACCTCCTTCCTGAGCGGTTGATATCATGGTGATAAGAATGGTTGATAATTATTCAGTCAGAATAAATAGAGCAAGCATATGGCAATGATGAGTACAGTTGACTCTTGAACAATATGGTTTTGAACTGCATGGGTTCACTTATACACACACACATATTTTTAATAAATGTACTGTTTTCAATCCAAAGTTGGGACTCTGCACATTCAGAGGACTGGAACAGATCCCTCGTGGATATCAAGGGACAATTTAAGTGTTGGGGGAGTCAAAATTTATATGCAAATTTTCGACTGCATGAAGGGATGACACCTCTGACCTCCATGGTATTCAAAGGTCAACTGTAGTAAGTGTGGCTAGGATTTGATTCAGACCAACCTTTCACTGTTGCGTTCACCAGAAAGTTCTAGGTGAAACTAAGCTGTCTTGCAATGACTCCTCTCTCTTACCTATGTGTAACATCTCCAGTCATGTTTTAGATATTTCCCTGGGATTTAGTGAGTGTACAACCTCTCCTACTTTGACCAAAAGAATTCCTTTGGAGTCTGCGTTCCCCACTCATTATGGCTCAAGCCTCCTCCAACATTCCTAATGCAGTTGCTTGGAGGGAGAATGGAGGTCCCCAGTAGAATATGCGTTTGCAACAATGAGTTAACCACTAGTTTAGGTCATTGTGCATTTTGAAATTTAGTTTATTTGAGAGCCAAGTAACACCTTGATGTTCCATTCAGTTTCACTTTTATTTCCATTAAGTTAGATTGCTGTTTGAGAGTCCTTTCTGTCTTTGTGTTGAATAGCCTGAAAAGATACCTTCTACCCTTTCTTTGAACAAAAGAGAAAGCAAACTAAAAGGTGGTTAGGAAACAGCTTGCCAGGTAGCAATTTGGAGGGGCCAAAAAAATGTGTCACACTTTTGTGAAGCTTTCACTGCTTTAGCTTTAAAATCCCGTATCACCTCAGGGTCTTCCACTTCTCTATAATGGCCCAATGTATGCCCATAGTTAGATCCCATCAGCTCCCAAAGGGGACAGATTTTTGTCTCTTCTTACCTGTTCATATAGTTCCCCAACCAAAGATAAGTAGAATTGACTGTCAGACATTTGTTACTATGGAAACCCAACAGGGAACTGAAAAGAGAGTCCAAAATTATGCCTTTTTCAGGGGGCAGAATCCATTAAGCTTGGATATGTGGCCCTGGGTTCCTTCACGTGGTTATCTTAAAGTAATGAACCTAAGCCTTTCCAGGGTCTGATTCATGCTTTTAAAAGGTAAGAGAGCACATTCTGGAAGAGAGGTTATCCTTAGTTGTGTTCATCAGTAAGGTAGGCTAAGATAGTCACTGGGTGATGAAGCCCTGACTTCCGGCTGTCACGTCAAAGCTAACATTGGCTTAAGGCTCTGGCTACGCAGGGCTGTGTGCAGAGACACTGCACAGAGTTCCAGAAGCTCCCCCCCACCCCGATTTATTCTCCTTCCCCAGATAGTTCTCTATCCCTGATTGTGTTCTTAGAGCCACATTAGATGTAGAATAGTGTGGGGTGGGTGTAACATGGAAAACACTGCAAAGGCAAGAAGGTGACTGGCATTCTTTGAAGGTCTATTTTTTCCCAAGCCCCTTGATTGGGAGATTTCATATATATATAGATATATCTATATATATATATATCTATATATATATAGATATATATATATGTATATATATATATTTATGTATACACACACACACACACACATATTAGCATTTAGCATTGACTCATCACAGTTGCACAATGAATTCTTGTTGAATGCATGAAAATGAGGGATAGAAACTACAAATGCTATTGACTTGGCTTTACATTATTTATATTTATTATGTTTACTGTATGTTCTGTATATCCGGACAGCAACATTTTGAAGTGGATATTATCTCCAGATAGAGGTAACCTCTATTTTTGGTGCATACACTTCCAAAGTATTTTTATTTCTGTGTGTGTGTGTGTGTGTGTGTGTGTGTACAACATATTATCATGTTGTACGAAGTTTACAATAATTTGATTATACTGTTATAACATCTTTCTGCCTTTAGAAAATAGCAACCTAGTATTTTGTCATACCAATACACTAAGTTTATTTGCCCATCTTTTATTCTTGGTCATTTAGGAAAATATTCTATCATACATACCATTACTGATTTATTTAACTATGCCTTCTTTTTTGATATTTGGTGATATTCCTCTTTTCCCCCCATGACACACAGTATTGAAATGAACATTTGGGGGGGGGGTCAATTTTGTACACATTTGATAATCGCTTTAGGGAAAGTTACTAAAAGTAGAATTACTGGATTAGAAGGCACGAGTATTTCCTAATGGTTCTAAATGCACATTGCCAAGTTGGCCTGCAGACAGGTTATAGTGCCTACACTTGCCCTAGAAATACAGTGATTGCACTTGCCCTGGGGTGAAGTGATTACATTTGCTCTAGAAATATATGAGATTACCCCTTTCCCCACATTCTTGCTAAACTAGATACTTTCGCTCTTAATCATTACCAACCTGAGAGACAGAAGATAGTATCTCATTTTGATTTGCATTTTCTGATTAGGGATTTAAGGATCTTAATATTTTACGATCCTTAAATCTTAATATTTTAAGATCCTTGAGCAGACATTTATTGGTGAAGAGAAACAGAACTTAATTTTTACTAAAATAAGAAAAGTTGAGAATGATTGTGTTAGTATTTTGAGACAATTTAAAATTAAGTGAATTGATTAGGCCTTTATTTTAGCTGTTCATGGTATTTAGGGAATCTTTTATCCATCTGATCATGCTGTGTATAATTGTATAAACTAGACACAGAATGGATAGGTGTTTGTTTTTTTTTTAATTGAAACCAAGTTGGAAAGGCATCCTTCACAGTGTACATCGCTTAGATTTCATGTGGTAATTACTTTTGCAAGCATTTAACACACAGTTTGAACCAAAATATGACAGGGTTGTACATTGGAAAATATGGAGAGAGGAGAATTTCTATTGAGACTTGTTGCAAAAAAATTAAAAAAAATTTTGAACGATTGCCAGGCCCAATAAATTCTCTGTTTAGTTGACAATTGTCTATTTGCTTCTACATATTTTTTTAAACTTACAACATGAGGAACATGTACAAACTTTGAATAGTGGAGTACAATGGAAAAAATACTATGCTACCTGCAAAGAACCTTGAGTTTTAATCCAGGGTCCATTCAATAAAAAGCTGTATAACTTAGCCAGGTAACTTAACTTCTCTGGTTTTTAGTCCCATAACCTGCAAAATGAGAGATGGACTAGATAATGTTCTTGGACCCTTTCCAAACCCAGTATTCACCTCTACTGTGTTTTAAGGCAGAGGGTGGCAGGGGCTATCGTAATGATTATTTTTTGCATAAGTAACCAAATTACCTTTAAATCTGATATTTTCCATGTAATACCCATAAATAACAGGAGGTATTTGATAGAGGACCATATCTTGTACCGTCTACTGTTCTAAATTTATAATTTAAAAGAGGGGGGGAAATAGCCTGAATTTTCATGTTGGCTCTTTGATAGGTTGGAAGTGTGTACTTAATGAATCAGGTTATAGTTTTGCCTGGGACTTTGGTTGTGTGTTTAAAAAGCATTTTGTTTTTTCTGTGTTTAATATATTTTTCCTAGTCAGCAAGCAGAATGGACTATGATAGTATTTTTCCCTGCTCAGCATGTTTTGTAGATCCTTTTCTGTGGTTCTGGTGGGGATGTCAATCATAGTATCTGTTCCCCTCCCAAATTTACTCATTGAAAGGCAAGTGACTGAAGCTAGACAGGAAAGAGTCCACTCTTGGACTTCTCTGCTGGTGCTGGAGGGGAAATCTCTCTTCTCTGTGAATCTCAAAACCTGTAGGACTGGCCTTGCCAGTGGTCATCATTCCCCACATGTGGAAATAGCCTGTCTGTAGGAAGAGGGAATTAGGCCACCCAAGACAGAGAATTAAAAATTAGTAAATATGAGTGATAGACTGAGTGAGCTCTGATGATATTGGTATATTCCTGAATTCCTGCAGTATCTATATGATACAATAGATTATTTTTTAAAAATTAACCAAAATTAATATATTTCCGTTGCTAACTGAAAGAATTCTAACACGACAAGTGGAGGAAAATTAAAAACGAAAACAAAGAACTCTCTTCAAATATGTCCCCCTTTTCGGAGGCCTTTGTAGGGCATACATGCATCCTAGTAAATACTCAGTGAAAAAAATTTAATTCATATGAAGGCCCCTGGGTTGTTAGTTTGCACTCTAGGAATGTTGATCAAATATGTACTTCCTTAGTCAACAAAATGTTAGGCATTATTATAGCACGGTATTTAAAAGTACATAGAAAGTTTATTATATCTCTGTATCAAATTTTAGCAGACACATTTGAAATAATGTGTGGATAAGAATCCTGAATAGAAAATTAAGAGAGCTGGGTTGAAGTTTCAGTTTTGTATCTAACGATGTCTGGCCTTGAGCAAGTCACTCCTTTTCTCGGGGACTTGGTGTTCTCTTCTGTGAAATGAGGTGTTTGAGATGCACTTGCTCCTCACGTCCTTTGAGTTCAGAAGGTCTCTGCTCTCGTTTCATATTTCCCCCTCTCATCTCTGCTATATGGTGTGTAGTTCTGATGTCTCAGGTTAGGAGCAGCATAATTCAGATGGAGAATTTACAGGTATCAAGGGAATAAAAGCACAAAAGGGTTCTTCACACTGGAAAATAGTTTAAGAAGGACCAGATCAACATGCTTGAACATACTTAGTCATTCACCAAACCATTTCCGTTTTGCTTCTGGGTACCTATCTAGATTATATTCCTGGCTTCCCAGGCAGTGAGGCGTGGCTCTGAGAGTGAGTTCTTGCCAATGCGATGTGAGAATAAATTACATATGCCTGGCTCAGAAACGTCCCACCCAGCCCACCATATCCATTCTCTTTCTTCATCTACTGGTTGGACGCAGAGCATCAGTGGAGGACTCCACCGACCATCGAGATAAAGGGAAAGAGCCTGGGTCTCTGAATGGCTGCATTCTTCCGAGAAACATTTTTCTGGGTGTTTCTGTCAGGGTATAATTGGATGAGATAAACATTTAAATCAATAGACCAAATAAAGCAGATTGTTTTCCCTAATGTGGGTGGGCTTCATCCAATCAGTTGAAGGCCTGATTAAAACAACAGGGCTGACCCTCCTCTGAGTAATTCTGTTCCTGAATTCCTACTGCTTGAATGCCTTTGAACTGGGACATCAGCTTCTTACTGCCTTCAGACTCCAACTCAAACATTGGCTTTTTTGGGTCTTGAGCCTGATGACCTTTGGACTAGATCTATACATCTATACCGTCAGCTCTCCTGGGTCTCCGCCTTGTCAGCTCACCCTGACGATATTGGGACTTGTCATCCTCCATAATCACATAAGCCAATTTCTTATAATATCTCTCTCTCTCTCTCTCTCTCTCTCTCTCTCTCTCTCCCTCTCTCTCCCTCTCTCTCCCTCTCTCCCTCCCTCCCCCCCCCCCCCCCCGTGTCTCTCTCTCTCTCTCTCTCATCTCTCATCCATCTCTTTCTCTACACACACACACACTATTGGTTGTTTCTCTGGAGAACTCTGACTACCCACGCTCTTCCTCATAAACCTTTTCTCCAGATTTCTTCATTATCTTTCAATGGTGTGATTGAAGCATATGCCTTGACACTGTTTCTTCTTCACTCTTTATTTCCTATAGTCATAAAGTCCCAGCTTCTCTTCTCTGTTCTTTGATTGAAGTGTTGGTCTTTTGCTTGTTAATTCTCATATTCATTCCCCAACCCTCTTTTTCATTTTCACTTGCAGGGAACTATATTTTTTATGATACCTCGCCGGTTGAACCTTCTTTGTAGGTTCAACCAAAGGAACCACTAATGGGAGATTGGAGGAGGGCAAGGCCATGGTACTTTCTTCTTTCCTTTCTCTCCAGCAGCAGACAGAGCTGCTCCATGCTCCAGGTTCTGATAAACAACCTTTACATCCTGGCAGCCTCTCTTTGTTTCTAGCTTCCAAGAGGTAGCCCCAGATCTTAGACTCCAGTAAGTGCCATTCCTCCCATTGTTGCTCCAACCCTGAGCCTGGTGACAGCTTCCTGATGTTAATTCCTGACCGACTTCACTGTCCCCCTGTTTTACTTTTCAGCTCTAAAATCATCTGTGTGGCCAGTTCTCTGCATTAAATTCCCTCTGTTTGAAATAGTTGGAATGATTTCTGCTTTTCTGAATGGACCCTGATTGGTACAATTAAATGCTTTTTCTCCTTTCACGGCTGAGCACCTAGATAAGAACGTTAGTTCTGTAAGAATCCTTCCCCTTTCCAGCTTTTCTTGTTGACAGTTCACCTCGTCACAAACAAATTGATTTTCCTCATATGTAATTTTCTTCATAACCAAAACTTCTCATCCTGGTTTATTCTTGTGTATAGCCTAAAATCTGGTCTTGTCAGCCTAGAATGTAAGAAATTCCAGAATGCCTACAGAATCGATCTTTTTATCTTCTTCCTGATATGAACCATCAGCCATCTTGATTTCTCAACTGTTTTTATTTCAATTCTCTGCTGACTCCTTTACTGTTTGTACTTGGTTTGTGTTCTGCCATCTGCATAGACTGACCATCCTTTTCCTCTCTACCTTCTGAATGTCCCGCATTTCCTAAGAAGTCTCTTTGGACCACCCTAATCCATACAGATCCCAGTTTTCCCAGAAATATATCTGCATGCTACTCCTTATTGTTACTTAAATGTCTCATATCAGTAGATGAGGAAAAACAATAATAGGATTTGTGTTTCTAATTATATCTATCTCAGAAATATTGGAGTTGCAAAAAATTATGTAGATCCTGTAATATCTGAGAGGTACATAAATGTTGGTTCTCTTACTGCCTTTCAAGATGTTCTTTTTGAAGGAGCTATTCTTGTTTAGTATTTGGTTGTAAATGTTAAAGATGAAATACTTAGGTTGAATATTTAACGCCCACAGGATATACCTGGAAATTTTATTTTGAATACATCTGTTAATATAAACTTATTTTCTTCTGTTCTTATTTTCTGACAATTGAATAATAAAAATGGGAATACATTCATTTATTTATTCATCTTTTATTTGTTTATCTCCTATCTTGTGATGGTTACTCTGCTAGCTCGGAGGATAAATTAAGGAGCCAGGTTACACCCTGCACCTGCCTTCCTGGAGCTTGAATTATAGTGGGAAAGAAGGAAAAGCAAGAACATATACAAATAAATAAACACATTGTAGGGTGGGAAAAAAGCTTCCTTCTACCCTTCTAGGTTTTGAGGCTGGTCTAAGAGTTAAGTTGACATCAGACAGATTAACAGGAGAAAAAAAAATACTTTTAAATACATGTATACTCATAGGAGGTTCACAAAAACATAAGATTCAAGGAGGTGTCCAGATGATTGAGACTTGTATACTATCCCAAGATACAGAAAGGAATAGGCGTTTGGTAGTACTTGGTAGGGAAAAGCAAGTACCAAAGGGGGAGGATATATGTGGAAAATCAAGGTTGCCTTGTTGCAGGTAAGAGTCTCTCAGGTGAAAAAAATTTGTCTCTGGGACTAGCTCTCTTGCTGATACAGATGACTTTACTAGTAATGGAAGTTTCCTCTATACCTTTCCTTCACAAAAGAGGAAATTTATACTTTACTTTAGGCAGGTAAAGGCGAGGTTGAGAGATTGTCCTGTACCTGCTGGTTATGATGACCTTTAGCTTAAAATAATGTATATGCCAAAGTTACATATTTGGGGGTGACATGTTCTCAACCCCTTTAATGCAAATCATCAAAAGTGCTATGAAGAAGATAAACAAAGGTCTGAGGTACAGGGGAGGAGTACTGTGGATGGGGCCATCAGAGGGGTTTGGGTAACACTAACGATGAGACCAGAGTTGATCTCCTCAGTGAGAGCTGAGAGGCTGAGAGGTGGTGGGGCTGGAGCACAGCCAGAGGGCACAGAGTGTTCCAAGTCCCTGAGGCAGACAGGAGCTGGGTCTGTCAGGGAGTGGAGAACAGCCCAGTGTGGTCAGAGCTTAATGATCAGGGCAGCGTGTGCAACAAGAAGATGTTGAAAAGGTTGGTATAGATGGTTAAATTGAAGGTTCTGATAAACTGTACTCCATTTAGACAAGGTTTTGTGAAAGAACTCTGTGTAGTACTTGTCAGTCTCATGAGATTTACCCTCAAAACTGTATAGTTAGGTCTGAGGAGAGTTTAGGTCATTGGTCTTTAACTCTTTTGAAAACTTAACTTCCTAAACGATTCTTGGAGACGGGTGATGGGCAAATAAGTTCAGTGAAGCTGGCTGTTGTTTGTTTCCTTTCTTCCTTCCCTCATTTATTTGTTTATATAACATGGGCCCTTCACCAAAATACCTGTATTTAAATATATATGTATGTATGTATATATATATATATATATATATACACACACACATTTAATTTTATTGTTTTAGTTTTTTTAAACTTACTTTCAATTATAGTTGACACAATATTATATTAATTTACAACATAAAACATAGTGGTCAGACATTTACATACCTTACGAAATGATCACCCCAATAAGTCTAGTACTCATCTGACATCATACATAGTTACGAGTATTATAGTATTATTAACTATATTTTCTATGTGCATTTTCAAAATATCTTTAACTGCACTTCCAGGGACAGCATCCTTGGTTGAATGGACTGTGACAGTGTTTTATTTTTATTTACTTTTTGTCTACTTTTTAAAAAAATGCTACACAAAGCAGTAGACTACAGTTTTGGGCAGCAGTAACTGGATTGTTCATTTTATCCCGGGATGTGTGGTATTATGTATATTCTTCAGTCATCCTAAGTCCCAGTGACTCAGAACCCCTTCTTTATTTCTTTTATCCATCATTGCAGTTCTGAAGCCTGTTGTGCCTTTGTTAGTCTTCCTGAAGAGCTCCAGAGTCTCTGAAACTTCAATGACTCTTTTGTCTTCCCTCTGCGGCAATGGGCTAAATGTTCTCTTGAATGGCAGGGATTATTTATGACCAAGGTTCCCTCAATGTCAATTTGTCCGCAGAGGGAAGCGCAGCTTCAAGGGCACGCTCTTCTCTGGATGCCAGACCCAACTCCCATTAGCAGTAACGAGCATTACGCGTGTCACTGTTGCCTTTTCTGGGCCATTGCAGCATAGAGAGAAGCCTTTTGTCATCCATCACATCACCAAAACCCTTGCTTACTCACTTCCCTTTTCTCTAAATAGGAAAGTGAAAACATTCCATTGTTTCTCTCTGGCCAAGTGTTCTTTTCAATAACAGTAATGGGGTCTTCTGAAACCAGAAGGCAGTTGCTCTCCCTAAACTCTGGACTGTGCTAAAGGGATTGACCTCATTGGAAGGTCACATCTTGACCATTTGGGGGTTGATTATAATTTCCTGGAGTGCAGGAACTCTGAAAAGTTCCTGGGCAAGCAGCAGATCTGGGCAAGGCCCAGATGCTCCACAGTCCTAGCCAGGTACTGGCTCAGCCCTTCACATTCGTTATCTGAGACAGTCCTCAAATCAACTGGGTTGATGTGGCTAGTGAATAGGTATTGTTGTTCTTTTGGTCTGCCCAGCTTTAGAAATCCATCCTGTGTGTGAATTCCCCCACACACTCATAAGACTCAGAAGGATACTAGATAATCATTTCTCCAGCCTCCTCTGCAGGGAAGAGGTGAGTGGGCATAATCTCAGTCTTCTGGGATCATGGGATTTGTATGCCTTCACTACAGACTTGCAGTGAGAGTCAGCGACCTGAAAAAAATGGGGACCACCAAAAAGCTTTTATTTTCAGCAGCAGTGATAGATACTTTCTTCTCTCCCTCCTCCCTCCCTCGCTACCTCCCTCCCTCCTTCTCTCCATCTTTCTTTCCCTCCTTCCCTCTTTCTTTCCTTGCTTCTTCCTTATCGTCTTCCCTCTCTTCATTAACTTCCTTTCTTTTTCTTTTCCTCTTAATTACTTTGGCTCAAACTTCCAGTACAACGTTGCATGTATTTAATTTGCTAGTTTTTGGTAAGGAGTTTTGCATCTATATTCATAGGTAGTATTAGCCAATAGTTTTCTTTTCTCGTGGTATCTTTGGTTTTGGAAACAGGTTAGTAATCACCTATATAGTAAGTGAGGAAGTGTCTCTTCTACTTCTATTTTTTGGAAGAGTTTGCAAAGGAATGATATTAATTCTTCTTTAAATGTTTCATAAAATTCACCCATGATGGCATCTAGTCTTGGGATTTTCTTTGTGGAGTTTTGATTAATTGCTCAGTCTCTTCATTTGTTGTAGATCTATTGAGGTTTTGTATTTCTCTTTCTGTTTGTTTTGCCAGTTTGTGTGTTTCTAGGATTTGTCCATATTATTTAGGTCATCTGATTTGTTGTTATCTTTCCAGCTCTGTAAGATCAGTTGTAATGTCCCACTTTCATACCTGATTTTAGAGATTTGAGTATTATCTCTTTTTTTCTTCGTCAGGCTAGGTAAAGATTTGTCAATTTTATTGATTTTTGAAAGAAACAAATTTTGGTTTTGTTATTCTCTATTTCGTTGATCTCAATTCTAATCTTTATTATTTCCTTCCTTGTACTTGCTTTGGCTTTACTTTGTTTGCCCTTCTTTTTTAGTTCATTAAGATAGAAGACTAGGTTATTGATTTTTAGATCTTTCTCCTTTTTTAATAGTCATTTATAGCTATACATTTCCCTCTGCATACTACTTTCACTGAATCCCATAAGTTTTGTTGTGTTGTGTTTTCATTTTCTTATATCTCAAAGTGTTTTCTAATTTACCTTTGATTGCTTAAGAATATGTTGTTTAATTTCCACATATTTATGAATTTTCCAGATTTCCTTCTGTTATTTATTTCCAATTTCATTCCATTTTCACTGGAGAAGATACTTATATTATTTCAGTCTTTAAAGTTTATTGAGACTTATTATTTAATTTTTTTTTTTTTTGTCTAACAAATTGTCCTGTGTACTTGAGAAGAAAGAGCAAATTAAAAAAAGTTGAAAGTGACAGTGACTTCTGTGACCTAGCCTTGGAAGTTATGTTCCATCAGTTTTGCAATATTCTTTTGGTTACACAAGCCAGCCTTGTTCAGTATGGAAGGAGTACATAAACGCAGAATACTAGAAGGTTAGAATCATTTGTTAAAGCCTGACAACCACAGTCTTTCTCTGGTTGCCAGTAGCTCACAACCCTCACACATGTAATATGTGCTCATCCCTTCTAAAGTCCTAAAAAATCTCTCTTAGAGCCTTAGCTCAAAGTCCAGAATCTCCCTGTCATGTGAATGGGGCTTTTAGGATATTTCCATAAGTACATTTCCTTGAGTGCAGTTTCTCTCAAGTGAAAGATCTATGAACTAAAAGATAAGTTATCTTCTCCACACACACCCAACATACAATGGTGGACCCAACATAGGATGGTTCTATGGATACTCCTGTTCAAAAAAGGGAGAAATGGGAGGTAACGAGGAGTTACAAGTACATAGCAATTCTGAAATTCAGCAGGGCACAGGTTAATAGTTGATAGTCCTTGAGTAGGACTAGATTTAGGAGTTCATTCCTCATGACTCTTGACTCTGCCTTCTGTGCTCTTACATATTTCCATTCTCTGAGTTACCTTTTTTGTTTTCATGAAATGTAGCCATGTTTTCAGGTTTGTAGCTTTCTCAGAGTTTCTAAAGATTTCATTTTGTTTGTATTTCTTCCTTTAAATCTAAGTTGGTAGTATTTCTGCCAATCATTTTCATTAAAAACTTGGTGACTCTCCTGGCAACCTTACTGGGTTCAGCTCATTAGACAAAAGCCACCTCTACCATCCTTATGAGAACACCTTTTTTCCTTTAGGCTTTTTCAGAGAACAGCTGTGGGACGACACTCTTAAATTTCTTTGAATCCCTGTTGTTTTATTAAAAGGGGCTGTCCTAGATCTTTCTGAGGTCTTAATCAATTTAAAGGAGCATGCCTAAAATTCAGCATCGTGAAGTCCAGTGAGAGGTTGGGGCTCAGGGAGGGTAAAGTATCTTTAGAATAAATCAGAGTTATGGCATCTCAGGTTTCTACTACACATATCTTGGGAGGTTTAATTAGTCCTGCTGCTGTCAAAAGAGAGAGCTTCCTCCATTAGAAAAGAGAAAGGCCCTCCTTGTTATTATCCACCTATCTCTGTTGAGTGTTGTGACTCTCATGTCCAGGCATAACTGAAACTCTGTTGAAATTCTAAAAATGAATAATGCATGATGTAGTGTTGTGTCCCAGAATTTGTTTTATTATCCAAATTTTGCACACCTTACTACACCGCCCAAGAAGGTGCCTTGTTTATTAAGTATCTCAAGAAGATGCAAGAGAAACAAGAACTGCACAGAAAAGAAAATGATTTTGCCCAGTTATGTCAGTACTTGGGTAAGTGAATTTGAATTAGTAAATCTATTTCAGTATAAATTTTATGTAGAGAAAAATCTGTTTCTTCCTAATCAACTAATCAACTATTGAACATTCATTTGAAATAAGACCACATTAATTGCTAATGCCTGTTAGAGAGTGCCTGCATGTCTTGGTGTGAACCTGCATAAATAACAAGTAAGCTGTGAAATGATGGAACAAGGTATCATGGACTGGGTCCTGTGCATTGTGTGAGTTGTGCATTGTGCATTTCACTTGGGAACACAGACACTGCTCAAGACTTTACCTTAGAAAACGGTTTTCTGTGGACTGACTGTGCACACCCAAAATTCTTAAGTTGAAATCCTAACCCCAATGTGATGGTATGAGGAGGCGGAGCATTGGGAGGTAATTAGGTCATGGGGATGAAGCCCTCATGAGTGGGACCAGTGCCCTTATAACAAGAGACATGGAGAGCTTGCTTTCTGTCTCTCTGCTTTCTGGCATGAGATTACAATGAGAAGATATCTGTCTGCAAACCAGGAAGAGTGCCTTTACCAGACACTGGATTTGACGGTAACTTGGTCTTGGACTTCCCAATCTCCAGAACTGTGAGAAATAAATGTTTTTTAAATCACCCAGTATGATATTCTGTTATAGTGGCATGAACTGACTATAAAACACTGTTTCCTCTTTACGTGAATACATGGAGAGATTTTGTTGTTCTTTTCTTCTAAGAGGAATATAGCAGAAGTTTTCAAATAAAATTACCCACCTGTTTTATCTTTTTATTAAAGTAATTTAAGAATATTTATATACCTCCGATCTAAGTGCTTTTCCTAATAAATTACACATTTTACCTTACAGAGAGAAATGAGCTTACATATTCATATATTTAAAAATGAATCGTGAACCTACAATATGCCAGGCTTTGTGTTAACTGCTTAGTATACACAGATGAGTACAGAACATTCCCAGACCTTAGAGAATATATAATGTAGCATGAGAGACTATTTAAATACAATCCAAAATTTGCTACTAGGTGAGATGAGTGCTGGGGGCACAAGACGTCATGGATGTGGTGCCTGGTTTAACTGTTCAATTCTGAAAAGTGCTAAGGGAAATTAGTCACCAGTTCATGTCCCATGACCATCAATATCTCTAAAAGTTCAATTTGTACACATTAGGTTACTTTAAAGACCGTGTTGAATAAATAATTGGATAACCCAGCAGGTGACTAATAGCTTTTTGCTTACTTTGGGATAAGCCCTGTGTGATTCTCAGAAATCTTTTAATTGTTTGATTATTTAACAAGAGGTTCTTGCCTGTACAGCTTTGAAACCTTTTCAGGTCATAGAATTAGTTTTTCATGCTCTCAGTCATAGTGGGCTCATTTTCCTCTTGTTCCTGGGAAAGGTGGTGGTAAGAAAGCCTTTTCCTCCAGGTAGCTCTCCACAGGTGAGATGGTAGCTGATTTAACTGGGCCCGCCCACTAAAGCAGGGCACTGTCTCTCTTAGTCTGTGATCAAGTTATTTTAAGTCGGGTCACAGTGTTTAGCTCAGTAGTTGATCAGTAATGGTTTGTGGAACGCGTGAATGAGTCATTTACATGGGCCAATTCCCGGAGCCGATTTCCAGCACTGCAGCTTATTCTGTGGGCCATGCAATTTAGTTTCTGTTTTCCAGGACACGAGTGCCACGCTTTTGTCCATGGCTCACTGTGCTGTGACACAGACTTCCGAGGCTAGGCTTTATCTTGAAATGATGTGTTTCTATGCTCTATGAAGTCCAGTCCTAACCGTTAGGCAACACACTGTGAAGACAAACCTTCCATCTGAAGAACCAGGCATTGGAGTAAGCAGAGCTTGTCTCCGGAATGACTTGCAGACTCTTGCAACTGTGGTTTATGTTTTATCTAACATTTTGCTCCATATACTCTTTGTCCTCCAGTTTACTCGCAGTTTACAGTATTAGGAAAACAACTGAAATGCTTGTAATCCCTCTCATCACTCTTCTCTTTAGTGACCACAGTTTGTAAGTGCCTTGCTGATAGCCTTTATGTAAGTTCTGAGAACCGTATCTTTCTGCATTTCACTATTCAAAGAAATTGTTTGAACATCCTTCTGCTTACTGCTTAAAAGAAAAGGACTGTGAAAAGATATTAGCTTGTCAATTTAAACCATCGCAAGCGATGGAGACTATTACTGGTACGTAAATCAAGTTGGAGGCATTTTCTTTAGCCACAAAATAGATGTATTTTTGCTTCCTGTATTCAGAGGTCAGTAGCTGCAATGGTCTGGTAGGATTTGCAAGCATCTACCTTGAATAATGAACTCAGTTATCAACTCCACTGTGTCCTAAAGCCAGTAAAGGAGGTATCTTGCCAACTGCAGACATGATTGTTACTTCTACATCATAATAGAGAACATTGCTCTGGCCTGAGGTGCTTAAAGGGAAAGTCTAGCTTCTGCTCCAAAGTAAGTAGAGTTCTTAAGAGCCAGCATTTTCGAGTCCAAATGACTTGGGCTTGAATTTTATCTCTACATTTGAGTGATTGTTGTAACTTCCCTGAACCCTGGTTCTTCGCTTTAATGTAAAAAATAAGAATAACTAAATAACTGATGTCTTCTGCTACCTCCTGCCCTCCCATCCGACCCTGGCCCTGCTTTGGTCAAGAATTGGCTCACTCAAAACTGATTTTCTGTAACATAGAGAATAAACAGCTAAGTATTCAATTTTCCTAGTTGCAGTCTAACTAGAAATGGTTGTGTGACACCATTCTGACCAAAGATACATAAGTTTAAGTCTGATGGGAAGAGCTTCTATTAGGTTGAAGGCCTTTGGTCCTTCTGCCTTCTTGCTGCTTGGGAAGTAGGTGTGATGGCTGGAGGTGCAGCAGACCTGTCACCATGAGGATGGCAGTCCTGGGATGAGATGGTAGGGCAAGAGGATAGAAAAGGCCTGGTCCCCGTAGAATAAATGTGCAAGGGTACTGGGCAAGCACAAACTTTCATTCAGCACAACTTTATCATCCTTCATGAGAAATTAGTTTTCTTTCTATTACCATAACGTGAAACCCATTTCTTGTACATTAATCATCTGGCTTTCTATGCCAAGAGAGGATGTGCCTGCTCACTGCCTTGAGTTACATTTCAGAATAGCCTAAAGCTGGCAACGTCATGTGGCTCAGCCTTAAATATCTGACAGTCAATACTCAGACGCACATCTTTCTGATCCTGAGGCCCCGGTTACTAATCACTGCACTCCCATGTTGCCCCCAATGCTGGGTACTCAGCAAAATCTTAAAGAAAATAGCAGTTGCTGACTGATGAATTCAATAGGTTCTCTATTTTTACGTTAAAAAGCTTCCTCTTTCAACCCAATCTCATACTGACACTGAAATCAAAGGTTTCCATTAGCTGATTATTCTCTCTACAGAAGTGAAAACTGAGCTGCGAGTTAGCTGAAATAAATTGTGGGCCGTGTTGGCCTTGAATGTACTGATGAAAGGCATGTACTGAAGTTTCTTGGCTGGGCCCCCTGGGACGCACACTTGTGGCCTTAGAGGCATGGCACAGGGGGACGACTCGGAGAAAACTGCCAAGTGACATGCAGCAAGAACGAGCCTCTGCCTCAGATGGCCTTGCTTGGCTCTGTTAGCATAGCCCTTTTAAGGGATCATAGCAGCCACAGCAAATTCCACATCAATCCACTTTTTAAGAACAGAAGAGATGTTGTTTGATATTAGCCAATAAGCTGTAGTCACTCAAAAATGGGTCACAGATACTGCCTTTTGCCCAGGTTGAAGGCCAAAAACATACTGGGCATTGTGTCTAAAATGGGATTTAACTAGTCCAGCGCCAGACTGCTGACAGCCTCCATTATATGACTTAGTAAGGCGCTGTGTTCAGTGGAAACAGAATGTAGATTTCCTCCTACTTGTAAAAATCCTGAGGTGTTTGTTTAAATACAAAATGATTGGGGGAGCTGTATATTTCTCTTAAATACTCTCTGGCCTATTTCCAATAACATAAGGAAGAAAGCCTCAATTAGGCATTAATGATAGTAATTTTTAATCCAGAAAATACTATCATTGAATTTTTCAAATAGAATCAGAAAGTAAAAAGCAAAAAGCAAAAATCCCCTGATCTCATAATCCAACTCCTTAGAAGTTATCACTGTTAACATTTTCTTGCGTACTTGTGCAGAAATCTTCTATGAATGACAAGTGTATTGTAATGGGTTGAATTATATCCCATGGACAAGATATCTTGAAGTCCCAACCCCCAGTACTCTGGAATGTGACCTTATTTGGGGTCTTTACAGAGATAAGCAAGTTAAAATGCAGTCATTAGGATGGACCCTACTCCAGTATGACTGGTGTCCTTATGAAAAGGGGAAATTTGAACGCAGAGACAGACACACACAGGCAGAACACCATGTGAAGAAGGCAGAGATCCGAGTGATGCTTCTGCAAGCCAAAGAACACCGGCAGAAGCACACCACCAGAAGCTACAAGTCACAGAATGGACTCTCCCTCATCTCTCAGAAGGAACCAACACCGCCGACACTTTGTTTTTGGATTTCTAGCCTCTGGAAGTGTGAGACAATACATTTCTGTTCTGTGGATAAGTCACCTAGTTTGTAGTATATCGTTAGCCCTAACAAACTAATATACATGTAAAAATTGATATTGATATAGATGTAGGTATATATGTATATGATATTGCCTTATTTGTCATTTCATTTCTTTGTGAATCACAACTTATTCTGGTCCCTCTTTGCATCTGTCTTTGGTTTCACTAACTCTCTGCCTGGTATTTTCCCCAGTATAGTGAAAGTTGAGATTTCAACAATATGGTTGTCCTTATAAATCCTCCCATGCTTATGAGCCTATGAATCTAGCTCTGGATATATGGGCAATATTTTGTAGTTTTTCATAAACTGTTGGATGCCCAGTAGATGCCAAGTATTACACTATGATTTGGGGGATGCAGAGATGAGTGAAATAAGGAGATAATGTGCAGTACTCTGCTTGAAGCCAAAGAGATTCCAGGAAAAAAGCACACCCAGGATGAAATACTATATTCATGATCTAAGTATCTGATGCCAACTCTTCTTAAAGTGACCTCCCAGATCAAGGAGGGTAGGAAGTTGCAAGTATCACCCCATCAGAGTTAGGTGAAATTATCTATTACGAACATTACATTATATTTTCTCTGATTCTCTATGCCAAGCAACTTTTTCTGTCTTACTAAAGTTTCCTGTATAGATTTCCCCGTGGCAGAGGCTTGCGTGATGGCAACATCTCACAGATTTGTTCATCACATATTCCCCCCTGTGAAGTTCAGTGCCTGCCTCACCGTGTGTACTTGTAAAATAATTGTCACATTGACTAAATATTATATATAGTAAATATTTATAAAGCATACATTATTTCTAAATAATGTGTGCCTACTGTGAGTCAGAAATTGGGCCCCAAATGAAGATTTCTCATAGTAAATTAGCAATTTCACACTGCTTAATTAATCAATGATTTAAGAAGCAGGTTCACTGGGTTAAAACCCCAATAATCTCATGTCTCATCAGTCCAGATAAAATCTATTTCCTGAATTTTAAACCCAAGGCCTAGACACTTCTCTTAAGTCTTTCGGTACCTACTTTGAAAAGCCCTGTTGTGCAGTTTTTCAAACTGTGTCACTGATTCATTTATTCAGTCAGCTACTCATTCAGTTATTTCCTCAAATCTTGTTTGATCTGCCTTTCATGCTTTTATCAGACAACGACCACCTACATTTATGATGTGTCAGGAACTATGACTGGTACTGAGTGAGGATTCCAAGATATTAAGACAGCCTTGTTCTGTGGGAGCTAATGCACAATATCTTAAAAAGTTTGCTGGGGGTTACAGCCCTGCGCGGTTTTGAATCTCACGTACAATACCGAGGGCCTCTTGCTCCCCACCAAGCCAGTACCCAGGTCAGAGAAAACCAGTGCAGGAGCCTGGATGCCGCATCGGTAGTCGTCTCCTTCCTTCTCTCCAAGCCAAACTCCAGGCCCTGACATCCAAGACTCACAGTAATGAGAGAGATTCTGGAACTCATTCAGTTGCAGAGAATTTTAATGAGGAACTCAGGGTAGGGTGTTATTTATTTATTTAATTTTTTCAATCATGAAAGGGAAACTGTTTTGGGAGCTATTTTGAGGCAAAATTTAGCATCCTCTGTTGTGCTGCAGTACTTTCGGAAGCTCTTTAAGACTTTGTGTCTCCTTTAATAATTACGAAGATTTCACATAAGCATTGATTGAGCTGCTCCACTACACAGGTGACCCTGAGGCTGGTAGCAGTTGTGCGTGGGTGCCTCACCCACGTGAAGAGACACTGGAGCCAGCCTGCGCTCCTAGATTTGGTGTGGTTTCCTAGGCAAATACAAAGGTAAATACCTCGGTCTGGCAGCTATGATGGACCCAATCCATGCACCTGAGTTAATTTCAGAGTTTTTCAAGACTGGGGTGAAGTGCAATAGAGCCTTTAAAAAATTTAACAGTTGGCGGAACACTGGTGATTTAAAATGTATACCCTCTACCTACATTTAACTAACATTTATTGAGTGTTTATTACATGGACTAGATACTTTCACTGACATTAGCTTCATTGCTTCTCAGACCAACACGTTGAAATAATGTATTGAATAATGTCATTTTTATAAGTGAGAAAAGAGCAGTTCAGAAAGCTTAAGGTATTGCCCCAAGTTCATACCGCTATATTGGTACCATGACGAAATATCATGAATATTTATCATAAATGTTCTTTTCATTACCAGTAAAGATAATATTCTTCAAGTTTTTTTTTCTGCTTTTCCAATCTTTCCTTCCTTCCTTCTCTCTCTACATTCTTACCTCCCTCCCTCCCTTCCTTTCTTCTTGTGTCTTTTCTCTCAGTGACCTCCCTCCATTCATTCTTTCTCGAGTGCCAACTGACGGCGCGTCAGGCCCTGCCTTGGGATTCGGAGCTGCTTGTGACTGGGTCTGTCCAAATCCAGGGTGTAGTGTAAGGGGACCCAGTGTCGCTGCTTCTGAAGCGCAGTCTTGCATCTCCTTCATCAGTATTAAATCGGGCACTCTGTCCCTCACGTACCTGACTCTTCTCTCACTCCCTCTCGGTGGATTCTCACCTTGGATGAGAAAGAAGGGTGATACTGTTTGGGGCCTCTTCAACTTCGATGGCCATAAAAGTCCCCTCCTATTAACAAGCACCAAAGAACATACTTCAGAAATGTAGACAGATACCAAAATGAACGACTTATTTATGTCTTTGGTGAAAAGTAAACACGAGTACTACATAAGTGTAATGTAGGAAGCCACATCTCTTCAGCTGGTTGCAGGGTCTGAAGTTTCCTCCTCCTCGTTTTCAATGGTACCATGTGAGTGTTTCTCTGTGGAAATTTCTACATTTCCATGGAAATAAGGGCTTGGAGGACTGGGGTGGCAAGAGTCCTCGAAATTGAAAAAAAAAAAAAAAGCATGTTTTACATATCAGGGACTGTTCTAGGTGCTTTATATTAGTTCCTACGCTCCTCATGAGAGACTTATCCTCCAGATGAGGCTATGGAGGCGCAGGGAGAAAGGGACTCACCCTGGTCACAGAGCCCAGGGAACGGCACCACGGGGGCGCAGTCTTGGTTGATCTGTCATTGGCACCCCAGCTGTTAACCACCATGCTCTTCACTCCTCTCTACCCACATCACCTACTTCACCATTTCCTGAGGGCAGACCCTACAGCGACATCTCTCCTGAAAGATTGCCAGGCAACATAAACTTGAATGGCCACATAGCCCCCATTTTGACATGTCTCTGAGTCACTCGGTGGTTTCACATGTGTGTGGCACTGGGAGGGGCTCGGGGGTAGCTGTGATCACACGGAGAGGTGAAGAAGAGCATACGTTCTGTGTCAGGTGCGGGTCTAGGGCCGTTCTCTGCGGTTTTTCCATAGATGAAACGAACGCATCCTGTGGTAGGAGATGGGTATGGGCCTGAAGAGTAGGAAGGGGGGTGGGGCTGGGGAACTTAAGAAGTAAGGAGAGAAAATGGTTCTGTCACAATATGCTATTGAGTTGGGAAACGCTTTCCAACTCAGCTACGGTAGATTGCAGGTGTGCTTTGGGAACGTGGCTGAGGGTATGTGTCAGTGGGAGCAGCCAGGAAACCTAAAAGTCGGTAATATGGGAACTGACTCAGGTGGTGGGATAGGCAGATGAAGCTTCCATGGCAGCATACACCTCCGGGGGAAAGACGTCTCCTGTCCTCACAGAGTCTGTGTCTGCACCCATGGCACATGCCAGCTGACCACAGCAGCTGCATTGACTCTCCTTGACTTCATGGGTTTGATAATCAGAGGCATGTGGCAGCACAGTGAGATGTTTGCATAATGATTTTGCCATAAAGGCCAGATGGCATTCACCCTGAAACAGGGACAGCTGCAGCCACTTTGAAATTATGCAGCCACCTCTAGGGCTGAGAAACTTCTCCTTGCAAAACCTAGGCTACACATTTGGATTGGGAGGGCCCTGCAGAGGAGTGGGAACCTAGGAGTGGCAAGAAGAAATTTCTTACAATGACAAGATGAAGGCTGGAGCTAGAGAGCTGTTTGCTGGGCTTGAAGTGACTTGCCCAAGGTCATATGGTTGGCAGGTACATGGACACCAGTTTGGCCTGTAAAATGTGTTTTTACCACAATCTGTGGAATCTCTTCTCAAGACCAAAGCATGAACATGCTAGTTTAAAGAATGTGAGAGCCCAGTTTTACTAGTATGAGGGATCCACCCCTCTGGGCTGTCTGATAACCAGAAGGAGCATGTAGCTTGGCAAGGACGTCCTATTATTACTGTGTTTTGTAACAGGCATATTAGGGCAGAAAAGATGACCTAAGATGTGGGATGGGATTGGTCCAATGTCTAGGAGCCATGTCTTTATTTTATCCCTCCCCCTTTTGAAAATGCTCACACCAAGTCTGGTTAGGCTATCATGGGAAAGGAAAGGACCACTTGCCCAAAGGCAGCAGTGCAGGGACACGGGCTGACTGTTCAGAAACTGGTTTGTTTCAGGAGCTGCCAACGGCAATGAAATGAAGGTAGACACAGTCTCTGAACTGGAAGTTGTGACAGTGCTGTACCCAGTGACTCTGTGAGTGCCTGCCTCACCATAAACTCCCTTTTGAGAACAGTCGCTGCACACCCCGGGTTTCCCTGAAAATAAGACCTCGCCGGACCATCAGCTCTAATGCTTCTTTTGGAGCAAAGATTAATATAAGACCTGGTATTATATTATACCCAGTCTTAACAGTAAAATAAGACCGGGTCTTATATTAAGTTTCCAAAAGATGTATTAGAGCTGATTGTCCAGTTAGGTCTTATATTCAGGGAAACACGGTAACTACTTACTTCAGTGTTTGCCAACTCAAATGCCTACACGGGTCAGGCATGGAAGTAAAGGAGTCAAGTTAGCTGACAGTAGGGAGATTCAGGGACTATGTTGAACTGCAGAGCGCGGGACTTTCTAAGTGTCAGTAACTACTCAGTATCTGTTGACTGTGGCTAGTGTTTTCTGCTATTCACATTTTTCAAGGGAAACTGGAAATCTGGGTCTTCACGTGAAATCTCCTTACTTAAAAATGTTGGTTGAGCATTAAATTTCAAAAAATACTGAGTGAGCCCGTATAGTGTAAATCAAACCACACATAGCTATGGCTGGTTCCAGCCTCTTTGTTACAATCAGCACTCTGCACTAAGGTTTAGTGTTTCACCCATAGCACCATTGCTCTGCCTTCAGTTAATTGGAGAGGGAATGTCACTGGGGCGATGACAGCCCTCGTTAGGTTATTCCCTGGAAATTAAATGACTGGGAAGAGCCTTCTCAGAAGGGAATCTGTATACCAAAGGTGACTGTTCAGCTTAATCAGGTCCTTGCTCTTGGGGAATTAGAACAGAAGACACGGAGAGAGTTAAATCATAATAATAAGAGAAGAAGCAGAGCCCGAGACTTGCCAAGAAACCTTGATGGCAGAGCATTCAAATTGGATGCCTGCTGCTGAGAGGCACAGGACCAAACAGCCTGCACTTTTGCTGTGTACAGTGGATGGCTGGAGCTAATGTTGATTTCTGAAAGAATGTCAGGTTTTTCTTAATGTTCTGTCTTATTTTTACGATAAAACCCATTGACTAAGGTAAACCTGAGTACAAGTATGTCTGGGAATCTGGTAATTTCAGAGATGCTGGACAGTGCAGGAATTTGTGGTCTGATACATACATTTGCTTGTAGTAGACCACCCATTCTTGTTCACACTGGAGGTCTCCAGGGACCACGTGACCCTACCACATCTGCTGATTGGATAAGTGGGGATACCTTTACCAAGTTGAACAAACCAGATTCTATACCTTGTGAGTTTGAAAACATATTAGTTCATCCATGATGAATGCTTGAAGAGGCAATGTATGCTCAGGACTTAAGACTCTTCTTATGGATGGCCATTTCCAGTAAAATTCATTAGCATAATAGTTTACAAGGCCCAGCCAGATGTGGCTTCTGCCCCCTGACATGTTCTCTGCTCCAGGCATGCTGGCCTTTCTGGTCTACAAGAGGGTGTGATCGTGCTGCCTCAGGGCCTTTGCATGTGCTGTTCTCACTTCCTGGTGATTAGTTAGCTCCTATACAGCCTTTCAGATCTCAGCTCAAATGTTTCAGAGCGATCTATTCTTACGCTTTAAATTAGATCAGAGTCCTGCCATTCTCTCCTCTCCACTCGTTAGACACTCCATGGCACTATACATTTTTTTTGTTTGTTTCTTCATAACAATTAGTTCACTATGGCCATTCATTATGGCTTTTCTCTCTGCATCCTTTCCTTCTTAAAAGCCCTACTCTGAGATCAGATTTCTTTGGTTCGAATCCTGGTTCTTCTAGGTTTGTGACTGAGCATGTTACTTAGTCTCTCTCAATCTTAGTGTGGTCACCTGTGAAATGAGGATAGTAACAGTCACCAGAAGACTTCCTTCCTTCTCACTTGGGGCAGCCATTGAGTTTGAATGATTTTCCCATCTTTTTGTGTGCACTCAGTTTATACTAGCAGAAGACTAATGCTTTTTGCAATATCAATTTAAGTGTTTTTATTCCTAGTATTTCTTTCTGCTATGTAGGTAATAAAAAGGAAGGGCTGAGCTCATTGTCTCAAAAAAATGATGGCGTATCAGGAGAAAGAAAGAGTCTTTTCTTGATTTGTAAATTTCAAAAGTCTAGACATTACAGGGAATCGGAGGGGGTGTGTGTAAACAGACTACCCCCGATTTTTGGGGAGAATGAAATAAGAAAATGGATATAAACAACCCTACTTAGTTTCTTGTAGGTTTGTTTGTTTTTTTGTGGGTTTTTTTTTATTTTAATTTATTTTATTTTATTTTATTTTTTTTTGTGGCATGGGTACAAAGAAGGATTTCCCAGTGCTTAGGAAGTTAGCCAGGAGAAATCCTATGCTCAAGAATAATGATGACATACCCCAAATGCGAGTGAATCAATAATTGAAGACCAGGAGGAAGACCTAAGGAAGGAGACAGCTCAATAGAGGCCTGGGAGGTTAAATAACCCAAACCAGATGCCTTTATCCCAGCAATAACTAAGCATTCCATAAACACCCACCAGTTAGAGGTAATCCCTTCCAAAGGAGAGGGACCCCTCAATTGCCTAAGATGATTAAACTCCTGGTAATATGGGAACTTACAGTAGAAATAAAATTCACATATATTCCTTATACATTTGAATTTAAGACTAACTCATATATTTTCTAAAGAGAATACATGATGAGGTTGATTTGGCGTCACTTGATAAGGGGCTGTAGTTCCTTTTCTGCTGTAGTTCATAATATCCATACCAGAAGTACATCCACTTAAGCTCAAGCACCCCTTCCTGAATGGTCTATCAGCAATGGCAAGGGTGATGGGTGACTGTCCCTTATTAACAGTAATGACAGCTGTGGTAGGGAAGGCTGCTTGGAGCCACTTTCCTAGAAGACTGACTGGGTTTGTTGCAGGCACTTAAAGGACTTAGGAACTCCTTAGAGATAGGGTTTCTTGGCGCCTGAGGCTTTGGGGAGAGAGGCAGAGCATTTAAGGGGAGTAAGTTTCATAACATAAAGTCCCATTGGGTCCTCTGATTAATTTCATATAGGGTTTGCATAGCATTTTTAAGAGAGCATTGTTAGAGATCTGGCACTGTGTGTGAGTGTGGGACAACTCTGTGGCAAGGCTGGGTGCCCATAAGGTCTAGGTTTAAAAACATAAGATTGAGGCAGAGTGCAGAAACTTTAATTTTATCTTTGCTACATTAATACTGTGTTTCCCCAAAAATAAGACCTAGCCGGACCATCAGTTCTAATGCTTCTTTTGGAGCAAAAATTCATATAAGACCCGGTCTTACATTATATTGTATATTATATTATATTTATCATATCATATCATATCATATCATATCATATCATATCATTACATAAGACCCGGTCTTATTTTACCGGGTCTTATAGTAAAATAAGACCAGGTCTTATATTAATTTTTGCTCCAAAAGACGCGTTAGAGCTGATGGTCCGGCTAGGTCTTATTTTCAGGGAAACACGGTAGGTTGATGAAGGTGAGATTTCTGATCTTGGTGAGGCCAGAGCACAGTTTAAATGTTTTAGGTCACATCTTAAGAGGAACACATATAAAATAGAAAGCAATCAAAAAAGTTAAACCATGTTACATGAAAGATGGCTGAAAGATCTGGGGATATTTACCTACAAGAAAAAAGGCTCCAGGTGACACGATTGCCAGCTTTAAATATTCGAAATCCTGTCACTTGGAAGAGGGACTGCACTTATTCAGTAAGGCTCCAGGCCAGATCTAGGATCAGTAGGTAGAAATTAGAGAAAGATAAAATTTAATTCACTTGTAGAGCAGACACCTGAAGTTGAGTTGTCTGAAGATTGGATGGGCTGAGTTCATCGTCAAAGAAGGAAATCAAGCACAGGTTGGTAGGAATATTGTAGAGACAAGGAGATGTGGTGCAGTAAAGAGTTAGAGATATAATTGGATTTGAATTTTGGCACTTAACCAAATGTAGGATATTTAGCAAATTGCTTAATTTTTCTGCTTCTGTTTCATAATCTGTTTTTAGATTTTTATTAAAATATACCATGTTTCCCCGAAAATAAGACCTAACCAGAAAATAAGCTCTAGCATGATTTTTTTCAGGATGACATCCCCTGAACATAAGCCCTAATGTGTCTTTTGGAGCAAAAATTAATATAAGACCCAGTTTTATTTTCGGGGAAGCATGGTAGCTAACATACAATATTATATTAGTTTCAGGGGTACACCATAGATGTTCAACATTTATATACCTAAAGAAGTGATCACTGTGGTTAAGTCTAGCAACCGTCTGACACAGTACCATGCTATCACAATATTATTGACTATGTTCCTTATGCTGTACATTACATCCCCATAACTTGTTTGTTTTATACTTGGAAGTTTGAGCCCCTATTCCCTTTAACCTTTTCCCCCCTTTTAAAATTTTTCTTTTAAAAGTTGACATTCAATATTATTTTATACAAGGACTGACAATTATGTTCACGAACTTGTCACCACGTGCTGACATTGGCAGCACTGTACAAACAGCTCGGTAAGGTTTCATAACCTTGGTATATCAGTGTCTCACAGCTGTGTTCGTTTCTGATAGGTCGGCAGGTAAAGGAACGCATATGGTCAGGCAAGTTAAGAAAGTTTTTTTTTGTGAGAGAGAAAAGTATATCAGACAGAGCAAAGACTGCGACAGTCACGGCTGCACGCCTAAAGGAGACTTGCAATCCCGAAGGAGAGGGTTAGGAGGGTTTTACAGGGACTGTACTGACAGGGGAGCATTGTTTAAACAAAAAATGCCGATCGCCTGCAAACCAGTAGCTGTTTGCGGCGTTTTCTGTTATCACAAGTTTGGCTCTGTCTGCAGGTGCAGGCCAACAGACATTTTGTTGTTTTCTTGCAGACATGGCTCTGTCTGCAACTCAAGGTCTCTGAGATCTAACATTCAGAGACCTAACGTTAAGTCAAGGTCTGTGACATTCAGAGACCTAACAGTGTCGACGTGTGGCAGTGTCTTGCTGAGTGGCATTCATTATTATTGTGTGTGTTTGTGTGCCATTGTGAAAATGAGCCTGAATTAGAGCAATGAATAAACATTAAATTTCTTGTTAAACTTGGCAAAAGTGGAAGTGAAATCAGGGACATGTTAGTCCAAGTTTATGGGGATAATGGCATGAATAAAATGGCATTTCTACAAATGGATTAAATGTTTTTCTGAGGGGAGAGAACGCATCACTGACGAAGAGAGGTCAGGGTGGCCAGTGACAAGCTGAACTGGTAAAAACATTGCAAAAATTCATTAAATTGTGCGTCAAAATCATAGGCTGACTGTGAGAAGCATAGCAGACCAAGCAAATGTGTTAGAGAAACAGTTAGGAAAATCTTAACTGAAAATCTTGGCATGAGAAAGGTGTGTGCAAAAGTGGTCCCGAAGGAGCTCTTGCATCACGACAATGCACCAGCTCACAGGGCGCTGTCTGTGAGGGAGGGTTTAGCCAGTAAACAAATAACACCCTCCCTACTCACCTGATCTGGCCCCCAGTGACTTATTTCTTTATCAGAAGTTAAGGAAATATTGAAAGAAAGACATTTTGATGACATTCACTTTATCAAAGGAACAATTTGTACCACCTCCTCTTTATCCATTCATCCATCAACAAACACCCAAGCTGCTTCCACAGCTTGGCCATTGTAAACAGTGCTGCAGTAACCCTTGAAGTACCATTTTGGGTTTCTTCAGATAAACACCCAGAAGTGGGATTTTTGGGTCCTTCTTTGTCTCTAGTTACAGCCTTGGGGAACTTATTCAGTAATGTTGTAAAGATTTTGTTGGGTATCCGATGGACATGCGTCCTATTTGGGAGACCACCTCAGAGATAATGTGGATGCCTGATCATGGCATTGTACACCAGAAGCTAAACATTAATGAATGCCAACTATAATTTTATATATATATATATATATATATGTATATATATATATATATATATATACATATATATATATATATATAATGTGATGGCTCGGTGTGAGGTCGGAGGGATAATGGATGGGGGGAGGGGGGTTCACAGTGTGAGGGATATAAATGATGAACATCTAAGTATTACCTTGTACACCTGAAACTAATAAAAAAAAAAAATAAAGTGAGTCTTGTAGGCATCATATGTAAGGGTCTTATTTTCTTATCCATTCAGCCACCCTATCTTTTGATTGGAACATTTAATCCATTTACATTTAAGCAATTGTTGAAAGATATGTAGTTATTTCCGTTTTATTATTTATATTTTTCATCTTTTTCCCCCCCTTCAACTTCTTAAAGAGGTCTCTCTAAAATTCCTTGTAATACTGTTTTGGTGGTGATGAAGTCCTTTAGCTTTTTCTTGTCTGGGAAGCTCTTTATCTGTCCTTTGATTCTAAATGATAGCTTTGCTGACTAGAGTAATTTTGATTATAGGTCCTTGCTTTTCATCACTTTGAATATTTCGTGTGAATCCCCTCTGGCCTGCCAAGTTTCTATTGAGAAATCAGCTGACAATCTTACGGGTATTCTCTTCTAGGTAACTAAATGCTTTTCTCTTGCTGCTTTTAAGATTCTCTCTCTGTCTTTAACCTTTGCCATTTTAATTATGATGTGTCTGGGTGTGGGCCTCTTTGGGTTCATCTTGTTTGGGACTCTGTGCTTCCTGGGCTTGTATGTCTGTTTCCTTTACCAGGTTAGGGAAGTTCTCCATCTTTATTTCTTCATATAGGTTTTGATTTCCTTGCTTTCCCTCTTCTCCTGGTTCTCCTATGATGCAAATGTGGGTATGCTTGATTTCACAGAGGCCCTTTCACTATTTTCAATTTTTTGGATTCTTTTTATTGTTCTGTTTAGGTGTGTTCTGCTAAATCACTGATTCAGTCCTCTGCTTCACCTAATCTACTGTTGATTCCCTCTAATGTATTCTTTATTTCAGTTATTGTATTCTTTATTTCTGACTGGTTCTTATTAAGTTTTCTATCTCCATTTTTATATTTCCTATCTCTTTGTTGAAATTCTCCCTGAGATCAAGCATCCATTTAACCAGTGTTTTGACTCTGTGTCTGGTAGGTTGCTTGTCTCCATTTTCTTTAGTTCTTTTTCTGGAGCTTTGTTCTGTTCTTCTATTTGGGACTTGTTTCTCTGTCTCCCCATTTTGGCTGTCTTCCTGTGTTTGTTTCTATGTATTATGTTTCTATACTGCTATGTCTCCCAGTTTTAGTAGAGTGGCCTTATGTGGTAGGTATCCTGTGGGGCCCAGTGACACAGTCTCCCTGATCACTTGAGCCAGGTGCTCCATGTGTGTCCCTTGCATGGGTTCTGTGTGCTTTCTTACTCTAGTTGAGCCTTGGGAGGGATTGCCCCTCAGTGGGAGGGGTGGACCCTCAGGCTGATTGATTGTGAGGACTGGCTGAGACTACAATGGAGAAGCTCTTGTGCAGGGCCTCACTCTACAGAGCACATTTGTTGTAGCAGGGCTCTGGTGCCTGCTTAGTCTACCCTTTGGGGATGTTATCCTTGGAGGTGGCCAGGTGATGCTCCAGCTGGGCCCTGTCCGAAGCTGGCCACTGGGCATGCCAGTCCCAGGCCTCCTAGAGGAGGCTCTGCTGCAGGTGAAGTTTAGCTGCAGCCCGTGCCCTGCCCAGGGCCACCTGGCCTGAGCCACAAACTAATCCACAGATGGCCACCACCTGTGCTGGGCTTGTCTGTGCATCAAGAGGTCAAGCCACAGTCTGAGGCTGGCTGTCACTACTGCCGGGCTTAGGGCTGCTCAGCCAAAGGTACAGGACACGCTGAAGCCAGATGCTGTTTGTTTCAGTTTTGTAAACCTTTGAGAGATCTTAGGAAAGTCCACAGCATGAGCCAAGACAAGCTGTTCATATAGAAAAGCCAGTGGAAGTGGGCTTGGGTGGGTCCAAAAGTTGGGTGGGGTGGGGTCCCAGGGAATCAGGGCAAATGAACCGTGTTAGCCAAGTTGATGGAGGCTGAGTGTGGCCGCTGGGCTGCATCTGCATGCTGGTAGGGCTGAGGGCTCAACAAAGAAACGATGGTTTCTGCCAGCTCCCCCATTTAGGACAAAGCTGCCCCTCTAGGCCTCGGCCTGTAGCCAGATAATTCAGTTCCTTCTCATATGTCCTCGGCACTGCTGCCCTAGCCCTGGAGTTCAGAGCAATTGAGATTGTCAACGAGTAAGTATGTGCACAGGCCCTTCAAGAGGTGTGCCTGAAACTTCACTCAGGCACAATCTCTGTTGGTTCTCTCTGTTGAACTTCTGGGGACTTCTCTCCCTGGCACTGGAAGCCTTCACTCCTCTGGTGGGGACCTCCATCGCCGAGACATCCCTCCCAATTTTTAATGGTCACACGTGGGTGTAGGAGCAGCCTGCCCTGAGTCTCGGCCCCCTCCCACCAGTCTTGAGGTGGCTGCTTCTGTATGTCCTTAGTTGTAGGACCTCAGTCGAGCTAAACTTCCGGTGAGTCTCAGTAATGGTTCTGTGGTTTAGTTGTGATTCTGATGTGGTTGTGAGAGGAGGCGAGCACAGACTTTACTGTTCCACCATCTTGAGCAGAAATCCTCATCATAATTTTTAAAATGGAGATAATATTTACTACATAACTGTTGGCAAGAGTTAAATTATATAATTAACTTTAATCCTTAATTATCTAAATAGGGTGTGTGTGTGAGAGAGGGAGAGAGAGATTTCTGGTCCCTCCTAACCTGAAATTCTGATTCCAAAGGCTTTGGTTAAAAAAAAAAAAAAAAAAAAAAAAAAAAAAAAAAAAAAAAAAAAGTTGAAAGAAGGAGCTATTCTTTGGCATTCCTTAGGTACTCCCCAGTATTTTGAAATGGACTTAAAAGCCTTTGAAAGTGCTCCAGTTTCTTATGAAGTTGTTTGTTTTGATGTAGTTTTCACCAATCAAAAATTCAGTACATACGAAGTGGAAAATATTTGACAATCATTCTAATGCCACCCAAGAATGAAAAATGCCCCTCACTTTGTGCAAAGTGAGGTATGAAGATTTTTTTTTTTACCAAGGAGTTGAAAAAGACAGAGAAGGATGAGCAATCACAATCTGGTCCCTTGGTTAATAGCATGATTTGATTGTGTTTACATATCAGACTTGTGTTTGGGGGCCTCTGAGCCTCTGTGCACGTTTATCAAATTGCAAACAGCACCATTTATACATGGCTGGTGATAAAGTACTACCACACAACTGAATAGCTTTCCCTGTAGAAGATGATTATTTCCCAAGATGAAAGCTGGCTACCTGATGCCAAAGCAATTCATCAATCTGCTGGGGAAAAAAAAAAAATCAGACAAACCACTCTTGGTGTAGTGTAGAGCAAACAATTGGTGGATTGACTGGGTTTTGGCTGCAAACACAGCCACAGAAAACCTAAAACAGCATGAGGTGTTTGTGAGAGTTTACATTATAATGTAATTATTCCTGCTAAATTTCTTTATGGTTTCCAGTTTACTCCCCAGTTAACCATGGGGGTCGAAGTTAAATGGTCAGATCATCATCAAGAGTAATGGGTTTGTTTGCTAATAGAAATTGTGGTTTTCATTTCCATTTTGATGGTACTTTTCAGTTTGCAATGATAACTTAGATGAGCAGGGGAGGTTTGCTTTGGAAAAGGAAGAAGCTATATCCTGATGCCAATACACTGCAGAGGAGATATCTCAAAACCTAAGAGCAACTGCTGTTTGAGTTTCGTTTTTCTAGCCATCAATAAAGTGGAGAGAATAACCTCATGCTTTGAAGTCAGAGAGAACTCATTCATTCATTTGTTCATTTATTCGACATATTTTCATTGAGCTCCTTTTAGGTTTAAGGCTCTGAGGGATACACCAGCTGACTGGCAAGCTTCATGCTCCCAGAGACATTACAATTTAATAGGACAGTGGAGGTGGAGGGGCCAGACAATAAACATACAGATATTCTTCAATTCCTGGCCTCTGTATTACCTATTTTTGTGACCTAGGGTAAGTTATTAACTTAATAATGCCTCACACATGGGAGGACTCAGCAAATGATAGTCTTCTTGTGTTCTCTACTCCCTGCTCTACAGAAAAAGAACAACTTGGCTTCTTAGGTTTGCTTGATGCCTTTCTCAGGGCCAGACACATGAAGATCTTTGTCATCCCTGCAAACCACAGGTAGATTCAGGATGAGTTTGCTTGTTTAATGTTACTGTGAGGGTCTGTCTTTTAAGTCCCAGAGCTAGTCAGCCTTTTTTCTCTCCATTTTCCCCTGCCAAAGAGGATACTTCCAGACGAACTACTTTCAACCCATAACTATTACTATCTTTTAAAAAGTCTACCGCAAAAGGCTTGTTTTGACTGCAGTGTTAGTCTACCTTTTACTGAGTTTTCACAAATTAAGCTTTTAAAAAAGCTGTGATAGGTAGTATTTCTTATAACCCTCTTCTGGTATTGTTAGGACTGTGTGGTCGCCTTGTTAGAGAATGGGACATAGAAGAAGAGATGGTGAATTTATCGATGGGGAAACAAATATCATTAATAATTATAATTTTATGTGCAAACACAATTTATGATGGATAAAAAATATAGTCTATAATGAAGTTTCTCAAATAAAATATGTCTGGAGTTCCAAACAAGTGAATTCAGTCAGATATTTGTACTACATCTGCCCATTGGGAAGCTGAGAGAATGAACATGACGTGAATTGAATATTCCTTCACTTTCTCCCACTACCCTTCCCTTGCTCCAGGTGCTTATAATCCACATGTCATCCTTAGTATAGAGTTCATGTAAGATCCCAAAATATTTTCTCCTTAAAAGCTGAGTAAATCTATATTATGTGGCAAAAAAAAAAAAAAAAATTAAGAAGATTAGCACAACTCTCCAGAAGATGCTTGTATTGTTTTGGTTGCTATCAATCCAGCTCTTTAGTTGTGCTAATTAGACAAGGTGCTAAAGGAAATCTGGAAAAGCCTGAAAAAGACAAGAAGGATTTCCACTGGAAAAGGCAGAGCAGTATTGGCAGGAGCAAATATAAAAACAAAAAGGATGAAGGAACCAGGAGGCAGTGATCCTGCTGGGAGAGATCTTAAGAGTTTGGGGGTGGGTGAGAAAAGGGATTTTGTGGCTAGCTGCCATATATGAGATCTATAGAGAGAATAATGAAGGAAAGAAAGAGGCTTTTAAGAAGTTTGGCTCTGCATGTAACTATGATTTACTCCTGGCCTTCTTTTAGGAGAATACAGTAAGAAAATGTAAATTACATTCCAATTATTGTGGCAGCTTCTAGGTAGATTTCTTGTTTCTTTTCTTTCTTTTCTTTTTCTCTTCTTTTCTTTTCCTTTTTCTTTTCTCTCTTCTCTTTTCTTTTCTCTTCTTTTTTCTTTTCTTTTTTCCATGTGATACTAAAGAGTGGTCAGGCCTCAGAATGGCTTTAAAAATTTAACTTTGAATAAAGCATTTAAGTCAGTCTGGTATTTTTGTCCCTTTAAACTCCCTGTTTCACAGGCATCCTTTAAGACATTTCTTCCATGTTGGAGAGAAATAGCTGAAAATCCAAAGTCTTTGAATTTAGACAAATCTGGTTTCTAATGCTATCTCCTCACTTGCTAGCTGTGTTTCCTAGGGCAAGTCATGTCACCTCTCTAAGCTTCAGTTTTGTCATCTATCATATGGAATTAAGAGGACCTCCCCTGTAGGAATGTTGTAATCACAGGAATAAAGAAACATCTAATAGAAGACCCTGGAAACAGATGGCCCATGAAAATGAGAAAAGTTTGAGAAAGTGTAATAGCAGGAAGTTTTAAAAAACTAGATATAGATAGCGTGGAGGAAACCCACAAAAGACAGTATGGTACTCTGGGGTTACCAGTTTCAGGCTTGAAGGTCTGTGTAGGATGTGTCCTGGGACCTAGAGATGGAGAAGCCTACATAGAAAGAGTTCGCAGAGAGAGCTCCTATGGGGAGATGTGTTCTGCCCTTGGAAAGCACTGGGAGATTGGGAGATGAATGCTGTAGCTTCCCTCCCTCTCTCCTTTCTTCCCTCCAATCCCTTCAGGGTCCTCTATTGGCCAATCCCAACTGGAAGCCATTTGCTAAAGGAGTCCATTAAAGTCACATGAGTGGAGAAGGATGAAGAGTAGATCTGAGGGCAAATTGAAAATGTCCATTATGCTCAGTAAATGTTATTTGCCATCTCCCTTTTCCTTTCCCAATAGTGAGGGCAGAAGGGTACCTTTCTCACGGAAAAATAAGCGTACTGTAGAGCTGTTACTACTAGTCTCTAAAAGACGGTGCCTTATATGTGAGTTCTACAGATTGTGACACATCACAGACATAGTTCTGTACTTGGAAGTGAGTCCATAATGATCCTTGTAAAGGATGGTAGGTGAAGCACAGGTAGTCTAGTGGCTGAGTCTCCAGGAGAGTGAATGATGCAGAGAACTTGCTATGTTGGTCAGATATAAACAGGAGCTGTTGTTTCAACAGTGGCTTTTCAAGTTTGCCTCTTGGCATGGAGCTCACTCTGGCAGAGGGTATCATATAAACAGGGCACATGCCCAAGCATGCAAGCCAGTCACTACTTGTTGGATGCATTTTCACCCTCTCGCCTATGACCCACAGCTAGCTGACAAAGCTGATGGCAAGGCATCCTTTCAGAGAATGTACTACGGACCACTTGGAGCTTTTCAAAATTTGTAAATGAGTTGAAGACCACCTTTGGAAAAGAATGGTTTGTTATCACTGGGGGTACAGATCATTGATTCACTCCATTTATAAGGCTTCTGACCTTTGGAAAAATAATGCATTTCCCAAAACAAAACAAAACAAAACACAACACAACACAACACAAAACAAAATCTTTCTCCTTTGCCTCCCGTAGTGGGCTGAATGGTACTCCCCCCGAAAAAAAGAGAGATCCATGTCCTAATCCCCTGAACCTAGGAGTATACCTTATTTGGGAAAAGGGTCTTTGTAGAAGTAATTAAGAATATAAAGATGAGATTATTCTGGATTATCTGCTTGGGCCTTAAATGCAATCCCAAGTGTCCTTACAAGAGACATTCAGAGGACAGACACAATGAGAAGTCAATATGAAACTGCAGGCAGAGATTGGTGTGATGTGGCCACAAGCCAAGGTAGCCAGCAACCACGAGAAGCTGGAAGAGGCATGAAACAGATCCTCCCTTAGAGCCTTTGTTGGGGGTGTGATCCTAGTTGTAGACTTCTGGCCCCCAGAATCATGAAGGAATAAATATCCATTGTTGCAAGCCAGTAAGTTTGTGGTGTTTGTTATAGCAGCCTTGGAAACTGATACACCTGCTGTGCAACTATTTGTGCTGACACCTGACTGCTAAACAGATCAAGTCTTAGCTGCCTAAGAATGATAGAAATAGTGCAAAGAACAACTATCTCAGAATGTATTTTTCTGAAGTTTATGAGAAGTTATCTAAAAATCCTGGAAAGTTGTGCTATTTAATGCATACTGTTAGCACTTGCGATGAAGCACCATTAAATTGAAAGAGATGCAGAAGAAAGGACATTGGCAGAAGGGATCACATGCCTTAGATTCCAGTACTGTCTTTATTCACTGGCTATTTGTCCTTGAAAAAGTTATTCAAGAACTCCAAGTCTAGGTTTTCTCCCTCCTCCCCTTTCTTCTGCCTCCTCTCCCCACTCCAGTGCTCCCCCTGGCTGAGGCTGTCAGTCACCAGTTGTCGGTTGGCTGCTCATGGCAGCTCTGGCCAGCTGCCAGCCACTCACACTGGCCACTGGCTGCCGTGGGGCAGCACAGGATAGCCCTCAGCATTGCGGGGCAGCTCACGCCAACCTCCAGCTGCTCACCGCAGTCCCCTCCAGGGAAAGCTGCTGTTCACAATCTTAGCTGTAGAGGGCGCAGCTCACTGGCCCATGTGGGAATGGAATCTGCGGCCTCAGTGTTAGGAGCACGGTGCTCCAACCACCTGAGCCACCGGGCCGGCCCTAGATTTCTTCTTATCTCTAAAATACTTGTGCCATCTACTTTACAAATTTTTCAAGAAGATTAAATTATACAAGATGTTTTGAAATAGTAAAGTGCTATCTATTACAGTGTAAAATGTTACACATTTCATTCATAATATAAACACAACATATATTTGTTGAGTTAAATTAGATCCTGGTAACTCATAATTTGCAATTGTTTGAAAAAGGCATACATAATAGTCAGGATATCTGGGTTTTATGAAGTAAACTTGGAAAAATTATTAAATCTTTTAGAGACACAGTTTTCAAAATTGTTAATTGAAAAAGTTGGATTGGATAATCTCTAATGTGACTCCCATATCTCTGATTCTGTAACATTTTAAAGAAAATTATGATTAGCAGGATAGTTCTGTCTCTTGGTGAGCTTGTTCCTTTGCATGGATTAAATTTCTACCATATTCTGTCAATCCTGAACTTGTCCACTGGGCTTCATATTTATATAATTAATTCTCTGGATGTCACACAGAGTATCAGCTAAGATTCTTTGGATGTAAAGGAAAAGCAAAACAAAATTTACTCACACTAAGAAAAGAAAACATAAAGAAATTTATTGACTCACTTAATTAAAAAGTCTATGAATAGATTTAGTTTTAGCTACAGCTAGATTTATGGCTCAACTAATGTCATCTAGATTTACTTTCTGTCTTTCAGGGTTGGCTCTAGTCTTTGACTTCAGATGGTGCATCATCTCTTGATTACGTGTGTCAAGGGGGAGTAAAAGTTTTTCTCCAGATGCACAGTACGAGTATCATCGCATCTCGTTGACTCTAATTAGCTGATATGCACATCTCAGAACGAATCACCATGACCAGAGGAAATTCAGTGCACTGATGGGTGCACGTCTGCGTCATGGGATTCATTGCAAAATCAGGGATACAGCCCGTGGTGTGTTGGAGCCAGTGAATTATTACATTTCAGTAATTTTCTAATCTGGTTGTTAAACTCTTAGTAGCATTAAATCGGAAAAGGTAGGAGTATTTACTCACAAATTAGGGATGTATGTACATACGTACGTATGTATATATGTGAGCTGGTGTGCCAGCTCACCACTGCGTACAGCCCTGTCCAAGCATAAAGTCAGCGAGGAAGTGAGGCTAGGATCACTCTCAGAAAAAGGAAGCAGTTGTCAAAACAAGACAAGAATAAATGCTTCAGTGGCAAAAAGAAAAAAAAAAGAATAATAATAAAATTCAAATAAATATCCAGTAAATCTGGAAGCTCAAACTTGAAATATCCAGTGTTGAACTCACTCTTGCCACGTAATCTGCTTTAGCTCCTGGATTTTCTATCTTGTCTGTAGCTGTCTCTCCAATCAGACACCTAACTGTCTGAATAATAAGTAGCATGTCAGGAAGGAAAGACAGTGGCATCCTGGGCAAAGAAAACAGGAAGTATAAAGCCACAAGGTAGGATAAAAAACTGTGTTCTGGAGGATACAGTAAAGGAGGTGTTGAGAGCTGGAGCATGATGAGTGGGAAGAAGTTGACGAGATGAAGTGAGAAAGATAAGCAGACTCCAGATCATGGATACTTAGAGCCACGGGAAAAAACTTAGATATAATTCTAAAAATTGATCATTATCGAAGGACTTGAAAGTAGAGGAGTGTCATGGTCTGATTTGCATTTTATGCTTATTCTTGCTGCTCTTCAGAGAGTGGATTCTAGGTTGGCAGGAAGTGGGCAGGGAGATCAGTAGCATGAGATGATGGTCGTTGGATTAGGGTGATGGCGGTAGATAAAGAAAAATGTGTGTATTTGGATAAAATTTATAGTTATGACTTACAGGACTTGCTGATAACTTACATGTAGGGGCTGAAGGCAAAGGAGGATTTCTGGCTTTGGTGAGGGGTTTGTACTTTATTGTAAAGCAACGGAGAGTCATGGAAAGTGTAGCGGGGGAGTGTAGGCTCACATTTCTACCTGCAAGAAGCCGGTCTAGATAACTCCTGATGGAATTCAGCTCTCTCTCCTCTGTGTATATATGGTCTGATGGTTTTGACTCTTACACGGAAGGTAGTATGAGGTTTGGGTCAAAAGCATAAGGAATTTTGGGGCCAAATTGATATGGCTTGATCTGGGTCCCACCTCTACTTCATGTGAAATGTAAGACTTGGGTAAGTTCATGGAACTCTGTGCCTCAACTTCTTCAAATATGGGTTGTACTTCAGTTTTGCTGGGTTAATTAAATGAAACACTGGGGGACAAAGGTGCAGCAGGTCCTCAAATTACATGATTTCCTTAAACATCATTTCGTTGTAGTGTTGAGATACTGTAGGTAAAATTGGTTTTGTTATATGTCGTTTCATTTAAAGTCACAGAACCTATTGACAATGTTAAGTGAAGAGTTACCGTACTCTAGGAAGGATAAGAAGATCTAGCTTTAAATCCAGTGGAGTGATTAATAATAATTATTTAATAATTATAATTAATAACTAATTATATCTAATACACAGGGTGCCAAAAGAATGTATACACTTTTTAAGTAAGGAAAACTGTATTAAAATTGTAATACTCAATATATACCAATAACAAATAATGAATACAAGTCACGTTTGACTTCTGCAATGACAAGTGGTGCTCAAAGTGATTCCCATCAGCGTCCAGACACTTCTGATGAAGCGAACTACTGCTTGAGCAACATTGACCAAAGTGTCCACTTTGCGTGTACATTTTTTAGCACCTCCAGTATTTATGGAGCACATGCTATGTGTCAGACACATTCTAGGTGTTTTACTCTTCATTACAACCTTGTAATATACTTACTTTTGTTATCCTCCTTTGCTAGTGAATAAATAGAGGCACAACGAACTTAAAAATATACCCAAAGTCAGACTGCAACACTTACCTTGCATAGAATGGTTTTTCTCTGCTCCTATTTCTCCCTATTG
The DNA here is from genome assembly GCF_964194185.1 of Rhinolophus hipposideros. Lineage (NCBI taxonomy): Eukaryota > Metazoa > Chordata > Mammalia > Chiroptera > Rhinolophidae > Rhinolophus > Rhinolophus hipposideros. Next base: position 14,352,741 of record NC_138059.1, on the reverse strand, counting down.
CTCTCAGGTAGCAGGAAGTATGTGTCTTGCTCACAACTTTCTTTCCCATCCCTGGCGCATTGCAGAAAGTACTTGATAGATGCTGAGTGAGTGAACCTTCAGGCCTTGACTCACATGTCCCAGTTGGTGACTTGACGAGATGGAGATCAGAGTTACGGCACACGGGCTCCATTTGAACAGGTCCACACAGCTGAACTTGCAGTGTCCTCAGCCTGGCTACTTTAGGAATTGGCTCAGCTCCATGATGAGATCAGATCCCCACATGGTCAACCACGGCTGCCCACTTTGCAGTGTGATGATTTGTGGTGAATGTGCTTGTGCTGGTTGTTTTCAGAAGCTTAGCAATGGCACAATAAAAATTTTTATTAACAAGACTACTCAGAGAATGGTGTATTCTGGTCACCGTGGCAGAAAAGAAAGCTCCTTTGTTTGAACCCTTTTGGAAAATCACTGTAATATAGTGGCTGTGTGTTCTGGTTTGGTAAGGACTGTGCAGTGGGTATTTGTGTCTTAGAATTGAAAGGCTGATGATCCTCATATCTTACAGTGGTTTTCGTCTTTATTCTGAACATGATGATTTTGGAGAGGAGAATGTGGGAGGAGTTTGGGCTCAAAGTATTTTGAGATGAGGCCCTACCTTGAGATACTCATTGAAAAATAACATAATGACACGGAATTGTTTTTCTTCATTTTCTCTTTAAAAATGAAGTGATGGAAAAGGGGGAAATTAGTGAAAATGTCTGGTCAACATCTTAAGGTTTCCTTTAAATCTCAGCTTAATTTTCTCTAAAAAGACTGTAAAATAATTTTTATTAATCAGAACTTTGTTCTGTTTAATATGAGTAAATTTTCACTGGTCTACAGAGTAAGAAGGAAGAAGGGGGTAGTCACTGATGAGGAAAGTTTAGAGAATGGATAGTTCTGTATCCTTCTAAGAGAGCCTCTGGTGGATTTGCCATGGTAGCAAAGTGCACTGAGATAGAAGGGGACATGATGTGATTTTAGCAGGCATCGAGAAGGTCCTTCTGCCAAAAATAGACCCACCTGCTTGTAAATGTCTGGCATTCCTTAGACTGGGGATGATGCCAGAAAGGCCAGCTGTTCCCTCAGATACTCTTCCCACAGGCTGTCTAAGACCTGAAATTCCAGCCTTGAACTAAATGCTAAATTTTCCTCCACAATGTACCCCAAAGCACGTGCTTCCCTCTCCTTCCCCCAACTCTAAAATAAAGGTGTTAACAGATATTTACACTGAAGAATACATTATGTGGATTCATGCAAAGAACAGACATTATGGAAGGAGAAAACTTATTCCCCCTCCTTCCTACTTAGCTCTGACTTTTGTAGAAGTCCTTAACTGCTTATCTAGCAGTTTCTTCCCATATCAAATGAGGAGAATAAGCCAAACCAACTGGACTCTTGGGAGGGCTAAATAAGATACCTATAGTGCACCAATTAGTGAAAGGCTAGAGACATCTCAGATGCCTGTCAAAGGGAGACTACTTATATAAACTGTGGAATATTCCCACGATACCACATCATGTAGCTGTAAAAAGGAATGTGAAGACCTTTGTGTACTGTGATAGAATGATGGGCAAGACTTTTTGTTATGTAACAACAACAAAATGCAGTGTGGCGTTTCCAGGATGCTACACTTAAGAGGGAAAATACAAAATACACTATCAGTAGCAGAATAAACCAAAAATTAGTAAAAAATGGGATGGAGGGAACAGGAAGGTAGGAGATATGGAGGGGAGATAGACTTCCCTGTAAACCTTACTTTGTTTTTTCACTTTGGAATCATGTAAATGTTTTACATAATTAAAAACAAAGTTAAACAAAAGAGGAAAACAAACAAAAGCATAACAAGTCCTAAAAATTTAAAATAAACTGGAAAGAATTGTCAATTCTGTGGCATAACCATCTCAAGAATTATTTCAAATGACTTAAAAACACATGTTTGGATTGTCTGTTCCCTAAGGGGATATATCCTAAGGACAAAAAGAAGTCCAAAGACATCTTAGAATGAATTTTTTTTTTATAGTTGTTAGTGGCGATGTGTGCATTATTATTTTTGATTACTATTATATAAAATGTAGGATAAAACAACTAAATAATTAAGTTAGTCTTAGGAGGTAAGATTTTCAAAGAAGGAAAAGATAAATTTAAAATAAAAGAATTGAAGTAAAGTGCTGTAATCTTTTTTATTTGAATTAGAAATATCAGCACAAATTTATAATTTATTTCGCTCTTCCTAAAATCTACAGATTTCCTAGATCTGTCCACTAGAAGCATGACCAACTCAGTAGCAATGGTCACTCCTGGTACCCACAATGTACTATGTAGTTACCATTTCAATCTTAAAGGAACAAGGGCTCCTTGGACAAATGGCAATTCTAGACCTGGTTCAAGAAATGTTTGTTATGTCCCAAAGCAGGACTTGAAGGAGCTGCCACTGGCCAAAATTTAGGAAGAATATAAAAGCAAATAATGATGACAATGTATTGAAACACATCAAATGTATCAGATCCACAAGTACATTTGGAGCTTTCTTGGGTACCAGCTCACTGTGCGGAAAATAGATAAATAAAAGGGAAGAATCAAGCATTTATCCTATCTTTGTTTGTTTGTTTGTTTGTTTCTTTTAGGTGATTAAACAGGCAATGAGGGAACATTCTTCTTTATTAAAGAATTCTAGCTGATAAGTGCCGTAGGAATGATAAGGTATTTTTTGTTTGTTTTTTTAACCTCCTTTTTGGGTAGTAATCATTTTGCAATATATAAATGTATCAAATGAACACATTGTACACCTTAAACTTAGGGAGTTATGTGTTGATTATATCTCAGTAAAGCTGGGCGGGGGACAAAACCCTCCATTCTGCTAACTCTAATGAAATAATGTATCTAGGCAACTGTCAGCAATGTCTGCCAAAAACATTAAATGAAGATTAATGAGAAAGTTTACAAAGGGAGTAGCCATGTGATGCTGAAAACAAGCACCAGACAGTTTAAATTCTACAAGAGCCAAGGTAGTAAGACAAACCTGATTTCTCCTCTGTGAACACAGGGGGGAGAAGCCTGCCCGTTTGCTGTAAGTGGAGACGGAGTGGTTGCAGGCTTGTAGTCTGAGTCTGGCAGTGGTAGGACCCACATCTCTCCATCCCCCACTCTCCTGATACTCTCCACTCGCTGAATGGGGTTGGGATCACCCATGGGTGGACGCCGGCATGGGCCAGCCCTAGGCCTGTGGCCCTTAGTCGCTTCCCACTTTGCTATGTCTGTAGCTATAGAGGAGGAAAGAGTCTTGGCCTTGGAGCCTGCTGTCCTCCACCCCTCCGTAGTTGTGGGGTCCTGGGCATGCTGTTTCATCTCTGTGAGCCGCAGTTTCCCCTTGTGTGGAATGAGGATAGTAACAGAGGCTCCTTGGGTACCTCAGGGGAAATGATGTAGGTCAAGTGCTGAGCACTTGAAATGCCACGAGGAGCTTTCCCCACAGCCAGAGACAACTTGTGGATCTCTTTCTTCCTCCCAGGAGAGTAGCAGCCAGGGGTTGTGTAGTTGCTCCCACAGAGGCTTTATTTCCGTGCTTCTTCCTGTCTCAGCCGGACAGTTGTGGTCTGTTAGAGTAGAATGTTGGCTAATAGAACGCAGGGCAGCTCAGGAGAAGGGACTTTCAGCTTTCAGATAAATACTTTTTTTTTTTTCTGAACACTGGCCATATTTCTTCTCCAAGGGGGTCTTATTTTATTTAGTTCAAGTTTCACTTTTGAGAATGCCTTGATTCCGTGCAAGGAGAGCCAGCTTACGTCCTGTTCAGTGAAGTTAGTCACATCCAAGTTTTACTTAGGTGAGATGCTTTCAGTACATGCATCAGTGGTTTATCTAAAATCATCACTTGCCTCATCTTAAATGAGATCTGCATGATCCACTTGAAGACTATATTTGCTACAGAATTTTTTAAATACCTCCAATATTATTTGAATAGTCGAAAGAAAATAAGACCTAGCCAGACCATCAGCTCTAATGCGTCTTTTGGAGCAAAATTTAATATAAGACCCAGTCTTATATCATATAAGACCCGGTATTATATTATACCCGGTATTATATTATACCTGGTATTATAGTATATTATTATGTAAGACCCGGTTTTATATTAAAATATGGCTGGGTCTTATATTGACTTTTGCTCCAAAAGACACATTTGAGCTGATGGTCCAGCTAGGTCTTATTTTCAGGGAAACACGGTAGCAATGGAAGAACACTTATAGCATTGGTATTTCAGGGGATATTGTTCTATTGTTCTTAGGAATCTTCACACGTTGAATACCCAGAAGGTTTCTTTCCAAGTGGACCATCAGATGGGGAACAATAGAAGAAAAATGAAAATTTAAGCCTGTTGAAAGACTGTTTCAGGATACTACTGCCTTCTATTACACAGACTGCTTTACTTTCCCAAGTACAGCTGTGCTCCATCTAAAAAAACTAAGGAATCCCAGCCTGGACTACACAGTTATTTTCTACTTCTGCCATCTAATGGTGTTATGTGGTAACACAGGACAAAGCAAAGACCTTGGGTGGTTTTGTATTCCCTGGAATACAGGTAGTCTAGACTTACCTTAAGAGGAGGTGAATGATTATATGATGGGATTTCATGCACCATGTCACACATCGATTCTGGTACGGCAATTTCTGTCAAATAAAAACATTACGGTGGGTCCTCATCCACTTTATTCACTGAATCTGGCACCATGTGACGTCTGGCTCTTCCCCAAAGTCAAAATGACCATGAAAGGTAAACTTTTTGAATCGATTCAGGACATCGAGGCAAACTACGACAGCACAACTAACGACACTCATGAAAGAGGACTTCCAGAACTGCTTCAGAAAGTGGCAAGAACGATGGGATAAGTGTTCGAAATGAGGAAGAGGATTTTGAGGGGGGATTAATGGCAATGTGTCTTTTACTGTAATATTTTTTTAAAAATTTAAACATTCATCATATTGTTTGATCACATTTGACAAATATGCAAAGAATAACTAAAATACAAAGGTAAGTTTGTGTGTTAAAATGTTACAGGTAATCACTAATATAACTCTAATTCCCAGAATTTTAAAATAAAATTAAGCTGACTTGTTACAAGATAGTCTTAGCTTAGAGGAAAAAAAAAAAGTTTCAGTAAAATGCTCTTTAGAAAAGGTATACCCAAATCACAGAGACACATTAAGTTTAGTAAAAAAACAACAAAAACAGAATCAAAAAAACTTTTAAGTAAAGGTGTATTGGGTAAATTGAAAACAAAAATAAAGATTTTAGCACTGTTCATGTCAGGCAAAATATAGTTCAAATAATAAAATATATACATATATATTTCATATTGATAAAAGCTAACTTACCAAGATAATACAGTACTCAAGAATACTTATGTATTTAACCGTGTAGCCTTGAGATAATAAAAATAAAAATCTGATATACTATCAAGGACCAATTGATAGATCTATAGTCGTAGTGGGTGATTTTTAACACTTTTTTCTGAAAAATTTGTAGATAAAGCAGACCAATAATTAAAAAGGCAGTGAGAGATTTGAACAAAACAATGAACACACCAGACCTAATACTTTTCAAGCACACGTGAGAAGGTTACAAAAATTGGTCACATAGCAAGTTATGAGATCTCATAAATTCCAAAGAATTGACATCCTCCAGATTATATATTCTCTGACCACAATAAACACATTAGAACATAAAAATTAAAAGGTAGTTCCCTCAAGTCTTATGTTTTTTTTTGGATATTGAATATGTATTTCCAAATAACCGATTAAAAACATGAAATTAGAATGAAAAGAACTAAAATGGTAAAACGTAATGAATATTAAATTATTACACACCTAATCTTATGAAATGCAGGCTAAAGGAGAAATGAAAAAAGAATATAAGTGCAATTACTGGAGAGGTTAAAAATACTCTGAGAGAAATACAAATGGCTCTGAGAGATATACAAAAGCTATACAAATGGCTTTGTAAACTTAGATACAATGATTAACTTTTTAAAAAAAGTATGAATACTCATATATTACCAAAAATGAATGAAAAATCTGAAATATCCAGTTAACAAATAGAATTTGCAGTCATAATCTCAACACCACTGGTTCCAGGGGTACGGCAGGTGAGTCACAGTGTATTTTCAATGACAGAACTCTTAACCTTAAATAAATTTTACCCAACACTTTTTACAAATTTATTATAAATTTGATAGAAACATGAGACAAGGGCAATTGAAAAGGAAAGTCTAAGCCAACCTCATTTATAAATAGAGATTCAAAATACCTAAGTAAAATGTTAATAATTCTAATAGTATTTTTAAGTGTGTCGACACAAAGTAGCGTTTGTTTTAGGAATGCTAGGATGGCTTAGTATATATGAATCTGTGGATTATGCATTTCTTTGAGTAGGTCAGTTGTAGAATCAGGAATTGCCATATAAAATGGCCTTTGCCTTGTTTTGCTAATGAAAGTCTTGTAGTCATTTCCCTAAAAACATTAGCAAGTAAGGAGGAGGTGATTAGGCAGCTTTTGAGGGGCTTTGGTGGTATCAGAAGTTTGGGATCATGTACTGAATTGTAGTCTTGGTTGGCAAGAGAGAACTAAGATACCAGGTATTGATCAGGGGCTTAAACAATAACCTATCCATGTTCCTTTAACTCTTCTGTTGAGATATTTCCTCACTATATTTAAGGATGAGAGCCAAAGACATCACCCTGGTTATAAGGTCATTATCTAGGGCAAAAGGAAGGGTAGATGTGGCATCTTTGGAATTTAGAAGAACAAATTCCACGATTTTGAATTTGTGTACCTATGAATGTGATAGGTTTGGAACAATACCTTGCAGTATGCTCTACTTCAGTTTACCAATACTCAGAAAAAATACCATGAAGTGTGATGGAGGAGAAAAGTTTTCTTCTCTTTTGTCCCACATATGTTCACCCAACAATGGAAGAGCCTGAATGGATTAGTCAGTGATAGTTTTACCAAGCTGCCATGTCATGAGCACCTTCTGTGGGCTAAGGATTTTGTGTACGTCATCTCTAATCCTGAAAACAACTTTTATCTCATTTTAATATGGAAACACTAAAACTCAGGTTAAATATATCAGCCAAGAACTCACAACATAGAGTGTAAATTGCAGAGCTGTTATTTAGTTTATTCTACTAAAGGATCATGTCAGTTTCCTGCATTTAGTGCCATTAATTAGGGGAAATCCAATTACCTCCCTCCCCCACCCCCTAAAAAACCTTAACTACAACCTGTATTCTTTAAATTAATCCTCTCCCTTCTTCTCAAACTCAGGTAATGTTTTCTCTCAGTGTAATGCCGATGTGGGGGTAGAGCAGATATTTGGTTTAGATGGTGGTTCTGTGCCTTTTCTGGGGGTTTAAGCAAGATTATAAGCAGCAGTATCATTAATCATGCAAGTTGTTCCCATCTGTAAAAATGTCAATGAATTACATTCCTCAGCACAAGTGAGAATGGCTGTCTCTGGCATTCTAAATTGTGAACGCTTCTAAATTAGCGTGCAACCACATACTCTCAGTAATCCAGGACAGTGAAAAGAAGTAATGGGGCATTTAATTGAAAATAGCAGACAATATCCAGCTCTTTGATAATTGCTTTTGTTATGTATTGTATGATTTGGACAGGGGAACTATCTCATTTCCTAATTACTTTCCTTGGCTTATTATAAAAAAATAATTTTGCCTCCCCTTGGCTTTCCTAGGAGGAAAACAGGAGTAAGTGGTCCAGATGTGCTGGTTAGCAAGAAAAAAAAAATGCCCAAGGTTAAAATGTTGGCATGTACATGCAAGTATAAATAATAGCCAACCTGTTCAATCTTACAGTTGCTTTTCCCAAGGTATTTCATTAATTATATGTGGTGTGTGCCAAGTTTTTATGAATGCATTAGAACCATTAACCGTGCTTTTTTGTTGTTGTTATTTTGCTGAACATCTTAATCAGTACTTTCACTCCATCTACGCAAATGAAAACATCTTGTATTCCAGAAGATCCAAGTATATCTGGAAAAGTTTACTCTCTTAAATAGAGTAATTAAAGCATTCTTCAGTATTTCCCCTCCTTTAAATCTTGCAAACAGAATTTGCTTAGACATTTTCTTGTTTCTGATTCAAAGCTAATTGTCTATTCCAAGCCTTGGAGAATTATGAATTCTACATCAGTATGGCAGAAGTTGAAGTTTTACTTTATTAAATAATACATTTGTAACAGCAAGTGCTGGATGTATGGTCATGTGTACATGACTAAGTGACATATTTATGGATGTGTATGTAAAATATACATGCATGATACATGTATTAAACATATAGAATGTATGTATATGTGTATGTATAAATTCTGCATGGTCTAAATTAAACTTATTGTATTAGAAGTTTTTCCACTGAAAAATCATATTTTATAAATATGAAAATTTCAAACTAATATCTTGGGATATTCTGACCTGGAATTCATGTAGGTAAAATTCAGAAATTCATGTGGTAGATTCTACCAAGTAGGCATGATTCTACCAGGTTCTCATAGCTGGGAATATGCGGATAATTGATTAGAATTTTCAGTTTCTACCTAGATGTTTGGTAGAGTTCAAATTATAGTGAATGTCATATCCGCATGTATTTAGTTGAAACTTTTCTCAAGCTGTTTTAGAAATGGGCAATAATTTGGCAAAAAATAAAAAAAGTACAAATTTGAGCAAATTAAAAGGCTAAAGGGATATTTATTGCTATGGCAACAATAATCAGCACTGTGAATTGTATGTTCAGATTTGCTAAGCACATCTCTTGTATCCTATCTTATTTGATGCTCAGGACAATAAAGGAAGTAAAGTAGGCCAACTATGTATTCATCAGACGTATTTCTGAGTGCTTGCCATGGGCAGGCTTTATTACCTCCTTTTTAGTGAACTTATGCTTCTGGACTGTGAACTTTCTCAGCTGCCCCCACGCACCCAGCCCTCTAGGTAAGAGAGGAATGGGCTGGAGTTGGATATGTCCCTTTCACTGGTGGGCGGGGCTGTGATAATGCACCAGAGGGTAGGCTCTGGTTAACTGGTTTCCTCTGAGGGCAAGCCGCGTTAAGAACAGGGTGGTTGGGCACATTTCAATATGTGTCCCACTTGCCAAAAAATCTCAAGGGGATTTTTTTTCTGATATGTACTGTGAGATCTTGTTTGAGCGCCCACAATGTTTCGCCCTCCTTTCCTTTTTGACTGGGTTCCCTGTAGGTTTTTATAACTCAGAGTTGTCCGCACTGAGCCTCCAATAACTGGTCCATTAGAGTTCAGGTCTCCGGTGCTGGCACTGGTTCCAGATGAGAGTTCTACTTGTGAATCTGCTACAAACCGTGACTCTGTATTCATCTGCCTGTCTGTCTCTCCAATCTTGGGGGCAGCAGTTTGCCCTGCGTCCTCCCCTCTCTTACAGATCCAAGAGGAGTTGTTGCTTTTTCAGTCCGTTGAGCTTTTTACTTATGTTAGGATGAAGTAGCGACTTCCAACATACTTACCTGCAGAACTGGAAACTGGGAGTGATTACCTCCATTTTACAAACAACAGAACTTAGTCTAAAAGACATACTCATAAGTGATGCTCAAGTCCCACAGCTGACATAGCAGAGATAGCACTAGCATTCTAGTGACCTGGTTCAAAATCAAAGCAGTGGGATTCCTTCTCCTTATAGCAGAAGCTTTAGAAATGGCCAGATTTCTTCCCTTAAGCAGAGCTAAGAGGGAGTCAACTTTCTATCTTGTGATTGACCTAGAAATCAATTGAAGTGGGGTGTTGGACATTGACTGTTTCAGAGCAATCTAGGTAACCTTGGGCAAATTACTTAGCCTGTCTTTGCTTCCATTTCTTCATCTGTATAATGGGCATACTAACATTTTTCATAGGATTGGTGTGCGGATTAAATACAAGTAGAGACTATGGGACAGTGCACAACACATAGTCATTGCTCAATTAATGCTATTATTAGGAATGGAGGAGAAATAGAAGTGATTTTTAACCTTACTCTGTTCTTTCCCTTTGCCATGTCCTGGTTTTCAGCTATTTCCCAAATTTCCTTCTCCCACAACTCTCTGTCTTTTATTTTTCATTATTGCTGTGGCTCTTCTTGCTGTTCACTTTCATCTTTAAATTTTTTTCTCTTGAAGAAGCCCTTTAGAATCTTCTGTTGGGGTAATCTCATGAACCCAGGGACAATTCTCACATGTCTTGGATTGAACCATAATTACCAGTGATCTACTAGAGGTCTAAATGCTTGATTTCTGAAACATAACCCCTGTTTGCTGAGGTCATGTTATTTTCCCCCCAGAATAAACTTGGGCCAGGTACGCCATTAATACTCAATGTGGATAAATACAACCAGACAAGCTATCTATGTACAATTCCTACTCAAGTTACCACAGACTATGACTGCAAAATCTGGCCAATAATAGGCATATAGGCATTTTCTTGGCATTTTCTGATAATCTCAGCTAAACTACTGTACATATATTAAGGCCTGGCTTCAAATATTTGGAACTAGTTTCACAATGCCACATGAATAGCTTAAGCCTCATCACAGGAATTCCTTTGTTGGATCCCCCAGGAATGTGGTTTTGCCTTTTATATTAAAAGACCATAATTATTGCTTGGACAAGGACAGTTCTTTTCTGTCCCAGAGAGAATTGCTGGGACCTCTTTCCCATGGAATAGTGTTGGAGGAAGTAAATGGGCCAGAGTACTTTGCAATAAGTTATGGTTCTTGGCATCAACGGTGGTTGTGGGGCAAGAGAAGATTAAAGAAGACTGGGTCAAGGGGAAATTGAGACTAGAAGTTACACTGGTTAGAGTTGTGACCGGAACAGGTCATTATAGAATATGAAATGATGAAAATATAAACCATGGGTTTAGAGATAAAAACCCATGGCTATACATCTGAAAAGTAGTCAAATGTACTCCAAGTCAGAGTCTTGAAATTCATGAAATCTATGTTTCTGAGGTCATGGGGAGATGGCTTGGGAAGGGTGGGGGTAGGCAGGAAGTATTTAATAGTACAAGAAAGGCACTAGTCAAAGAGTAATAATTTTGGCATTAAACGGAAGGACGGTCCCATTACACCTGGAAGTTATTCTCTTTTGACCATCTTGCAGGGTCGGCCAATCCCCGTACATCCTACAGTGGGAGTCAGAATAAGTCTAAGGTGTTGGCAGAGATTTTCAGCAGGACACTTTGCTAAAGAATACAAAACTTAGCAAAAGTTATAGAACCGTTAAGAATGATCTCTCTGACATCTCAGATTTAAGCCCTTGTAAATAGGCCCAGAATAATTTGTGGTTAGATTTGAAATTGTTTGGGAGGCAGAAATAGTAAAATCTGTTTCCACCAAATTGGGATGTGCTGGTTCATTCATTTATTCATTCAGCAAATGATTATTGGGACCTGCAGTATTCCAGCTGCTGAGCTAGAATCTAGGTTTGAAATGATGGTGAGTAAAGCAGACGTCGTTTTTACATTTTTCGCTCTAGGATAAAAAAAGAAAGCATTAATTAATCATTTCAAACTGGTCTAACGGTTATGAAGATGAGGAAAATAATCAGGGTCTGGTAAGAATGAACTGCGGGTGGGACATGTGGCAACTAATTGGATAGCATGGTCTGGTAGGCGGGGTGGGGGGGTAAGTGTTCGTTAAGAAGAAACCTGAAGTATGAGGAAAGATCCACTCAACTATGAGCAGGAGGAAAATAAAAGATGTGATATTGGAAAGAACATGACATTTTCAATAAACTGGAAGGACGCATGAACAATGGAAAGTTCTTCTGTTTACACAACTGAGCTCCCACCACCATTTTAATTATATTTCTCAAGAGAATCTGATTGGTCGAGCTTGAGTCAGGTATTCTCACCTGTCCAGTCATCTATGGCCAGTTAGGCAAGATCACTCAACCAAACACAACTGCCAGGGGATTTTCTCCGGGTATGGGGTTGGCAGTTAGTTTCAAGAAGTGGGGCTGCCCTCTCCTGAAATGTGGGGTCTATACTGGATATTGCCCCTGGCACATCCATTGCTCTCTGAAAGTCCATTGAATGAATGAATGAATGAATGAATGGGCAGTACTAATGGACCGAGGGCTATTAGGCTATGCCGTGAGGATCCCAGAATTCAGACTTGGTGTCTACACCTTACATTAACAGAATAGATGTTACTCCTTAACACGCAAGGGTAAAAAATTGCACTTGTATTTATTTCTCTAAGTTTAATATGGTCAATTGAAGCAGTTCCACTTCTGTGACTCGGCCTGGACAGCAGGAAACCAAGTCTTAGGATTCTGAGTGGAGGTCTTTCCCTCGCTAAGGTTAGGAAAAGTATTCTAGGAGCTCTTCTAGTGCAGAGGGTTTCTTTGTGTTTAGTCCTGTCTAAGCTCGTGATGTTGCTTGTTGGTGAGTACTTTCACCATTTCCAGACAACCCCTGGATATGGCTCTCAGCAGTCCGTGCTCTAACATCTCCTGCTGCCCTAGCAGAGGGTACCCACTTTAAAGCTAGGAGTATCAGGGGAGAGGAGTTCTGCAATTCATAGATTCAACCCCCAAACTGCTTTCTTTACCTTTTATCTCAGGAAAAACCACCTGTACCTTCCCGATTCTGGATGTCTGACTTTGGGACTTTTTATTCCCCCCCCCCCCCCCGAGACAATAATAGCTTAGTGTGCCATACAGCAAGGCAGGTGAAACTGTGACTCCAGGAGAGGCCACTCACCTACATCAGGATGGGAATGGAGCCCCCTGGAGTCGTTAAGCGCAGCTGACTTAACAAAGCACTTTTTGGCTTTGCAACAAGAACAACAAAAGTCTATGGCGCTTTTACTAAGCTGCCATTTCCCGAGCACCTACTGTGTGCTAGGGAGTTTGTTCTCTGATCGTCAGAAATGTTTTTATTCCATTTTGATATGAAGACCCTAAAACGCAGGTTAAATGCACTAAGAACACATCTCAGTAAATCGCAAAGCTGCTACTTTAACTCAGGTATGTGTATTCTACTAAGGAATCATGTCAGTTTCCTGCATTTAGTGTCATTTACTGGAGGAGGGGGATCCATTTGATATCACCATACATATGTTATCCTGCCATAAACAAGAAGTTCCTGGTTCGTCCTAGCTGGAATTCTTTAAAGTCAAATCCTCTTCAAACAAAATCCTTTGGGTCCCCTTTGAGACACCGCTTAGTTACCAATGTCCTTGGGAAAGAGAACACATGGTCATAGCTGTGGTGTCAGTTTCATGTAGATCTACAAATTTGTATCTATTGACGAAAGGTTTGGTTTTCTTGCTTGATCAATGGGATAATACACTCAAGATGGGATACACATTAGATTTCCCATTGTTCGGTCATATTAATCATGACCATTTTGTGCCAGGAAAGCTATTTGTTCCCTTGTTATATAATATGTTGTGACCCTCTTGTCCAATCCAAACACATTGCCTGGCATTGGTATTTGTTCCCCTTTTAATGCAACGGACAGTCCGAGATACAGAGTTTGAACCAAAAAAAAAAAAAAATGTTGATTTTAGACATTATGATGGCTAATGGTAGGAAGGGTAACTACATTTCATCTCATGTCAACTCTATTCAGCTAGTAGTAGTTACCCAGCTGGCAGTGTGGAGGCGGGTTCTGAAGCTGGGTATTTCGGATCAGCAGGAAATACTTTTAAGTGCTACCTGTCACAGAAGCTGCATGATGGAGGGGTGGCACAATTTTAACCCTGTTTCTGAGGAGTAGAGAGCACAGTATTGAAATCAGAGATGATCAGGAAAATCAGAGCCATAGAAATAATAAGTATTTTCTTGGAAATCAATGTTTCATGGTTTGTGAATACAATTGTGGATACACAGGGAGCACAAGAGAAGCAAATGACGTGTATATTTAAGTGAAGGCTGATGGGCTGATGGGAAGCCTTAGAGACCTCATTGCTTTACTCGCAGGATGTTTTTACATTGGAGGTATGATCATGTTAAAGGGGTAGAATTAAACATAGTAGTGGTGTGGGAGGTGTGAGTGGAGGAGCTCTGGTCAGCTTTGTTCTCTGTTCCAGAAATTTCTCTAACACTAATTGAAGGACACCAAGGGAGGACAAACGGGAGTAAAATATCAGACACATGTAAGGTTTCCTGTTTTTCTTTTCGTTGTTTGTCCTTTTGCCTCAGATGACCATACTACCAGAACTGATTGATGTTTTTGATCATTGATTGTTTTTGCGTATTGATATTTTTGGCTCCAAATCATATTTTGTACAGAAAATTCTAAAGTTATCAAAACATCTTTTGTTCTATGTCATGTCTCTAAAAGTATGAGCTAAGATTAGACTTTTGTTATAAGGGAGGAAGCTATTTATTTATTTTTTTATTTTTAATAGGTGTTTCTAACTTATGGAAGTGCAAAAACAGTAATAAAATTTTATTTGGTGTCACATGATATTTTTTGCACCCTTTAATTTCAACTACTTGAATTGCTTAAATAAATTACTTTAGCAAATAATCAGACCATAATGTTCCAATTATTGTTAGTGCTTTACAAATAAACCATATAAATGCCTGACATTTCCAACTTTGAAAAATGCCTGAGGACCATTGACCATATGGTCTATGAATTTACCTACAGGTTGAAAATGCAGCCTGTCTCTTTAAGGCCTGTAATTTGGGGTTTTTCCAGTGTGTGACATACATTTCATAATTATCAAAATAAGGCAGTATGTGTTTGATGCTAACATGACTTGTCTCCCCAATGAAAGAAACAAAAAATCTGACAGATCTTTGGAGGGAATAATCACTTCGAAAAGAGTGAAATGTTTGCTCTTGATCCAGATTTGCTGACAACATACGGGAAAAGACGTGGCGGGTTCGTGATAGCAACGTGTCTGAACAAACCATGAATACTTCCTTGTGGCGATTTCTCTTCTGATGTACATACCCGATTTCAACAGAAAGCAAAAAGCATAATTGGGCAACCATTTTTCTTTTTGAGAGAATCAGAGATTAGTGTTTTTTAAGATATTTAGATTGAGATTCCCTATAACAAATGTATTTTACATCACAATACAGAGAGTACTAAGTGCTTATATACGTGTGCGCCCACGCACACATGCAAATGAAACTGAGGGTTACTTAAAAATACTTAGCCTTACTATGTGTGACTACATGTGGTACTTTACATTTTATTTATTGTTTTTTTTTTAAAGATTTTATTGGGGAAGGGGAACAGGACTTTATTGGGGAACAGTGTGCACTTCCAGGACTTTTTTCCAAGTCAAGTTGTTGTCCTTTCAATCTTAGTTGTGGAGGGCGCCATTCAGCTTCAAGTTGTTGTCCTTTCAGTCTTAGTTGTGGAGGGCGCAGCTCAGCTCCCGGTCCAGTTGCCATTGCTAGTTGCAGGGGGCTCAGCCCACCATCCCTTGCGGGAGTCGAGGAATCCAACGGACAACCTTGTGGTTGAGAGGACGCGCTCCAACCAACGGAGCCATCCGGGAGGCAGCTCAGCTCAAGGTGCTGTGTCCAGTCTTAGTTGCAGAGGGTGGAGCCCACCATCCCTTCAACTCCCTAGAGGAGTTGAACTGGCTACGTTGTGTTGAGAGACCACTGGGCATATGCAAATTGAACCGGCAGCCTTCGGAGTTAGGAGCACGGAGCTCCAACTGCCTGAGCCACTGGGCTGGCTGTTTATTGATTTTTTTCAAAAGAAGGTGGTTACAATTGACCAAATTAATTTTACAACTCCCTAGTGTGTTGAAATCTTATTTTTCACTGACCAATTGTTTTGGATTCATATTGTAACTGTCGAATTTGAATCACTGTATGATTACATCAAGTAATTCTGACTGAGAGTTACACAGAGTGGGAAGATATGAGAAATCTGAGTTCTGATTTTAGCTTCAGACACTTGCCTTACTTACACACTCGTCGAGCGCTAGTTTCCTGTCATGCCTAATAGAGCTTTATAGGAAGAAGTGGGAGGTGCAGATTCTGTAGTCAGCCTGGGTCTGAAATCTGGCTCACAATGGCTGTGTAAATGACCACGGGCAAGCTACTTAACTTCTTTAAGCCTCAGTTTTTTTATCTGTAAAATGGACATTTTATTTTAATATGACTCCTTTTTGACAGATTGTGAGAATTTAATATAAGGCGAATAGAATAAGCACTCAATAAATATTAGTTATTATTATTATTGAAAAGTCCCCTAAAATTGTCAGAATCAAGAAGGTGATTTCAAATGTCTGTGTCTCTGAATTTACATGGTCAAAACTGACATAGGTGTTAGCTAACGTTTGTTGTATCCTTGCCATGTGCCTGGCACTGGGCAAAGTACTTTATATGCATTTAACCTTTACAACATTTAATCCCCATTTGAGCTAGTAGTGTAATGAAGAAAGCATTATTATTCCCCTTTTGGAGATGAAGAAATTGAAGCTTAGAGAGCTCAAGTAACAGAGTTGGTAAATGGTGGAGCTGGGATTCCAGTTCAGGTGTGACTGATTCCAGAGCTCAAACACCTCTGGTTATAAATCGCCATTGGCTCTGTTTCCCCCCCACTCCCCAATAGCCACATGACTCACTCCATCTCTTATTTCATGCCTCTGATCAATTTTCATTGTATCCCTCTCATGTAAAATAGCAATTCCCTCTCTCAAATCCCCTTACCTCCTGTCTGCCACACCCTACTTTAGTTAGCATTATAGCACCTAACGCCATTTGTCACTTTATATTTGCTTGTCCATTTCTCGATTATCTTTCTCCCACTGAAACCAAAGAGCCCAAGAGTAGGGCCTGTTCACTGCTGTATCCCCAGTACCCACAGTGGTATCTGGGGCATGTTAAGAAGAAACCCCCAGGTGTCACTTGTGCTGATGTCCTTGATAAACCTGGATTTAACACCTCACCTAATAATTATTGTCTCAATCTTTCCTAGAAATATAACGTTCATCAACCAGTCTGGAAATTTCTGGCCAGGCACCAGTAAGGTCATCTGTCCCTTAGAAAGAAGAGGCAATCTGCATGATAAAAACTTTTGCAGTTCCCTTCCCCCCAAAAGAAGATGTGTCTAGGTCTAAAAATAATCCTTTCTTTTCTTTTATTACTAGTTCCCCGCCTCCCCACTTCTTCCTGTAAAAATCTTCCATTTTGTACAACACCTTGGAGCACACTTCTAGTTGCTAGATGGGTTGTTGCCTAATTCAGGAATTGCTTAATAAAGCCAATTAGATCTTCACATTTACTCGGTTGAAATTTTGCTTTTTAACAGGCACATAACATGTACTCAATAAATATTTATGCTTGAATGAACAAATGAATTAATTGAAGTAAATTAAATGGAAATAAACCACAGAAAACTTAAAGAAAATCTTTACTTACACATTTCATTATTTTTAGATTTGTTCTGAATGTTTTCATGTTCATATGTATCTCATCTTTTTAATATTTCGTGTTTAGAATGTTCTATAAGCCATTGCTTCTCCTAAGAAGAATTTGGAACTTCAGTACATAAGTTGGGGCCTTTCCTTTAATTAATTTTAGTCAGTGTTTTGCAAAATTGATGTTACTATTTGCACTTACTGTATATGGATGGAGAAAAGATACAGGGCGTCAGACGTCCTCAGCTGCACTATCCTTATGTTCCACGAGATGGCGCTCCTATCCTATAGAAGTTAGCTTCTTGTCTATCCCAGTTTGTTTCTGTGACCCTGTCGTGTTTTTCTTGGTTTGTCTTTTTAATCTGATTGTGTTATCGCTTCTTGTTCTTTTGGCTATGATTAAGTGTTGTATCTATTCTTATCAGTTTTATTTGATTGTGCTTGTCTCTGCTTCTTCTGCCTTTTCCTTGGGATTTTTGTTTTCTGTCTTTCTGTCTCTTCTAATTACAACTTCACCTGGGCAGTTTATTATATAGAACATCTTTATTGTTGAACAAAGTCAGATGAGTTTTATGTCCCTTGATTTTATCCTTAAAATCCAATAATGGCTGCATAACAGTATAGATTATCTATTTAGTCCTCTAAGGATAACCACATAATTAGTTAAGTTGCTTTTGAGGTCACTGTTGGGTTTTTTTTCCCCTTGTTAGTTTAATTTTGTAAGGTTTTTAAAGAGTTGTAAGGGTTGAGGTTCTAAACTGTTCTTGAGGTCTCTCATGTGGCTGTTGGCTGACTATTCTTTTCCCTTGATTCGGTTAATTTTGTAAGATATTTTAGGAGTTTTAAGGCTTGGAAATAAGATTTGCCCAAGTAGTACAGCTTCCGGGAAAAACCAGGAACTGAATTGGGATCAACTGGCCTGAAGACTACCCCGCTTTCACTCTGCCCCAAAGATGTCCTGCTCTTTTGGTTCCTTTAAGTAATCCTAATATTCAAGAAAGAAGTTTAAAAAGCAGATTAGTAATTTAAAAAAGCAGAAGGAGATGGTTACTGAGAACTGAGACAAGACCAGACAATATTGCTCAGCTGACGTGATACACCCCACTCTCGTGTACTGTCCAGCTCTCCTCTGCTTGTTTTGCTTTTCCAGCATCCCTTCCTTTTGGGAAATGCTCTTTACTCCCCTCTACTTGATTGCAGTAGGACCAGCAGGACCAGCAGTTTTGGGCTCAGTCTCCTTCAATTCATGAATGTATTAGGTTGGTGTAAAGGTAATTGCAGTTTACAAGGTTAAAAAAAAAAAAATGCAAAAACCGCAATTACTTTTGCACCAACCTAATATATGTGACCTAGCATGACCAACTAGAGAAACTTTTCTCCCTGGAGAAGGGGATTGGCAGGGGGTGGGGGCATATAGCCGACATGGAGCCTCTTCAAGTACTTTGTGTGTCTGTGGGGGGAGGGCATTGATATTAATGTTGGGTGTTGTGATTATAAACTCTCAGTACCGTATGCAACCATTTTCTTGATTGAGTTACAAAGAGGAAATCATGATCCTATTTTTTTGCTTACTGCTGCCTTCTCTCATCTGTTGGCTCCCTCTTCCCTGTGCCCTGAATTTAGAAAAATCCCATAGCTGCCAAGTTACTTTTAACAGAAAGAAGCAGTCTCATTTCAGGTATTGAAAAATATAGTCTGGTCCAGCTCAAAACTTCAGTCTCATGTGCTAATCAAAGTTTCCCTCCATCCAGCTCAGGTTTGCTGTGTAGTTCATGGTCATGTAATTGTTAGGGGTAGATGCACTCTGTCGTCTACTGGGCTGCTTACTGGTTTCCCTTCTTTCTTCTCCAGTTGTTGGGTCAAGGAGAGGATGAGGAAGAGGGAGCTGTCACGTTTGGTGCTCTTTTAAACTGACCTCCCTAGGTGGGCTCATCAGAGACAGCCCATGGGTCTTCACTTTCTCTGCAGGAGCAGCAGATGCCCAGAGGCTCCTTCAGGTACATTCTTCTCGCTTGCTTTTGTCCTTTGGTTCCATTATCTGTTTCAGGACTTCCCAGGGGGTTCAATAACTTTCCAGTAGCTTTGATTGATGAGAAATTTATACTTTTGGCTTAAAGGTTCTCCCTGTTATTTTCAGTTCTTCATCTCGCTTTATGCTGTTTGAACGTAATTTAAAATCACTTCTCCGTTGGAATGAACAGACTGGGTAGGTTTTAATAAAGGGTATGATTTTTTGAGTTTCCATATTACACAATTAATCTGATCACTCTGCTATTTTATAATTGACTGGATAAAACACTAATTCTGTGGGGTTTTGTGGAGAGTTCCCCCCCCCCATCAGTACAGCCTTAGGGAGAACCTTGATATTAAGGTAGGTGACTTTTCAGCGTATGTGTAGGCACTAAAATCCTATTAGAGCATGATTTAATTACACGGAATATTTTTATTGTGGGTGAACTCGTTATAATAATTTTCTTTATTATATCAAAAATCTGACAAGGGGTAGTTCTCTTATAGCAGATAGTTTGGGTTCTGTTTCCAACACTGGAATCATAAAAAGACCCTCTTGTCTAACTGTTTGCATTGTGCTCAAGTTTAATTGCTGGGTTTAAGTGGTAGTTTTCTTCAAATTGGGCCTATGCTGAAATAACATGTCCGGGTAAGCAAGGGACCATCCAGTCATTTGGTTGTTATTTGAAATAAAAGTTGGGCAATATTTTCCCACTAAAAAGAGTGATTTTTTTGGATCAGTTATTTTAGAGTCAGCCTGCCGTGGCCTGAGTGACCCTTCTAACTCCAGGACTCTGTTAACTGCCCTCCTCTAATGGGATGCCCGGGACTTGCCTTTGGCACGCCACCTGCCCCAGCGTTTGCAGCGGGTCAGAGGGCCCTGTGCTCGGAGGAGCAGCCCTCGGTAAATTGTCAGCTGCGTGTTCACAAGCTGCCGCTGTGTGCAAGCCAATGCCAGCACCTGCAGGCCTGTACAGATGATGCTGTTACATGCTGGAGATCCTACGGAAACAGAGCACTTTCCTTTCTTTAAAAAGGAAAAAAAAAAGTATATATATATATATGCCTTCAACAGTTTACTGCCTCTGAGGGAGTAAAACCCCAAATAGAAACAGTATTTCTTTGCCCAAATTATTATGCCTCGCAAACTTAGTGGGGAGGGAGACCCAGTAATTAAAAGTAAAACATCAAGGCATATAAAATGTCACATAATGGTCAGCTGCAGGGTTCACTGGGCTTGCTGGGAACACGTGCCCGTACGCCTTCCAGACTCTGCTACACCAGGAGGGTTAGGCTGAGCCTGTTGGATTTCAGTGGTGCGCTCTCCAGGCTTCTGCCTTGAAGGTGAGCCAATGCCTGACTTGGAAACGAACTCGGCTGTCTGGTGGCTTCCATTCAGTTCAAAACAATTCAGTTCAATTCTGTTTCATTCAATACAATTTAGTGGATCCATTTTCCTGGGTGGTTATGGCCCATGGTCTGTGTGCCGGGCACAGAGGGGGAGGCCAAGAAAGGTAGAGCTGAGACCTCTGCTGGTGTCTGTCCTCCTCCTAGCCTGCCCTGGGCCCTGGAATCCTGCTTTACATGCACCACGTCACCTTGCTTCCGTGCCCTGTGGCTTTGGGTTGGTTCAGGCATTGGAAGACACCAACTGAGATGGGAGTGGGCGGGAATGAGAGCTTGGGGTATTTATCCCCTGACACCCCCTTGAACTGCAGGCTTGTATCAGCTTTGCTTCTGCTCAGCCATCCTTCTCTGTGCAGCCCTATCTCTGAGTAGGTCCTTTATGCCTTAGTGTGATCAGTGTGCCCTGATGTTCCTGTCCCCAGGATACTGTGCCCACGTTGCGGCTTTCCTTAAGCTGTGCCCAGTGTTTTGAAAATACACCTTTTATTCAGCTCTTTTTGTTATTCAGCTTGTGTCCAGCAGAGAACCCAAGAGATACCCTTAAGCAGCCTTCAGTCCAAATTATGAGTTCATTTGCATTGCAGGGATTATTGTGGTCAAGTGACGAGGTGCTAGGTTCTGGGGATGTGAACCCCATCAATATGGCAAACGCAGTTACAACTCTCAGTGAAAGCATTGCATCAGAGAGCACAGAAATTAAACCAGTGATTGCACAACAGTATGATGAGTATATGACCGGTGATGAAAGAGTACATGGGGATCTTCCCGAGGGAGCAGTTTAAATTGAAATCTGTGGAAGAGCGGGCATTGATTAGGTGAAGGGTAGAGACAAGTGTGATAGCATCAGGAATGGTAGCGAGTGTTCTAGAGAAAGGAAGTGCATGTGTGAAAACCTAGTGGAGAGAATGTGGCTTATTGGAGGTGGGTGAGGCTTCAGTATGGCTAAGATAGGAGAGGGTGTGAAGGAGGAGATGGTAAGAGAGAGGCCTGTCTCCTGTTGATATGTTTGTAGCTTATCCTAAAGGGACAGGAAATCATTGAAAGGTTTTTAAGCAATTGGATATGAGTTGTAGAAGGAGTCCTCTGGCTGCAGGATGGAGAGTGAATTGGAGGAAAGAGGGATGGAAGGAGCTGGGAGAAAAGAGAGAATGGTGGCCAGAGCTCATGGTGACAGGCTTTAAGAGAACCCAGCGTGTCAAGAGGTACTTAGTCGCTTTCTCTTTATTCTCGTTCTCCTTCTCAGCTGCCCACGATGGGTAAGCTCCAGACGCTTCTTTCCAGAGTGACAGAGTTGCTCCAATACAAGAGCAACTTTTCCAACAGCAAAAGACTCTGGGGAACATCCGCGTGGTGGGAGGGTTCAAGGGGTGCAGGAAGTGGGGAGCACGGCCAGAACCATGTGAAGGGGGCTCTGCAGGGCCACCAGGGCACTGCACACAGGACACCGTCTCTCGGTGTCCTCGGAGAAGCAGGGACAGCTGACACAGTGCGACTTTGTACCGCTAGTCCCAGTACCTTCTCCTGTCTGTCAGCCTGTCTGTCTGTCTGTCTGTCTGTCTATCTATCTATCTATCTATCTATCTCTCTATCATCTATCTATCTGTCTGTCTGTCTGTCTGTCTGTCTGTCTATCATCTATCTATCTCCTTACTTATCTATTATTGTCTTTTTGTTCTCCACTAAAGAAAGGCTATGTCCAAAAGAGAGAGCAGGCTGTGTCCCAGAAGCTGGCCATGCTCCATCTCTACCTAAACTTAGAGAAAGGGCAGAGCATGCATCCAGTCCCCCCACCCCCCAGGGCCCCAAGGTAGGACACTGCCTGGTGCTGGAGCTGGGAAGAGCACTGAATCAAAGGAGAAATTCTGTTTTGAAACAAAAAGGGTGAGTTTTCAACTAACAGTATCCAGAAATTGTGGAATATGCCCGGGTGTGAACAGGGGATGGAAAAGGGAGATTTCACAGAATAGAAGGAGATTGAAATGGTTTCTAGTTTATACCCTATTGAGCTTGAACTTCTCAATAAGCGCACACACACACTTAAATACAGAGAAATGTAAATGGGCATCATTTTTTAAATTTTCATGTATATATACACATACATACATATACATGTAGCAATGTGTATGTACATATGTATGCACACATTTTCTGTGGATACTCACTGTGAAACTTGGAAAATATGACATGTATAAAAGAAGTTACCAATAACTGCATTGGATTTTATCACATAAAATGCATTTAAAACTCTTGCCCATCGAGATACCTTGTATAGACTTCATTTAAGGTGTTTGGTACCTATCATTAAAGCACACCTTAGAAAAGTTGTGCTGACGTACCCTGTCCCTGTACACTTGACTGCATTCAGTGTTACAATAATATCCATACTCCTACAAAAACTTGTCAGTGCGGTCAATGAAAAATAGTGTATAATTGCTTTGATTTGTATCTTTTATTATTAAGAACTTATGTTTTTATTCGATATGTTCTTCCCACATAGAGTAGTTCTTTTGTGATTTCTTCATTGCAGTTTTCAAAAAATTGTTTACTTTTGTTTGTTTGTTTTAGAAGAAATGTATATGCATACTAAGACTATTTATCTTGTGTAATGCATTTTGGAAATATTTTTTCTTGTTTGTCTTTGAATTCAGTTCCTCGTACTTTTTGTGCTACAGATGTTTTTCATTGGTATGTAGTAGAATATTATCGATAATTTCCTTTAAGATTCTTCCTTCATTTTTTAGCTTAGAAAGGCTTTCCTCACCCTGAGATCAGAAAAATCGGGCTTATATTTTATTCTACTTGGTCTATTAAAAATACTAATTTTTAAACATAAAACTCTTTAATCTACCCTGAATTAATGTTGATTTGTGTACAGTGAGTGGTAGGAATCTATTCCCCCATAGTTAAACAAGTTATCAAGTAGCATTTATTAAAAGTTGATCCATTCAGTGTTTATTTCTCCCCCACTGTAGAGAGTACATATGATGTAGGGTCCCATTCATAGATTTTATAGTCAAAACCACCCCCAGCATGCATCACCTCACCTTTCTAATTTGCTAGCCAAGAACCAGAACAGTTCACTTACAAATCTCATTTACTTCATAGTGTTAAAGAAGCCTAATAGTATCTTAGAGGGTAAGGAAGAGGATTAAGTCTGATAGGACATCTATAATACCTCATCAGTAAATGTAAGACACGTAAGTTTGTGTTTTTGTGTAATGTTTACTTGAAAGCACTCTGGATTGGAGCCAGATAATCTGAGCACTTTTACAAACGTCCTTCTTTTTCTAAGCAACTCATTTCACTTTTTTCTGGGTCTGATAGCTGCTCGTATCACAGAGTTGTTAGTTTCAATAGAGAATATTCTCTCTCTCTTTCTCTTCACACACACGCACACACTTGCATGTGTGTATGTGAGTGTGTACTTATAGCTATGCACACACACGTGTGTGTGTGTGTGTGTGTGTGTGTGTGTGTGTGGAGAGAGAGAGAGAAAGTACTTTAAAGGCTGTAAAGTGCTACACAAATATAAGGTACGTTTATTAAGATTTCCTTGAAGATTGGAAGCATAGAGCATCTTGAGGGACCAGTTCTTAGTTATTTCCTTGAGTTGGCTTTGTTAAATAAGAAAAGTTGAACTTATTATGCAGCTGCTTGGTGTCAAGTAACAGAAACTGACTCTGGTTAACTTATGCAAAGAGGGAATTTATTGGAAGGATATGAAGTTCCTCAGGGACCAGATTGGGGGTGGGGGGAAAAGAACAAGGGCTACAACAGCTGTGTGTGTGTGTTGGGGGCAGTGTGAGGTAGAGGCATCCTTTTTAGCAGGAACTGATCAAATATATTCCCCTAAACACTCTTCTCCCCCCAAAAGAAAGTTAAACTGTATTCAGCTTTTTTTGTTTTTTGATATTATTCTGCTGAAGATTAAAATTTTGGAGAGAGAGCATATGTGGCCCCAGCTTATGTCACGTGCTCGTTCACCTGTTGGTTAGAGACGGGCAGGGTGGTTCATTGACATTTGCCAGTCTGTGTGTAGAGATGGGAGAGGGGTCTCCGCAAAATGATTTAAGGTGAAATTCACATAAGAAGGATGTGATTATTGAGTGGCCGACATACAACAAATGTCACAAAGCATCGTCAGGCCTCTTTTGCAGCTTTAAGGAAACCTGACAGAGAAGCAATCGGAAGAGGACTCCCAGGATAAAAGCCAAAGAGCTCTTAACTTTGGTTGTCTCACAGAATTCCAGCCCCTAGGGTGTAGCCATCACTGTCCTTGACCCTGACCCAACACGATCCACCTCTTCAAAAAGGATGAGAACGGGGAAAGGCATCCTAGAGGCCGATGCTTTGCGGGCCTTCGAGGTCCAAGCTTTGGGAAGATTTAGTGTTGAGGTACTGTAACCCAGAACCATGGCCACAAGCAAGCACCAAACTCCCCTCAGCTGAGAAACGGCAGAAGAGGAACACAATTGATTGCAGTCTGAGTCTTAAGACTCAAGACGTCTCTGCTTCGGCATAATTAAATCTCCTTAAGTCCATTTCTAAAGAGAAGAAAACAAATGAAAACATGAACTCATAAGGCTGTACCTTTCTCTCTGTGCGTATTCCTGGGGGAAGGTGATCCATTAGAAACAGAGGCAGACATGCCAAGAGCAATAAACGGGCAGGCTCTGTGGGCTGAGCAGGCTGTGGTTATAGGCTTTCCCGGAGAATCTTGCTCATTCATTAATTCTAGCCTTGGAAGTGGGCCAGGCCGTGTGGTTTCACCACAGCAAGGGGCAAGATCCTAATGATTAAATGTTCTTTGTTGCCTTGCATTTCACTTTTTCTAGTAATGCACTTTGAAGAATGGAAAATTGAGTTTTCAATACTTTGTTGTTTGCTGAAGTTAAGTCTAGAGGTAATTGAAGCCAGTTGAAAGCTGAAGGGAATGGCCAGAGTAAAGCTACGAGTACAGGGGAGGCCGAGGGACCCACATTGGGTGTATCAGTACGTCATGCTATCTCCGTCTCTGCCATTTCTCCCTTTTTATTGTATTAGAAGCTGCAGTTGGAATTCATGTGTGGAGAATGGGGTTATTTATTGGAAAATACATTTCTTTCCACATTCTCTTTGGATCAGTAATACCTTTAGTGTTTATAGAAGGCATGGGACCACACCAATAAGAAATGGCTTCTTAATGGGCAGTAGAGTGTCAGCATTTTTTTAGCTTGAAAATCTTTGGCAACTCAAGTATCCTTTGTACTTTTTCTGGATGGCAGACCAGACCTTAATCTCATTAAATTTACTTTTCTATGTGATCTCCACGAATACATCCATGTCATCTCAGGGAAGTACAATGCTTCTGTTTGGTGATGCTCAAATAGATTGATAATTTGAGCACTTGGAGCAGAGTAAGTGACCTACAAATATTAATAAATGAGTAAGTTAGGTTAGTTTCCTCCATCAAATCATAAACACAGGAAAAATTCAGACAATGGTGTGAGCAATTAAGTAATAAAAATGCTTTTATCTGGTGACCTGTTAAAACAAAGTTCTAGTCTTCAAACTGTTTGGTTGTATATGAAAGAGAATATATTTGTAGGTGAGAAATTATTGCTCTTTAAATGGAAGAACCAGAAAGCACAGGTGCTAGTCCTACTCCAATGCCGCTGGAAGAAAGCTCCCCGCTTTCAACTTTTTGAGGTTTGCTTTGGCACTTGATTCAACTTGGTTTCTGGCTAGGAGGACAATGACGAGTCTGTCAGTGGCAGGAGATTTCAGAGGAAAAGTTAGGCTTCTCTATCTTTGCTCTTCATTTGATAGCTACATTTTGAATGTTTATAACACACAAAGCAGTGTGTTGGACATTCCAGCTAAGAACCTGTAGTAGATAGTTACCATTTTATATATATATATATATATATATATATATATATATATATATATATATATATTCCTTGTAAACAGCTTTATTGAGATAATAATTTACATACCATAAAATTCACCTGTTTTTCATCATCACAATCAAATTTAAAATATTTTCATCACCCCCAAAAGAGACCCCACACCAATTAGCCCTCATCTCTTCCCCCCTCCCCTCAGCTCTGGGCAACCACTAATCTATTTTCAGTCTCTGTAGACTTGCCTACTCTGGTATTCCATAGAAACGGAATCATACAACATGTGGTGTTTTGTGTCTGGCTTTTTTCATTTAGCATAATGTTTTTGAGGTCCATCCATGTTATGGAATATACTAGTACTTTGTTTCTTTTTATTGCTGACAAGTATTTGATAGTGTTTATCCATTCATCAGTTGATGGACATTTGGGTTGCTTTCACATTTGGATATTATGACTCAAGCTACTATAAACATTTGTGTACACATTTTTGCGTGAACATATGTTTTCATTTTTTTTGAGTATATATCTAGGAGTAGGATTGCTGGATCACACAGTAATCCTATATTTAACTTTTTGAGGAACCGCCAAACTGTTCTCTGTAGTGACTGCGCCATTTTAAATTTACATTTAGCATGTCTTTATTTAAAGAAAAAAAATGAGCATTCATTGCAAGGCTTAAAGGATTTCTGTACTCATTGGAGACTTACTATGTTTTTATAAAGTGTTTAGCACAGTGTCTGTCATATCAGACTTAATCTTCCTAGTAGGCCTATGCAGATGATACTATTATAAAGCCCATTTAGAGATAAGAAAGCTGAGGGGTGGGGAAGTTCAGTGATTTGCCCAAGGCCTCACAGAATGGGAGACTTTTAATACATGTCTATCTGGCTCTAAAACTGAGCTTTTTTGTTTGCTTTTTTTTTATTTTTAAGATTTTATTAGGGAAGGGGAACAGGACTTTATTGGGGAACAGTGTGTACTTCCAGGCCTTTTTTCCAAGTCAAGTTGTTGTCCTTTCAATCTTAGTTGTGGAGGGCGTAGCTCAGCTCCATGTCCAGTAGCCGTTTTCTAGTCGCAGGGGGCACAGTCCACCATAACTTGCGGGAGTCGAACCGGCAACCTTATGGTTGAGAGGGCGCGCTCCAACCAACTGAGCCATCCGGGAGCTCAGCGGCAGCTCAGCTCAAGGTGCCATGTTCAATCTTAGTTGCAGGGGGCAGAGTCCACCATCCCTTGCGGGACTCGCCTCGAGGTGTTGAACCGGCAACCTTGTGGTTGGGAGCCCACTGGCCCATGTGGGAATCGAACTGACAGCCTTCGGAGTTAGGAGCATGGAGCTCTAACCGCCTGAGCCACCAGGCTGGCTCTAAAACTGAGCTTTTTAACAGCTGTATTGTAAAGCCTTCTCTGCCCCCCATCCCCCGCCCCTTTATTGGGTAGGTACACATTAACATTACACTAAGAATGTGCTGGGTAAGTAGTGTAAATCTAGTTGAAAGGAGATACGTGGGGCCACCCTTCTGAAACAAGATGAAACACAGATTCCACCCATAGGTTGATGGTCAGTACTGCATCAATTGATGGGCTCAGGGTATTAGAAAGAAGAACTTCTGTCTGATCTATTATGAGGTAATCCAAATCTAAGGAAAAAAAGGGAAAATAAAATATCTTATTACCTTATACAATGTGGTGAATGCTTACTACGGACCAAGCATTATGCTGAGTAATATGTCAGACACTGTAAATCCTTTAATCTTCACAAACACACTAAATTAAAACAGGCACTGGGTTTGTTCCCATTTCCCAGATTTGGAAATATTAGCTTAGAGAAATTAAGTACGTACCTTTGCCCTGTCACATTGCTGGGAGAAGTAACAGAGCTAGGATTTAAACGTGCAACCTGGGTCCAAAGCATGGTCTTATTATCACAATGCCATGAAATTCCTTTAGAAGGAGCAACCACTATGAAATTTCCTCTAAGACTCCACTACAAAAAATTGGTCTGTGGTTACTTTGAAATAGAAGTTTTTAAATCTATGTCCAGTAAATGCAATTTTAGTTTTCAACTTCAAAGTCGTATATGAATAGAATTATAGCTTTTTAGTCTTGACAAATGTCACAATTTTATGGTAAACGTTTTGGGAGAAACATTGTGTTCCAAAAGCTGCAAGTACATTAAATCTTTGTGTCAAAGGCCAAAACCTTTTTCTCTCGGTGGGATGTTTTATTGTGGAATTCCTGGATAACCCACAGCCAGCATTATCTGGAAAGTGAGATACTCTAGTAATGGCATCACACAGGCCAAAATAATAGCCCATAGAATGTCTTGGGGCCTTTGGTGGCATTCCAGTGGAATGAGCTCAACTTTGCTCCTGGGATACCTGGTAGAAGGTATTCTTCAAGGCTGATCACAGCCGTTGGCTGCAGGCTTGCATGCAGACATGGAACAATACTGGAAAGTTGTCAGGACAGGCATTGGGATGGTACAGGCCCCGATCAAACACATACTCTGTCGGTTAATTGTTATGAAAGAACTGAATGAGCCGTTGAATCCTTCTGGGCCATGCTTTCTTTGTCTATCAAATAACAGAACTCATTTCACAGAGTTGTTTTGAGTATAAAAGTATTTGAAACATGTACAGGACTCAGGGACAGCACGGAGCCTATAGGTGGCCCACCTACTTACCAGTGTTTAGACTCATGGAGCTTGGAGACAGGCCGACCTGGGATGGAATCATAAATTTGGTACTTAACTTTTATGTTTAGAGAGGGCTGAAGATACACAAATATTTATGCTCCCCATGCCACCGTAAAGAGTTATGGGTGCCCATTTCTCCCTGGGGTTACGGGTGACCATGTGACTGAATTCTAGACTGGAAACTTAGCAAAAGCAATGTGTAATTCCAGGCCTGGCCTCTACACCTCCCACCTAGTGATCTCCATCCATTTTCTCCTTCCTATTTTGTTGCAATATACACATTGACAGAGCTTCTGGCAGCCTGGATTTGTGCCTTCCTGCTCACCACCGCAGTGTTATTGTGCAGGCAAGAACTAAACTTCTATTGTGTTTGTATCGTTACACATTTTGGGGTTTCTTTGTGAAAGCAGTTATACTTGATCAGTGACTTGGTGACACTTGATGTTGGAGTAGGTCATTGATAGGATGGGGCCACTGGTTGACCCGAGAGCTGGACCTGGGCAATTAGAGGCGCCTTGTCCCCTCCCCTGGAATGTGCATCTGCCAGTCAGTCCCTTCACCAGAGCCACTTCAGTGATACAGCCTTGAGAGAGTAAGGTGCTGTTGAGACCATCTGGATTGAATGTGCGACCGGACCTCATTAAAGCCCCTCTATCAACGTTTAAGATTCTAGTTGGTGGGTGTGGAGCTCTCATCTTGTGGGCATGCAAGGTAAACCTTGTGTATCAGTTCCTTGCTTAGTAAGACAGCCACTTACCAATCTAGGTGGCTGCCTCTTTCTTTTGTCTCTCCTGGCCCTCCCTGTTTAGAGACCAGTGTCAGATTTCATCCGGGGAACTCGTGAGGTGGTGAAACAATAACTGGTCAGCCATCCAGGTGACCGAAGAAGTGGGTCTTGGAAGAAGCATCCTCGGGGGAAATCCTGGGTTGGCCGTCAACCTCTCTGTGGGGAAGGGTCGTCCATATGTCAGCTGCTTGTGGACGGCCTTGTGAGTATGGGGACTCCCCCAAAACACTGACCGGTCTGAGGCCTTTGTTTGAGGAGCTGTGCAGAGCACACTGCACCAGACAAGGGAAACGAATGGCTGCTGCAGAGGATTGTCCTTACTTTGGGCAGTTCCGTTGAACACAGATGCCCAATTCGACACTGCAGCAGGAGCTAAAAAGCTGGAAGAAGAGCTGAGGTTAGAGAAGGACGTGTGGTTGTTCACATTCTGCTAGCTTCGGGGCTGGCAGCCATGGTACAAAAGCAGGATAGTAAGTTGGAGACCATAGGGTGTCGTTTTGTAAAGTGAGGAGGGTCCAAGCTGTGAAGTGAGGTCTGAGACCTGGTGACAAAGCCTGATTAAGATGCGAAGAGATGGAAAACCTGGGTAAGTGAGGAGAGTGAAGGGGAGGATGTAGGTAGTGGTGATGACCCCGTTGCGTCTGCCCCTAAGGCCAAGAAAAGCAAAAGCACTGCAACCACCCCAGCCAGCGGGGTAGCTCCTAATTGAGGAAACGCTCATGAGGAGAGAAGATACTCCCACTGAGCTTGTTGATATAGCTGCCGAGTTCCAGCAAAAGGCCAGGGAAAGTCTCCAGGCATGGTGGCAGTACAGCTGTAAGACACCCTTGATGTGTGACCTTGGATAATTATTTGTCTTCTCTGAACTTCAATTTGTAAAATGAGGGCAGAGCTGGGACATATTTATTTTGCAGTTTTGTTGTAAAGATTAAATGAGATCAAATATAAAATTTTTAGCATGATACAGTTATTATTACTATTATTATTTCTAGCCAACTTACATTTAAAAGCTGAAGTCTTAGGAGGCATATAACTGTCCATTTACATGGCTGCTATAAAAATCCTTTTTCTCTCATTTACTTGCCGGTGCAGAGCTCTGGGAGAACAATAGAGGGAAAGTCTGATTTCCCTGTTATCAAGTATTCCCTGGATTGAGATCTTTTCTGCCTAGAATCTAAACTCCCTGAGGATTGGGACTACGTCTTGTCTCTCCCCACTAGAGCTAGCTGAGTTTCTTGGATCTAACAGGTGATTAACAAATGTTGCTTGCGTTTTCTGTATTTTCTTGTATTTGCTGAGTACTTACTGTGTCCCCAGCACCTTGCGTGTGTTTCACGTTCGTGCGTCATCCTCCAACACATGAAGGATGTCAGCCTCCCAGAAGTGCTGTCAAGTGAGCGGTATTATTTCTCCATTATCGAGCGAAAGTCCTGAGGCTCTGAGATGTCACGTCCATGCCTGGGCTCACCTAGCAAGAGCAGCAGAACTGGGATGTGATTCGAGGTAACCTGGCTCCAGCGGCACTGTTCTGCCTCTCATGAAGGCACGGATAATGCGCTCTTCAGCTTACTGGGGATGCTTCACGTAACTGTGACAGTCTTCGCGTGCGTACTCCCTACCACTGTGTAAAGATGGAAAGTGTACATCAGGTGGAATTGTGTTACGAAAAAACACAAGAGGGTGCCTTAGGTGCTCTTGGTTCTCTTTGGAAAAATGCAGAGGAAACAAATCTACCCACGAACATGCGATAATCACGTGGAGAAGGAAAATCGTACTGTGCACAGTGAAGAGAACTCTTTAATCCTCATTCCTTCCTTCACCATTGACTGAGCACCTACTGCGTGTCAGGCACTGAAACGAGAGCGGAGGAGGCAACAAAGAAGTCGGTCTGCCCTCCAGACCTTTTCTTTCCAGTGAGAGAGGGAAGCATGTAAACTTAGCCTAAGACGCGTCAGAGCAAGAGCCAGCGGATTCTTTCTATAAGCCAGGAATAGTGCTTAACGTGACCGGTTTGCACACTCAGAAGCAGCCAAGTAGGAGGTAACAACTGTGCTTATACATAAAATGGATGATTTATGAGTGTTTTTTGTTGCGGGGACAGGGAAGCGAGAGAAATGTGATTTACAAGTATTTGTTGGGTTCACTTATTTTAACATTTCCCATATGCTCAGAAAACAACATAACTGGAGTATATTTTTTTGGTGACACACTAAAGGGCCTGGCAGGGCTTCCTGTGATGCAGTCTCGTGTTATAATATCGGCTAATATTTGCTCTAAGTTTGTCCAAACAACAACAGTAAAAACACATACATCCACCAACAACAATTCAAGCAGCTTTGATACCACATTTCCTGGGACAGTATTTGTTATAAAGAAGTGAATTGAAATTTTCAGACCCCTGAAGTCAGAAGTATTGCTAGTACAACCTTAGGTTTATAAGAAGCCCCACAAGGCATGTTGTGTTCATCTTTTGCTCAATCTAATAATCTTGAGAAGTTTGCAGAGCAAATAACATTATGTGCATTTTTAAGATGAGGAGACAACGTCTCAGAGAAGCTAAATTACTTGGCTCAGATCAGGTCAGTAGTAAGTTGCAGAGCCATGATTTGAATTGAGCTCTTTCCCTACAACTGTTCCAACTCGAATTCGCAGCAGGTAATCTCAATTTGAATTGAAGCAAGAAACTAATGTTTTAATGTTTGACATCTCTTTTTGTATCAAAATTTTATACTTTGTTAAAAATTTCTCCTGTTAAAAATTTCTCCTGAACAAAGTGACACTTTCAGTATTTAAAACAGATCCTGCAGGGACATTGAAAAAATTATTTTTCTGGTTCCTACTCATCTCTCAATTTCAAAATTGATGCTTTCTGAGTCTTTGGAAATTTTGTAAAAGGATTTCTTGGGTGTTTACCTGAGACTGCCCAGCTAAGGGAAGGATTGGATGTTTCAGCTCAACAGCTCAGTGGTTTGACTGGAACAAACATACAGTGATGTGTGGACAGCTCAGGGTAGGTCCTTCCATCGTCGACCATGGCATTCATCAGTTTACCTCCTTGCCTGTAGCTGCCCTGCCTAGAACGTGATAGTGCGGATCTGTCCTTGTTTATTGCTTGGTAAGGCACAAAAACAATCTTTTTGAGATGAGCATCGAGTTCTCCAGGAGAGCAGCATGAATATTTATAACCCATCTACCCCTCACTTTTATGTGGAACCTAAAATGATCAAACTCATAGAAGCAGGGAGTAAAATGGTGATTGCTGGGGGCTCGTGGAAGGAAGGGAAAATGAGGGATGATGGTCAAAGGGTACATAGTTTCATGAATACAAGGTAAATAAGTCCTGGACATTTGCTGTACAGCGTAGTACCTATAGCTAACCATGCTGGATTGTAATTTCCTAACACGGTAAATGTTATGGTAAGTGTTCTTACCATACACACACAATGATACTAAAAGGGGGGTGGGAGTGGGAGGAAACTTGGAGAGATGATGGATATATCTATGGCCTTCATAGTGGTGATAGTTTTATAAATGTATCCCTAAACTTATAGCATCGCATACATTTAAAATGTACAGCTCTTTATATGTCAATCATACTTCAATAAAGTGGTTTAAAAATCATAAAGAACAAATGTAAATTCATAGCACTTTCCTTTTCTGTTTTTTAAAAGAGAAAGGGCCACTGCCATGTGTCTTCTTTCTGCCTCCTTTCTCTCTGTAACACGGGAACTTATCTTCTAGCCCTGGACATCATTAACTGTTTTCTAAATGCTTTCCCTGTCTCTGGCCCCTTTCTTTTCTGATCCATTTGCCGCATTACAACTGCTGTTATTTTCTTTTCCTGGAATTCTAGAACTGATCATGTCATTCTTCTACTTAAAAATCTTGGAAGGCTCAGATTTTATAAATTTGAATTTATGTCCAATTCAAATTCCAAATGTAAAGTCCAAACTGAAAGAATTCAAGGTCCCAGGAACACCCCGTAATTGACCTGAAGGGACCTTTCTCCGTGAAGCACTACATCCCCTGTGCCCGCTGTACTCTAATCCCTCGTGGCCTTCCTGCCTCTTCCCTATCAAAGCCAATGTTCTCACCCCACAAAATTCTTCTTGTGCTGCTTCCCAGCCAAGAAAGCATTTGGTTACATTCTCTGCCTATAAAAGTGTCTTCACTTATTTAGGGTCCAGTTTAAATATCTCCTGATGTGAGTTGCCTACCCTAATTATCTTTTAGAATTACATGCCCATAACACATTACTTTATAGACATTTAATATCACTTTTTTTTTCTTCTCATGTCACGTTCTGTGAGGTAACTACTTTCCTGTCTATCTCATGTACTAGATTACTAGGGCTGGCTTTATGGACGCGAGTTACACAGTACCCCATGTTTAGAAGGACATCACACTTGGTTAAATGCTATGCTATCACCTATTACCATCTTGAAAATCTTAAGAATTTTCAAACAAGTGGCCCTGCATTTTCATTTTGCATGAGTCCTGCAAATATTGTAGGTGGTGCTGTCCTTAAAGATAGGGGTATTTCAGATTCTTTTTTACCTGTACCAGCTCTGGACCTCTCACATAGTTGTTTCTTATTTAAAAATTCTTGTTGGAAAAAAAAAAAAAGGAAATAAATAGTAGCCAAACGACTTGCTTAATCAAAACATGTCAGAGCAGACAACAGGATTGGAATTTATCTGAGAATTCTGGATAGCAAAGGATCCGAGATTTCCCAAAGTCTAGTCTGTGTGGCATTACGTTCCAAGGATTTTCCACAAACCACACCTACCACTTATTGGTGAGCGACATATTTCTACCAGAACGAAATAACAGGCTTCAAGATAGAGCTGTCTCCTGGACTGCCCAGGGAGCTCTGACGCATGGGATTGGAATCTCTCATAAAGATGGGAGGCAACGAATTCCCTTCCGAAAGCTCACAGGATGTGAGAGTCTTGGCATTCTTCTTGCAGTAGCCACACATTTGGCCAGACTAGCCCACATGTTTGGTTTCTTAAGGAATCACCTTTGGTTGTTTCCAGACCAAGTTGCCCTAGAGACTAGGAGGAGATTATTACTAAGAAGGATTACCTCTAAGTGAGAACAAGTACAGGAAACAGGAGGTAGGAAGCTGTAAAAAGAACAGCCTTTTTGTTTCCAAACAACATTCTTTACTCATGTACCTGTCAATCATGCCTAAACTACTGTCCCCAGATGAACGCACTAATTTCCCGTTAGCTTTCAGAGTGTTTGAAATTTAACATTCTTGCCTTCAAGGAAAGGAAATTATGTTTTAAATAGTTGCTAACAATTTAGGCTGTTTTTTTTAAAGGACTCTAAAGGTGTATATATTTTTAAAAAGCAAAAAAGAGAAAACTAGGCCTTTTGGAGTGGAGGGGTACAGAATTTTTGTGTTGAGCACTGGGGGAAATAGGCACCATTCAGGAAAGTACATGGGGTCTTGTGTTGTAGTAGTGGAAAAGCAGCCATGGGCAATATGGATGAAGTTCTAAGGATTTCCCACAAACTACACCTAACTACTTATTGGGGAGTCACAAAAGTGCGTATGGCTATTTTCAATAAAACTTTATTTGCAAAAACTGATGGCACACTGGATTTGCCCCTTGGACTGTAGCTTGCTGACTCCTGCTCTAGAAAAAATTAATGATGAAACCTTGGGAGAATTTTTACAGAAATGCTTCTTTTAATAGTTTTTCAGAATACCAAGCATCTCAAATGGCCATTACCAGTAGAATGGTTGCATAGATTGTTTTATAGTCAATCAGTAGAAAGCTATATAGTAGTAAAGAGAAATGATCTCTAGCCACATACATCAATGTGAACTAATCGTAGACACAAATGTGGAATGAATAGAGTAAGGTAGAGAAGACACACATGTAACATGATTCTAAAATTCAGAACAGATAACCAGAATATAAATATACAGAGAGTGCCAAAAAAATGTATACACATTTTAAGAAAGGAAAAGACTGTATTAAAATGACGCTGATGGGAACCACTTTGAGCACCTCTTGTAATTGCAGAAGTCAGACGTGGCTTGTATTCATCTTTTTCTTTCAGTATATATTATTACAATTTTAATACATTTTTTTCCTTTCTTAAAATGTGTCTGCATTTTTTTGGCACCCTCTGTAATTAGGGGGAGACAGGTGGGGAGACTATAGAGGAAAGGAAGGGAATGAATAAAGGAGCCTTTGAGTTACCACCAGGAAGAGAGGCGACGTGAGAATGGGTACAGTTGTGGAAGTTTGGGGAGTACTGGTCAGTTCTATTTCTTAATCTGGCCTACTGAACTAAAGATACTTATTATTTTCTTTAATAAGCACATCCATTTTTAAATGTACTTTTGGAGTAAATATATAGGGAAAATAAAAGTAGGGCTAATTAACTTGAGTTTCAAGCCATTCAACTCGTAAGTGGCAGATCCGGGATTTGAACTTTGGTCTCTTTGGCTCTAAAGCTCAAAATCTTCCTCCTCACTCCTCATGCGCCTGGGTTTAAGCCAGTATTATTTTATTGTAGCCCTTGTACTTAATCACTTCTCTGTTTATACTGAGATACCATGAAACAGATTTGTACAGCTTCCATTTCTACCCGAATCAGTGGAGCCTGTCAAGCTAATTGGTTGTGACACTCGGCTTCCAGAATGTGTAATTATCAGCTACATTGAGTGGGAAGCTCAGATGACAGTTAATAGTACATGTAGACAGAAATCTCTGTGTTGCTGCAACTGAAGAATGAGCCAAGAATGTAACATTAATCCAAATGCCAGTGTAGTGTACCAGAGAATAGTTCTGTGTGGAAATGCAGGCCAGAGCAATCCATGGGCATTCCTAGTGACAATTCACAATTAGTCTCTGAGCATCCTACTCTCCTTTTTACCCCACGTATGGAAGGCCAGTAGAGCCTGCTGGGCCCAGAACTCTACAATAACCGAAGTTTCAGTCCCGGACACTTGCTGCAACTGATAGGTGAGGGTGGCTGATTCGTCACTTTCAAATATGAGCAACAGAAGTTCTGGAAATAGCACCAGGTTGCTGCTGATGTGCCGGGAGCTCTTGTACCACATACGGCAGAAGGAGTTTTGCAGGTAGACAACCAGAGTTTGTGTCCTGGCTTTGCTACTTAAAAGCTATGTATGATTTTGAGGAAGGGACTTCACCTGTCTGTATCCCTACTGATAAAAATTTGTCAGGTAGCTCATAGTTTTCAATCTTGGCTGCTCCGTAGAATCCTCTGGACAGACTTAAAAAATCATACTGATAGAATGGCCTCACCTGCCCTGAACCATTGAACCTATTTGGGGTTGGGAGAAGAGGAAAGTCCTAAATCTTGTCACTTTTGAAAAGCTCAATCCATTTTTTAAAGTGGGTGGTTGTGTGACTCCTGCCCTTGAAAGGGAGGACCTTACCAAAGCATCTGCTTTGATTCTCCCCTTTATGATGGAAAGCGCAATCCACAGAGGAGAAGTGGTCCAGCAGCAAGGGCAGAATCTGCTCCAGACCAAAGGTCACCTAACCTCTATTTAGCCTCGTCCTCATTAGAAACTTTGAATCTTCAAAGTATAAATCCTAAAAACTCTTTGGAAGAAATAGTGTACCTTAAAACTTTCAAAAGTGTCGCGTTTGGATGATAAATTATGTTACCTTGCATTTAAAAATGCATTACAGGCAAACAAATGAAACAAAAACAAAAAACTAAATGTGTGTGTGTGTGTGTGTGTGTGTGTGTGTGTGTGTGTAAATAGGACCTGGAAATCTTGAAGAAAAATGGTATATATTAGTGGCTGGGGCTGCCATACCAAAGTGCCACAGATGAGGTGGCTTAAATGACGGACATTTATTTTTCATAGTTCTGGAGGCTGGGAAGTCCAAGCTTAAGGTACCAGGGAGGCAATTTCATTCTGAGGCCTCCTTTCTCGGCTTGTAGGTGATCGCCATCTTTCTCTGGGCTCACATGATCTTTTCTTTGTGTGAGTTTGGAGAGAGAGAGAAGCAATCTCTGGGGTATCTTATAATGGTACTAATTCCATGTTGGAGGCCCTACCCTCATGACTTCATCTAAACTTAACCACCACCCACAGGGCTCAGCGGCAAATACCATCACATTGGGAGTTAGGGATTCAATGTATGAATTTGTGAGGGGGGAGGTACAAACATTCAGTCCGCAACAAATAGTATGTGAATATCCTTATCAGAGTGATTTGCTAGACAAAAAATCAGGTCTATTACTCTGGTCCATGGACTACTGTAAAATATCCTACATTAGTGATTCTCAATCCTGGACATACATTAGAATAACCTGGCAGCTTTTACAATGTGCTGATTCTCAGAACCTCATCTCTCCACAACTGAATCAGAATCTTTGGGGAAAGGCAGGGACCAGCCATGAGGGTTGCAGCCACGGTTGAGAACCATTGATCTCCATGCACCTGTGCCCTGGAACAGATGGAGGTCGTGATGTCACCTCGTGACAAGGAGGTGAGACTCATGTGCCATAAATGTCTGAATGGAGGGTGAGAACTTTCTCCCAAGTTATCTCTCTAAAGAGGTGTTGTATTATGTTCATGTCCTTACAAAGCTCTCCATGCTATTGGGAACTCACTCATTTACTACGTTTTGTGACACCAATTTTACATCGGTTTGAACACTATGCCAATTGAGTGTCTTGGGATTGCTTTAAATTTAGACATATGAAGGTATGACAATTAAGTACGTGAACTTGTTGCAATGATGTTGCTAACCTTTTTTTGATATCAGAGGGATTATTTATTATGAATTTGTACCAATTGGACAAACAGTTACCCAAGTTTACTATTTGGAAGTGCTGAAAAGGCTGCGTGAGAAAGTTAGACGACCTGAACTTTTTGCCAACGATTCATGGCTCTTGCATCACGACAATGCACCAGCTCACACGGCACTGTCTGTGAGGGAGTTTTTAACCAGTAAACAAATAACTATTGGAACACCCTCCCTACCCACCTGATCTGGCCCCCAGTGACTTCTTTCTTTACCTGAAGGTAAAGGAACTATTGAAAGAAAGACATGTTGATGACATTCAGGACATCAAGGGTAATATAATGACAGCTCTGATGGTCATTTCAGAAAGAGTTCCAAAATTGCTTTGAAGGGTGAACTAGGTGCTGGCATCAGTGCACGGGTTCCCAAGGGGAGTACTTCGAAGGTGACCGTAGTGATATTCAGCAGTGAGGTAAGTAGCACTTTTTCTAGGATGAGTTCACATACCAAGGTAATGGATTGAAAAAATTAGTATTGTTAAAATGTCTGTGCTACTGAAGACAATCTACAGATTCATTGTAATATCTATGAATATACCAATGGCATTTTTCACAGAACTAGAACAAATAGTCTTAAAATATATATGAAACCAGCAAAAGTATTCATGAGAAAAAAACAAAGTTGGAGGTATCACACTACCTGATATCCAACTATACTACAAAACCATATTAATCAAAACAGCATGGTATTGGCACAAAAATAGACAGATCAATGGAATAAAATAGAAAACCTAGAAATAAACCCACATTTAGGAGGACTGACAATTAAGTTCGTGAACTCATGCTAGAAAAAGTGCTACATACCTTATTGCTGAATATCACTATGGTCACCTTCAAAATACTCCCCTTAGGAAGCTATGCACCGATGCCAGTGCCTAGTCCACCCTTCAAAGCAATTTTGGAACTCTTTCTGGATGGATTTAGAGCTGTTGTCATATTACTCTTGATGTCCTGAATGTCATCAACATGTCTTTCTTTCAATAGTTCCTTTACCTTCGAGTAAAGAAAGAAGTCATTGGGGGCCAGATCAGGTGAGTAGGGAGGGTGTTCCAATACAGTTATTTGTTTACTGGCTAAAAACTCCCTCACAGACAGTGCCGTGTGAACTGGTGCATTGTCGTGATGCAAGAGCCATGAATTGTTGGCAAAAAGTTCAGGTCATCTAACTTTTTAATGAAGCCTTTCAATGCTTCCAAATAGTAAACTTGGGTAACTGTTTGTCCAGTTGGTACAAATTCATAATGAATAATCCCTATGTTATCACAAGAGGTTAGCAAGAGCATTGCAACAAGTTTGTGAACTTAATTGTCAGAACTTCGTGTGTGTGTGTGTGTGTGTGTGTGTGTGTGTGTGTGTGTTGTATACACATATACAGAGGGTGCCGAAAAAATGTACACACATTTTAAGAAAGGATAAACATCTATTAAAATTATGCTGATGTTAACTACTTTGAGCACCTCTTTTAATTGCAGAAGTCAAACATGACTTGTATTCATCCTTTGTTATCAGTATATATTATTACAATTTTCATACAATTTCTTCCTTTCTAAAATGTAGACACATTTTAGAAAGGAAGAAATTGTATGAAAATTGTATATATGTACATATATACACATATATACATATATATGTATATATATTATATTATATATATGTATATATATTATATATATACACATATATATACATATACATATATATGTATATATATTATATATTATATATATTATATATATATTATACATATAATAATCACTTTGTATATTTGAAACTAATATAATATTATATGTCAATTATAATTCAATTACAAAGGACTAATAACAAAAGAAATAATGTAGTAAACCACTCGTGTACTTCTTCCTGAAGGACACAGTATTCAATTCAGCTCTGCCAAAGGTCTCCCTGGGCCAAGATATTACATTCCCAGTGTTTCCCCGTTTTTTTTGGTAAATTTGCCAGGCTAATCTTTAGTGATTAAGTGCTGACACGTAGCTTCTGCTATTCTGGAATACTGTCACCCCATTGAAATCAGGGACTCCAACACAATAGCAATATTCTTGATAGTCATAAATGACCTGCAAAGGAGAGTAGTGACTGTCTCTTCCCTTTCACCCCTTCAACTCACATGCCTTGGTCAAACCGTTTATATCATTTTATATTCTCTTTATGTTTGTCATTGTTTACTGTGGTAGAATGTATTTTTTTCAAAATAGTTGCTGCCCCTCCTTGGGGGCAATTATACTTTCTCACCCTACTGATCTCAGGCGTGGATATAACACCTGCTTTAGGTAATGAAATGTGGGCAGAAGTGACTTCAGTCACTTCAGAGAAGGAATTTTTTTAAATTAAATTTATTGGGGTGACAATTTTTAGTAAATTTACATAGATTTCAGGTGTACAATTCTGTATTACATCATCTATAAATCCCATTGCGTGTTCACCACCCAGAGTCAGTTCTCCTTCCATCACCATATATTTGATCCCCCTTACCCTCATCACCCACCCCCCACCCCCTTACCCTCTGGTAACCACTAAATTATTGTCTGTGTCTATGAGTTTTTCTTTCTCATTTGTTTGTCTTGTTCTTTTGTTGTTTTTGGTTTATATACCACATATCAGTGAAATCATAGGGTTCTCTGCTTTTTCTGTCTGACTTATTTCACACATTATACTCTCAAGATCCATCCATGTTGTCACAAATGCTCCTATATCATCTTTCCTCAACGCTGAATAGTATTCCATTGTGTATATATACCACAACTTTTTTATCCATTCATCTATCGAAGGACATTTTGGTTGTTTCCATGTCTTGGCCACCGTAAACAAAGCTGCAATGAACATTGGAGTACACGTGTCTCTATAGAGAAATGCTTTCAGATTTTTTG
The DNA here is from genome assembly GCF_964194185.1 of Rhinolophus hipposideros. Taxonomy (NCBI): domain Eukaryota; kingdom Metazoa; phylum Chordata; class Mammalia; order Chiroptera; family Rhinolophidae; genus Rhinolophus; species Rhinolophus hipposideros. The sequence continues at coordinate 14,310,813 of NC_138059.1, read as the reverse complement.
GGTAGATACCCAGGAGAGCGATTGCTGGGTCATATGGTAATTCTATTTGTAATTTCTTGAGGGACCTCCACACTGCCTTCCATAATGGCTGCACCAGTCTGCATTCCCACCAACAGTGTGTGAGGGTTCCTTTTTCTCCACAGCCTCTCCAACACTTGTTACTATTTGTCTTGTTGATGAAAGCCATTCTGACTGGGGTGAGGTGATATCTCATTGTTGTTTTCATTTGCATTTCTCTGATGATTAGCGATGTTGAGCATTTTTTCATATGTCTATTTGCCATTTGTATATCCTCTTTGGAGAAATGTCTCTTCAGGTCCTCTGTCCATTTTTCAATTGGGTTGTTTGTTTTTTTGTTGTTGAGTTTCATGAGTTCCTTGTATATTTTGGATATTAGCCCCTTATCAGAGGAACTGTTTGCGAAAATCTTCTCCCATTCAGTTGGTTGCCTCATTATTTTGTCAATAGTTTCTATTGCTGTGCAGAAGCTTTTCAGTTTCATATAATCCCATTCGTTTATTTTAGTTTTTACTTCCATTGCCTTTGGAGTCAAATTCATAAAATGCTCTTTGAACCCAAGGTCCATAAGTTTAGTACCTATGTTTTCTTCAATGCAGTTTATTGTGTCAGGTCTTATGCTTAAGTCTTTGATCGATTTTTAATTAATTTTGGTACATGGTGACAGATAACAGTCCAGTTTCATTCTTTTGCACGTAGCTATCCAATTCTGCCAGCACCATTTATTGAAGAGGCTGTCTTTTCTCCATTGTATGTTTTTAGCTTCTTTGTCAAAAATTATCTGTCCATATTTATGTGGTTTTATTTCTGGGTTCTCAATTCTATTCCATTGGTCTATGTGTCTGTTTTTCCGCCAATACCAAGCTGTTTTGATTATTGTAGCCTTGTAGTATAAGCAAAAATCAGGGAGTGTGATACCTCCAGTATTGTTCTTTTTTTTAAAATATTGCTTTGGCTATTTGGGGTCTTTTGTGGTTCCAAACAAATCTGATGATTTTTTGTTCTATTTCTTTAAAAAATGCCATTGGGATTTTCATGGGGATTGCATTAAATCTGTATATGTCTTTGGGTAATATGGCCATTTTAACTATGTTGATTCTTCCAATCCATGAGCACGGAATGTCTTTCCATTTCTTTGTGTCTCAGAGAAGGAATTTTTAAGAGCCAGCTTGTGTTTTTGCCACACCTCTGATCTTGGTGAAGTCAACAGGGTGATTTTTCCTGGGCTCCCATGAAACTTGACTTGTCCTGTTACTTGCCCTCATGAAGGCTAATAGCTCAGATAAGATCCTTCTCTATGCTACCCCTCCTCTATTTCAAAATTTAAACTAAATGTGTCCCTATTTTTGAAACCAAAAATAGTTCCAGTCTAGGCCAGAAAGGACAACCAAAGCTAATTACAAATATCGGTAACTGCCAATAGCAAAACCACACATACAAAGTTAAAATTCCTGTCTGTTTTGAGTGTGGAACTTCTGGGTCCAACTCAGTAAAGACCTTTGCACTATATGACTTCCCCTAAATGAAACTGCTTTGCATTGGAATGGACTTCTAATTTGGCAAGTTTTTTGTTTTTTGGTTTGTTGGGAGAGAGGGGTTGGCTTGAATCTTCTCATAAAAAGTATTTCCTCTTACTTCGTGTGGTTTGTTCCCCATCCAGAGTGTGTCCTTTGTATTTTACTCCTGAGGCAAAACTCCTTTTTCTTGTGTCCTGAAGACTGTTGATTAGAAATGCTGTGGATCTTTCCTCCTGGTCTCAGTTATGAAAGGGACTTATGTAGGATACAACTTCATTAGCATGTGAATGAACTCTTAAGACACAAAGAGAAAGACATAGGTTGTTGGCTTCTTATTCTCTTTTAAGCCTTATGATATTTTAGAGTAGGAAGGGATATCAGAGATCAATGAGTCCCGAGGGCTAAAATTAGACCATTAGGGCCACATAACCAGTGAATGGCACAGATATATGGCTTCTTCATCCAGTGCTTTGTTCCAAATCAGATTCTCATTCTCCCTTGCAGCATTTCCATTTTTATATTGTGATTTATCTCTTCAAGTGGATATTTCAGCTTGGATTTGTAAAAATTTCATTCATTTGTTCATTCATTCATGCATTAATTCATGCTGTATATACTTTCTGATATCTTTTCTAATCCTCATAACAGCTGTATATGCCAGGTATAGTGCTAAGCGCTGGGGATACAAAGGTAAGAATGACACAACTATTGCTCCTGAGGAATGAAAGGAATTAGAAAACAGGTACTACAATCCAATATATTTAGTGCTATTAGAGCTCAGAATAGAAATTAACCAATTGGGCTATTGGGAGTTGGGGGTGGGGAAGCTTTCTCAGAGGAAGTTACACTTAGCAGCATTTTAAATGATATGTAAGAGATTTCCAGATGGGTGGGGTTGGGAGAAGACAGCTTGCATAAATGGTCATAAAAAGAATGGTGATAGGGGATCAAATATATGGTGATGGAAGGAGAACTGACTCTGGGTGGTGAACACACAATGGGATTTATAGACGATGTAATACAGAATTGTACACCTGAAATCTATGTAAATTTACTAACAATTGTCACCCCAATAAATTTAATTAAAAAAAAAAAAAAGAATGGTGATAAAGTCAGGATGGCAGAAGTACAGAGTATGATAAGAGAAGTAAGGTAGATGCGAATGGAAAGGGAGGTCTAGAGAGTGCCAGGCATTATTTGCCATTTAAGAAATTTGGAGTTTATAGGGAGTATAGATGAGAGATCTTTAAACAAGGAGAGGGGAGAGGTGGAAATAGAGGGACCAGTGGTAAGATGTGAGATACAATTAAAGCACGGAAAGATCCAGCTTTCCAAACCCAGCAGTGGAAGGAAAGGTTTGAGGCAGTGGGCTAAACTCTGTCTTAAAACAATGATTTTATGGGTTGAAGGGGGGAAGAGAACCAAAGATGACTGTGAAGATACTAATTTGTGGAAACTGTGTAGACGATGGCAGCAAATTATGAAAACCGAATGGAAAGAGCAGCAAGGTTTTGGGCAAAGGTTACTGAAGATTTAGACATGTCACAAAGAAGGTGCTGGTGAAATGGTAGCTATAATTACTTGATTCTCACTTGCTGAAAAGGGTCAGTATAAGATCTAGAAAGAAGGAAGCAGAAACAGCACCTTAGTGTTGGTTCTAAGTTTCAAAGGAGAGAAATAAAGATATTTGAGTGTTCTTTTAAATTGTCCAAGCTAGGTCACATAAGAAGGAATGAGAAAAGGAATTTAGAGCAGTTTGCATAGTGGATAAATGTCTGAGGGACCTTAACTTAAAGACCATGTGATTTTTAAGTTATTCACCTTTCTGAATACATTCCAGCGCTGTTGTGAGGATTAGAAGAGACATCAGAAAGGAAAATGTATTAGACAACACCAGCTCTGCTCCCCTAGTAAAACAACCAACCAACCAAAACAAAAAGCTCCAAATTTCAATGGTTTAAGACAACCAATATTTTCATTTACATAATGACTTTATGAAAATAATCTATCATCTTCATTTTATAAGTAAAGAAACAGACTCATTCAAGTGCATACGAGAGAGAGCTGTGAGATCTCTCAGACTCTGCAGCCTGTGTGTTCTCTTTCCATTCAGTCCATCTTTTCAGAATGGAGGGCATCCCCTATCACAGACTTTGTGCTCCCAGCAAGATTAGAGCTCTGAAAATGAAATGTCTACGCTCTTTTCTACCATCTCCTAACTTTGAAGCTCTTCCAGAGAAGGAGGCTAGAGTATCTCCTACTCCCTCTGTCTCTGCCTCCCAAGGAGGACAGCAGGAGAGTCTAGTGTTCAGGGAGGTGACATGGTAAGTTGACAGCTTTGGATTTAAATCCTGATTCTAGCCACTTGTCAGCTGTGTGGACGTAGACAAGATACTTAATATTTCTGGATCTGTTTCCTTAACACTTATACTGGGAATACTGATTGTACTTACTTTTAAATGTTTATTGTGACAATAAATGAAATACTACCCCTAAAGTCCTTATCACATTGCTTAACGGGTAGTAAGTAATCCATACATATTTGCAACTATATGATGACTGTTTTAGAAACTCTTGACCTCTTGCTTTCCATTTCTGTACATGATGATTCCCACAACCATCATGATGTCCAGAGAAAGCTGATTTGCAGAAAATAAAAAGTCTTTTTTCTTTTTTTTTAAGCTGGTCTTGTGGGTATGTAGTATGAAAATGTTCTTGTGGATGAGTGAATTCCAGTCATATTTACAAGTTTATTCTAAAGTCACAAAATTGATTGTGTGGAATTCATGAGTCTTCATGAGAAGTATGAAGAAGGATGTGGATTTCTTTGTGTACTTTTTATGGATATATAAACTGCATTTGGAAACTAAACATGTCCTCAGTTGCAACTTGATGAATTTTTAAGAAGTGTATACACACTCGTGTAACACCCAACTGACGCTCAGATAAAAACAGAGAATATTGCCAATGCCACACATTCCCCTCCCGTGCCTCTGCCAGTCAACCCCTCCCCCCACCAAAGGTCGCCACTATACTGGCTTCTATTACTCTAGACCAGTTTCTCTTTTCCTTAAACTTTATATAAAAGGAATTTAGAACATGCAGTTTTGCTCAGCATTGCGTTTTTGAATTTCATTCATACCATTGTGTCTAGCAGTAGTTCGTTCATTCCTTTTTTATAGTTGTTTGGTCTTCTGTTACTTGAGTCTACCACCACAATTTTATTTTCCACTGTTTACATACTTTGCGTTGCTTCCCATTTTGGGCTACTGCATTGATGCTGCTTTGAACATTCTTAAATATGCTTTTTGCTCTTATATGACACATATATGCATTGCTGTTGGGAATATAGCCAGGAGAGGAATTGCTGGGGCATCGGATATGTATCCGTTCAAGTTTAGTAGATATCGTCACATAATTTCTAAAGTAGTAGTACCAATTTTAACTCTACCAGAAGGATGTGAGAATTCTAGTTCTGCGTATTCTCTAACACTGATCCACTCAATGTATTTTTAACTTTTTGCCATTTTAATGGATGTCCTTCCTTATTAAAGTAGATTTAAAACAAAATCTGAATACAAGTTCTCTGTCAGATTTAAGTCTTACAAATATATTGTCTCAGCTTTTTCACTGTCTTAGTGGATATGTTTTGATGAACAGAATTTCTTGACTTTTCTAAAGTTCAATTTATCAGTATTTCCCTTTATGATAATGTTCAATTATCCTGTTTTGTATGCGGAATAGTAGACACTTGTGAAACAACTATGACTGTTGATGGGTGGTCAGAATAAAAGGGAAGTGATGAAAGTGTTCGATTAAATGGGAGAGGGAAGACATAGTTTTGAAGCCACAGGGGATCAACATCACAAAAACCAGAGGGGTGATGGCGTGGGATAGGGAATTTGTGTTAGAAGAAAAACATTGAAAAGGCTGTAGAGGTTGCACATGGGTAAGGATATAATTACTCCTTTATTTTGCAGAAGAGAGCCATTTGGTAAGACTTTAACTTCAAGACAAGACCCTGGATGGAATCCAGAGTTATAGATTGGGCACAAGTCTAAAAATAAAGAGAAAAACCAATCTATGGCAAGGTCATGTAGTGTTGATTCAAAGCTTCTAAAGTCTGAAAAGTTGCAGATGGTGTGATACCCAACCTAAATTGCTTTTAGGATCCAATGAGTTAGCTCAGGCCATGTTTTTATGCATTACGTGCTTAGTAAATGCCTCTTCCTTTCCTTGTATATAATTATATTCACTTAAGTAACAACAGGTGGACGATTTAGAATTATGATTGGGTAAAAGCCAAAATAAGTTTGTTTTTTCGTTTTGGGTGCTGTTTTGTTTGATTGTATAGCATGGACCACAGTTTCTATTTTATTTAAAAAAATAATCTCACATTCCTTTAATTAGTGTTACATAATGTATGTATTTAATTTTACATTTTATCTAGGTGCTTTCATGTAGATTATCTCATTTAATCTCCACAGTAAAGAGTATGTAATTATCACTATTTTACAGATACGAAAACAGAGGCTAAGGGGATGAAATTATTTGTCCAAGGACCCTTGGCTAGCTAAAAGACAGAGTCCAGATTGAAGCTGTATTTTCTTATTATGAAAGTTCCTGAATTTTAGAATGAAGAATTATTCACAGTAATGAACTTCTGTGTTAATGCACCCCATTTTTAAACCCCATAGGAATGATGACCCAAACTGAGACCTCAGCTAAGTTTCTTCGAAACTTAACTAAGCTATTCAGCCTCTGTATCTCATTTTCCTTAATTGTTAAATGGGATAAATAATGACTACCTTAAAAAGTTGTTCTGCATTTGTTTATTCTCTCATTCTTTCTTTCATGCACATGTGCATTCGATCAGTCACCTACAATGAATGAATGAATGAATGAACAAATGAATGAATGAATGAGGCCCTTTCATAGCATTACTATCCAGTTATTACTATCCAGTTATGCTGACAACTTGGTCAGACTTCCTCCTTAATGCAGTTCTTAGTGACTGCTTTGTGGTTTAACAGGTTTGCTGTTCCCTTTTTCTCTCCCATTTCCCACCCCAAACCAATTCAGGCAGGAGTCAGATGTAGTCAGGTCACATTCACCATGTTTTTCCATATTTTCAGCTACTGCTGTTCATATCTCTTTTTAAAAAAAAAACCAAAACAACAACAACAACAACAACAACAAAAACAGAATAGGTTGTTCTGGTAAAAGAAACCTCAGGTTTTATGTAGAGAATATGTTTTCTTTGACTCTCAGTCTGTATCATTTGGGCAGAGGTGACACCATGGGCTCCATGGTACCGTGGACTCCAGCCATAGGTACCTGCTTCAATTCTGACCAATCAGAGAGCTGGTTGCATGATAACCACAGTGACTAGTTTAGGAATGGGCCAGTGACACAAGCAGGACCAATCAGAAGGTGTCCAAGGATTTATTAGCAAGAATGATTGGAAAAGAGGCCTCTTTATCCACCTGGCTGGAATGTCCACCTGAATAGAATGTAAGTTTGAAACTTCTAGAAACTACTCTGGCTAACTCCACATGAGAACCTATAAGAATTCAGCCAAATGCAGGGGAATGCTGAAGCAAGAGCTGGAGAGACAAGGAAGGTCTTGTCATTTTTGAGGCATTGGGTCTAGTGGTTTCTAGTGTTGGGCACATCCCTTGAACATGTCAATTACAGGAGGCAATCATTGTTTCAGCAAGTCTGAAAAAGATTTCTATGACTTGAAACTGAATGAGTCCCGATGGGACTCCAACCTGGTGGGCTGGTCTTCATGACCGCTGAGACGTCGCTGTTCCTCTCGTGTCAGGACCTTTGTTCTCTTTACCATCACCTTTAGGAATGCCATGCCTGCTTGTGTCACTACCTGGTTCCCCCGGCATGGTCGTCTTTGACTCTGGGGGTACAAATGCTCTGCCTGAAAGATTATCAGCAAACGATACATTTTGTATGCATGTTGCTGAATGAAGTTGGTGACAGGCATGGTGGTAAAATTAGACTTAAACAAGACGTACCCAAATGCTCGCTTGATTTAGCCTATTCCAAATCCTTGCCCAATTGCCTGTTGAAGGCTGACATCTGAAAATAAAAGCAGTCAACTGTTAGGCAGCAGGCACAATCTGTCGTGCAATCTGTTTTTCTCCAGTGGCACTTTTTACCTTTCCATTTGTAACTAGATATCGAACATGAAGAGTGTCAGTTCATCTGTTCATTTATTCAGCATCCACTGTGTGCCAAGAATGGCACATGGGGACACAATGATGACAAGACATAATGCCTGCCCAGATGGGGTTCATGTTCTGGTTAGAGCCTCTTAATTTCACAGTTTCATGTAGCATCTGTATCTCTGTGCGCAGGGGTTTGCAATGTCAACAATTTTTGTTGAGGCAGGAATTTGCAGGACACTCATATAAATAATCACAGTTCCTTTAAAGCTCCAGGATGCTGCTCACTGAAAAGCCCACAGAGTAGATCCTGAGAATCTCCATGCTGTTGCAGTAGCTTTGTCACCAGGATCTCTGGTTTTGCTTTTCATAGACTATAGCCTAGTCCTGACGGACCACAGGCTCCCATAACAGGCTGGATTCGGGTCTCAGATCCACCGCTGACTAGATGTGTAGCCCTAGGCAAATTACCTAAGCTTTGTAACTCTCAGTTTCTGCCTCTGCACAATGGGATAACACGACTCCTCACTTGAGGAGTTGTAAGGATTAAGTGAGGACATGCGTTTAAACACGTAGCACTTGTCTGATAGGTAGTCAATCCTCAATAAATGGCAGCTGTTTTCCTTCTTCCCAGTATTCTTCTTCTTTTTTTCACTAGGAAGACCAAAAACAAAATATCAGTCCACTTGTCCTTCAAGAACCCGCTTCAATGCTCTCTCATTTTTAAGAGTCATTTGTGTCATCCCTCCTCATTCCTTCTGCTCTTACCTATGTTATTCTGGGTATACTGATTGTCCCATAAGCTTTTCTGTTTTCTTCACAACACCTGGCACCATGGCTTTGTTATCACTTTAGTACCAATACTTGGAATCATGTATGATTTATGGTGCACGTTCATTACTTTTTTATTTAATGGAAAGATATTTAAGTTTACTTTGAAAACTGAAAGGATTTTTCTGATTCTGTTGCACATGTACAGTCCTGGATCAAATACAGAAGCAGGGAACTGGTTAGATTATTGCATTGATCTAAGGGAGAAATGATGGTGGCACAGGGTGGTGGTGAATGTACTAAAAACTGGTCATATTCTGGGTATGCTTTGGAACTAGAGCTATAGATTCGGAAGAAGAAGAATGAGAGTAACAAGAAACAAAAATAAGAGTGATAACAAATTAAAGAAAAAAACTTTCCTCTTTCATGATGAGTAATTCAAGAAATGAGGTTTTTTTCTTTGTTTTTCTTTTTTTTGGTTTTTCTTTTCTTTTCTTTTTTCTTTTTTCTTTTTTTTTTAACGGTAAATTGATTTGGCCTGTAGATGGCTCCATTTTCCTAAAGAAACTTAAGGATTCTTTTTGTGTGTTCTAGGAAATTTCTGTGCTGCTGTATGTTTGGTTTTCCCAGACTGACATTATGACTTCACCATAAATTAATAAGCAGTTTTGACTTTCTTTGTTCAGGTAGAATTATGTACATTGGTTCACATTTCTAACATAAATTCTTCATTTTTAAGCCACTGTTTAAGAATCATTAAGAAACTTGAGAAGCCAGGGAAACCTTGTATAGGGGAGTTACTTTAATGGGTTTCAAAATGTTTTCGTTCATTCATTCATTCATTCATTCATTCATTCATTCATTCAATGACTTTTGTGTTCCAGGCACAATGTTAGAAACAGTGAAAAATATGAATATGAATAAAAATATGTATTCTTTCCTTTATTGTGATTTAAATAAGAATACCAAGATAACATGTTTTAGGTAATATTGATTAAATATTTACCATGTTCAGGCACAGTGTATGCATTATGCAGATTATGTAGAACTTTATCTACGTCTCTCATTGAAATCTTCAAAGTAGCCCTATGAGGTCAATGCTATCCAAGTTTTATAGGTGAGGAAACTGAAGAACCAAGAGGTTAAGTAATTAGTTCAAGTTCCACCTGTTTTTATTGTGGACACCAGTCCTTCTAATCCGCCTGGCTCTGAGTCATTCCCTCTGAGTTTGTGCAGAGCCTGGATTTGCAGTAACGGCCCCTCTGGTCAGTCCTCACAGAAGCCTGACTCGCTTTGTCTGCCCTTTTTATTACTTTTGCATTCACCTCAAGTCCTACCTCTTTTATAAAACAGTTCCAGATCATGTTAGTTATTTCTCCCTTCTTGGAGCTCTTCTGAGCTGCTTCTGCACACACACAGGAGTGCCTATTTATTTGTGGTGAATGTGTCTTACAAAATAATGGAGACAGAGATTAATCATCGAAACCTTCAAGTGACAGGTGGGCTTTTATATAATTTGGGGACATATTCTCTTAGAAGACAAAAGAGAGAACTCCATGTAGAGGGAGCTCTTCCTAAGGAACTGACAGTTTCCGAGTGTCACATTTCAAAGCAGCTCAGAATATGGTCCCTACCTAACCATTTACACTGCTTCTGTCGGTGACTTCATTATTCCCTCTTTCTCTCCCTGCTCCTATTCTGACCTCAGGGTTCATTGTAGTAAAGACTGCTGATTGTTCATCTCTATACGTTCCTCTTCTTCCTTAGTAATAGAATGCCCCAGTTTTAGTTGTACACATAGCCACACACCCAGGGATCACATTTCCCAGCTATCCTTGCAGCCTGGTGTAGCCATGTGAATAAATTCTGTCTAATTGGATGGAAACAGACAGTATATGTGCTATTTCCATGTTTCATCATTAAAATGAATGCATCTGTGCTGCTTTTGCCTCTTTCCTTCTTTTTATCACTTGGGAGATGATGAGACATGGGACACTCACTTTTGGACCTAGAGTAGAAAGTCCACACTGGAAATGTCAAAGCTGCCCTTCAGCCCTGGACTGCTATTAAGAGAGGAATGAACTTGACTCTTGCTTAATCATTGTGTTTTGGGTCTCATGCAACTGAGTTTGTTTTTTACAATTAATATAGAAATTGATACTTAGAATTGGGCCACTGTCCTAACAGATATGTAAAACATGCCATTAGCTTAGCATTGGCCGTGGGGGTTGGGCATACACAGTGTAGGCTAGAAATCTGGCAATCCGTGTTATGCTTTTGTAAAACATTTGATAAAACTCGGATCTGCAGTACCTTGGAAGGCAGAGCACACGCCAAAAGAGTTGGCATCTAGCCAAACATTCTGGAAAAAAAGTTACACTGTTGATGTGTATTGGCTTCTTTTTTGCTACATTTTAGCAAAATTCTACAAGGAAGAGTTGAAATAAGGCTAGTTATTAGTAGTGCTGATGAAACCATTTTTACCAGGGTGGGACCTCAAGCCTTTAATGTGTCCCTCCCATTACATGTTATTCAGAAACTAGGAGACAACTTAGTGCCAAAGATCAGATGAACAGTGTTGTCTACCCACTTGAAGCCATTGTTTCAAATTAGCTCAAGGTAGATCAAATTAAATGAGAGCAAGAGGAATGAGAAGGAAACTTTTGGCTGTGGTTACTTGTATAAGAACTAACTGGAAACAAATATGTCAAATACCTGCAAAGATTATGAGGAAATATCATTACCAAAGAAACCAGAAGCCCAGCCTGAAAAAAACCTGTGACTCTTTGATAATGAGCTTCCCAAACATAGGCAACCTGTGGGTGGGATTGGGGCTAGAAATAAAAGTTCTTGTAATGCATGCCATTTAAAAATGATAAATCTAGTTTAAAAAATGTTAAATAATATTTTTCTGTCCTCCTACCTTGAAAAATACATCTTCATAATGGCCAAGTTAGAATTTAGAATCCTGAAACTCACTTGGTGTTTCACTGCAATAGTGCGTGATAGCCAACCCTACAACACCCCCCCCCCCTTTCTCTTGCATTGCAGGTCTTATTTCTGTACTGCATCAAAGAGCTTTGCAAGCACATGGATATAGTCTACTCCTTATGTTTATGTGCAAGATCCATACACAGCCCTTGTCTCTTCCACCACCACAAGTAGTTTCAAAGCTCAGCCAATTACCATTAATGGTACTGGTGTGGTGCACAGATTTCTGGGTAATATGTCTCCGGGCAACCTGTTACACTTGGGTTCTTTCCCTTTCACACCTCCATTCTACTTCTTTGATATTGTTACCACTGTAGCCATCATCTGAAAAAGAAAATACATTTGTTCTTCCAGGAGCTATGCATTTATCATACTCTATCACAACAATGTGTTTACACATCTGTAAAACCTGTGAGTTTCTTGAAGACAGGGCAGGTGGTGTATTCATATTAGGATTTTGCAACATCAGTTGTCATGTCTTACATAGAATAAGTGTTTAGTGAGCATTAGTTGAGAATATGTGAATGAATGAATGAGTGAATGAATGAATCTTCATATTGCTAGACTCTACACAGTAAATTGGAAGTGTACCAAGACTTCTAGGGTTTTCTATCTAAGAGAGAGCACACTACAAGTTGGATAACTGGATTAAAGTAGAAGGTTCAGAAATGTGTCATCTATGCAAAGTCCTGAAAAATGGTCAACTCTGTTTATATTTCAAATTGCCCAGAAATACTTGGTTTTGCTTCACTTCTAGAAAGGGCTCAGGTTTGGAGTGAGGTCACCTTTTTATCAGCAACAATTCACTTCATATTGCTTAGACAAGTTTTCTAAAGCAATGACTAGAGCATATGTTTAGATTTTCCCAAGTGTTTGGGCTAAAGACACCATCTATATGTTAGTGCAGAGATTCAGTAGTTATTCCAGAGGCTTCTAAGGTGAGGGGATCACACTGTATGGTTTAGTCACACTGAAACCCTCCTATGCTCCCCTGTTATTTTATCTTTGTTCTCTTAGAAAAACTTAGAATGGCACAAAACATATCTTTATTTTTACATTTCCAGCATTACTTTCTTCATGCACATATACTGAAACCATCTGTCTAAATTGTGGCAACATCTTCCAGTTCCAGATTGGCCTCATAGTCATTTAAGAACACATAAACAGAGGGATTACGGACAAATAAATAGATCTTGGATAGATCCTGGTCTGGGAGGGTTTTTCTCATCAGCAGCATCGCTGCCAGACAGAACGGGGACACGTTTACATCTTTCAAACACGCAGAGGAGTTTTTAATCCAGAAAGTGGATAAAAAGTTCCCAGTGACCCACTTGATTCCTGATCATTTGACTGACTTACCTCAGCTATGAACCAAAGGGAAAACCAGCCTCTTAAGGAGGTCTTTCAGAATGCAATTCTGTAAGTGCTGTTCCAATAGAAAGGAATATATCTAAGGAGTGAGATGAGAAATAATGAGAGACCAAGAGTGCAATAATAATAATAATAATAATAATAATAATAATAATTTTGGAACTATCGTCAAAGATAGCGTCTTTCTAAGCTAGTCATAAGCTCACGTCCCCAGATGTTTGCATATGCTCCTAGCAGCTATCTCTTCTCTATAAATAGCAATAGTTTAATTGTCAGATTGAATTGTGACAAATATATACGCTGTACAAGTGAATCTCTGCCACAGTAGGAAGTCTCTTCTTCGGTATCTCCTTGGGTACTAACAGAGCCTAAAAGGCTAACACATCATCAGGAGAGATGTTCTAGGAAATAGATTCCCAAATGGAATAAAATGAGGGGGAGTTTTTTCCTCAATTCCTAACAAAAACAGTGACCAAAAATCTCTGTCATGTCACCAGTGTTCTGCCATGTCCTCTACCCCATTATTTGAGATTCATTCTTTTTGTTCTGAAAGGTTTTATTAGTTAGGGTATGCTAGATTGTAGTGTGCTTGAGTCTCATTGACTTCCTGCAATACAAGTTTGTTTCTCGTTCATGTCAAAGTTCAATAAAATTCAGATGTGTTTTTCTTAAAAAAAAACAAACAAAAAACAATAACAGACACATGCACACAAAAAGAAACAAACAAACAAAACCCCACAGAAACCCTAAAGGGCTCTGTGCTCCTTCCATTTTGTGATGTTGCCATCTTCAGCACATGCTGTTGCTGGAAGACAGACCATAGAGGACATGCTACACCTGGAAGTGCCGTGAATGCAAGCCCTTGGACACAACCTACATACAGGGAGTCTGGGAAATGTAGTTCAGTTTCCTGTGCAGAAAGCGGCAGTAGCGTGGGTGAGCATCTAGTTGGTTTCTGTCACAAAGACAGTCGGGTTCATGGTAGATTGAAAACATGGCCATAATATTTTCTAGTTCTTTCCATTAAGAGATGAAAGCCATAACCCTACTCCTTCAACCCAGGTTAGCTTGATATGCTGCCTTTATCAATAGGATGTGGATGAAGTGACATTTGTCAGTGCCGGAGCCTAACTTTCTAGAGGCTTCTCAGCTTCTGTCTGTGTCCTCGTAGAATGCTGTCTTGAGACTTCCATGTAAGGAAGCTACGTCTGGTCTCCTGGATGAGAGACTACATACAGAAAAATTAAGTCACTTCAGCCAACAACAAGCATCAATTATGATACATGAGTGAGGACAACTTGGACCTTCAAGCCCAGCTGATTCTCTGCATGAGAGCAACGGCATCAGTGAGCCAGAGGAAATGAGAAGACAAATTGCACAGCTAATGAATAGAATTGTGATAAATAATAAATCCTTGTCATTTCAAACCATTGAGTTTGGGGTGATTTATTATGCAGCCACAGGCAACTGATACAGGCTTAACAATTTTCAGATTAACACGGAAGAGTCCACCTTTGTAAACTGGCAGTTAGCGACTTATACAGGGGTGAGTGTGTCAGGGCTTTTAAGTCGTGGTGCTGAGCTGAGCCAGGCTTAATAGGAATGTGGCCTTGGCTGGGGTCCTAGAGGAGGAGCAGGGGTGATGATGATGGTGGCGGTACGGTGTTAACAAAGGAAATAGAGAATTCCAAATAGCAGCTTTACCCAGTTCACAAATTCTTCCTGCTTTATGATTTGGAAATACGAATTAGAAAAACTTCAATAATGAAGATAGTGTTTCTTGGCCTGGAAAGACATTTTGATTAAATGTTCTGGGGAAACTTTCAATTTTTGCTACACTAGAATGTGTTCCTCTTTTAAATATCATTTTTTCCCTTTTATAGCTATTATTTTTTTACTTTGTATAGTCTCCTGCATTTATAATTGTTATCTTTACACTTCATTTTTATTTTTCTTAAATATTTCCTTTATGGCTTCATGAGTTAAAATATTTCATTTCAAAATGTATTGTCTTCTAATAAAACTATTGAAGACTATAAACTTTCATGTACCACACACTTTTAAGGTTATCTGAATTTTGGTTATTTCTAAAAAGTTTGTGATTTCACTGTTTATTTTTTCTTTGATGAAGAATAATTTAGACAGGTGTTTTAAAATCTGAATGAATTCATTTTTATTTCTCTTTTGTTGTGAATTTCTAATTTTATTATACTGGGATTAGAAGATGTGGCTTGCCAGATTTATGCCTTGTGAGATTTGGTGAAAACTTTTGTGACTTACTTCACATTTAATATTTTGTGACCATGTCAAGGTAAAAACAGATTTATGCTTAGTTGAGGAAAAACAAAAAAAGCAACAAAAAAAGAAAACTATATATCCATTAAATCATGCTTATTAATGTTGTCATGAGTTTTTGGTTCTTTATTGATTTCTGTTAAAGTTTCTCCATTTGACTATAGATTTGAAACATCCTAAAATTATATTTTAATATGTATATATCTAGATGCTCCATGACTAAGCACATACAAGTTCATGACTTATAGTATCATCATCTTTGGGGACTGTAGCTTTCATACATTTTTTTTTAAAACAAATCCTCTGCCGATTTTGATTTGCTATTAATGTTAATATGCCTATTTTCTTTCTCTCATAACATTTTACTAGAAAATCTTTTCAATCCATTTACTTTTAATCTTTCCGTGCCATGCTGTTTGGAATTTCCCTTGTGAACAGCATATAGCTGTATTGTTTTTTCTTTTACCTTTGGTCATTGTAATTCATTCAGTAAAAATCTGATACTGAAATTGTCTTGGTTCTCAGGGTTTTGAAGGTGGAAGGCCCAAATGCCCATTTTAATATTACTCCCAGCATTCCCGATGTGGGTTCAGTCATATGATTATGTATGTCTTAGATTTGGTTCCCCCAGAAGTCAACTATGAGCAAAGGATGTGCTTGTGAGTTGTTTATTTGGGTGGAAAGTCAGCAAAGCATTAGTAGGTGAGTGAGAAATGATACAGGGAAGGGAAGGCAGCCAATAATGGCATGTTATTGAGCCTGTTACTACTGGACAACCAGGTCTCAAGTCTAAAATTATAAACTTGGGTGGATACACTAGAACATACCCGAGAGTCCTCTCAGCTGAGAGGTGGTAGCTGAGGTAGGCATTTACTCACCAAATCCCATCGATTATTGACAAGGGGCTTCTGGAAAGTGGAGAGGGTAGATTATCCCCTCAGTACTTCTGGTCTACCCACTAGGCTGAGTGAGCTCCTATGATTAGAGAAAACCTTCAGAGAAAGAGTCTCAGTGCTTCTGTTTGTAAAAGTTCCTGTTGACTTTCCCTAGTGTATGAGTGTGTATGGCATTTGGATGGGGCGCCAACACTGGCATTTGAATTTATTGTCACTATCTGAACATTCTGAATATTCATATCTGAATACATGAATGTTTCGATGTCAAACAAGTAGTCAAGCTAGTCAACTTGTAGTGAAAAATCACCTTAAATGCTCTACTAGTTGAAATGTTGAAAGTCTACTGAAACATAAATGTATATTCATTATTGTAAGACTAAAATGTGGCCAATAAACCATGATAATTTTGAACTATGTTCATTTTTGTTCAAAAACAATTAAGAACTTAAATAATTTCTAAAGGTAGAAAAAAATGGCATTTAATGTGATTTTGTCTAGATAACTTGGGAAAACATTATTTTTGAGTCAGAAGTAGATGTAAAATATAAATAATACAAAATTAAATAATATGTTATAAGTTAATCCAAATTTTGTAAAATTATCAGGTGTATTAGTGTCTTTAATATTAAACAATTAACTGCTGAGAACTTCATTTAATTTTTAGTTATTTAATTTCATGCATAAATATTTTAATGCAAAATAATATTTGGGAAATAGTCACAAATAAAAATAGGATATAAGCTTAGTTATCTCAACATTTTAAGAGTTTGGAAGTCCTTAAACTCATTCCTAAAGCATTCAGGATTTATAGATATCTATCTCTCTCTCTATATAAGTATCTATACATATCTTTGATCCAGACAAAATAAAAAACTTCAAGCGCAGGAAGGAAAAAGTTCTTTATTTCTTAACATTCTAACAGTCCATTGAAATATAAATGTATATTCATTATTATAAAAGTAAGACCTGGAAGTGTTAGAGGACGAGGGTTAGAGGAAAACACATACCAAAAAACATTTTGTTCTCTCAAACTTTAAAACAACAGGCTTTACAAGAATGCTTTTAGAAGAAAATTCCTTATTGTTTTGAGTCTATGAAGGCTTTATTTTGGTTATGTTGGAGAGGAAGAAAAGCTTAATAACTTTGTGGCAACTTACATTAGCAGCACTGTGTACCGCAGGGCCAGCCAAAGCCAGCCAAATTGCTCCCCTGCCAACTGAAAGTAAGTTTCTTTTATGTTTTGTTCAAGTGCAATTCGGTAACCATGGGTGTAATCAGGCAGCTGACGGGGCTAAGAAGTCATTGTTCCTCTACCATAATGTCAAATCCATAAAATTTGGCCATCACTACAATTTAAAATAATCAAATAATAATGATGACAATGATGAATTTAAATAAAATTTCAGATTTATTTCTGGATTCCAGACTTTCTTTCCCATGGTGGTGATTCAACTCTAGTTAGGCTGAGGTCCAATACTGATTTTAATTCTTTGCTCTTTGATACTCAGCCACAAAGTGTATTCCACACACCTCTGCTGTGTGAGCCTGTGCGTGTGCGTGTGCGTGTGCGTGTGTGTGTGTGTGTGTGTGTGTGTGTGTGTGGCAGTGGGGGGCGGCGGGGTTGGGCAGGGTTGCAACCACAAGAATGTATTCTCACGGTACATGTTGGCAGTTAGAAGTGTAACTCATGTGGCTTCACCTAACTTTAAGTTCTGGGACCCAGCTTGAAGGAGTAGCTCTGATGTGGGTGGGACATGTAGCTTCTTGTTTTTGTCCTGATGGTTCTGAAGACTATGCAGTTCGAGATCAAGGTGTTGGTAGGTTCGGCTGCTTCTGAGGCCTCTCTTCTTGGCTTGCAGATGACCGTGTTCTCATTGTCTCCTCACACGATCTCCTCTGTGAGCACATACCCACCAAGAGTGGCTCTCTGTGTCTCCAATGGTGCTCTTCTTGTAAAGACACCAGTCAAAATGGATTAGAGACTGTCTTAGCCTCAATTTAAGTTAATCACCTCTTACAAGTCACTGTCTCCAAAGACAGTCACATTCTGAGGGACAAGGGGTTAGGGCTTCAACATACACATTTTTTGGGGAACAGTTCAGCCCACAACAATCTCGTAGTTTCCCCTTGGACATGGCATAGGTCATATCTGCTCAAATGCTATTTGCTGTAGAAAATCACATGATAACGTGTGGAAAGCCACAGGGAATAGAAGTCAAGTTCATGCAAAAATCGGTATATTTATACTTTTGACACTCTAGTCTTATAGTCTTATACAGTTTATTTAAGCATATACACTTTAAGTTGCCAAGAGTTCTAATATTACAATACTGGCTCTGTGTTTTCAGTCTTCCTGGTATAACAAGCTATTTTGAAATAACTAAATAACTGGTGTTTTTGTTGTTTTATCATTACTCTTATAATTAAAATTTTGTATGCTGTGTCATTATGTCTTGAGATCCAACTAGAGAGTTGTATATTTAATTAAAATTTTGAATCCAGTGATCTATCAATGTATGTATCTATCTATCCTTCTTTCAAAAGCATTCTCACTCATACCCCTCTCTTTTGAAATATTTTTAAGGTATATTTTTAGTGTTTTAATAACAATTTCCATAAATACACTTGAGGTTTGTATCGGGCTCCTTGGGCTGCCAAAACAAAAACCACAGACTTGGTGGCTTCAACAACGGAGATTTATTTTCTCACGGTTTTGGAGTCTAGAATTCCAAGATCAAGGTTCTGGCTGATTCAGTTTCTATGAGATCTCTCATCCTGGCCTGCAGACTGGCCGGCCACCTTTTGGCTATGTACTCACATGGCCTTTCCTGTGTGTGTGTGTGTGTGTGTGTGTGTGTGTGCATGCGCAAGTGGAAGGAAGGCGCAGATGGGTGCCCGACTATTAGCTCTCTGTTATCTCTTCTTTAAGGACACTGATCGTATAGGATCAGGGCCCCACTCTTATCACCTCGTTTAACCTGAATTACTTCCTTAGAGGCTGCCATCTTCAAATATATCCATACTGGGGAGACAGCAGTTCAACATATGAATTGAGGTCGGAGGGACACAAACATTCAGTTCATAACAGGATTTAACATCTCTTTTATTTATTAGTCATTTGTATTTGGCTCAAAAGTTCTTGACCTAGTAATCATGGTGTGGGACTATATGAAAGGAAAGACAAGGGGATTTTATAGGGGGATCAGTGGATGATAGAGGAGGAAAGAGATTCCCTGGCCCAATTCTGAGTCTTTTCCCTAGAGCCTGATCACTTTCATTCGTTAAGGGCTAGAACTCCCCTTTGTTCTTCTAAGACCAAATCCATTCTTTTAAGAGCTGTTTCCTCCTTCCCTTTGGATCATTTATTTTCTCCAATCATCCTGCATGAAAATCATCCTGCATGAGAAGATCCGAGAAGGAATGAAAGAATATCGTTAAGTGTACATGGTGGTCCTATGTTAGTTGGAGCGTATCTGAAGGCAGAGTATGAATGATGATCTCTCATATATTTATAAACTATATAAGATACGTGTGTCAATCTGTCTGCATTCAATCACTTGTAACGCAGCAACAATTCTAATGTGCTTACACCCTGTCACCTTATGTGTGTTTCTGCAAAATATGTATTGTCTAATGCACAGGTATTTAAAATTTACATAAATATTATGAAATATATCTTTTTTTCCCCTTCTGCCTCCCCCCATTTCGGTTCAAGCTGTTGTTTCTCAGTCTAGTTGTGTAGGACATGGCTCTCTGGCCCATAGGTAATATGAACCTTGTGCTCCCACCGGCTGAGGCAGTCAGTCACCAGTGGTTGGCTCACAGCAGCTCACGCCAACCTCCTGCTGCTCATGGCAGCCAGCTTGATGGAGAGCCGTTGTTCACAATCTTAGCTGTAGAGGGTGCAGCTCGCTGGTCCCTGTGGGAGTTGAACCGGTGACCTCTGCGTGAGGAGCACGGCGCTCCAACCACCTGAGCCACTGGGCTAGGTCCTTTTGTAGTTTTTTTGTTGTTTCTAGCACAGTGATATTAAGATCCATCCATTGGATGGTGATCCTTTCCCACATTATGTCTGTCTATTCTCCCGGTGACAGACAATCTGATAACTTCCACCAGTCACACTCGTATGTGTTCCCATTCAGGTGACAGTGTCTTTGGCATATGGATCTGGGAGTGGAAATTCTGAGTCACAAGGTAAATGTCTATGTACTTCGACTACAAGGTCTGACAATTAACTTGGCGAACTTGCTGCACTGATGTTGCTAACCGTTTTTGATAGGAGAGGGATTATTCATTATGAATTTGTATGAACTGGAAATACAGTTAACCTAGTTTACTATTTGGAAGTGCTGAAAAGGCTGCGTGTAAAAGTTAGACGACCTGAACTTTTCATCAACAGTTCATGGCCCTTGCATCACGACAATGCACCAGCTCACACGGCACTGTCTGTGAGGGAGTTTTTAGCCAGTAAACAAATAACTGTATTGGAACACCCTCCCTACTCACCTGATCTGGCCCCTAATGACTTCTTTCTTTACCAAAAAATAAAGGAAATATTGAAAGGAATATGTTTTGATGACATTCAGGACATCAAGGGTAATACTATGACAGCTCTGATGGCCATTTCAGAAAAAGAGTTCCCAAATTGCTTTGAAGGGTGGACTAGGTGCTGGTGTCAGTGCATAGCTTTCCAAGGGGAGTCCTTCGAAGGTGACCGTAGTGATATTCAGCAATGAGGTATGCAGCACTTCTTCTAGGATGAGTTTGTGAACTTAATTGTCAGACCTCATCAGCTGTGCCTCCTTTCATTCAGAATGGCTGCAGTAGTCTTTCACTTTATACTAGAAGGGCTCAAGGACTCCTGTATCCTCACCATGCTGCGGTTTTAGTCAGTTTTCTGATTTCTGTTAGTTTGCTGTGTGTCTGACTATTGTCAAAAATTCCTTGTTCTTTAGGGACAGTTTTAGGAGCAGAAAGCTAAAAGTCATTGAAAAGGAAAAGCATGGCAAAGTTCTGCGGTTTGTCTATGTATTTATCTTCAAAATATAATTTAGAAGTTGGTCATATGGCTGCAAGTTGATACATTTATTTGCATCAATAACTAAAGTGAAACATTTCTTTATAGAAAGTAAATCTGGGATCAAAATATTGATTAGACAAGGAGGATGGACTTTGCCAGGTAGGTTATGCAGTGGGTAATTTCCACACACTGAATGCATTCAATTGTAGTGCCAGGGTTTTGAGGAAAATATATTTAAGCCACATGATAAGACAGAAATTATTTTTATTAAAAATCAGTATTGTCAAAATCATATTGAAAATAGCAATATTTTTATTTTCTCATACTTTTCTGAGGATATTGTGTTAAACAAGGTGCCACTGAGTCAAAGACCAACTGCCATTTAACAAGACGTGGTAAACCTTTTTGTTATATTTCCCAGAAACGGAGAAAGTGAATTACTTTCATTACTGCATAACAAATCATAGGTCAGGTCTTTTCAAATTCTTGACTTTCAACAAAATTGAAGGAGGAAATAACTAACTTGTCAGTTGAGAGACTATTAAAAATAATTTTAGATGCTAGGGACTATGAATTTTGGCACATAACTTGGAAAAAATTCAAAGGAATGAATGATATTGCAGTAGAAATGTTCTTATATCTCATTCAGCTTATTTTAAGACAAATTTTCTGAGATTACATCTATAAAAATGAAAAATAGAATAGAAGTGATACTGAAAACTTTCATTCTAGTGACAAATAATATCCACAGACACAAGAAACAGAAAATCTCTCTAAGAGATAAACTTCCAAAAATTAACTTATTGTTTGACGAGTTTCAAAATTTCAATAGTTTTGTACTTCTGTGTAATTGTAGAACTAATGGTTATTATAATTATGACAGAATCCAGATGTTTATTTTAAATTTCTATGAATATTTTTGTTGATAAATATGATAAGTATGATAAGGCGACCTGTTAAATGTAAAAATGTATTATGCTTGGATTGTGTGTGTGTGTGTGTATTGGAATGGGAAAAAAGGTTCAAGGAGAAAAGAAATGAGATAAATATCCTAACTGTTAAGGAAGAGCTTGTTCATGTATTTTTAAAATGTATGAAGGCAAATGCCTATCATTATGACATTTAGATTTACTGAATACATTCAAAAGGATTATATAACCATATTATTTTAAAATATCGATATTTATACAATACCCAAAACCACAGACATTATACCCATTTAAGTTTTTTATTTCAAAAAAATTGAGACATCAATCTACATTTTCTGCATGTCAGGGCCAATATAAGTAAAACATTTCAAAGACCACCTACATAAGTCACATGGGTGGTAGGAAGCAGAAAAGGCATTTGAAGCTAGATTTTTAACTCTTGATTATCAAACTTTGTGTCTGTTGTAATTCAATGGAAGGAAGATCATATGGCAGTAGGAAGCATTTTATTTATGTGTTTGTTTGTTTGTTTATTTATTTCACCAACTAACTCAGAACTTGCAGACTGGCAAGAATGGAATCAACATGCCCAGGGAACTGGGAAAAGGGTATCAGAGTCACCAAATTATACACATTCTTCTGCCTAGCACAGTGCCTGCTACATATTACTAAGTATTAATAAAATTTTGTTGAATGAATGGATGAGTAAAGAGTCTAGGGCTTTTCTCATTAATTACTAAAATTTCCTTGAAGACAAGTCTTTCACCTTATGATTGTGTTTTTAGATATAGGGTCATTTCAAGGATTACAACAAAGCTTGTTGTGCGTTAAATTTCAATAATGATAAAAAAAAAACTACAAAAAAACGAACAAACGAATAACAGCAAGAAGAATTCCTGACACCTTTTTGCCAGACTGAAACATGGTTTTAAATCCACTCTTGTATCAGAATTAAACGTTGTAACTTAAGTGAATAATACTAAATTACTAAATGTAAGCTATGTTCACACTATATTCAGAACAGGATCAACTCAGTTCTTAAATAATTCAAGACATATTATATTCTTACCTAATTTAATTGACAAGAGGAATTTACTACCAACTCTTGTTTGTTTATGATAAATGAAAATGGCTAGATGTTACTGAAATCAGTGCATAATCACAAAATAATTTATGCCATATACCTATACATCTACTTATTCCTTATCCTTCACTTCTTTTTATTCTTCTACTTTTTTCTTTCTAAGCCAAAATATTGGCTTGAGTGTTAGCTACTTTAATTTCTCAGAACCATGTTTGTAATTAGGAAGGTCTTAGACAGAAATGGATTTGCCATGAAGATACTGAAACTGAAGTTTTAGGGGTCCTCACTTACATGGGATGTTTCCAAGATCCTGGCATGATCCCTGGCAATATTTTTACATGTTTTTTTTATATTTTTATATAAAATTTGAAAAAAATTAAGATATAGTTAACTGCAATTTGAGTTCAATAGGCTATATGTATGTGATTTGCAATCTCTTCCAGTTATTATTAAATTATTGCTAGCCATCTTATTATAGGAATGGCTTCCTGGAATATTCCTACCAACAATTTTTCTGACTCACTCAGACTCATGTCTCAAAGGTGCCAGAAATGATATTGCATTACAAATGCGTCCATAGCATCTGGTTTGGGAGTATGTATATAGTGGAGAAGATGCAAAGTTTCAAATAGAGAGAGCCAGAAGCTGGTCTATGGAAGATTCTTCTGAATCTTACAGCTTGTATACAAAGACACTGGATAGAGGTGTCCCCAAATTTGACAACCTAGGAAAGGTTTATATGAGAGAACTAATAATGGCTTGTGAAACTGAAACAAATTTTTCTACATAATAAACTATACACAATACAAAAGTTTTGATCAGCCCTACAAGAGGAAAGACTGAATTGTCTTTCTCATTTCTCTGTAGACAATAATGTTACAAAATTGTTGTCAAATGAAGAGTCAATCAAGACTATGCAGCCAAAATAGTTAGGACAGTAAGTATCATAGTGATGCACTAGGCAGTTAATTCACAAAAATGTTTAATTGTCTTCTGTTTTGTGACGTCTGGGGTATTTATCATCCTTTGAAAATGAGTAATTTGTTTTTATTATAAATAAATATTTCCTTTTATATCTAACTTTGTGTTCATAATTTTGAATTTGTTTTTCTTATAAAAGGCCTCCAAGTTGATACACATCAGGCCTCATAAAACCTAGATTTATCCCTGACCTTAGATATTACTTGGTGCAACACACTTATTATGTAAATGAGATAACAGGCCCAGAATTTTTCTTTTTTTGAAATTCTTGGAATCACATATTAAGGGCAAGATTGTTATAACAATCAAGGCCTCTGAGCAGTGAGTCAAATCTCTCTCCATTAATTTATGGACAGAATCATTGAAGTTTTCTCTGTACATGAATCTACGCCTCCAATTTTAGCTGAGAAAGTTGTAGAGCTGAACTGTGGGATACAAAGTCTGAAGTAGGTTGTGCAGAAAAAATATAAGCAGTGTATATGGCTGTCTTTGAGAAAGTCATTTGTCAAAGTGGCTAGCAATGAGGAGGGACCACTTTCGGATTCTGCCGATTCTTACCAGCCAGAAAGCCCCGGAAATCTTGGCTGAGGCTCTCTGAAACTTAGAGAGGCAAAGTTGAGCAGCATTGGTGAATAACGTAGGAAATAACCAGATAATGTGAGACTCATTTTGTTACTGATTAAAATGGCATGGCCCGTGTTCATATTCCCTAAGGCTCAGTCCTCTCTGAATAACACACAGGGGAAGCTCACGGATGTTTCGGAGCTTGGAGAGTAAGAGGAAAGTTCATTAACTCAGGTCCGTCATGGAAATTTCACCACAAATGTGGTTTAGGAATCCATTTTAATTATATTCCATAACCGTTTCTGTACAACTAAAATGAATGTGTATTTAGGGACCTCCAGTGACTAACATTGTGCAGAGGGCAAATAAAAGATTGATTTTTGTCTTCTAACAAGACAGAAACTTTGAGTTTGACAGCCAAATAAATCAGCCTTTCTCGTACTGGTGAAGCCTAACTGGACCATAATAGAATCGAAACCCATGAGCAGTAGTGATTTACTGAGAAGGCTTACAGTAGCCTGCCTTTAAAGACATGCTTTCCGGGCTAAGCAAAGACTTTATAGCAAGGGTCCTATACAGCCTTCTCAAATTTCAAAGGCCAATTGAAAGCACATTTAAATGCTAGGTCAGAAGCAGCCTCTGATGGAGGCAGGGCTGTCTAAACCATGTCTTTGAACTCAGGGAAAGACATGGGTGTTCACTCTGTTTCTGTTGCTTTAAAGGCAAGTGGTCCCTTCATGCATCTCTATGTCTCAAGTGTTCTCTGAGCACAGCGAGGCCTCCTCTTCCATCCTCAGCTCCAGGTTTTTCAAAATTCCTGTTTTTGTTTGACCTTCTAGAGTCCTCTGTCCTTGGTGTGGAAATTAGGACACTGAAGAGGATAGAGACAGCAAATCCTAGTAGATGTGGTTTAAAAATCACATTTTTTTATACTATGAATGTAAAGAATTATATTAGGAGTGGAGGCTGCAAACTGGCTGACTGTGGGCAAATTTAGATAGTAGGTGTGTTAGTGTTTGACTTGCAGATGATTTTTAAGGACAATTTGAACTAATGTTTAAAAATCCTGAATTTGGTATAAAAACATGGATTTTTAGTTTCTCCAGAAACTAAACAACAGTGGGTTTTATTCTTGCAGGGCTACCATGAGCTTTTGCTGGACTGCTGGGTGGTAACCTGGGCATACACTCTGTAATATTACCCTGGCTCCTCAGAGCACCAGTTGCTAATTCAGGTCAGACTTGCAAGAGCCCAGTGAGGGGAAAGGGAAAGGAAGTGTCTGATCACTCATCTGACCCTTTGAAGGAAGGAGGGAAGGAAGGAAAGTTGGTTGGGAGGGAGAGCATAAGACAAAAATGCAGTTCTAAGAAAGTTCAGTAAAGCTGATGGGAAGTCTTAGAAATTTGCCTGCCCCAACGTGTCACTACTGTCCGTAAGGGGCCTTGTTTAGTTTCCTTGTAGTCTGCCAAGGCTGGGGGCCGCCCTGAGAGGTCTCTGATGGATTTCAGAGCTTAGCTGTCCGTCAGGGATTTGTGAGGGATTTTCCCATAGCCCCCATACCTTCATTTACTCCAGTTCTCCCACTGCTTATTGTTACTAAAGTTTGAATAGGATGCTGGCAGTTTAATTTTGCCAACTGTTTCCTGATTTCCCAGGCCACCGTTGGCATTGCATCGGCTTCTTTTCTTTCAAGCCTGAGGATTTTAAGGCCACTTTCACTACGTGCTTTTGTCCTTTAAGCTATGAAAAACAAGTACTGAAACAATGAAGCAACAACAAACACTCAAACAAAAATACAGAGGTTGTATTTATATTGTAATGAAAGGTAATATTATTATGGTCATTGACAGATTTAGAAGCATATTCATTCATTCATTCATCAAATATCAATTATCTTCATGTATCAGACATGTAGAACACACATTAGGTCTATCAACTTATTCCTGGATGTACTTCTAGCCTGTTGGTTTGGAGAAATACCAAAGTAATAGACTTCACTGAGCTAACAGCATAAGGCCATAGTATTTATTTTTCAAATATGTCAACACCTAAGCAATTTAGCTACCAAAACATTGCCCATGCATGTCGACATTTCACTTTCTTCTCTCCTTTCAGCAGAAACGTATCTTAGGCCTGTCTCCGGCATGGGGTCTTTTTTGTGCTGGGCACTACTGTGGCTGGTGATGACATGAAATTTTATTTTTTTTCCTCAGGGAAGTTTCCATCCTCCTCATACCACTTTGCTTGTATTATCTCCCTTCTTTCCTTATTACTGGCTTTGTTCTTCAGCCCTTCCACATCTTTCTAAACTATGTGAAATAATTGGCAGCTGGTGGGAGCCAGGGTATAGTAAGGTTTGTTTAGGTGATCCCAGGGTCTCTGGAAGAAAGACATCATGACTCGACTTCTGAATCCAGAGGGAAAAAAAGAAAATTACAAATCACCTGAATATCCTAAAATCATTTGAAATTGTAAACACAGTTCAATTTTTAAGTCAAATTATGGAATTTCATTTAATGTTAGCTCCACCCCCCCCCCCCCCCCCCCCCCCCCCGGCCTTTCAGCTTGGGAGTGAGGGTGTGGTCACTCTCTCTTTTCCATCTTGAACCCACTGACTAGCCGCAGTTACCCCTCATCTAACTAAGGGGTATATGGAGGAGATAGGGGGAAAGGAAACAGAATTAATTCTTGAATTGGTGCTGTCAGAATATAACTTTACCCTCTCTGGCTTTGTAGATGTGTCAAGCTCCTCTCTCCTCCTCTCTTTCTCAGCTTTTGTGGGCTCCTAAAGTGATACTCTGAAAACTTCTGGCTGCAGCTCCTCCGTTATGAGGGCAATGCCCTTTCCTTGGTGCGGCTTCTTTTCAGTTCTTGGTTCTTCAGAGACCCTCTCCACAGGTACTTTCACTTTTGGAAACCCATTATTCCTCTAGAAGATCTTCTTGGACAGAACTTAAAAAAAGGCTCTAGGCTAATTTTCTCTCTTTCAAGGTTACAAAACGGTCCATGGGAAGCGTGCAACACTTTCATATCACCTTTCAAAGGGAAGTGCAATTACTTTCCAGATGCATCTGACCAACGCTTAGTTGGCAATGTAGCTTGCCCACCCACCTATCTTGTCTATCAAACTCATCTGAAGCTCTACAAGGAGACCTGGCAAGGGTTCTCTTCGTAAGCTAAAGGTGAAATGGTGGCCCCACGTGAGTCAAAGATGGCAGCAACTCTCCACTCTCTTGACCTTTTATATACTCAATTTGGGACAGTTGTTATTGATGCAGGGAACCAAGGTTTGAGAAACCAGCCTAGAATACTTACATTGAAAGTTTCCATTTTAGTCTGGCTCTTTGGAATTCTGTATCTGTTTATCTTGGTGCCTCCATTAAAACTTCAATGATATTGTCCTGTTATGCTACCTATAAAGCATTTGATGGGTTAGTAATATCTTCTCAGTTTTCTCATCTATCGTTTTGGGATAACATCTGCCTTGTGAGGAATGGATAAATAATACATGTGAAGCACCAAGCACAATATTTAATACACGGGCAAAATTAGCAAAAGTTAATTTCCTTTCTCCCATTTCTCTGCCGTCTCCCACTTAAATAGAAAGGCATTATATTTTGTTATACTAAAGACAGATTTAGAGACAAAGTTATTTTACAAAAATAATCAAAATTGCCTGTATGTCATGTTTCAATGGTACCTTTCCTATAGAGTCCTCTTTTAAAAAATATATGATATGAAGATATATAGTGTCAGGCATAGTGCTGGATACCTTTTCTAAATGCAGTGTTGCTTAGTAATTATCAACAAAATGCAATGAGTGTTTCAGCAAGGAAGTGAGAATTTGAGCATAATAAACCTAGATTTGGTTCAACCTGTTGGTGTTTCCATCAAATCACTTTTTTGAGTTTCCTTTTTTTTTTTTTTTTCTGGTCACATGAGTAGGCACAACACTGCTCACTTGATGGTCAGCTAAGGAGAATCCTATTTTATCCAGTCTGGAAAAATTAATATTCATAAAATTAACATTCATAAATATTTATGAAGAGTAGTTGGAGTTTTTTCCATTTCTGTTATATCTGGATCCATTTTTTGTAGTTCTCCTAAGAGATGAATACTTTCATGACAATTAAGCTCTTTCATTATTTAAAAATGAATAGCACACATGAATTGCTACTTGTTATTTTTGTATAACTACAAACAGAAAGATTCCCTTTTACTCTATGGAAAGCAAGAATTATTCTGTTTTGGAGGAGGAGGATACACTTCCATATTTATACCCAGATAGGAAAAAAAAAGGTGAAACAGCTGTTTCATTAAATTGCTTTCTTCTCAATGATTTACTATATTAATCACGGCTCTTTCAATATGTCCTTTTATATCCCCAAGGCATATAACTTTCTTATTTGAAAGTTCCCTTATGCTACATTTTGATTTGGCCAAGTTGATGAATTACAAATGAAGTTCACAAAAAAATTATTACTCCCAATTAACATTTTATTTCAGATTGAGACACACCAATTAATATTCTTTTTCCCCTTGTGAGTGTCTGAGAACTGATTGCTCCACCATTGTGTTTAATTTTAGTATAAAGAATAATGACTTGCATTATAAGACTCTGAAGGCTTCTCCAACTTGTTCTTGGTTCTAGAGAGTTGGTGTTTCCGTTTAGATTGAGGGTGATTGAATCCTTATATTTCATCACTACAGAAATCAAGCACTGTAAGCCGATCGATTTGAAAAGGACAGAGGTCAAAATATTAAGGATATATATACACACTTAGCTAGGAAGCCCAAAGTTGAAGAAATTTTAAAAAGTGAAAGGGTCTACCAAAGGGAATGTGGACCATGTCTACATGTCAGTAAAATATAGTCAATTTCATCAATACTTTGAGTCAGGACAGATGATTGATTAAGTAAAATAAATAAGATTTTTGGTGTGATAAAAACAAAGTTTAACTTGGGATATATGAATACAGTTCAAGAGGATTATGTTTCTGGAATAACCAGAGCAGCAGGTCATTTTTTTTTCTATTGGGGTGATGTGGGAAGAAGATGGATTTGCCATTCAATGCAATTCAACAAATGTTTATTGACCATCCATTGTGTTCTACACTCTTTGCTCATCACTAGAGTTGTGTAATGTTTACATTAAATGCTTAACTTATGACTGAATTTTTAGTTTCAAACAAGTTGATTTTGTTTGAAGGGAGTAAGGGAATTCTGTCACCTGGGACAAAGATGTCGGGTGTGGAATCACACTAAGACCCACTTTACTCCATCTGGACTCACATGGCTGTCCTCACATGATCCAGATTCCCTGAGCAACTATAGAACTCATTGTGTCAACTTTTCCTCCCTATTGAAAGAAATGATGGCCTAAGTGTATTTTTGCTGGATAGCCTATGTGAGGTGACATTGTATAGAAGAATTGATTGTTTTAGAATGATGCCAATAGTTAAGTACATAATCAACCATCGATGGAACCACATTTAAGGGAAGCTGGACTTCACTTCTTTCCTGTTTCCAAACATTCAAGACCATTTAATGGTCCACAGTCTAAACATGCACATCAGAATTGATTCTTTTCTTCCCTAAGGACATCACAGTAATCTGATCTTTCCTGAGAACATTTTTCATTCATCTTTTTCTATGGACTCCCCTGGCCGTGTTGGAACAAAATGTGTTGCTGCTGTTGTGGCTTAGGCAGAGAAATTTAAACTTTGAGGATATGTATATCCTGTTCTGTGTCATCTGTTCTACTCTAGACAAAGCTATTTTTATTTTTCTACCAGTACACACTCTTCACGTACTTATTAGAGACAAAAATATTATTTCTCCTCTGGATTTATAGAGTTGATTCAATCATGCCTCCTCCTCTATAAGAGCTCACAATATAATGTGTCGATACCTGCAAACAATAAAACAATACAACAAAATAGAAATAGATGCTCTAAGAGAGGTACACAGTGATTTGAGAGTGACGAATTTCCCCAAAGGGATCAAAAAAGCTTCCCACACAGATAGTATTTGTTTCTTTGGAAGGATGGTGCAGTTTCTTTCTTATCCTCTTCAGTTTTCTGGGCATGTAGGTGTGGAAGGCACTGACCAAGTAGAAGACATTTCTGGTAGTAGGGTGAACTAAAGTGTTCAGGCGTAAGAAGTCACTGAGCACACTTTTCAGAAGTCTCAGGTGGCTAAAGGGCAGGAAGCAGGAAAGGATTTAGTTCAAAAGGCAGCTGGCAAGGTAGGTTGGGACCACATTGTGATGGGTTTTTCCTGTATTGGGTTAACAGTTCCTGAGTAGTAAAGAAAAGTGCCTGCTCTGGTGGCAATCTGAATGTTAAATTAGATTACTGAAGAACTAGAGGCAGGAAAACCATTAGTCCTTAGAAGAGGGGATGAGGACGTTAATTAGGGGAGGGTGAATGAAAGCAAGAAGAGAGATTTGTGACCCAATGAACTGGAAATCCGTGTTGTAAAGCAATGTTTTCTAGAAATAGTCAAGAAATTCAGACCATCCAATTCTGTGATGAAGTTGCTCTCCTTGAATCTTCACCTATAAAAGTGCTGAGAGGGTGTCATCTTCCAGGAGACCTTGATTTACCCTGGAATATGAACCATTTTACCCTCATGTACAAATGTAGCAAAACACAGTATTTTTCTGTTTACATATGTATTGTTTGGGACACCTAATTGCAAATAACAACGTTATCTCTGGATAGTGGTTGCTACATGTGAGGGGTTTAGGGGAGGTTAAGGGGTTAGGAAGTACAAATTGGTAGTCACAAAATAGTCACGAGGATGTGAAATACAGTATGGGGAATATAATCAATAATGTAAAAACTATGTATGGTGTCGGATGGTGGGTACTAGATTTATCGGGGGAATCACTTCATAGATTATATAAATGCCTCACCACTGAGCTTTACACCTGAAAATAATATAAAATAATATTGAATGTCAACTCTAATTTAAAAAATATATATATAGGGGTGTAAAATATAGCATAGGAAATACAGTCAATGGTATTGTAATAATATCTATGTATGGTGTCAGATGGTTAGTAGACTTGGGGTTATCACTTTGTGAGGGGTGTAAATGTCTAATCATTGTTGTTTGTATACCTGAAACTAATAATAATAATAAAATGTAATTTCTTAATGGCCGTTTAGAAGGTACAGAGACATGGACTCTGAAACAGTGAAACCAGGCACAATGCATAGCTATGTGGCAGGGTCTTCTCAGAACCCCTGCTGCCCAGTTCTCTTCATTCAGGACAGAATGCAGGATATCCTACGAGCAGCCATTTCTGAAGAACTGAATATGTCTGTTTCAAGTTTGCTAAAGATCAGAGTCCGTGAGGGAAGCTTCTGTAGATCATTGCTCTATTCCAAACTCAAGTCTCACATGGTTGTATCTGTTTGGAAGGATGTAGGTCTTGTGTTGCATTTGCACTAAAAGAATGTTTTCTGAATTCTACCTCAGAAGAGCAGGGTTCATAATGTGAGAAATGATTAAAATATAGGGAGGCTGTTCAAAATACTATCATATATTAGTAATCCATAAGTATTATATATTAGTAATTCACAATTGAACTCTACATACTACACACACCAAAATTGGTCATTGTTGGGCGATGCTTCTTTTTTACTTTTGGAAAAATTGAAGTGCCTTTTCTATGCATATCTTATTAAATGCAATACTTTTGTATACATATTGCTAATCAAATTTTGTTAGATTAGGCTGTGATAAAAATGAGCCCCAGATCTCAGAGTCTTACAATAAACAAGTTTTCTTTCTTATTTATGTTATATAATCTTTGTGGGTCATCTGTAATTCTATTACTGTTCCCTTTAAGATGGCTCTGATTCTCTCTAAAAGCTTGGATATGGCATTTATCACTGCCTATTTCTTTGATCAAGAAAAGTGAAATTGTTAGACCTCAGACCATTTGGGTAGGAAAACATAATGTTCTTATAGAAAGGACAGTGAATAATTGGCAATAATAATATACTATTTTAATCTTTCTTCTTCATCATTTCAAATAGTTGTATCATAGCCTTACTTAAAAAAACACTGACCTTGTCTATAAGGAATACCCACCAAATTTGCATCCAACCATAGTAACTAGCTTAATTTTGTGATTAGAGTTTGATATGAATCTCTTTGAGACCCAAGAACAAAAAAATATTTGCCCATCTTTGTAGCCTACATATAAAAGCAGACAGAGCACTTCCATTTGGAAAGGGGAAAAAATGGAAGGTATATATGAGTCACTGTTTCATAGCAATTGTCTACCTGGTATTATTCTCACAAGCCTTATAAAATTATATTCAGAAGGGATTGATCAACAAGCAGTGTTAAACTTTTTAAAGATATATGCTGTTGTTTGAAAAATGAATTAGTACAAGTGGAACTACATAGAAGTATTAAAATAAAATTAATGTAACAGCTGTTACCTCTGGAGTGTTTACTATTCCAGATACTGTCATTAATTTCATCTCAACTTTATTTTAAATGAGGAAATGAAAGTGTGACCAAAGTCGTGAGGCCAGGAGGTGAAGAACAAGAATAAGAAGTCAGTTCTGTGTAAACAGTCGTTTTCCAATCATTAATTTTGGATATTCAACTTATATGTATGTATGCCGATTTTATAATACAGTTCAAATCTGAATTTTAAAATGACATGAAATGGAGTGGTTAATGATGGGTTCTGCTTGGTTGGGGTATAATTCATCTGGTGGGGGACTTTTGAACCCGTCTAATAGCTAAAATTCTTACATTCTGGCTAAGTAAGGAACTAAAAACAGAGCGGCAAACATTAGAAAAAGTCTTTAGACCTTACTCAGAAATGATCATCCATACACAGAACTGAATATAAAAATTCTACCTAGTTGAGGGAGGCACTGCAGGATGAAACTATGATGGTCTCAGAACCACAGCTACACTGTCCTCAAAGGTTACTCCACTCTGGAGAAGTGCACAGGGCATATTGGCAGTGGTCTGGTGTCTGGCTTATTTCACTTAGCATAATGCCTTCTGGGTTTTTCCATTTTGTTGCAAGTGGCAGAATTTCCTTCTTTTAAAAGGCTGAATAATATGCCATTGTGTGTGCGTTTATATTTACATTATATTATATTTTTAAAAATCCCTTCATTTATCAATAAAATGGGTAAGTGCAGTTATCTCTTCAAGATAGCGATTCAGTTTCCTTTAGATAAATGTCCAGAAGTGGGATTACTGGTTCATATGGCAGCTCTATTTTATTTTTTTGAGGAAACCCCATACTGTTTTCCATAAGGTGGGGATTCCTTTTGGTTAACTGCCATATCGTCAAAGGGATCAGACAAAAGCCAACTAAAATTTATTAAGAAATAAAATCTGTAGTCAATCTCAGCTACGTGTGTGTGTGTGTGTGTGTGTGTGTGTGTGTGTGTGTGTGTGTCTGTGTTTGAGTGTTTGAGAGACAGACCAAGAATTCCATGACATTTTGAAGACAGATTGACAGCTGGTCTTTGAGGCTACTTAGATTATTTGGTTGGACAACAGTAGCCTTAATTTAATTCTCTCTGTCAGCCATGTAGCTTGACTCTGACATAACCATGGCCTCTGGAGTATTTTAGGGATTTCCAAAGCATAATGCTGAGACACATTTCTTCTTTGTTTAAATCCTGCTTTCTGCCTACATGTGCTAGAAATAAAACCAATCAAGCTCAGCCCACAGCAAAGTGCATTTACAGCCTCTAAATATTTGACAAAGCAGGTAGGAAGGAGATGAAACTTGGATTCAGTGTTTGGGTCCCAGATGTTGGGTTGACTATTGACAGCTTGGTGAGAATGGGCTCTGCCAGCTGGACTAGAATGCAAGGGTCTGTTGAATTGATCCCAAGTGTTGGTGGGGGAAATACTTTCCTTTTTGGTTCTTGAGGCTGTTCAAAGGTGCCCTGAAGCTTTGTAGGGAACCCATTAATTTTCCTTGTTTCTCATTGATGCGTACAGTTTAAAAATGTCAAACTGCTCCTGAGAAAGGTTACCCACTGAGACAGAAATCAATATCCCCTTTCTTCCTCTGTCCCCATTTTGTCTTCTCCATAGGCCACATTTGTCAAGTATTTTTACTGATTCTTTAGTGTTAACCATTATGTCTCTAATTAATTTGCTTATATTACTTCTTGATGTTTTAGTTTTAGAAATCATTAACTGGTTTCTACCACAGAAAATGGAAACTTAGCTTTATTTTCTCCCTCTGCATTCCTTATACATGGATTTTCTACCTACCTGCCTCTTACTATCATTATGGTTTATTTTAGTCAATTCAATAGTTCATATTTACGTCAAAATAATACTTCCCCGGAACTTGGGTTTGATCTCCTCTGTGAGTTCCATAATTATGTACACAATTTTAGGAAGTGAGAGATCAGGTATATTTTTCTGCATTATATTGAATGGTAATTTTTTTCCTCTGACCACCTTTTTGTCTTTTCTTTAAGTTTTTTTGTTTGATTTTTGCATTTAGTTTTCTATGTACTTAGCACAGTGCAAATCCAAATTAAACACTGGGTGTTCTAGCACTTTCCACCCCTGGCGGAATTTCTCCCAGAGCACTTTCTCTGCTTCTTTCTGGACTGGTTGTCCCTCAGCCTGATTTACAGCTCTCTTCACTTGCATTGTCCTCAGAGGTTTCTTTCATCTTCTTCCCGCGTTGGATCTACTTTGACCTCTAGAGATCATCTTGACGGATTCTTTATCCCTAAGTTAATCACTCCCAGGATGTGTCTTTGACCCAAACCT
Organism: Rhinolophus hipposideros; assembly: GCF_964194185.1. Lineage (NCBI taxonomy): Eukaryota > Metazoa > Chordata > Mammalia > Chiroptera > Rhinolophidae > Rhinolophus > Rhinolophus hipposideros. The sequence goes on along the minus strand of NC_138059.1, from coordinate 14,275,400 downwards.
CAGGCTCACCGGGTTGAATGCAAGATTAGAAAAGCCTATTTGTTTATTGAGTGGATCTCTGGAGCCCCTTAAGACTTGTTTGGTGGGGTTCCCTTAATCTTCCTCTTTGAAAATGATACCTCTGTTCACAAATATGCCCAGTGTTCCTCACGTAAAGACTCTATTCTTTTTTGAGGATAAACCCCCGAAGAGTGGCCATTTCTCTAGCTCTCGGCAATCAGAGACAAGGTCTGGACATTTGTTCCTTAAACGGACTTTCTGTCAGTTCTCCTTATGATGCCACCCCCTTTATTTTCAATTTCAGAACAGTTGGCTGTTCCTAGTCTTGAGGGAATTCACGGCAATTCAAGTTGGATTATGGCTTTTCTCACTTCTTTATTAAGATTTAATTTTCTTGAATTCGCTAAGGCATTTACTATTAATCTATTTATTTTCCAACTCTAATACTTTGTTATCCTTTTCTCTTCATCTTTGTGGATTTATATGTTAAAAAAATCCTTTACTATCATTTTAATGGAGTTTTGCCAGAGAACAAACGTAGATGAGTATATTTACTTTTCCATCTTTTCCTAGAAGCTCACCATATGTACATATTTTAAATACACTCTTTTTCAAACACTACAATTAAAACAGAGCATTTTAATCCTGCCTGCCTTCTCTCTCTTCATAAAACAAACTTCAAACCTGAACTGATGCATGACCACAAAGGAAATTCTCTCTTAAGATGCTTGTTATACTTGAAATATTTATTGTGCCGATATTAAGATATTAATCATTTCAAACTATGTGTCTTTAATTATCAAGATTATTAAATGATCTCCCAAAATAATCACTTGGGGAGGCATTACAAAATGTCCTGCCAAGGGCATGCTGGATCTTTTAAAAGGGATTTTCCTGTATCCCTTGGAGAAAAGGATGTCATATGTTATGTATTATATGGTGCTGAAGATGTGGAATGTATTGTTTTGTGAGGGAGTAAGTGCCATATCACTGGAAGTGTTCAAAGAGAGGCTGAGTAAGCGTCTCTTAGGGATTCCAGTGTGTTTATATGAGGTTAGAATCATTAAAGTCTAAGAATCCCTTCCAGTCTCTACACATCTATGAGCCTATGAATGTTAGTGAGAATTCCCCTCAAATCTGCATACTTGAACATTAGCCATGTCCGTTAGTTCTATGTCCATCTTATGTACCACTTTGTCATTGGTGGCTAACATTTGTGATTGTTCATATAGAACTCTCAAGAAATGAAAGAGAGAGAGAGAGAGAGAGAGAGAGAGAGAGAGAGAGAGAGAGAGAGAGAGAGAGGAAGGGAAGGGAAGGGAAGGGAAGGGAAGGGAAGGGAAGGGAAGGGAAGGGAAGGGAAGGGAGAAGAGAAGAGAAGAGAAGAGAAAAGATGAGTTTAGAATCTTGAAGACTTTCAGAAAAATCGCAGCAACATTACTGGTTGAGCTACAGTGGCTATGTTTTATTATGACTTTGGCTGAGGGTAGAAACGTTCAGGAGAAAAGATCATGAGGTCCAGGGTCCTCTTCAGAGAGGCCAGTCAGAACTTACCTTCTAGGTTCTCCTTCTCCCGTCTAATGCTTTAATCCACATTGAGGCAGAATAGTCAAACAACATTACCATTGTGCGTAGATTTTAGAGCCTCTTCACCTGGCCCAGTATTGTATAGACGAGGTCATTGAAGCTCAAAGAGTTTAAATGACTTGGTCAGATAAACCAGGGATAAGAAGCTGAGTACAACAGGTCATGTTGTACTCATACAATGAGTTATTTCCACAGTGTTGTCTGCATTGTCTTTTAAAGACAATTTTGCAGAGGAAAAGAATTAATAAATTCCCAAGATAGTCTGATGGATGTGTGGGACACTGGCTTGTTGATGATGGTGGTAGTGACGGGAATGAAATCGATTTTGTGTTTTATTATGATGTGATTTTTTTTTTTCTTTTAAGTACCAACTGGCAATTGGTAGCCCACACGGCCTCTTCCTCCTCCTGGAATGCTGTGATACCTTTATAAATCATGGTCCCTTGTCCTTGGAGAAGTTAGAGTTGGGACTCTCAGGCCAATAAGCTGGTGACATTATTCTAAATTTGAGGAAAGATTCTGTAAGAAGGAGGGGAAATCTTTTTCACTGTCAGAATACATCAGCATATGTCAGTGACGTATTTTGGATAATTTCTTCTGCTGTCTTGTGGAAAATAAGTTGGTATGTACCCATATATTCATACAGGAGTAGAGGTGAGAAGGATTGGGGGAAAGGTGATTTGGGCTCTTAAAAATGCCTTTGATAATGATGCCTATATAGAAAAATTTCTAGTTAACATATAATACCAGGGGATGCTGTCATCCATAATATTCCCAGACATTTTACAGGGTGCATCAGTTGATAAAAGTACCCTAGAACTTTGAGAATTTTGAAGTGTATTAAATAGCCTGAATTTGACAAAACTCTGAGTATTATTTGTTAAGAATTGGCACTTCAAAATTTTAAGCAATTATATTTGGCTTTCCCCTGATTTGCAAAGACTTGCAAAACTTCTCTGCATGTGAATTACTGCAAAATAAGGCTTTGGCTTGAATAAGTTAAACCAAGAAATCCCCATAATACATCGTTTTGTTATCCGTATTTATTATGTTATCCTCATGTGAAAATTCTCTTTTTTTTAATCAAGTATTAATCGAGGGGATTTATTATTTTTTAATTGTCCATGACCCATAGTTAATGTTAAATAATCTATTTCTATTGACTTTGTGTTAGAGTATCCAGTTTGGCCAATTTGGTCAAAGGTTCTTTTAAATCTGTTCTCTCTTCTGCCTTCCCTATCTTGATCAAGAACCTCATCTCTTCCATTTCTCAAACTTGGAAATTGGACTCTTCTTTCGTCTACATCTGATTGCTTTTTAAATCTTGTTATTATTTTTTTCCTAAATAAAGGTGCCATCCTAGTTTCTTCCCTTTTAATCTCTGTGTTTCTGTTCTTGCCTAAGTCCTCATTATTCAAGCCCAGGCTATTTAATAGTATCCTAACCACAGGCTGTATTCAGGCTTTCCCACCCCATCCCCCTCCTTCTATGTCTCTTATCAGTGTGATCACATGTGAAGCATTTATGTAGATTGTAGTGGCTAAGAGCACCACTTGTGCTTAATCCCAGCTCTGCCTCAGTTTAGCTGTATGCCCTGGGCAAATTATTTAATCTCTCTGTGCCTCTGGTTCATAATCTGTTAAACAGGGACAAGAATAATGACGACCGCTAATGTTGTGAGGATAGTTGACATGAATTTATACATGAGAAACACTAAAAAGACAGTGCCCAGAACATCATAAGTGCTCATATACAGAGGTTTCCAAAAAAATGTATACACATTTTAAGAAAGGAAAAAACCGTATTAAAATTGTTATACTATATACTGATAACAAAAGATGAATACAAGTCACGTTTGACTTCTGCAATTACAAGACATGCTCAAAGTGGTTACCATCAGTATAATTTTACTTTCTTAAAATCTATGTACATGTTTTGGCACCCTCTGTATTAACTATTGTTATCACATTTCAATATTTGTCCCACCATGTTTTGTAAAGCATTTTTAAGCTTGCATTTTTTGAGCATCAATTATGTGATGGGAATGCTTAGCCTATTTATATTGTTTCATGCATATATTGCTGTTATAATTATTATCCTCAAATCGCAGATAAGAAATTAAAGCTTCAGAAGTTGAATCACAAGCTGCAAGTCCCACAGCTAACAAGGGATACATTTGAGATGGGAATATAGAGTTCCTTGACCCCAGAGCCTATGGACCAATCCAACAGACTATTCTACCTTGTGAACGAACTCTGGCCATTTGTAAAACAGGCATAATATTGTCTTTAGTATAGGATTGTGTGGGAATTAATCAATGATGTAAAATGTTTATTCCCAAAGCTGTCAAATAATAGCCCCTCAATAACTATTATTATTTTCATTATACACTATTATTACCTCAATGTAATAGAAAGAATAGTAAGCTCTCTTTAATAGAGAAGTAATCTATTTTTAGAGATTACTAAACAATAATAGAAGTAATCTATCAGTAACAGAAGTAATTTATTTTTAATATTAAACATTATATTAATTACTCTTTTTCAAAATTTTCTTAAGTCACATGAATTTACTCTTCCAGCTTAGCTTTAGAATTATTTTACCAGATTACTTAATTTTCACTGTAAAAATAACTCCATTGTCAGTTCAGAATTGTGTTAAGATCAAAAACTAATTTTAGAAGAGATGACATCTTTATAGCAATGTTTTTATCAAGAGATAAGGACTGTCACCATTTTTTTTGTTCTTTTATGGCTTCAATAAAATTTTAGAGATGTCTTTGCTATAGTCTCCACATATTTTCTTAGCATTTTTGCATTTTAAGATTTGATTCCTATTGTAAGTGCTATCTTTGCTCCTTTCTTAGGTCTGTCATCCTCATCATTTTCGTGTATGTTACTTCACTAGTCTACCATTTCACCTGCTCTGGAACTGTCCAGGTAAGCAGTTAAATAATTCAAAGATTTCACTGTACTGTACAGAATGCTCCATTGTTTTTAAAGATGTGATTGCATGCATGTTATTAGGTTAGTGCACAAGTAATTGCAGTTTAAAAGGTTAGTAATTGCAAAAAACACAATTACTTTTGCACGAACCTAATAGTTTCAGATATACAACATAATGATTCAATATCTACTCCATTCGTTTTTAGTAGCATGTGTTATATACTCATATTTTTCATACATGTATGCATACCGGATCACATGATGTCATCTCCATTTGGGTAATGAGGATGTATATGTTTGACTATACCAAAAAAAGGCAACTTTTCGCAAACTTGGGCTTCAGTTATAACAAATCCAGAATACTGGATTTCCTTAAATAGAATATCTAGGAAGTCTCTGGAGGTGGTAAGTTTTGAAGTTGGTCAGAAGAAACTAATAGGCTTTAATGAAGAAGAAATATCTTGAGATAAGAGAGAGAGAAAGATAGTGAGAAATGCTAACGGAGCATATGATTATGAGTAGGTAAGGAGACATAGGGTAGAAATAAAACGATTTTTGTGTGGTTAAATTCATACCTTAGGGCAGAGATGGAAAATAGTGTTCTTGTGTCAACTCAGATAAATCGATAGAGACTATTATGAGTGCTCTATGGGAAAGAATGCTGTGATATCAAACATGGTCTCTAGAGGGATGAGGTTAGCTTAGTGTATGCCACATGTTACCCTCAATGATTTCTAGGAATTGATTGACAGCTACAAGCAAGTTCTCTGGGGGTAAACTAAATTTTGGGCAGCCAGAAATAGACAAAGGTGGTTCATAAAGAGAAAAGGTAAGTTAATCACATGACAGAGAAAATTGTTGTCTTTGTTACCCTTTTGCCTAAATTGGTAAATACCTTTCTAATGTTGGTGGTATTTGTTGATGGTATGATCTATATTGTCATTCAGCTTTGTTCTTCTTTTCTCATGACTAATATTCTCTGTTGATAAGAGTGTATTACACTACTCCTGTGTGTCTCTCGGGCATGTCTTGTAGCAGGGCACTGCCTAGCCGAGGCATGTTGTGCATGTGTGATGGGGTGGGAGACTTAGGGCCACATGTTTTTACTTTATATTCACTTGTTTTCAGGGTTTGTCCTAGTTTTAGATCTCTGAAATGAGAGATTTCACTTTCACATCAGATAAACATAAACTTGGTGGCATTATTCCTTTGTTAAGAGTTAAAATTCACTGACTGAGAAGGAAATCCTATGTCTACGAGACGGTCCAGAAGTTGATTCAATAACTCAAGATCTGGGAGTTTGGAAACAGTCTATGCAATAATGAGACCATTTTTCAAATTTATATTATCCACAAGAAAATATTTTCCTCTCACATAACATTTCAAAGTGCTGCATGAGTTCATATCTCATTACCTATGAGATTTTTGTTTGTTTTTGTTTTTTTTTAAAATGTAGCTTGTTCATGGTGAAAGTAGGATATGGAAGATATTCTAGGATATGTTGAGATGAAAAATTACATGTTTGGTTTCTTCTTCTAAAAACTATGTTTGGAAAGAATATTTTGAAGGAAGTTAGTAATTTTCAACTTCATTTATATGCCAGTCCCTGATTATATAATTCAAGAGAAGGATACATAATAGGTTCCCAATAAATGTTTTTTAATCAATGGATAAAAATGAATTAGATTTGTCACTAGGACTAGCCATCCAAATGTTGAAACGTTTTCTAATGTTTCCATTATAGCTGAGGTTGTGTTTTTTCTTTCATGATTCCCATGATGGAAAAGATGAGCTAGCAATCGCAGTGAGAAAATATGGCTGAAACATTGCCAGAATCTGAGAAGGTCTTCCCAATTTTATGCTTACTGGGGTTAGTTTGAGATGATAAGCCTATGGAGAATATGCTTAGCTCCCAGTTTAAGGCAAGGTGGAAAACATGTAGAAGAGTTTACTCTTCACACAGTAAAGTCTTAGAGAGAAACTCAAGGAAGGTGATTACTTGTCCTATCATGGCAGCCACCACTAGCAAATGGACGTTTTACGACTCTTGCCTGTTGGAAATGTTAGCTTCAAAATGAGGTTTAAAAATTAAATATTATATTTACATTTGTATTCTGAGGCATTTGAAATTGATTGAATTTAAATGCAAAAAGGAAAATTGAAAACTTTTAGAAGATAAGATAGGAAAATATTTGGGACCTGCAACTCGGTGAAGAGTTTAAATTTTGATCCATGAATAAAATTTTAAAAAACTCAATAAATTGGCTTATAAAGATTAATTTCTTTTGTTCTGATAAAGACCCTATTAAAAGGATGCAAAGACAAGCAACAGACCTAGGGAAGTATTTCCAAGTCACATATCTCACAAAGGACTTATCTCTAGAATATGTAAAGAACTCTTAAAACTCAACATTAAAAATGAGCAACCTAATTAGAGAATGGGCAAAGGATATGGAGAAACATTTTACTAAAGTGGATATACAGTTGGAAAATATGCACATGAAAAGACATTCATCAATACTAGCCATTAGGGAAATGGGAATTGACACCAGGATGATGAGATATCACCAAGGACCTGTTAGAATAGCTAAAATAAAAAACAGTGACAATACCAATTTCTGCCTAGGATGCAAATAAACTGGATCTTTCTCATATTGCTAGTGGGAATGCAACATGGTGGAAGCATTCTGGAAAATAATATGGCCGTTTCTTAAAAGAAAATAAATCCACTCTTATAGAACTCAGCTATTGAAATCCTGGGCATTTATCCAAAAAAGAAAAAAAAAAAAAACTATGTCTCAAGAAAAACTAATGCACATAGTAATCACACATGGCATCTCTTGCCTCCCTGTACTTCCAGCTCCAACATAACGCCAAGAAAGTTACACAAAAGTTTCCAATTATTTGATTCTAACCTAAATGTGCTTCAAATATGTCCTGATTTTCTTCCACCACTATTGGTGTTCTTGTTGTTTTTAATCAGGTTCTCTTCAGGTAGGGCGGGATTACTAGAATTTCAGAAGTGTGAGAAGTCTAAATTATTAAGGCGGAGAAGATTAAATTAGAAACAATGGTGCATTCTTCCCATTCTTGCACAAAATGGTGAGGAGGAAAATTGTGCCTTTGTTGTTCTACACTCCTTTTAATAGTTCTTTCTTTTCTGCTGTTATATCCCTGCTCCAAAGCACTTATTCAGCCTGTGACCCATTCCCTAAAGGGGCCAGCTGATAAAGCCTGAAATGCTAGTGCTTTCAGAGGTATTTGCATTTTAGTAGTGACATACTAAAGAATGAAAGTCTTAAGACTCAAGTAAATTAATTTTAATGATGAGATTTCAAGCTGATAGTGAAGAAGATTTGGAACAAGGAGAATTAGCCAACCCTACTAGCATAGTGTGTAGACAATCCGTTCTCCCTAGGAATACTTTTGCTCCTCCTATTTCCATTCTAATGATCCTACATACTTACCTATCTGGCATGGAATAACTTATCTGGAGGGAGAATAGCCAAATCTCCTTGGGCCAAAAGTCAGATTAAGTGAAATAAAATTCTTTGAGTCTCGAAAGAATGGCAGTGATTAAAAGTAGACTGTAGGAAAAATTTTGGTCCATTTCAACAGAGAGTCAGATTGGTTTAGGATCAGCATACTGTTGTAGTGGATACTTTAAGCCATGTAAGTTTTGAGGAGTATGTGTCCATGTTCAAGCTCAGTATCTTGGCAGGTCTCCTTCCATTTGGCAGAGTATTCATGACACACAGAGCTGGGAAAGTAGTGCAAATTAGCATGGGAAGCATGCTCACCTGTTTGTAGGGATGTATGGGGAATCAGGAGTCCAATACTAGTTTTACTTCAAAGAGACATTGGCTTAATAGGTGTCTCATTATCTTTCCATATTCTCTTTACTTTGTGCTTTGATGGACACTAATTAAGTCTTTTCTTCTCCAGACTCAATAAAAGCACTCAGAATTTTGTTGCCAAGTTTTCTGAGACCTCTGGTCATTAAGCCTTCACTACTCATCTGTTATAGCCCTGAAAGTTTACTCCCATTGCAAATGGATTGTGACGTTAATAGTCAACATGCCTGGATGAAGAATGGGCCATGTCCATTCTTATTGGAAAGATTTGGGAAATTTCCCTGAAAATCATAGAGCTTTGGACTGATTTCTCTTAACTCTGAATGGTCATTTCCCCAAATGTTGCCAAATCTTCTAGTAATGCCTTAAACCTGTGTAATTAGGGAGATTAAAAGTGACAGCAATTTTCTTAGTGAGTTAACGATGGGTTTTTATTTTTCCATTTTTCAAAAAATATAATAACCACCATCTTGTGCAAGAACAGTATCAGGAACAATTGCCTGATTAAATCAAGGAGAAAATGCAAGCAGAGAACAGGCAGAAAATGTCAACATGATATTATGATTATAATGGTTTATGTTTTTATTGTCTCAGATTCTTTTTTTTCTTATTGTCTCATATTCTTAATTTGGCATTCAATACTCTCTTTAATCCAGTCCAAATTAATTTTTCTGGCATCGTCTCCTCCTATTTCATGATACATGGTTTTTCACTTTAAACTAATTTATTGGGTTTTATTTAATTTTTTTCAGTTTTTTTCTTCTCTTTATCTTTCCATATGCTCTGCTCCTCATACATTTGTAATACTCTCCCCATTTCTGGCGAGCTCTAGGTAATTCTTCCCTTTCTGAGTGCTCAGCAACAATGCCCCTTCTTGGATTTCACCATCAGGCACCACCTCTTTCTTTTTTGAACTCCTTTGTTCTCACCCCATGAATGGAAGTGGATTCATTTTGTTATTGGTAATTGTGTGTAAGACTATTTAGTAGATGAGAATCGAAGCAACAAGAATAAGTGAAATACTGAAGGGAGAATGTATGATGGAGAAAAGAAGGCTGAAAGTGGATTTCTAAAACACGTCAATGAAAGCTTGTAGAATTAGCTCACATCCTTCCCTACCACTACATGTTCTTTCCCTGCTTAGTGTATGAACAAACTTTCACCCCTCTTTTATCTCAATGGACCATTTGAGCTAATTGCTACGTATTAATCTTATCTGTGTTCCTAAAACAAAGACTTTCTATGGTGAGCCCCAAACTGGTTACTAACAGAATGCTCCTATTTCTGGAAAATTAAGTCTTGTTTTCCAAATGTGCTTTTCTTTAAGATGCAAATACATATTACATGGGAACACATGCATTATTTGTCACGTCCATCCGCACTACTGGCCATTTTGATTAATGAAACGTAATATAATCATCAGTTTTTATATAAACAGTTTTATTTTTTTTCTCCCTTTAATTTTCCTTTTTCTTTCCCTCCACCTTATTTTTCTTCCCTAAACTGGTTAAGGAGAAAGTACTTTAGATTTAGGGATTTCTCTACTAGGGTCACTATGACATCAACTCAGGATAGTCCTGACTTTGTGATGTCCCAACTGCTATGATGAAGACTAATTGTAGTGACATTGAATCACAGTATCATGGAACAATGGATACAGGTAGACAAAGGATAGGAGCAGGAGAGGAAAGGGTAATTTACCTTGAAGATAAAAATGTTATTATTTTCAGTGGTAAACAGAGATAGGAAAAATATTACCTTCAAAGGAAAATATTTTTCTTTATTATGACAGAAATAATACAGGCTTATTGAAAAATAATAATATCAACTATTATTCTTGCCATGATTAACATCTTGTCTATCATGCTATATTACAAACATTTACTTAAACTCTGAATACAGTTTTAAACTATTTTTGTTAACAGGTCATGAATATACCATAATATACCAGGAATATCTTATATAATTAAGGCCAATAAATACAGAAGCTTATGAATGTTTGTAACAGCTTTATATTTCATTAAATGACTTATAAGCTGTATTATAATTTAATGCACAATTAATGCTCTATTAATGCACATAATATTTACTGACTCCAATTTTTCTATATTTTAAACAATGCTGTAATGAACATCTTATATACATTTTGTTTAACTTGTTTCCTTAAGATAATTTCTAAAAATCGATGTGTCCCAGGATATACACATTTAAATTTTTCTATATATTTTACCAAATTGCCCGTTAGAAAAGCTGTACTAATTTGTTGCTATGAAAAGAGTTTGCGAGTATCTTTCCTCACACACCTGCTGCCTAGCATATTATCAGTTTTTAAAAATTGCCAAAATGATTACATATTAAAAACCCCGTATTTCACATCTCATCATGTATATAACAAAATAACTTAATATTTTTGTTTATTAATAATTTTATTTCCATATGTTATTATATATTGAACTGTATGTCTATTTATGTATTATTGTATATATAAAATAAGAATTTTCTACATATTACTGGTTTTCTGTATATACTGGTTATTCATCTCTTGGCTCTATGATTTTTTTTTTGAAAATTGGTTTTGAATTTATTTCATATGAATATTTTGAAAATAATTTTATTCGAATGCTTGAGCAGATTTTCATATATATAATTTTTAAATTTTTGAAATAATCATAAACTTTCAAAAAAGTTGGAAACACAATAATGGAACTTTTGATTTTCCTGAATCATATGGTAGTATATTGCTTACTCCTGAATCTGAATATTCGTGTATATGTTTCTTACTAACAAGGATATTCTTCTACATAACCAAATTTAATTGCCAAGTCAGCAAATTCACATTAATATAATGCTATGGTATATTCCTCAGAATCCATTTAAATTTCATTATTTTTCCAATAATGCCACTTATACCAAAATGATCTCTTAGAATCTCTCTTTGCATTTAGTTGTGATTTCCCTTTAGCTTTCTTCACTTTGGGACACTTCTTTAGTCTTTTTCTCATGATCTTGACAATTTTGAAAATAAAAGGCCAATTATTTTGAAGAATGTCCCTTAATTTGGGTTATTATTTCCTCAAGATTAGACTCAACTGTGAGTCTTTGGCAGGAACATGCCAGAAGTGATGCTAAGTTCTTCTCATTGCATCTTACCACGTGGCATGATTTTGATTTGTCTCATTGTTGGTGATGTTTGTTTTCCTGATTAAGGTGATGTCTGCCAGACTTTTCCACTGTAAAATTTATCTGCTTTCCCTTTGTAATAAGTAAATATTTTGTGGGAAGCTACTTCAAGGCTATATAAGATAAATTTATCCATTTATTAAATATGTTTGTTTCCTATTTGATTCAATGGGTTGTGCTCCATTACTGTCTTTATTTGGTATGTTGTTCATTGCCCCCAATTTAAGCATGAGAAGTTTGTTCAAGCTTTTTTTTTTTTTTTTTTGCATCCTTTTGATACATCTTTATCATTCTTTGTACACATCCTTGCTCTCTGGCATAACAAGATCTTCCAGGCTCATCTTGTACTTTTCCTGCTTCAATTCGGTCTATAGCCAGCTATTCCTCCCAGGGGCCTTAATTTCTTTTAGTGGAGAATGGTAGTTAGATGCCAAGGTCTGGATACCAGGTGTGCTCATTGTTATTCGGGGTCATTGCCTCCAGGCTTTCTCAATGGACAGATACTTTTCTTGTCTTTGGCTCCACAACTCTCCAGAAATACCTACAAAGGAGTTGCTTTTCCTGCTTCAGCAGGAAAGAAAGCAGATGCTTTTCCCTCTTTTCTGGAGGATTAATCCCAAAGGACTAGACAGGATTTGAACTGCTTTTTGTGGAAATGCCTGATATACACGTATTGGTCCTTTTACCCTCTCACATGAAGTCATATTCTAAACATATTTTCTTTGAGTGGTTTTCTTCCTGAGCTCTGGTGGAGGGATAGTGACTTAGGGGGTCTCAGAAACAAACGGGACAAACTGAGGTGTGTGGCTTCAGGTGAGGGCTGGAAGATAGTCGTCATTTTCCCTGTGAGGGGTCCTCTGCCTGAGTAGCCAGCAGGAGGGTGCCATCTTTCCTGTGGTGAGCCCTGTACTTATGATTTTTGTCTGTCAATCTGTTTGTTTTCTGGCTTTTGTATCAACACCCTAATATAATTTATAATCGTATGAAACTTTTTATAAACTTACATATAAATAATTACCACTTATTTGCATTAATAATAATATTAATGGAAATAATATTTACATTGTATTCTCTAGTTTAGCAAATAGTAGTCCCAAACTCTTAGAAACATTTATTCATTCATTCAATATTATCTCATTTAATCTTTATGTAAGTATTGTAAGATAGAAAATATGATTCCTATTTAGTAGATAGGGAAACAGATTCATTGTATTTAAAAGATTTTTTTTTAAGTCAAAAAGCCAGAAATTGACTTATTTAGTAATAATGATAACCTAACCTACCTACCTTATTTAGTAATAATGATAACCTAACCTACCTACCTGTGGACTTCTCAACCTTTCTGGAAAGGTGGTTCCTGTTTTGCTGATAAAACACACACATGTTAAAAATCAGAAGCAATAAATACTTTTTGAATACTTTAAAATTCCCAGATTTGGGTCTTTTGGAAGGACAATGGCTCATTGTCTGTAATCCTCAGGGAGGTTTCAGGGAGGTTTCAATCTCAAGGACCAATGATATTTCACTTTGGTGTTGAGATTTTGCAGACGAGCCACTGGCAAGAGAATCCAGCTAAGGCCATCAGCTGCTGAATGTTGGCTGAGGCTTCCTGGAGCAGTGACAGCACTGAGTCAATTACCCCAAAGATGGGAATCCATCTACGTCATACCTGACTGTGGAAGGAGAGCAAGAAAACGTCTAGGCTTAGAGAAAAGTTTCCTACAAATGTGTTTCTGTTAGGGCGTAATGGTGTGTATGAAGACTGGAGAGCGGATAATTACCTCCTTCCTCTACTCCTGTATTTAGAGAATTCAGAAGCCTTTCCTCATTCAAGCAAACAGTTACTCTTGGAAGGGACAGAAAAAATATATCTGGAAACATAGACTGTTTTAAATATATAGAATCTTAAGAGTGAAAAAATACTTGGAAGACTCTCTCTCCATTAACTCTGAAATTGGCTTTAGTGCTATAAGTCTAATGCTTTTTGGCTGCTGTTAGTGTGAAAGTTTTTTTTTTTTTTTTTTTTGGTTAAAGCTTAAAACTGACTATGCATAGAGAATCCTGAGCACAGGCTGTCAACACTCCAGTATCCTTCCTCTGGGTGACCGACTTGGTTTGGGTCAGCTGGCACCCATCTGTGCTTGCTTTGCATCTCATGCTCACCTCTATCATAGTTCTTAATACAAGGGGATTGTAGTAATAGTTACTGTCTGTTCTCTTCCCACATGATGAACTTCTTGAAGATAAGGACTACCTCTTACTTATCTTTGTACTTCAGGCCAAACTGGGTCTGGCACAGAAATATTTTGGGAAAAGTTCGCTCTGATTTCCTAAGCACTAGACTATCACCATGGAGAAGATAAGAGGCAAATCAGCCATTAAGATCTGGTTTGCAGTGAGCAGCAGTATACTCTTCACAGAGTGCCACGGGAGCACAGAGAAGGACTTCAGTACTTCCTGTGGTAGGACTAAGGGAGGCTTCTTGGAGGAGATGACACCTCAGCCAGAATCTTGAGTATCCCCCAGCTGTGTGCCGGACTCATCTCACCCTGGCTCATGAAACCAGTGGTTAATGTTCAGGAATTTTGGGAGCCAGTTGCTAAACATAGCCATTATTTAAAAAATCAAATCGTATAAAGTTACAACTGAATATATTAAAAACAAAGGTAATAAAATACTCCAAATGCATTACTTTCTAATTAATTATTTTATTGCATTTTGCTATTATCTATGCTCTTGAGGTTATTAATTTTATTGTATCTGTAAGACAGAACTACTTCGCATACAGCATTGATACCAAGGACATTGGCAAATACTGCAAACCAGGATATTATTGTCTTTTTTTTTTCCCCTGGAAAGCAGATTCTTAAACATTTACCAGCATACCGCTGCCCCCCATCCCTTGTCTCTGACTCATTTACCACTCGGGTATCCATTTGGACACTAAATCCTACCAATTCTAGCTCATTAATATCTCAGCCTCTGAAAAATAAGCATCCTTTCTCCATTCCACAGCCCCTGCTTGAAATCAGGCTTTCTCTGCACCATTACTGCAACTGCCTCCTAAATGGTCTTCACGTTCCAGTTCGTCCACCTTCCAGTGCATTTCCAAACGGTGGTCAGAATGGTTCTTCCGAAAGACAAATGTACCTGGTCATTTCTCCTTCCTCAATCCTGTAAGGCTCCCATAATTTGCTCTCGTACATTTGCAGGCCTTCCCTACACGTGGGCTGTTGGTAGGATCTCAGCCTCCTTTTGTCTCATTGGAATTCTGTCCAGATCTTTAAATTTCCTACAACTTCTCCCACGAAATACATTGCATTATACTTCTGTGTTTGTCTCGTCTTGTTCCCTCTGCCTAAAATCCCTTATGCGACTTCGTGTATCAAAGGAGACAGCATAGCTAAGAGCATGTGTCTTGGCATGTTTTGTCCTCCGATTAGACTGTTTCATTTCGTAGCTCTGCTAGTCACCATCTGAGGAAATCTGAGCAAGTGACTTAACTGTTCTCTTTAGTTATTTCATCTGAGTATAGTAGTGCTTACCTCATGGGGGTCATTGGGAAAATGTGTATATATATATATATTTCTTAGCATGATACCTGCATTATAATACTGAGTGTTAGCTTTTACTATTATTATGATGGAATTTTGCTCATCCTTTAAAATTCAGGGTCTACTTTTGCCCCCTTGGGATAATTGTCCCTGACCTGCCCCCCTGTTTCTTGTAGTGTGGTTTAAATATCCTTTTCATGTTTTTTGATGTCCCCTTATAAAGTTTTCACAATGTACCACTGACAAAATTTTACAAACTATTTTTAATGGTAGCAAAGTCTTAGATTTAAAGTGGTTTAAAAAAGAAACAAGCTGAAGCATAGGCAACAAAAGTAAAAACAGACAAACTATATCAAAATTTAAAACTTCTGTATATCACAGGACCCAATCAACACAGTAAAAAGGCAACCTGCAGAAAGGGAAAAAATATTTGCAAATCACATGTCTGATAAGGGGTTTTGAAACACAATTTAGGTATTAAAATGGCTACTATCAAAAAAAAACACACAACAAAACACAAAATGACAAGTGCTGGCAAGGATATGCAGTAATTGAAACACTTATGCACTGTTAGTAGTGTTAGCAGCCACTGTGGAAAACAATATGCCAACTTTCTTAAATAAATTAAAATTAGAATTAGCATATGACCCAGGAATTCCATTTCTGGCTATATATATCCAAGAGAATTGAAGGCAAGGTACGCAAGAAATATTTGTGCATTCATGTTCATCACAGCACTATTCACAGTACCAAAAATATAGTGGCAATATGGTAGCAATTGAACAGTCCAGTGATGGACAGATGTAAACAATGTGTGGAATATACATGCAATGGAATATGCAGCCTTTAAAAGGAAGGAAAATTCAAAATATACTATAACAATATAGTATATTTGATATGGTACATATATACAGTGTATAGTATGTATAGTAAATATAGATGAACCTGAGGACATTATGCTCAGTGAAGTAAGCCGGTCACAAAAATACAAATATTGTATAATTCCACTTACATGAGGTACCTGGAGTAGTCAAATTCATAGAAATAAAAAATGTGGTTGCAGGGGCTGGGAAGAGGGAGAATTGGGGAGCTGTTATTTACTGGTACATAGTTTTTATTTCAGTTTTGCAAGATGATAGTAGTCTGGAGATTGCTTGTACAACAGTGTGAATATAATGAATGCTGCCGAACTGTACCCTTAGAAATGGTTAAGATAGTAAATTTCATCATATTATGTATTTTTTTTACCACAACTTTAAAAGAAAAACCAACAAGCTGAAAGGCTTAAAAAACTTATACCCCTCCATATTGCTAAAAGTCATTTTCTTTTGTAGTGGTTAGTAGAAGGAGCTAGCTTGTTCCTGCCCCTTAGTGACCAGGTGTTAGTCTTAGGTATAAGAAGCTTTTGCAAACCTGCATTCCTGATCTAGTGGAGTCCAAGTTTATGACCTGAGAAGGACAAATTCTGCCAAGTGGGTGATTGAGGCTGCTGGTGAGACAGGCCAATCTTACTCCCACCCTTTGGCTCCCAGACACATGAGTTTTAATGATTAAGACACAGCAGGCTCTAATGGCTTTTGGATTAGTGTACATCTTGTATTCTGGATGACGTCACAGCTGAGCCCATGCCTTGTTTGGGGATTTAGTAGGCCAGTCCATTGTTAGGCATCTGCTTTTGGGTGAGGAGGTATACGTTTGGTCCAGTAGTCGTATGATTGACTGTCATACCACTTTGGCTGGCAAGTTAATCCTTTGTTTTGAGAAAACTTGTGGGAATTCCTGTTATAAATCAGGCATTCCATGTTGTTCTCATTCTTGATTTTACTGGTTTGTATTAATAAACAACTTCTTCAGCAACTTCCTGAGAAAGGTTTCATGAAAGGAAATTTTTTGGAAGGTATCTAAAAATGTCTTTCCTCTGATTTCACCCTTGAATGATACTTTCGTTGATTTGAGAATTCTCAAGTTGAAAACCAGAAAAATGCAGGCCTAATTCTGGAGGTGGAATTTGACAAAATGCTGAGCTAAATTGCCTCAAATAATAAGGGAATATAATGATGATTGTTATTAATATTAATATTAGCCTGAGAAGCCCTGGGCTATACGAGTTTGGAAGACTCAGGAAGGAAGAAGAAGTTTCTCGAGATGAAGTGAAAAATGACTTCTGCACAGGGCAGAGGATTTAGGTATTATGGGAGATGAGCTGTGAGAGGAGCCTGGGTGGGAAATACTCAGGGGATTTCAGGAATAGTGAAGTCTGATATCAATGGTTAGCTATTTCCTGTCTAATGTTGTAATTTGTCTGTTATTCTTAATATTAGGCAAATTCTGTTTTGCATTTAAAAAATTAAAAAAAGAAAAGTGGTCCACATTTGATTTCTTTCACAGATGCAATATATATATATATATATATATATATATATATATATATATATATATATATTTTTTTTTGTATCGACCACCATGATGTGTTAGAAGTTTAACTTCAAAAATCAAACACATTTCCAGCTCTCCTCACATTTTCTATACTCATGATCATCTGGACACATATGGTTTGGAATATAAAAGTCACCTTATTGAAAACAGCCTCGAATATCGCATAGAATGAGCCCTGATATAAATTGACCACTATTTATGTAGATGGCTTGCATATAATAGAACTTCATTAACTTCAAACACTAGACACCAGAATATTAAGGGACCCTGAATAAAAAAGAGAACGAGTGAATCTGGTCATCTGGGGAGTAGCAATTTGTTGCATCGCATAAGACATAACTTGCATCAAATTCACATTGGATTCATGGTATTGAAGGCTGTGTGGCCATGTTTGTATGTGTGGAGGCCCATGAAAAATGATCAGATTTTTCTCTGTTTAGGGCAACAGGAATGGGATTGATTGTAGCAAGGGCGATGCACTCTGTTTAACTTACAAGTTATCTTTCAAGGCCAGCCAGGCAGATGGGGCTGTCCCCTTCAGTGCCTAGTGCATGTGCTTCGTGAAAGTATAGAAATGAAGATCAGCTCCTAGGGAAAGAATGCAAATGTAAAATCCTTGTGTGAGGGTGAATCTGCAAGCACAGTATTTCACAACTTAAAAGCAACATATGAACCCCCTGCAAGGGTTTTAGATGAGCACACAACTTTTACAAAAGGTTGGATATTGTCCACAGGGACACAAGTCTTTTATCCAGTCATTGGTAGGATATAGGAAAATGCTAGAACTGTCAAAGATTGATTTTATTTATATACATATTTTGAGAATGGTGGGTGAGGAGCGATATGGAATTTAAAGCACTCAGTGGAAGAGAAACATAAGAAAGTTTTGTGCATTTTTGAATGATGAAGTCAAATAAGGAAGGCTTGATCAGGGAATATTACGTCAGCACCTGTTGACAAACTTCAGTGTTAGCCTATGACATGGAAGCAAGACTCACAATTTCAAGAAAAGCCTTTAATATTTCCAAAAACCTCAACTAAAAGCCAACATTTCAGGAGTGCCTTCTGTGTACCATGCAAGTCATTTATTTATTTAAAAATATAGTTAACATACAATATTATGTTAGTTCCAGTTATAGGGCATAGTTATTCAACATTTATATACCTAAGGAAGTGATCACCATGATAAGTCTGGAAGCCACTTGCCACAATACAAGGTTATTTTGGTATTATTGACTATATTTCCTATGCTGTACATTACACCCCCGTCACTCATTTTATAACTGGAAATTTATTCATTCCTTAGTTCTTTTAATCCTCACAACAACCGTCTGCGGTGGGAATGTTTACCATCCCCATTTCCAACAGGAGTCCACTGAGAGTGATTGTCCCATGTAATTTCACTCAAAAAGGAATCAAATCATTTGTTTTTAGCCATGTTTAATTTATTTGGAAAGATCAACAAGGAGAGAATGAAAGTTTTATGTTTATTAAAGGAGTATAGATTAAGTCATTTGTATATGACCTTAGTAATTTTTGTGATATATCTCATGTCTGTATTCTAATTTACTTAATATTGTTCTTTAAATGTAATGCTTTATTTTGACTAAATATGTTTTTAAAAGAAACTTCATGTAATTGTTGTAAATGAGAAGATGGGATAGCTTGCCATAAAAGAAAGCCAGTAAATAAAGGGATAACTATTAAAATGAAGTAAAATGTATCCAAAGACCTCATACAATTGACACTTGTTTACTTTACCCAAAGTGAACCTACTTTAAGAAATTTTGGGTTTAAACACATGAGAAATTTTATATTATACAGTGCCTCTCCTAATACTTTCAACATTTCAGTACCTCATTAAAGCTGATTTAAACTTATAAAACTCACAATTTTGTGTGTTCTGTCTGTAATTTTTGAAAATCGCTCCATTATGTCTACTTATTATGTGGTGTGGCATCTCATAATTGTTCTCTGAAATCCATTTTATTTTTATTTTTAGTATTAGGTTCTTCCCCATACCACCAAATTTTAACTAGATACATGGTTGGCTAACCATGCACTCCATTTTGTAGCCTTCATTGCAATTAGATGTGGCCGTATAACTAAGTCATGGCCAGTGAAAAGTGAGCAGAAGTGATGTACACACACACACACACACACACACACACACGTATGTGTGTGTGTGTGTGTATGTGTGTGTGACACGACGTCGGACAATTAAGTTCACGAACTCATCCTAGAAAAAGTGCTACATCCCTCATTGCTGAATATCACTACAGTCGCCTTTGAAGTACTCCCCTTGGGAAGCTATGCACCGATGCCATTCCTAGTCTACCCTTCAAAGCAATTTTGCAACTCTATCTGGAATAGCCCTCTGAGCTGCTGTCGTATTACCCTTGATGTCCTGAATGTCATCAAAATGTCTTTCTTTCTATATTCCCTTTAGCTTCATTCAGGTAAAGAAAGAAGTCATTGGGGGCCAGATACGTGAGTAGGGAGGGTGTTCCAATACAGTTACTTGTTTACTGGCTAAAATGTCCCTCACAGACAGTGCTGTGTGAATTGGTGCATTGCTGTGAAGCGAGAGCCATGAATTGATGGCGAAAAGTTGAGGTCGTCTAACTTTTTCACGCAGCCTTTTCAGCACTTCCAAATAGTAAACTTGGTTAGCTGTTTGCCCAGTTGACACAAATTCATAAAGAATAATCCGTCTGATTTAAAAAAAAAAGATTAGTACCATTGTTGCAACAAGTTTGCGAACTTAAGTGTTAGACCATATATCTTTAACATTATCAACTTTAAAGGAAACTATTTGTGTTCTGCTTTTACTT
Organism: Rhinolophus hipposideros; assembly: GCF_964194185.1. NCBI lineage: Eukaryota > Metazoa > Chordata > Mammalia > Chiroptera > Rhinolophidae > Rhinolophus > Rhinolophus hipposideros. The sequence continues at coordinate 14,255,010 of NC_138059.1, read as the reverse complement.
CCTGTTCCTTACAAGCTGGAATATGGGCACAGTGGGGATGAACTATCTTTGAACATACAAAGACAATAGCCTACAGAATCAGAGGACAAAAAAGAAAGGACGAGGGTTCTGTGATGACCGTCTGAGGAACACTGCTTACTCTTCTGAACTGGCTAACAGAATAAAATTTTATGGGAGAAAGATTTAAACAACTGCTTTTATTTGATCTTGATTAAAGAGCTAAACTCATGCCCTAACTAATAAATTTAGCATTTTCATTTTTTCAGTAGAGAGATATTTGTTAATGATTCAAGCAATAGACTATTTCTAAACATTTTCTCTAATGGTTCATTTCAAACCAAAAGGTCTAATACTTTTCATGGTGGCAACTCTTAAGAAAAATAAATAATTTAGATATCAGGAGCAAGGCAAGGATGTCACCTTTTACAACTTCAGTTCAACATCATGCTGGAAGTCCTAGCTAATGCAATAAAATAAGAACATAAAATAAAAGATATTGGGAAGGGACAAATAAAACTGTCTTTGTTCACAGATGACATAATCATCTATATAGTTAATATGAAAAAAAAAACAGACAAAAAATAATAGTCCTGGAATGAATAAGCAATTATAGCAAGTTGGAAGACTACAAGATTAATAAAAGTCAGTAACTTTCCTATATACAAGCAATCAACATGTGGGATTTGAAATTAAAAACATGTTGCCATTTATATTAGAACCACTAAGCAGAAATACTTTGATATAAATACAACAAAATATGTGTAAGATTTACATGAGGAAAATTAGAAAACTGATGAAAGAAATGAAAGAAGAACAAAATAGATGGAGAGATTATCCATGCTCATGGATAGCAAGATACAATACTGTCTAGATGTCACTTCTTCTCGACTTGATCGATCGATTCAAAGCAATCCCAATCAAAATCCCAGATGTTGACAAACTGATTCTACAGTTTATATGGAAAGAAAAAGGCCAAGAATAGCCACCTCAGTATCAAAGAACAGTTTTAGGATTGACACTACCTGACTTTAAGACTTACTATAAAGTTATTATAATAAAGACAGTGTGGTATAGGTGAAAGGAGAGATAAATAGGTCAGTGGAACAGAGTAGAGAGCCCAGAAATAGGCACTCATAAATATAGTCAGCCAATCTTTTGTAAAGGAGCAAAGGCAATACAATGGAGCAAAGATAGTCGTTTTAACAGATGGTACTGGAACACCTGGACATCCACATTAAAATAAAAAAAAGAAATCTAGACACAGACCTTATAACCTTTACAAAAAGTTACTCAAACTGGATTTAGGACCTAATATAAGATGCAAAACTATAAAACTTCTAGAAGACAATGTAGGAGAAAATCAAGGTGTCCCTGGGTATAGTGATAATATTTTAGATACAAAATCAAAGGCACAATCCGTGAAAAAAATATTTGAGAAGCTGAACTTTATTAAAATTAAAAAGTTCTGCTCTGCAAAAGACAGTATCAAAGAATGAGAAGGTAGGCCACAGATGGGGAGAAAATATTTGCAAGAGATATATCTGATAAAGGACTGTTATCCAAAATATACAAAGAACACTTAAACTTTGCAGTAAGAAAACAAACAACCCAATTTAAAAAATGAGCGGTAGACTGAGACCTGAGAAGACACCACACTAAAAATGTATGCAGATGACAAATATATACATGAAAAGGTGTTCCACATCTTGTTATGAGGCAAATGCAAATTATAACAATGACGTGATAGCATTAAACACCTATGAGAATAGTCGAATTCTAAAACCCTGACAACACCAAATGCTGGTGAGGAAGCAGAGCAACAGAAATTCTCATTCATTACTGATGGGAATGCACAATGCTATCTATAACCACTTTGGAAGAGAACTTGGCAGTTTATTACAGAGCTAAACATATTCTTACCATATGGTCCAGCAGTCACACTCCTTGGTATTTGGTAATAACAAATGCATTCAGGGTATAAGGAGAAGCGAGGCATCAAGAATGATTCCGAGATGGTTGGTATGAGCAACTGGATGAATGAAAGGTGCTTTCAAGGAGAGAGTTGGGCCTGGAGGTATGAATGTGGGACTAATCAATATACAGATGACCTTTAAAGCCATGAGACTCAATGGTACCAATTAGGAAATGACTAAAGATGGTAAGCACTCAATAATTGATGGCTTTATGGACATATCCAAATTTACTGCTTGAGGAAAATAATCAACCCTATCTGAAGATTCCCCAGGAGGTGATACATCCCATTGTCCTTGTGAAACACAAACATTTAGCATCCAAGTCATGTAGCATTTTTCAAAGTTAGCAAATCAAAAAATTTAGTCTGATCTTAAGGTTCTATCAGAATCACCATTGAAGACATTGGGATTAGAATAAGATAGACATAAAGAGTCTCTACCTACAGCTATAGGGAATAGACACAATAAAGTTGTATCAAGTTAGATCAACATTAATTATTTTCCTATTTCATTTATTTAATAAATATTAAAAGTGTTTACATAACACAGGCACTGTAGCAGGCATTTGGCATATAAAGGTGAATAAGTCAGAGTCCTTGCTCTCAACAAGCATTGATACTAGCAGCAGGAAAATTATGATACCATACTATGATAAAAACATATACTTGTGATGAAGATAAGTAGCTGTGCGACCTCATGTGGAAAAACACCTAAATGAGCCTAGGGAGCAAAAAGTCAATTAAGGCAAGCTTTGTGAAGGAAGCAACACCTACAATAAATGTAAAGAGATGAGTTGAAATTAACAATGTATAGGAGATGCGTATAATGTTGAAGTCCAAGGAGATATATATATATATATATATATATATATATATATATATATATATATATATATATATATATATATATATATCAAGACCACAATATCTTAGCCTTCTAAAGACATACCTTAACTAAATAAGGCCTTAATGTTAGACTGATTTTTTAACTTATGATTTACAGAAAATATTTTTATATAAAGAATGCTTCTATTTTAAGATTTCCCTTTATATATTTTATTATCTTTTGAATAAAGATATGATAAATTCCTTCCCAGGATTTTTTTTTCTTCTTCAGTCTGGATGAACTAACACCTTTCATTATTCAGACTCTGAAAACATTTTGTGTTGGGTACCAAGGAGCCCAGAGCCAGATTTAATGCTCAGTCATGATAACTACAACCTACATTTCTGTTCCGTTTATTTTCCCTTAGAGTTTATGGTGTTTTCTGTTTCAACTGTTAAATAATCTGATTATGTGCTTGTCTTTCATGGTAAGCCAACACAAAACCTTTTTGAAGTAGGTTGGAAAAACTGTATATAAATATACACATTAAATGCTACATCGCGCAGATGGAAAGCAGGCATCATTTGATGCTTTTGGAGCTGCAAAAGTCATGTACATGTTCAATTGTAGTGCATTCTAAGGTTCCCATTTATGCAGCTGTTGAGCCATGCAAAAGACCACTTGGCATTGTTCCTCCCAGTTTCTGTAACAGTTTTGTTATTTTGCTAATTTTAACCTCCTTTTCCTCTTGCATTCAATCACTAAATGTCTGTCCTGCACAAAGTACTTGGTATTTTTTCCCTCTGGCCATCACCTGCCCTGTTTCTAAGGAATTCCTCTAGTAACCACTGGTTCCCACTCTCCCCCTATACTCTTTCATCTATATGATTACTCTGGGAGCCATCACATCAGTATAACCTGATACCTTGGATACAAACCATGGGTACATGGGTAGCTTTCTTTCCTAAGAGAGGCAAATAAAAACCTTGATCAGATTGGAAATAAGAGTTTCTAGGTTATGGTAACTGCTCTCTAGAGGAAGTGAAAATTCAGGAATCATTGGCCGTGGTCTGTTATGTGGCAGAAAAAGTTGTCAATGAAAAGAGTGAAATAGCTGTACTGGATGAGATAGATGTGAAGGTGGTCGTTGTAATGTATGAGATTGCCAGAGTGGGCTTGTTGGCCTCAGACATGAAGGTAGTACCACAAGGAAAACTATAGGTCACGACATGGAACTAAAAACTAAATTTTACATTCTGTATTGTCAAACGCCATTTTCTTACTCCCTGCATAATCTTCAGAGATTGGACTCCTGCAGTCAGAGTCTGGACTGTCTGCCTAGGAATGAGAGATTCTGATTAGGTCATGGAAATATGCCCTAGTTACAATATTATGAAAAGTAAACAATTCCTGATGAATAAAAACCACCAAACCTTTGCGGAGCACCAAGACATAAGAGTGAAGCAGCAAACTTAACAGTAGCACTATCTCCCCATGAAACAGATTTAGCATAAAAGGTGGAAGGAAATATAAAAAGAGGTATAAATAATAGTTTTATAAATATGAGAGAGTAACCCATGCTTAAAAACAAACAAAATTACTTCTTGTAAAAGGAATCATCAGTCTTCATAATTAAAAACATAAGCAGTGAAATAAAAAATTTGTTGAGTCACATAAAGGACAAAAAAGATAAAATTAATAAATGTAAGATTCTTGTGTTAGGTAAATAAATTCATCAAATTCAGTTATATCTTGTTTATCATGCACATATCCAAAAGAAGAAACAATACAAAGTGAAAAATGAAGTGATAAATACTTTGTGAAAATGTTAACAAAAAGAATGGCAGTGTATGTAAAACAATAGAAATCAAAGTTGAAAATATTACACAGAAAAAAGTAATGGTTTTTATAAATAAAAATTACAATTCACCATAAGCATTTAAACATCTTATTGAAGAGAAACATATATTAGAAATATAATAGAAGAAACACACCATGCACACAACACACACACACACACACATACACACACAGTGTACACAATAAAAGCTATTAGAAATATAAGCAGTAAAAAAACCCACACACATATTATAGTGGAAAGCTTTATGACACTTGTCTCAGAAACCAATGAATTGAATAGGCAAAAATAAAAAGAACATGTAAAGATATAAAGAAGATGGGTGAATCATACTGGAAATTAGATTTAATTTTATTTTATCCAATGAACAAAGAATGTATTTGGTTTTGAGACATTAATAGAATACTTTCAAAGTTACCTATTATGAAGCCACAAAGAAAGTTGTAGGATATTTTAAAAACATGAGATTATATAATCTATATTTCATGGCAAAAATTGAATGAAATTATATATTAGCAACAAAAGATAAATAAACAAATCAATAAAACTCAATTATTTAGAAGTTAACAACATATTGACCTCTTCTAATTTTTTAAATGGTCTTATCTATATTTCCTAGATTTGGAGACTAAGACACACAGCAGAGATGAACAAGGCTAAAGTTTTTCCACTTGAAATATAAGCCAGTATTTTCAAACAATGAGAATAACTGGTTAATAGAAAAGCAGTGTGACACAGTGCTAGAAAAAGCAGGGGCTCAGGAGTGTATTTTTACTGAAATCACAGACTACTTAGATATAAAAAAAAAAAAAAAAAGCAAAATAATGGGATGTCTTCAAAGAGATACTCAGAAAAACTAATGTTCTTAATTACATTTAATGAAAGCTAATAAAGACAAAATAAATGAAATAAGCTTTATTTTTAGAAGCAAATTAAAGAACGGATAAAACTAAATGAAATGAAAAAAGTATTAAATATAACAGCATAGATTAATAATTTGAAAACAAAATCATTCTCTGGGGAAAAAAAAAGCAAAACATGAAGAATTTGGCCTGTGTGAGAGAAAGAGAGAAAGGAGGAGAGAGAGAGGTAAAATTTTTAGTTATTCTAATGTAATTCTATTCTACTAAATTCCAGTGGTACTCCTCACCCTAGTACCATGGAATAGGGATCTTACTCCATCTGACCGATGAGTAATCAGGCTCCAGAATTCCATATTGAGAGGGTACTGGTTAGGGCCATTCTTGGTACTTACTGGATTATTACCAAATTCCGCAGAAGGCTGATTCTAAGACAGAGTCTTCTGTGAGAGATGTGTGAATGTGTGAGGAGTGTGGTCCCAGGGAGGAGGAATAAGAGACCCAGTAGTGAAGGAAAGAAGGGAAAGCCAGTACGAAGATGTATTATTGATTCGGCCATTGCTGCATGCTTCTGGTTACTTAATTCTGCAGTACTGTCTAAGAAGCCATAGGAAAATCATTTCAAGATTGTCCATCTTGGGGGAAAAGAAGGGAAAACATGCATCCCTCAGCTCCTGATTCTCACTGAATAAAGATTTGCCTGGGGGTTAGCTCCTTTTTATTGCTGGATTGCAACATAGACATTGAGCTAGTTGCCTTGGGGTCCTACTCTGGAGCATCAAAAGAGAAGTCTTGGGGTTGAAGATAAAGAAACAAATGGAATGAGTGGTACAATGGACTGAATGTTTGCATCCCCTCAAATTTCATATGGGGAAATCCTAGCTCCCAATGTCGTGGTATGAGGACGTAGGGCCTTTGGGAGATGATTAGGTCATGAGGGTGGAGATGCCAGAGAGCTTCCTAGTTCCTTCAGTCATGTGGGGACACAGCAAGAAGACTGCTATCTATGAACCAGGAAGCAGGCCCTTACTCGGTTTGATTTGTCTTCCTGGCTTCCAGAACTGTGAGAAATAATTTCTTGTTGTTTATAAGCCACCTACGGTACTTGGTGATAGCAGCCTAGAACTGACTAAGACAGGTGGTCTGAGGGTAGATGCTATCAGTTGTACAACATGAAGCCAGTGGAATCCCAGGCAGAGCTGTTTGCTGTAGTTGTGGATAGGAAAGAGCAAGAGACTGTGAAGTGGTGATTGAAACGTCCAATATACTACCTGATAGAAATGTAAGGGTTATATGAGAAAATGTACATAAAGCCCAACATCTTTCCATACATAGTCCATAGATCATCATTTCTGTTTTATGTCATGGTGGACCTAATTAAGATGTAGAACTTTGCTGATCACATTTTGACCTTTCTCCTAATTGCTGTTGCTGACAAGTGTTCTATATTTTGATTTCAACCTAGAAAATACTTAAAGCATATAGATCAAAACCAGGGTGAACTAATGGTTGCTTTTCTGCCTGAGGCTTTTCTCCATGTGGTCTGAGCTTGGGTAAAACCTGTTAAATTTACCACGACCCTTTCTTATAAGTTTGCTTTTTCTCAAGACCTATGACTCTTTGCTTCTAGTAAGAATCTTCACTGCCAGTTATGGTTCTTAATGTTGTGGGCAAAAGGGTAATATTTCCCAATCATGCCAGCCTGGGGGAATCACTTTCCAGATATTTATTTCAAGAAAGCCCATTTCTTCACTGTGTGCAAATCTCCAAAAATAAATAGAAGATCTGACACTGTGAATGCGTCACTCTATGGGAAATACAGGGCATTTTAACAAATAAGGTTAGAAATCATTTTTAAAGACGAGAAGGAATTGTGTAATTGTGATGAAACGAAAAACTATGAAGCACTTACTATGTTTTAGGCACTGTGGTGAGCACATATCCAGCAATTTGTCATTTAGTCCCTGAACAATTTACGGGAGTCTGCCTTGTATGGCTTACCCGCTTTTCATGACAAACATACATTCTAGCTGATCAATGCTTGCACTGTATTGGTCATTCAATGTTATGAACATCAGCTTTGGAAGTAGCTGTGTATTATAATTTCCATTTCATAGAGAAGAAAACCGAAGACTTAGTAGATTAAATCACTTCATAGACTTCGGCCCCTCAGTTAAGTGGCAGGATAAACCCTTACGTTCCTATTCCTTATCTTGCAAAACTTCTACCATGTCCTGTTGCCTCTGACCCAAATATATCATGCAACTGCACAGGTGGTTGGAGCATAAAAACCATTGCACGGTGGGTTAGCCATGCATATGGGTGAGAATTAGGCTAATAAAAATTCATTGCATGTGTTTTGCCCTGAAGAAAGCAAGGTGCCTGCCATTTTTTTCGGAGTTTATGTGTTGACAGTGTAAAGAACGGGTACAAAGAAGTTTGTCTTGCTTCTGACTTGATAGTCCCCATCTGGTCAGGAAAGAAGTAAATTGACCACATCTGCTGCAAATCTGTGGCTGTGCTATTGGACCTTGCAGCTTTGTCACTGGCTCTTAGAGTCTTTTCCCCCAGATCCAGCATACTATATCCTGTACGGAAGTGTGCCAATTTTCACACCTTTTGTACTCTTCTCTAGAAGTCTTCAGAGAATGCCTAGATTCTCTTGGGCATTCATTAAGGTCACAGTTGGAAAACTTTTTCTTTAAAGAGACAGATAGTAAATACGTTAGACTTTTGGGCCAACAGGACAAATTAAGGATAGTATATACATTATATAATGAGAAAGAAGGCACATTTCTACAAAGTTTTTAATTGAATGAATTAAATGTGTCAGTTTAAGGTGTTCAATGGGTTACTCTCACACATATATTGTAATATGATTGCTGATGTAGCGATATTTATCACATTACATAACAGTACAATATCTCTTGTCTATTCAAAGATAGTGTTTGCTATTATTAAACTGATTACAAATATTTACCTGTCAAAACCATTTGGTAACTCACAGACTGTACCAAAACAGGTGGCAGGCCAGATTTGGCTGACAGGCCATAGTTTGCCAACTCTTGCTCTAGGAAATACTTGAGTGTCAATGGGAAAGAAGCAAAAATATGCATATTTAATGAACTAATGAAGGAAGCCATTATAAGCAGATTTCTTTATAGATTTTTATTACAGTTTTGTGTGTACAAAAGCAAAGAGGGAGGAATTAATATTTTGAGGATCCAATAATACCTTTCTCAGAGATTGGTTTCCAGGTCCAGTCCCAAGGAGCCAGGTCTATGTATGTCCAAAGCGAACATCAGACAGATTATAGAGGTATATTGTTGAGAGGCTTTTTTTCCCCCTTCAGTGCTCACTTCAGTGACAAAGCATGGCCTACAGTGAGGAGGGAGGGATATTTTCCCTACTTTTTCATAAACACTGGGTGGGCAAGAACAGTAAGGATGCAGAAAATACAAGTTGGGGTGTCTGAGAGGCAGTAGCCTTGAAACAAATGTCTGTTTTTCCAGAGGGCACCACCAGTCGTGGCAAAGTGTGGTTTCATCCTCAACTAGCTGTAGGATAATTAACATTAAAGAAGTCACAAAAACACTATTGCATTCTGGAGCGTCAACTAGGAATCTTCTTTTTTTTTTTTTTTTTTTTTTTTTTGGTGCCGGGCTACTGAAGTTCCCTTAAAATAACTCAGAACAGTTAAAAAGTAGCCCATTGGTGAGTTCCACGTGACAGCATGGGGGGCTCCACAGACTCACTTCTCAGAGAAGCAAGCAAAGCTGGCAAAAACTATTAAACAACAACAATAAAAACAACAATTTAAAGTCCCTGTAAATTGTCTTAAGGTAGAAATGTTTCATCAAGAAAATCGACTTAACTGGTGAGGGTTTGTGGCATTGGAGCCGCAGCATGCTTCTTTCCTTCCCACCCGTTTCTGGAGTTCAGCTTGAGGGAAGCTCCACTCTGGGTGGATGAAACCAAGAATAGGGGCCTCCCACTCCCCTCAACTCCCCATCCAAGCTTACAGTATCTCAACAGGAGAGGCATGCTCTCAGCATTTGTCATCCCCTCCACATCCAGGTTGAAGAGACTAAATTCCTGGTGAGTGAAGCCAAGAGGCTGGGAACGCCTTTCTTCCTCCCAGACACTACTCATAGGACAAAGGTGCTGTTCCAGGTTGTTTTCAATATTCTACCTTTGTCCTTGGCTTTTGACAATTTGATTATAATGTGCCATGGTGTGTATTTGCATTTATTCTTCTTGGAGTTTGTTAATCATCTTGAATATGTAGAATAGTGTCTTTTATTAGGTTTGGAGGTTTTCAGCCATCATGTCTTCAAACACTTTTTTTGTCCTTTCTCTCTTTCCTCTTCATCTGGGATTTCCATTAAGTGTATGTTGATGTACTTGATGGTTTCTCAGTGTCTTTTAGACTGTTTTCTTTATTATTTTTTTTCTTTCTTCTCCTTGAACTAGACCATATCTTTTTTTAATTTGATAATTCTTTCTTCTGCCTGCTCAGATCTGGTGTTAAACCTCTGTAATGAATTTGGTTTTGTTTCTGTTATTTTACTTTTGAGCTCCAGAATTTCTGTTTGTTCTCTTTCTAATTTATATTATTTGATATTCTCTATTTGTTCTTACATTATTCTCCTGGTTTGCATTAACTTTTGTGTTCATAGTCTTTTTAAAACTATTTAAGCATATTGGAACTCCCAAGATTCTCCTGAGTCTTTTACGTTGGCAGAAGTGACTCCCCGCTCCTTATTAAGATAGCCTTCCATTTATACAAAATCTCACCTTTGATAAATGCTTTATAAGATGGTGTGTGTTGTCAATATCTATCCCTATAACCTCTCTTTGCTCTCAGACAGATAACTAGGGATGGGGTCAATCCAGCATGAGCAGAAAAGTACAGTTTCTGTACTGGAAGGAAATAGCTTTCATACTAAAAGAGTTGTGGGCCTGGTAATTATGTATCAACATCAAACAGAGGAACACATAAGGGAGCCAGTATTGAAAGTATTGGACTAGAGTTGAAATAGAGTATGCAGTGGCTTGAACCGTGTCCCCTAAAAAGATATGTTGAAGTTCTAACCCCTGGTACCTGTAAATGTGATCTTATTTATAAATAGGGACTTTGTAGATTTTACCAAATTATGAAAAGATCATACTGGATTATCTTGGATATAATGGCTCGTGTACTTATAAGAAGGCAATTTGTAGACACAGGGACACAGAGACACACAGGGAGAATTACTTGTGACAATGGAGACAGAGATTGGAATGATGTGTCTACAAGCCCCAGTATTGCTGGAAACCAGCAGAAGCTAGAAAAAGGCAAGGAAAGATGCTGCCCTATAACTTCCAGAGACAGCATCCCATGCCAATGTCTTGATTTCAGATTTCCAGCTCCACAACTGTGAAGGAATAACTTTCCCTTATTTTAGCCACCCAATTTGTCATACCTCATTTCAGAAGTCCTAGGAAACTAATACAGAGTGGATAGAATATAAGGCCAGATAGGTAAGAGTTTGTTGGCTGAGGGACACTCTCTCATGACCATAGCTTTAACATCTTGGCAAAGATGCCTAGAGCTGGTTCTAATACGTATTCGATTGCTTCCTTAAAGCTTGTTTAAGGCAATGGCAATACTCTAGACCAGGGGTGTTCAAACTTTTTTCAATGTTTCTCACCGAGGGCCGTATGTGGTAAAATACGCAAACAGCCAGGCCACTCACTCGAGATGAAGTACGTATTGCCTCATCTGGTTTATTTAAGTAAACTATATTTTTGGAATTTGCTGCGGGCTGATTAAAAATGGATTGCGGGCCGCAGTTGGCCCGCAGTTTGGACACCACTGCTCTAGACCTACAATAAATTAGTCGGAAATGTTGAAACTGCCTTGCCAGTACACTGTGAGATCAAAAGGCTCAGAGAGTTGGGAATGTTTGAGAATATTTACTATGTGGGATGAGACAGCCTACAACTGGACTATAAATGCTGCCTTAGAACTGGGCTCCCCAGTGGAAATGGAGATGCTAGAACTCTAGAAGAGCAGAGGCCAGCTGACAGTACTTAATATCAGAGAAAAGGTGGTGATACACAGTGGTAAGTAGATTGTGATGTCTGAGGAACAAGATAACGGATAGGGTGAATGATTAACATGTAACCGGAAAAATCAAAATCAAGCAAGCAGAAGGCTGATTGATGTTAGCCCCCAACATGCAAAATTGTGATTTCTCGCCTAGTTTCTAAATTTGAGCCAGTTTTAAAACTTAGAGCCTATCACTTCCAGAAAGCAACCTGGAGTATAAAATAAATATTCCATCAATCCTTCCTCAAAACCATTTCTCAAGAGTAACTCTACCCTGGGGGAAAGGGTGATAGGCAAACCACTTGCAGGCTGTTGAATACGGCTGACAGTGGTGCCATCAAGGAACCCAGAATGCCATCATGGCCTATCTATTTGAGTGAGAATATAGGGAGGCCAATTGATAAATGGAATTCGGGACCAGGTACATCTCACAGTAGGTCAGTTTGTCCATAGGCTCAGCCTATGATCATTTCACTAGTGCCAAGTACATGATTGGGGTGGATATGCTTAGCAGATTTCAGAACCATAATGCTGATTTTCTGGCTTTTGGAGTGAGAAAGGTCATTGGAAAAATGCTAAGCCAAATACACAAGACTGCCCTCTCCCCTGTGTCAATATCCCAAAGAAATTCTCACGTAGTTACATAAAGAAACATGGTGTGAGGAATCCATTGCAGAATTATATGTGATGGGGAGTAGGGACAGCTTGATTACCCCTCCCTTGGACAATGGATTGGTAAAGTGTGGTGGGTGCACCCCAAGTATATTATGCAACAATTAGGAGCAACAGATAAGTCGCACACACAACAGCATGGAGGGATGGATCTTCAACTTACAGATGTTAGTGAAAAACTAAGAAATGGAATAAATGATATAAAACAAAATGAGCAACATAAATGATATAGGTTAAAATACACACACAGGCAAAGTATATACATCTTGTATCATACATTTAAAAAGAGAAGATAATTAAACATGATACAATGTTTTCCTATCTAGAAGAGATTTAGGAGTAAGGAAAGGGGATAAAAGGACTTATACAGCAAAATGAATGAATGGGTAAGCAAATGATAAATTAAATAATTAATTAATTAACTAAATAAAGTGGGGCTTGCCTGAACTAAAGACAGTAAAATATTATGAACTGGGGAAAATGATTAACGCAACCTTCTGCACCTGAGGCCAATTAAGAAAAAGAGTACCCTACAGAAAGCTCTTGCAACATGTGACAAGATTAGACTGTCCATGAGTGGAATAGAAAATTTGGAATGTGCCAGTTGGCTGATTAACAGTTAGTGTCTGGGGGCCAGTCTCTCATTTCCAAGGAAAGTTATTCCAAAGAAAAATTGGCGGTGGTTCCCTAATAGCAGTTCTCACATCCCTTTGGGGCCTCCTCTGCATCTGGATATGGCCGACCTTCACAAGATGTACACTGCATGCATCAGACTCTGTCTTCTTCAAACTCTGAGGGGCAGGATGCCCTTTCAGAGGTAACATTCTGTCTTCCGCTCTGACATTTCAAACAGTTCTTCATTGATGCTTGGGAGAGTAAGTTGGGAAGAAAATTGGATATAGGAGCCTGGAAATCATTTTCCTCCTTATTTCTCACGTAGGATCTTTCTGAGCCAAGGAGTAGAGACAGGAGGAAGATAGATCCGGAGTGTATAGTACTCTTTCGTGCTTCTTAACAGCTGCTTGTCCAGTTGAACCCCGAGAGAAGGAGATGCTAGTAATAGGAGCCAGAGTAGTTATGGTTCTGTGGAGAGGGGACCGTGTCCTGGGAATTATGGTAGTGGAGCAGAATGAAGCATGAGGATCTGACACATATGGAGCTGAATCCCTGAAACTGCGTTTAGAGGGAGTTTTGCTTCGTCAGGACAGGAGAACATGTGGAAGCAGGACGGGCCAAACTCACACGCTAGAACTATCACAGCCTCTAAAGGAATAAGAGAATGAAAAAGTGAACAGGAAATGGGGGAATGCCATTTGCGCAAGTTGTTTCAATTTTCCACTTCTGTTCTGGTAGGAAATCCCAGCATCTAAATCTGAATAGTGTCAACTTTCATCACAATTATTATATTGGTCTCACTGCAAGATCAACTCATTTTATATTTCATCTCAATATTGTTCGTTTTTTTATTTGTCTGGAGCGGTATTTTCCACTATGGTACACCCACAAGCCATATGTGGCTATTGAGTGCTCGATATGGGGTTAGTGTGACTCAGGAAGGAAAATTTTAATGCTATTTCATTTTAATTAGTGCGTTTTTAGATTTAAAAATGGAAGCAGTATAAAATAGCTCTCTATTAAACACAACTTTATTATTTTTGTAGGACTCTGTTTCTTGTTAACCACTGGAAATTTAGCGTCCATTAAGCATAATTAAGATGTGCTGTTAAGTGTAAAATATATACTAGATTTTGAAGACTTAGTTAAATAAAATAATGTAAATTATCTCATTAATAACTTTATATAGATTAAATATTAAAATATTTTGCATAATTAGGTTGAATAAAATAGACTGTTAAAATCACTTTAATTTTCTTTTTACTTTTTTAATATGGCTACTAGAAAACTTAAAAATACAGATATGACACTCATTTTATTTCTATTAGACAGTGTGAACCAAGATCATAGATTTTTCTGGACTCGCATTATCTAGTACCAGAGCCACTAGCCATAAGTGTGTTTAAATTGAAGTTGATTAAAATGAAATAAAATGAAAAAATCAGTTGCTCAGCACTACATTTCAAGTGCTCACTAGCCATATGCGGCTAATGCCTGCCCTAAGGGATACCACAATCTACAACCTTGAGGTAGATTGGATTATTGGTCCTTGATCTTAACCTCTTCCGGAAGCATACCCTTTCTTTGCCAGGTAACTTTCCAGTTTCCTCCACAGAAGGTGTATTAGTTCCACCATTGCAGAAAGTTTTGTCGGAGAGCGCTGCTCAAGTCAATAAAACACCTCTCCCTGGGAAATTCACCTCAGAATCATACCATTTACAAACAAGGACCAGACAGCCAATTCCAGAGTGATCTCCAGCTCTTGAATAACGTTCCAGTAACCACAGAGTGACATCTAGATTCCTTGGTTTATCCTTTACAATATGGCCCTAATTAAGTTCTTATTCTTAACATCTGCTTTGTCTCTTGTGCCCCATGGTGGCCACTCTAGTATATTCTCTTCTGGAAGCTTTCTCACCTGCATGGAAATGATCCCTTCCCTCCCACAAACAAAAATAAGCAACACGAGAAGGTAAAGATAATTTCTCAGGGGAAGAGCTCTATATGAAGGCAGTTGTGGCCTTACTGATTGATATCTGAGTCCTTTCATCTTAAGTTTTCCTAAACAGTATCCAACAAACTATGCTTGTTCTTCTCTGTAATAATTGTAAGACAAAAGTCCTTAAATTAATACTTTTTAAAAAGCTTTAAAATTATTAATAGTGTTGTGTCGTTATTTGGAGATAACAGGGCAGAAGAGTTGAGTAGGATTTTTTTTCTTTTTCTGTTCCTGCATCATCTCTGGTCTGAGCCAGTGCATGCACATAAGCAAGCACTTACCACATATTTATTACTACTTTTCTTTGGAAGAGAGATAAAAGCCTGGGGTCTCAAAAAGGAAACAAAAGTGACAGCTACTTGGCCCAAGATGAAGAAACAGCCCTTTAGACAACCTGAAGGACGTTCTCTTTATGACAATATTTATTGTATTGGTTTATTAATATAATACTGATAAATTACTATATTCCAATCATTTAAGGTTAGACATAAATAAGCCATAATCCCTGCCTTCAAGAGATTTACAGTCTACAGGAAGGCCTCAACTCCGAATTATTGACATTTTGGGCTAGAGAACTCTTTGCTGTGGGGGCTGGCCTGGTCCTTGTGTGATGTTTAACAACATCCCTGGCCTTTGCCTACTGGATGCCAGTATCACCCCTTCAACCCTCCCCTCTCCTGTCTATTGTGGCCACTAAAATTATCTCCACTAATTGCTAAATGTCTCCTTGTTGAGAACGACTGTTCTAGAGGGAGAGCAAAATGTATAAATAGGGAAGGGTTATGATAGAATAGCAGCTACAATAGAAATACTAACAGGGTAAAACGAGGGCATTAAGAAGGACATTTCCTCCCTGCGAGTGTAGTTGGTCAAGAAAGACTTCATAAAGGTGTTATCCCAAAGACTCCTAGCCCACTGCTTTTTCCATTTACCTCCAACCCTGACCTTGTTGTAATGCTGAGGACAAAAACGCATGTGCATGTTTTCAAAAGTTATAATAATTCCAGTGATGTAAACATATGTGTGTAATACCTACCAATACTTAATTCACTTCACGAATTAATATGGGCTTTAGGAGAAATTATTTTTTCAAAAATCGGAAGTCCCAAATCTACAATTTGTCACTGTAATCTCTTACTATGTTGAGACTTTGAAAAAGTTATCCTCTCATAAATTAATTGATAGAGTTTTATGTATTGCACTTCTGCAAGGGCTGTTTGAGATACACAATGGTATAAGACTAGTCTTAGCCAAAAAGTATTTCATAATCTAGTTGTGGAGTAAAGACATAAAGATAAGAAAAATATAATAACCATATGGATGTTAAGAACTGTAATGGGGTTGGGTTTCACCATTCTCCAGAACCTCCCAATTTTTAGAACTCAACTTTATATTACACATCCCTCCATATCCACTCCTGAGAGTGAAGGTTGAAAACCCTTCTTTTTATTTAGCTGGATGAAGGTAAGGAATCCTTTCTTCTGGGCTAGTTGTACAGCAACATGCAACTCCAGGGTACAGCTTTCCTATTGTCCTGGACCACTGACTATGGTCACTTCTCAGAGAGTTGAGGAAAGCCCAAGGGCCTGGCAGATTTCCTTCTTCTGGATGATTCATTGGCTACTAAAGAGAAAAGTTGACAGATGGTCCACACCCTACTACAGTGAAGTCATTCTAATTTGGCTTCTCCTCTTGGGTGACATAGGGTACTTCCTTCAATGATGAAAAACATCCACAAATCATTTCGGTACTGGCCATTCATGTCTCTTGGCAATCCGAGATGCCGGCTCTGCTGACATCTCCACATAGTTCACCAACAGTTTCTCTTGAGTACAGATGTGGAAATTCGAGAATGGGTTATCTGGTCCTTTCATCATTCCATTTCCAATTTATTTTTATGGTCTGTATTTTATTTGGTATTTTCTTTAGAATCAAAAGCCTACACGTATTTCAAAGGGTAAAAGTAAGAACAAACATTAAGCCTTTCTTACATTTTTAAAATTTTTGCTTTAAAATCCTGCTTTTACTCGAGGTAAGACTGATGACTCCAAATGACCAGGGCAAACTATTGGGAAGAAAATGGAGGAAAAGAAAGCTCCACGATTAATAATATAAGAATTTGGTCTTGATACACAAGAATATAGAGAGGTGCCACAGAGAAAGTCCTCAATGGGTTGGAAGAAGCAGAGAAGTCTTCTCAAATGAGGAAGGAATTGCATTAGTTCCCTTATGATGGTCAGATTTTGGGTAGATAGGCCAGATTTTAGAGGGGAGTAAGGGCATTTTAGGCAGAAGAACCTGTGTAGGGAACGTTCCAAAGGCAAACTGTGTTAAAAAAGACTACAAAGACTAACCCGATTCTAATATGACAAAAGACGCAGGAGAGTTTTTCCCCAAAGACCTGATAGGCTTCTGATCGGAAGTCCAAAGACATGAATGTGAATCCCAGTCTGCTGCTTGCTAGCTCTGAGATCTTGGGCAAGTACATCCTTTAGTCATCTGCTCAGCATCAGCGTCTTCAGAAATAGGTTATAATATATTCTGTTCTACGCTTCCTATAGAATTGAATGAGCTGCTGGGAAGAAAGGGCTCTTGTGACTTCTTCAGTCCATCAGTAGTGGAATACATCAGTTTGCTGTGGAGGTTACCACACTGTTAAAGGGGTTGAAACTCTAGAACTCTTGAGATATTTCTATCTGGGAAATCAAAAGAAGAAGTCAATGGCAACAAATGAAATTTGTAGAGAAATTTAATTTCAAGTATTTTTCGCCCTCTGTTCATTTTCCATTTGAGATCCCAAATTCTACGTCATGCCACCCTGGGCCCACTCAAGGCCCTTTGAACTTGGCCCTGCTCTGCTTGCAGCTCCAGCTGTCTCTGCCATCATGTTGGCATGCATGCCTTGCGGTCTAGCCATCACAAACTATTTCAGATTCCTAGAAAACTAACATACCCATGTGTATTTGTATCTGTTGTTCCCTTTCCTTCAAATGTAGTTCCCTTCCTTATCTACCTGAGTAGTAAATCTTGAAAAGTCAGCTTAAGTAAAGCTTTATCTTATGAGTTAGTTAAGCACCTTCCTCTCATCTAACTACTACACTGTTCTGAGTTCTGGAACAGCAATGGCAATGTCCACTATTTTTAAAATGCCTATTATGTATTAGGCAATGAGTAAGGTTCTTTCTAAATGCTCTCAATTATCCTCACAACCTCCTGAGGCATTGCTTATATTTCTTTTATATTTGTATTCATATTTTTTTCACATTTTAATTTCGGCAATTATGGGGCATTTTACAGCTATGTGTACATTTAATATAGTGCTTTGTTTGCTCCCTTACAACCTATTATTAGGGTATTTTAAATTCAATGATACTTTAAAAATCAAGGTACCATGCATGGTCTTATCTATATTTCCTAGATTTGGAGACTAAGACACACAGCAGAGATGAACAAGGCTAAAGTTCTTCCACTTGAAATATAAGCCAGTATTTTCAAACAATGAGAATAACTGGTTAATAAAAAAGCAGTGTGACACAGTGCTAGAAAAAGTAGGGGCTCAGGAGTGTATTTTTACTGGGTTCAAGTTCTTGATTTTTCACTTTAAAAGTATGTGACTTGGGCAAGTAACTTAACCACTGTGCTTAAGTCACATATATTTCTTTTAAGTAATTAATTTTGTTGTTTTCAAAATATTGGCTTATCTATCTCTGACCCCACGTAAGATCATAAACACGTCAAGTGGAAGAATTAGGTTTGTTCCTCTCTGTTCCCTCCATGTTATCCCAGGGACCCACGAGAAGCTCTGGACAGATATCTATTGAGTGACAGAATTGATTGCTTTCTGTCACTACCCATGTCACATTGTTACAGTAAAAGCCTGAATATAACAGAAAATATTTTTTAGTACTCAGTCCCCTCAGGAGAGGTGAGTAGTCAAAAAATTGGTTGCTGAGTGTTTAAACTGCTTGGACAGAGGAAAAAGATGGAGGAAAGAATTTTCTTAAGGACAAAACCAACTTATCATTTCATTTGGAGTGTTCCGGGAACTGAAAAGGCAGGAAATGGTGGAAGACAGAACTTTCTCATACTCTGCCCACCTTCTCATGGGGCTAGGAGACTGCAGATCCTTTCTGGAACACCACCATATGAAAAACAGCTGCAGTTTAAATGTGGAAAAAGCTAAGTTCGGTCTCGCTGGGAAGTAGTTTTGATTAACTGCAGAAAGAAACACCCAACTTAACTACTATTATTAAAACCTGCAGTGGGGAACAGAGTGGGCCCAAAACTGCTTACTCAAAGAGGGGGAAGTATAGTTACATTTAAGCTGTAGATCTCAGTCTATTACTGATTTTTCAGTTATCATAATTCTTAGCTCTTTTTGAACTTTATGGTGGAACTTAATGAATCAGAGAAGCAGAAAAAAAATAAAAATAAGTGAGTCTCAATTAACTAAGATTCAGCTATTTTTATTAAAAAATAACAAGGCATTTAAGGGAAGTAGCAGTTGCTTTGAATTATCCACAAGGCAGAACAAACTCATATCAAAATAATGAGATGTTAGTCCATTACACAAGGCTCATGAAGCTATTTGTAGCTTTTTTGCCCAGCATAGGTTTTTTTTGTTTTATGTTTTTCAAAATTCACTTTAAATAGAATTCAAACACCAGAAGTCTGTCAGCAAAATCATGGACTTCTTGTGTTGTGTTTAAAGTAAGGTGCAACTACTTTAAGTAAAGTTGTTAGTGTCTTCACCATTCTTGTCTACACATTGTGGTCCAAACTGCAAAGGCTGGAGGACACATGCCAACGAAAACCGCTTCCAGAAAAAAATTAGGAATCATCGGCAAAAGTGCCTCGGAAGAGTCTACAAATAATTTTACATCTGTTGCACATTTTTTTCTGTCCTAAAATTACAGATGAGGATATGGCAGTTCTGTGACATCTGTGTCAATAACATGAAGCATACGAATTCAGAAACAGGTAGATTATCTCGCCTTGTTGATTAGCGAACAGAACTGAGGCTGCAAACTATTATGTGTCCCATGATTCTAGCCGTACAGTGTATTGACACACAATTGGTTCTCTAGCCCAGAGCTTCCCAAAGAGTGTGCCAGTCATATAGGTGCCATAGATGTTGATGTCCTCGGTCCTTGGGGAAGAAGGTAGGACCTCGGGTGGCCTAGTTACTTGCCTCATGCAGCAAGCATCCTCCTCCAGAGTGTACCTGAGACAAGGGTTTGTGTGTAAGTGATTGAATGAGGAAGTCCTCCCAAGGAGAAACATGCAAGAGAGTGGGGGAAGCAGGACAGAGAAGGAGAAGCTGAGCAGTTGGAAATTTCTAGTGAAGTCCCACACTCAGCCTGATTCTGCAGAGAGCTCTGGAGCATAAAGTATGCCTGAGATTTTGTCTCACGTTGAAGTAAGGAAGCTGAGCATTCCTGCCCCTGCAGTAGTTGGTCACTGGCTATAGTCTGTCCAGAGGGACAACGACTACCCAGCACAATGGTTCTCAGTACCTGAGGGCATGTGGGTGAAGCAGCACCAGTACCTCAGGGCAAGCCTGTCGATAAAGTTGCAGAGTGTGAACCCTAAGAAGCAAAGCCATGGAAGCAGGAGGATAGGCACAGAACCAGGAGAAGAGATCTAAGTGTTTCAAGGTAGAACAGCTCTCGTCTCGACTGTATTCTCCGATTATCTTCTGGAGCAGAAGAGTCTGGTAGTGCCCCCGCATCGTTCCCCGAGGAGCCATATCAGGTCTTCAGTATGCAGTTTGGATGAATCTGGATTTCTGAGCACAAAATTTGGGGGATAGTAAATGTTTGTTGTTTTAAATGGTTACGTTTTGGGGTAATTTGTTACATAGCAATAGATAAACAGATATGGAGTGTCTTCCCCAGCCAACCCCCTGAGGACCCATCATGAGAGTGACAAATAAGACTTTGTTGTTTTAACCTCTACCATTTTTCTCCTGCAACAGAATATAGCTAATACGAGGTTGGCCAATTAAGTTCATGAACTCATCCTAGGAAAAGTGCTACATTGCTCACTGCTGAATATCACTGTGGTCACCTTTGAAACACTCCCCTTGGGAAACTATGCACTGATGGCAGCACCTAGTCCACCCTTCAAAGCCATTTTGGAACCTTTTCTGGAATGGCCATCAGAGCTGTCATCATATTACCCTGATGTCCTGAATGTCATCAAAATGTCT
This sequence comes from Rhinolophus hipposideros, assembly GCF_964194185.1. Classification (NCBI taxonomy): domain Eukaryota; kingdom Metazoa; phylum Chordata; class Mammalia; order Chiroptera; family Rhinolophidae; genus Rhinolophus; species Rhinolophus hipposideros. Next base: position 14,233,903 of record NC_138059.1, on the reverse strand, counting down.
CCCTTTCAATATTTCCTTTATCTTCAGGTAAAGTGAGAAGTCATTGGGGGCCAGATCAGGTGAGTTGGGACGGTGTTCCCAAAACAGTTATCTGTTTACTGGGTAAAAACTCCCTCACAGATAGTGCCGTGTGAGCTGGTGCATTGTCTTGATGCAAGAGCCGTTGGCGAAAAGTCAGGTTGTCTAACTTTTTCACGCAGCCTTTTCAGCACTTGCAAATAGTAAAGTTGGTTAACTGTTTGTCCAGTTGGTCCAAATTCATAATGAATAATCCCTCTGATATCAAAAAAAGGTTAGCGACATCATTGCAGACCTCATATATTTCATTTATTTGCTTGTTTAGTTATCATCAATCTTTCACATGAGACTGTAAGTACCATCAGGAGAAGCATTATGTCTGTTTGCAACAACTCGTACCCAGCATGGTGCATGGCATAGAGCAGATTTTCAATAAATGTTTGTTGATGAAACTAAGAGGAGACAGAAGGATAAAAATAACAATTATTTAATCTAATTTGAGCCCATTACCTGTTTCTGCTATCTTTAAACTAACTCACATACTACCCCAAGTTTCCTCAAATATATTAAGTAAATTTCAGTTATATTTATTGTCTTGGAAATCTCTCCAAGTAGATGCATACATCTGCATTAGGAGAAAAGCCTTCATCATACGAAAGGGCGGAGCCAGCACTGGCTACACTGCAAATACATTGACAAAGGAAACAGAATGGATTATACTTTAAAAATAACTAATGTGAAACAGCTTTTTAAGATTTATGAATGAGAAGATGAAAGGAAATAAAGTGAAAGCTGAAGTGAATATTCTGAAGAAGATGATTGACAAAAGGAGATCTATTAAAAACAGAAGGCCTGACATATACAAACCGAAAATGGAATTAAAAAAAAAAAAAAAAAAGAAAGCCCCCAAATGTTAAAATGAAAGAAGGCCCACTGCAACAGGTGCGGCATTTGGAAGCACCGGGATGAGGCCCGCTGGGGCTCTGGTGGGAGTTCTGGGGAGCTCCTGCACTCCAAAAGGGTCTGAAACGCTCATGTCTTTCAGAAGATGGGCTAACATCGGACAAGTTGGCTAGGCTAAACTACCATGGGATAGATGAAGTGTTCTTTTCATCACGTGACTGTTATTGGCATTGTGATGAGAATGAACAGCAATAGCAATTGCATGGGGAGGTAATTTAATAGAAGGCAAAAGTACTGAAATGTCAATGTGGAAATGAAGAGCAATGGGACCAAGGGCATAACCGCAGGCACTTGTCAAAACATCACAATAGTTAAATATTGGCAACTAATTCAAATCCATTTTTGGAATGAAATAAGACAGGCACACCTTTGTGCTTACTTCCACTTATCGTTCTTCTAATGTTTGTTGAGTGCTTTTTATATTGAAGCATGAGCCAGGAACCAGGCATTCAGAGATGAAAAATCTGAGCCCTGTCCTTCCCGTCCTCACAAATGTATAGGCAGATATCTAAACAAATAATTACAAGGTGATAAATGTACGAGGTCAGACAATTACGTTCGCAAACTTGTTGCAACGATGTTGTTAAACTTTTTTGATATCAGAGGGATTATTCATTATGAATTTGTACCAACTGGATAAACAGTTAACCAAGTTTACTGTTTGGAAGGGCTGAAAAGGCTTTATGAAAAAGTTAGACGACCTGAGCTTTTCGCCAACAATTCATGGCTCTTGCATCACGACAATGCACCAGCTCACACAGTGCTGTCTGTGAGGGAGTTTTTAGCCAGTAAACAAATAACTGTATTGGAACACCCTCCCTACTCACCTGATCTGGCCCCCAGGGACTTCTTTCCTTACCTGAAGATAAAGGAAATATTGAAAGGAAGACATTTGATGACATGTAGGACCCTAAGGGTAATAGGACAACAGCTCTGATAGCCATTCCAGAAAAAGAGTTCCCAAATTGCTTTGGAGGGTGGACTAGGCGCTGGCGTCCGTGCATAGCTTCCCAAGGGGAGGACTTCGAAGGTGACCACAGTGATATTGGATTTTTTATTTTGACACTTTTTTTTTTGCCAGGATCCGATTTTTTAAAATTATTTTTTTATTTTCAGTTACAGTTGACATTCAATACTATTTTATATTAACTTCAGGTGTACAGCACAGTGGTTAGACATTTATATAATTTATGCAGTGACCCCCTGGTTAGTCTGGTACCCACCTGGCACTATACATAGTTAATACAACATTATTGATTATATTATCTATGCTGTACTTTATATCCCTGTGACTGTTTTGTAAGTATCAATTTGTATTTCTTAATTCCTTCACTTTTTTCACCCAGATCAGATGTTTTAATCAAGGTCATACTCACGATTACCGAATCTTCATCACATGAAATCGTACCAGTAGGACTGATATTTAGGTAGCCACACTGATCTTTTAACTACTACACGCCAGTAGTTAACATTATGAAATACTTCCGTGTCTGTTAGTGAAAAGCCGTATCCTAAACCTCTTCCCTGTTGATAAACGTTTTGAAATTCACCCCTTGGTTGAAGCTCTTGGTGTTTATGATCAAGTCGGATCAGTGGTCTAGTGAGATGACTTAGAATTCAAAGAGACAAGTTTGAGCATCAACTCTGCCACTAATCTGAGATGTGGTACTTGGCAAGCCCTTTCTATTTTTTCTTCATTAAAAAAAAAATTTTAAATGGCACCTTGTAGGACTGAAATAACAATCAAACAAGGTTGTGTGAGAGCATTTTATGCTAATGATAAGAATAGTAACGTGTAAAAGGTTTATTATGCACCAGAAATTCTCCTAAGTGTTTTACATCCTTACCTGATATCCCCTCCACACAATGTTATTCAGGACAAATTACTAACAGTTCTATTTTATAGATGAAGGAACTGAGAGTGTGAAAGAGCACCACCCATGGTCATATCAATGGGGTGTGGCAGAGCTAGGGCTTGATTCAAGATCGTTCTGACTCTAGGATTCAGCTAGTTAGCAGAACATTAGAAGAAGTATCAAGAATAGCAAGGTGTTCCTATTACCTTTGTGCAAATATATGTTGGTTCTTGAAAGTAAGATTATAGGAACACCACTGATCCGACTTGATCATAAACACCAAGGGCTTCAACCAAGGGGTGAATTTCAAAACGTTTATCAACAGGGAAGAGGTTTAGGATACGGCTTTTCACTAACAGACACGGAAGTATTTCATAATGTTAACTACGGGCGTGTAGTAGTTAAAAGATCAGTGTGGCTACCTAAATATCAGTCCTACTGGTACGATTTCATGGGATGAAGATTCGGGAAGTTTAGACGATTTGCATTAAATCAAAATCTCTGAGTCTCTGGTTCTGTCTAGCAAAGGGTTCACCTCAAGAAAGTAAATTTTAGTTTCAGTATATTATTTGCAAATGAGACTCAGTCAGAAGATCCTTTTTTTTTTTTTTTTAGGTTTGTCCCATAGTATAAGATTCGCACGCAGTGATATTATCCTGTAAGGCACCAATGTTGAAGTAGATACTTGCAAATTCTTGACATATTAATGCGAAATGTATTTGTGGAGGGTTACTAACAACTTTTAAACTCTGATTCATGTGTGTTTGGGTAGTTGGTGCTTTCACCATTTCCGGTTTCACAGTAAGTTTTACAATATTGAACCCTTAGTTCATGTGAGATGGCGAATAGCACCTATTTTTCTTATGGTCAAAATAGGGCTCTGCTACTAGTGGAAGTATGAGGCAGGGAATCTGGAAGAAGGCAGAAAGAGAGAACTAGAGAAGGCTATCCGTGTTGGTGTTAAAAATGGTTCAGATTTAACCATACTTTCTGCCATGTTATCACTGACAGTCATTTTCTTTCCTCTGTGTATATATGCACTACAAGCAAAAAGGCTTAATCACCCATCAGTCCTTCCTTTTTGTGATACTGTGATTTATAATAAGAAATACATATTTATTCTTCATCCTCATTCTTTGTACAGAGATCCTAAACCCTCAAAACTTCCTAAATGAAAAAGTAGTAAAGGTGTCTTGATATACATAATAAACCCCCTTCAACCACACCTGGCTTTATTTATGTTACTGAGGTGACTTTTAGAAAGCATCTAAGGAGGGGATTTGTTGCCAGGGGAACCAAACGAGTGATTAGAGAGTTGGAACTTTCATTCCCTCCACACTGACCTCCAGGGAGGAGCAAGGGGCTAGAGGTTGAATCAATCACCAATGGCCAATAACGTAATCAATCATGTCTGTGTAAGGAAGACTTCATGAAAAACACAAAAGGATGGGCTTTGGTGAGCTTCTGGGTGAGCGGACATGTGGAGATGGGAAGAGTGGTGTGCTCAGAGAGGGCAAGGCAGCTCTGAGTCACTTCCCATGTACCTTGTCTTGTATCTCTCCCTCTTCCTTAGGCTGTTCATCTCTATCCTTTATAGTACTTTTTGTAGTAAATTGGTAAATGTAAATAAATATTTCTCTGAGTTCTGTGAGCTGCTCTAGAAAATTAATCAAACCTGAGGAGAAGGCAGTGGGACCTTCCATTTATAGCCATAACTAGGTCAGGAGCACAGGCTGCGACCTGGACGTGCAATTGGTGTCTGAAGTAGGGGTAGTCTTCTGGAAGTGAGCCCTTCACCTGTGGGATCTGGCACTATCTCCAGGTATACTGTCAGAATTGTGTTAATTGCTTAGTGTGTTGGAAAACAGACACGTATAAGACTTTCACATAGGGGTCTTTGAGGTTAAGAGTAGAGGAGTACAGGTTTAAGAGCAAAGAGGAAATAGAGTCCTGGCCATAGCAACACTCAGTAATTGCTTGTTGAATAAATACCTGTACTGGATTTAAAGAAACCCCTCACAAAACCCTGAAAGTAAACCTTTACAAGCCGTTGAAATATCCTAAGTTGAAATGAGAACAATTTTGAAGACCTCTGCTCAGTACAGGTGGCAGATAGTCCTGCTGTTCTGTGTGTTTGCTGCACCTCCTTGGGAGAAGAACATCTCCCCACTAACTTCCATCTCATTGATGCTGGCCTCGGCCATGAAACTTGTTTTGGCCAAGCCGCTTTTTCTTGTAGGAGTGGGAGTGATGTGAGACTTGTAGGAGTGGGAGTGATATGTTCTTTGCAGAACATTTAAGAACCATTGCTTAGTTTCGTCTTCCCGTAGTTCAGCCTACACCATGAAATGAGCAGTGCTACAACCAAATTATCACCAAAATGTAAGGCAAGCGAGAAACACAACTTACTGTTGATAAACACTGTTATTTTGGAGTAATTTATTTCAACATAGTATATTAGCTAGTGAATGCTGGCTAATATACTATGGAATCAGATAACAAAATAAAAATTAGGAATATCTTACTTTTCTTCCTAGACAACTTTTTCAGAAAACCCTGGACTGTCATATCATCCCTTATCCAACCTGACACATAGATAACAAGACTGGTTTTGATTTATGACCCTTTGAGGCTGGGCAGCTGCTGAGCTAATCTCATGAGCAAATGGCTGGCCACGTGTCTCATTTGCCCTTCCAGGCAGGACCCACAACATGATGTATTTTAATGATGAAAGCCATATAATGAGGAATGCGGGCTGTGATCTTGACGTTGATGGGGCTTAGCATTTAACAGTAGTCCAATCACTTAAGCTCACTTAGTCTCAGTCTCATCCCCATACATTTCCTACCTCAGGTCTTTGCAGAGGTTGTTTCTTTTGCCTGTAATGCTTTTATTTCTGTGCCTCCCTGGCGGGCTTCAGGTGTCAATGTCAAGGTCCCACCCTTTCCTGATTCTCACCACCTTGTTGAAACCAGCGCCCCACCCCCTTCCCAGCGCTGATGAGCCCCATTTGGCTCCTTCATAGCACATATTTCAATTTGTAACTATATATTTATTTATTTCCTTGCTTGTTGTCTGTTTTCTCAAGGCTATATGCTTCTTGAGAATAGACGTGTATCTTGAGAATCTTGTGTATGATTGTAGTCCCAGCTCAGACCACAGTGTGTAGCATACAGCAGGGACTCAAATATTTCAAGTGTATTAATAACCACCGTGTTTCTCCGAAAATAAGACCGAGCCAGATCATCACCTTTAATGAGTCTTTTGGAGCCAAAATTAATATAAGACTTGGTAGTATAGTATAGTATTGTATATATTGTATTAGACTCGGTCTTATAGTAAAATAAGACTAGGTCTTATGTTAATTTTTGCTCCAAAAGATGTATTAGAGCTGATGGTCTGGCTAGGTCTCATTTTCGGGGAAACATGGTAATAGTGGCTCATACTTATGTTATACTTAATATGTACAAGCACTGATCTGAGCATCTCATTTACATTAACACATTCTCAAAACACACCTATGAGGCAGAACCTATTATTGTCTTCATTTTATAAATAGAAGCTCAAAGATATTATGTCACTTTCCCAGGTACACACAGTAGGTTAGTAGCAGAGTCAGGGATGAAAAGCAGTGAGCTGGGTTTTGGAGTCTGTGTGTCTTTGTCTCACAGGGCGGTTGTGAAGGAACAATAAAGGACACATGCAAGTAAACGTGATTTGCATCAAGGGTAATGCAAGCCCTTTATGGGTATCATGAAATAAAAAATTATTTGTAGCCTACTTGTTTTCATCTCCTTTGCTAAAATCCTCAGCTAAAATCAGAGAAAAGGTGATGTCAAGAGCTCCTCCTCCAGCAATTCTTTTCCAGACTTTCTGAATCAAGAATGAAACAGCCAGTGTTTATTTTGAGTGAAGCGTGGGAATTGTATTGGCATCAACACAGAAGGTAGTTTCTGGTAAATAGGTTCAACATTTAAAAAAAAATATTATTAGATAATGATATAGGGTCAATTCATCTAAAATGTTTTGCATAGTTACATTGAGTTCTAGGGATTTGAAGATGAGTCAAGTCATAGGACCTAATGATGAAAATTCACAGTTGAGAAAGAAAATATTCAGGAATTATTTTCTTCCTACTTAAAATGTGGTCTGTGACCCAGTAGCATCATCATGTTCCAGGAATTTGTAAGAAATGCAGATTTTCCTATAAATCAGAACCTGCATTTTACCAAGATTCTTAGGCGATTTGTCTGAACATTAGAGCTTGACAGTCTCTGAGTTTTAATTGATCTTAGAGGTGGTATATTAATGTGTATATAAATGATCGTGAAAGCACAGAGATTGGAACACCAGCCTGGGGTGGGGTTGTGGGTGTTGGTTTGTCCACAGAAGGCTTCCCAGAGGAGCTATAATGTGGCTGAGGCTTGAAGGATGAATAGTAATTATCAAGGGGAATTGAGGAGAAAAGTAGTCTAGAAGAGCATAGCTAGAAAAGATAGGCAGCAGGTATACACTGAGTTCTGAAAACTCCTGAATAGTTGAATATATTTGGAGTTAAGAGAAGGTATGTATCAGAGATGAAGAAGAAACAAACAAAAGGCAAACTTGCAGTTCCTTGAGTTCCGTGCTAGGCTCTTTGTCGTGTTTAAATTGTGTGTGTATGTGGCAGGGGGAGGGGGAATAAGAAGATCAGATTTTTATTTTAGAAAGAGCACTCGTGTTGCCATGTGTTAGAAGGGCTAGATAGAGGTAAAGAGAAAGAGGGGATGTTTGTGAAATTTTCAGATGACATAAAGCTGGGTGGAGTAGTTACAATAATAGATAACAGAAGCATAATTCATAATGATTTCACCAGATTTGGAGATTGAATCCAACTGATAGGATGAAATTCTACAAAAAGAAAATGATAAAGTTTAGTGTTTTGCGTTTTTTCAAAAAAAATATCAGCTGAGAAAGTGCAAGAAAAATTCCCCCAAACTTGTGGTGGTGGATGTGGTCATGATTTAATTGACCACGAGTTAAATCTGTGCCAAGAGTGTACTGAAGAGCTGACTCTGGCTTTACAGATACAAAAAAAAAAGATGTCTGGCCCATGGGAAATAACTTTCTCTTGTCTGACAACCTTCTCTTGACCTGTTCCCACCCTCTACTCCATCACTTTATCAAAAGACAAATCTCTGATAGTTTCAGGACCAGCACATGTAATGGAAATTCTTGCAGAAAGCCTTTTTATATATCAAACCTTATACAAGTTTTTAAATTCATTCTATGTTTGTTGTTGTCTGCCACCACTAGAGAGAGAACAGATTACCTCTTGAAGAAAGAGTTTCCATTCCTTTTTGTGTTCCTAGAGTCCCTAGGACGTGCCTGACACAGTCTAGGCATTTAAAACCAATGAGGGAATGAATGAATGAACGAATGAATGAATGAATGAATAACTGAATGAGGAGAGTTACACGGAACCTTAATGTGAAGAACTGAAGGGGCACATGTAGCTCTGCATTCCACATAAGGGTATGGAGAACCATGGTAACATGTCTTAAAAAGAAAATACACATCCCTGTTACTGTCTTCTGTGAGAAGTAAATGGTCCGTTAGCAACACTTTTCAATTCTTTCTATGACCCTAAAAGCATATGTGCACACCCAGCAACAATTTCCCTACTGAGCTCCCTTGCCTCCTTGGCTGCCTTTCCCTGGAGCCTCCCTCCTCTGTGATCTGGGAGGGATTCTGTGTCCCTCCCTGGAGACTGTTCCCCAGGAGAAGTCACTGGAGTGATGCCCCTGGAGTCCATTCTTCTGGTGTAATCACAGCTGGACATCAGATGTCAGAGCCCTAGGATGGATAAACATGAGGTCTCTGCCTATTCAGGTTAGAAAGCTGTGAGCGCCCTGTCTGGAAGCCAGAATAAGAGCCTATAAACCAGAAACACATGATTGAGCTCTGATTGAGGGGCGAGCCCGAGGCTCCCTCCCTCGTCAGGGTCAGTGGTGCTGGGCTCTGAAACTCCTTCTCTGCACAGCTTTACGGGGAGAACCAGAGAGGCCTGGAATTGTATGCTCTCCACTGAGGGGCAGCTGTTTCTAGCTTCCACGATCCTCCCTGAAGAGTACTTTATTACCAGTCCTACTGTCCTGTGTTTACTTGATAACACAAAAGGAAAGCGTGGAAGCTAACTACATTTTATGTGACATTTTAAAAGTGATGCAAGCAGTTTCACAGCCAAACAAGGGTTATGCTCCCACTGGACACGTGGTGAATTTCTGTTGGTACCAAAGACTGGTATGAAATTCTTTACTGTTTAAAATGACAGTAAAGAGTCATTGTTTTAGAGTGCCCTTTGTTTAGGGGTGTTTTTCATAGGGGTGTAAGAGTGAGGCTGTTCCTGGGTCTTAGAATAAGCCAAGCTCGTAGCCACAATTCCACCAGGGGGATGGCTATACATTCTTTTCCCAGAGGGGTTAGAAATGTCTAGAACTACATTCTGGATGGATGAATGAGAATATTCTCTACCCTTTGAAACTGGAGAAGTCAACTAGTGAATCGGTTTTTCTTTTTTCACTTGGCCTCAATTTTATTATTTTTTACAGCATGTTTTTGCTCATCAGAGTAGTAAAAATAACTGGTCTCAGTTACTATCGTTGTCAGTAGTAGTAGTAATAATTCCCTTTATAGGATACTTATTTTGTGTAGGTCATATGCTATGAATCTTATTCAACAATAATTTCACTGAACCTTACAAAATTCCTACCCTGAGAATCTGACCTATTCACGGTCAGAGTTATATCACCATTGGAGCTCAGAATGAATCAGTAAATGTTTTCTATCAGTATGTCCAATAGTAGCATAGCAACAGGAGTTCAAAATAATGGGTTATGCTCACATTTAAGTAGGGGTGACATATTGGTTCTGAGTCACCTGTACTTTCTTGAAAGGGACTGTTCAGACAACTGTCTGCTGGTAATCAAACCTCAGAGCAACTTTTCTTTGCTTTCCTTTGTACTGCTGGGTGTTAGAAGCTTGAAAACGACATTTCCCAGATGCCCTTGCCAAATGGGTATCGATTTTATAAATGAACCTCTATACTAAGCTCCTCTCTGCCTGATATACCTACAGCAGTTTCTCTTTTCCTGATTGAACCCTGACTGATAGACAGCTCCAATGAAAGACTTCTCCTGGATAAAGGTGGAGACAAGTGTTAGTAGAAAAGTGAAGCGCTAATCAGAGAAACTAGCCGAGTCAAACAGATTTTTTACAAGATGGCAGAAGGTCAGGCGATAAAAACAATGTAACTTGGATAACATATGAAGAACAAGGTTACCAACATGGTAGCAGCAATGTATTCAGTTTTCCTTAGTCTCTATGAAATAAGCTTTGGCTATCCTTCCAAGTTTGATCTAGGAATTAGAAATGTTCTTGACCAATTGTTGGTTCCCACTAACAATCAGAACTGGGAGTAATAATGAAAGATGAGATTGATTCCACGTCTCTGCTTCTTCCTTAGTTTAGATATCCTTTCTTTTGATGGGGTAGGTGGCCCTCTGAATTGCTCTCTAGAAATAGTTTTAGCATAGTACGTCATCATATACAGTAACATTTTAACTACATGCCTATCTCTAATATAAGATTGTTAACTTCTTAAGAATGTAATGTTACATCATGACTAAATACTGTTTGCCATGTGGTATGGTGTGCAGTGGTTTCCCATTTCATTCACAGTAAAGTTTCAAAGCCTTACCAAAGGCTCACGTGGAATTCTGGATGCTGCACTAAACTCAAAACCTACTATTTTTTTTTCCTTAATCATTTTAATTCAGCCATACTTATTTCCTTGATATTCCTCAACCATGCCAATCTTGCTTATGTTTCATGGTCTTTCCACATTTATTTTTTAATCTTCTCAAAATGCTTTTAAACCAGATGTCTACATTGCTTGTTCTTTACTTCCTTCTGACTTCTGTACAAATGGTATCTTTGAAGTGAGGGCTTCCTTGAACATATAAAAGTTAACTAACTAACTAGCTAGCTACTAGCTAACTAACTAACCAACTACTCAACAATAACAATGCTTTCCCTCTAATACTTCTTGTTTCCCTTGTGCTGTTTCATTTTTCTCCATTAGGCACTTTTCAGCATTAAACAGGATATATATTTTTGTGTTATTATTTCTTTCTTTGAATAGCATATATTCTGCCTCTCAAAGACAGGTAAGAGATAATTATATAGGTAAAGCATTTGTGGGTTAAAGCCTGCTAATTTCCAATACTGAGTCTTGTTCCAGATAAAAAAATTACAACTAATCACTTGTAAGTCATTAAGGACTCAAATACAGATTCTTAGAGATGACAAATTAAACTTGAATTCTAAAGAAATCATGAGTACTCTGGTTTGCAACATAGCTTTCCTTGGCATACTGCTACTCCTAGTCCTCTAGATTTGACAGGAATGAAGTACCATAGCCATGCATTCATGCATGCCTTTTTTCAATCCTACCACAGATATCTAATGAGCTCCTGTCATGCTGCAGGCACTGTACACGCTGAACAAAAACAAAGGCCCTTAAACTGAGTAAGAGAGATTACCAATCAAATCATCACGCACATCAATGAGAAATTGATGTTCTAAGAAATGCGGTGATGGAGAGAAGTAGTCAATGACACAGAGGTGAGGAAAGTTGTCCCTAAAAGAATGACAGTCTGAGAGCTGAGTCAGACTGAAATCAATCTGACAGATTCACTACGATAGCAAATAATAGAGGAAGACCAACTTGTGTGGAATAATAGTAAGTTTGGTATGTTTTAGACATGTGGTTCTGAGCCTTATTGTTGGGGGTGGGAATTAACACTCAGATATATTTTTAAAAATGCATTAATAAAAAAGAACGTGATGCTATAAAAAGAAGCCATTAGAACAAGAAAAAGGCCTTAATGATTTAGACTATGATGGTTGAAAAAATTCAGAGGATGTAATATAAAGTTGACGAAATGTCCAAGAATGTGGAACAAAAAATAGGCAAGGAATATATGAGAAAATATTACAATAAATAGAAATAATCATATTAGCCAATATCCTATAAATAGCAGGTACAGAAAGAAAGAATGGAGAAAATGGAAGTGAGAGGCTTATTAAAGAAGTTAAGGAAGACTTTCCCAGTGTTGCTATAGAATACTAGGATACCCTTTTCCGGATTCGTAGTATCCATCTCAGGTTTATTAAGAGGGGACAGTTCTCCACTTTTGATATTTCTTCCCAGGCAAAGAAAGATCCTTAGTGTTACTTGAGGTATCCTTTTATGTCTTCCTCTTTCCCAGAGGATATGGAGAGATTTATATCATTGGTAACTTTGAAACGATAAAACTGGAGTTACTCAGCTCCATCCTTTTACTTAGAAGCAAATTCCCCAGGTAGGGCAGGCATTCCACTTGGCTCCTGTAGGTGGAGACTCTGACGCTGTGGGTGTGGAATAGGCTGTCCCAGATCAGGGTAGCTGTGAGCAGGTCCTCCAAATTCCAGCTGTAGAATGAGGAAGCCATCTGACTCTGCTAATAAAGTACATTCTCTGAGGAAACCACAATAGTGTGGGTTCTACCTAGACTAATTTTTTTTTTCTGTTTACTGAGAATCTGTGTAACAAGGCATGCTATTAATGAGCTTCCTAAGAGACCACAACAGTGCCCGGCAAAATAAATTGAAAAAAAAGCATGCATGCGTAGGCATATTCTCATTTTCATCAGAACACCAAAAATCAAGAGGAATTCTTAAAATCTTCCAGACTAAAATAGCAAATCACTTCTAAGGAACATTAATCAGACTGATATCATGGATATCGTCAGTAATACTGGATGTGGAAGTCAATGGAGCAATTTATTTAAATTTATGAGGCAAAAATGTTTTAAATCTTGGAATTATATGTCCATAAACTATTGGGTGTAATGAAGGCATTCGTGATTCACATACGCGGAGTTTATGTCTCATGCATCCTTGTTTTAGGAAGTTACTTGAGTATGGACTAAAGAAAATCAGTATAAACAAAAAAAATAGAACAATAATAATAAATGATATCAGATCCAGGTTACAGGAGGTCTAATTTAGGGGATCATTGAAGAGATTTAGGCTTCAGAATGATTCCTGTCAGATGAAATAGTTCAGATTGGAGTAGGAAGATGGTTTTTCTGGCAAAGGAGAGCCATATTTTAAGAAAAAAGTGGGAGTCATTAAATCAGAAAGTTCATTTAAAGGTTGGGAAAGTTGAAGATATGATGAAAACAAATAGTGGTCGTAAAAAACAATGGGAATCTCCAGAATGAACAAAGAACTACATCACAATCCAAATACAAAATAAACCTGAATTTTAAGCAACTGTTCGGTATAAGAAAAAAAAGTCCCTTGGATATTGACGATAAAAGAAATTATCTTTTGAGTGATCCAGGAAGCATAATATTGAATATTCAAGGAAGGAAATAAAATCCGAGCAGTTAATGCCCTTTAGCCATAAATAGTATTCACATACTCCTAATAATAAAACAGATGTCCTTTATTGATATTTTAATACTTAAATTTCTGGATAAAATTGAAAACTTGGCTTTAGTTGTAGGATAAAGAGTAAATCTGAGTATAAGTGCAGTTGACAGAGTAGAAGAGAGAGAGAGAGAGAGAGAGAAAGTGAAAGTTGGTGGGGGGGCAGACTTGTGAGAGGAAATGTGGAAGGAAGGACAAGCAATATAACATGTTTACCTTTTGAGGTTGGCTTTGGTTGAAAAATCCGTTTCCCATCAGCTAGCCTCTCTGTGTTTCAAGTTCTTCATCTACCAAAATGGTCATGCCACGAATTCCTTCCTCCAGGTTTGTTGTGAGATTATATTAAGAAAATAATTGCAGAAATCACTGTATGGATTACGATTTGCTATAGCATTTTTAGCTATTATTAATTACCAAAGGAAAAGTGTCATTTTTATGTCACAGTTTTTATACCTCTGCTTTTGTTAAGGCATTGTCATATGGCTAATAGAAGTTACAGAGGGGAGAGTGTCCCTGCACTGAAGAATCTTTCTTCCCAGTAGATATATGCTCCAAAATATAAGGGGGAAACAAAATATGAGATAGATGTATGAAATCAAAATTCTGTGAAGAAGGGAGATACGTTACTTTCCGATGAGGGCCTCAGAGAAAGTATCACAGGCAAGGCAGGAACATTGCAACTGCACCTTGAAAGATGTGCAGACATATTAGAGGTGTGCATTGTAGCCAGATTTTCTGAGTATGGAGAATAGGGTGGCCAGTGACACATGTGGTACTTGAAAGGGGGTGGAGAGAATTAATAATAAGGTTGAAAGCATAGGCTGCACTTATAGATGAACTTAAATTACAGGTAAAATAAGTGCTAGTGAAAGTTTTTGACACTAGTTATTGGCGTGATCATTTTGTAAGTTATATAAATGTCTAATCACTGTGCTGTACACCTGAAACTAATATCTTGTATGTCAACTGTAATTGAAAAATAAATATTTAGAAATGATCATTTTTTTGTAAAAAGAAAGTTTGTGATACAATCAGAGATTGATTTGAGAAAAATGAATTCACCATGATGAGCAAGGATTTCAGTAGGTAAACTAGTGGTAGGAGAAATTATTGGGTAGTCTGTTGCTATAACATGGTTACAATATAGATTAATCAAACAGAAAGGATTTTCCAGAGACATTTAATTACTCATGTAGGAAAATACTGACAAATATTAAACTCTTTAAAGAGATAGAGTACAGAAAAATACCTTGAAAAATCATTGAAAGTTGTCATTCTAGAAGACTAGGTAGGGATCTTATAATTCTTTGGATTATCAGCCCTGATAAATGATAAATCATCTTAGAACTAACTACTGAGAACGGCATAATCAGAAAGATGGGTGGAGACCTAACTAGAGTCACTGATAGGGATATCACTCTCTAGTATGAGTTGGGTTATATTCCTCCCCTGTGTGTATGTGTATGATTATGAGTATCCAAAAGAAAAAGTGGGCAGATTCTAGAAAGAAGGGGAGTAATTGAGGACAGGTATTATAATAACTAATACTTATATAATTATATTGAATGTATAAAAAGAATACTTATATTAATTATATTCATTTGTTATATGTGTATATGTATATATTATTTTCGATCTCAGACCTATTAAATGTAGATTTCTAGGCATTGGTTCCGTTCATTTTTGTTCAAGAAAAAAAACAAATAAACTCGACATGTGGTTTTCTATAGTTGTAGAATATGACCAGAGAACAGTTTGTGTCTATATGAACTATTCTGACAAAGAGACCCCAAAATGTGATTGTCTCGATGTCAGCAGGTATCTGGGTCAGGTACGTATCTCTGCTCCATGCGATCATTCAGGAGCCCAGATTTCTTCACTCATGCAGCTATACTGTTTCCTGTGATGCTGCCCTCATTTGTATGGTGGAAGCTGGCTCCCAACATGCGCATGGTCTAGCCCAAGTGAAATAGGAAGGAGAGGATGTAAGAGGACAAATGATTTCTTTGTCAGGAAGTGATACACAGGTGCCCGCACTGCTAATGATCACCCTCCATTGGTGAGAACTTAGTCTTTTGGCCATACAAAACAACAAGAAGCACTGGAAAGCAGACTCTGTATACTTTTAGCAATCTCATTCTCTGCCACCACAGAGAAGGTGGACAAGGCTCTAGTTTCTTCAAATGAGAGGCCTGTCTTGATACCATGCGCTTGGTTAAGTGCTGTTCAAGAGAGTCAGGGTCTATGGATTAAAGAGGGGACAGATGCTTGGAACAGATGCTGTTCTAGTGTCTGGAACAGGTTAAGAGATAAAGAAATAAGCCAGCACCATGTGTCGGCACCCAGCTTTCTCAGGTTAGCTACTTTCTGCAATTTCATTATTGTTCTTTCTATGATGCGAGACACTGCTTGCTAGCATTCCAGTGGTTGCTTGCTGCAACATGACACACCTCAGTAACACATGGATGACCTTTGGACATTCAAGGTTTATGTATCTGAGGAACTTGAAGGGGTTATGCATAGAGTGACGAACAGAACTAAGTCGGCTTACTCCAGATAGAGATAAGAGAGAATTAGGACTCCCTTTTACATGAGAAATGTTCATATCTAAAAGAGCAGTAACCACACACACACACACACATATATATATATATATATATATATATATACATATATATATATATGTGTGTATTTATATATATATGTATGAAATAGATGGGTTATATCATATACTGATTAAGAAAGAAATTCCAAACCGATTTGGAGGGGAAAATGAGCCAACCTTATTTTACACTGTATTTATTGTTTACATATTTACTATTCCTCAACTTGCAACTTTTCTAAATTGGGTAATGTATAATAATTATATAATGATATTGAATATATAAATATATAAATGATATTTAATATATAAAAAGAATACTTATATTCATTTACTATATGTATATATATATATATTTTTCAATCTCAGACCTATTAAATATAGATTTGTAGGCATTGGTTCTGTCCATTTTTGTTCAAGAAAAAAAAACAACAACTCCACATGTGGTTCTCTGTAGTTGTAGAATATGACCAGAGAACATACCCCAAGAAAATTCCAAATGGATTGAAGAGTTAAGTATAAAGTAAAGTGAAATCATGTAAAAGCTAGCAGAAAATGAATTTGAGTAGTTATTAGATGCCTGGTGGGACAATATTTTAAACAATGAAGTAAAATAAAAACAAAGATCAGTTGGTCCAGCATAAAACTTTTAAACTTGCCAATAATGAAAACAAATGTCATATAAAATTTATATAAAATGATGAAGGTTTTGATTCTACATTACACAAAACATTCATACAAATTGATTAGAAGAAAAATCAGGACCTCAGTGGTTAAATTAAACGAAAAAAACCTTTAGGAGTGATTTACAAAGAGCATATGAAATTCAAAAATAGCATTGAAAATATTTCATCTTATTGACTTTTTAAATATAGCTCACACATTCCTTCCAATGCATACATTTATGCAACAAGTTCAACATGAAATTTGGTGTTTTATATTATGCATCCTGTCCTCTGACCTAATATTGAAAAGAGACACGAAGAATCATAGTCTATCATTTTCAGTAACAAAAATTGAAAACAATGAAATTATCCAATAATAAGAAAGTAGTTAAATGACAAATGGTATAGTAACCTCATAAATATGACAAAACCATTAAAAATGAAAATTATAAACACCATATACCTACATATAGCAATGCCTAATATAATTTTATATTACATATCATTTCATATACAAATATTTAGTTAAAAAGTAGAAAATAGATTTATGTGTGCCAACTGAATATATGGAAACACAAATAGCTATGTGTTTTAGCTATGTGTAATAGACTAGAAATGGTAGGCTTGAAAAAGTCCAGATATGTTTGGATAGTAAGATTGAGACAGACCGTCCTCTTTAAAATATTTCCTTTATATTTGTTATAATTCTGTTACAAAGCTAGAAAAATAATATGATAATTACTGGAGTATTTGTTCAATGGTGAACATTAGGATCTTGAATTCAAGCTGCCTATAAAAAACAACTACAAAAAAAAAGTCTATTGAAAAATACAGCATCCTAATTCTGGAGCAGGGAGAGGGAAAAGACTGACAAAAGGGGATTTAATAAGACTTCCATGGTAGATGTGTATGGAGAGGCCGAAGAAGGGTTCAAAGGTGACTGGAAATTAGAGCATGAGTGATGGGAGAATGGAGGTGTCATCGACCAGAAATAGGACTTCTTTACTGACAAAAGTTTGGTAGTGGCCTTGCAGTCTACATTGGGGCTTGGTGGGATTTTGCACTTTTCGCCATACAAACCAGGATCTAGAGGTTGATGTATAAATTCATTATTATCCACAGGACCAAACTAAATGCCTCTGCTTTAAAATTTTGACTAGAAATCACATGATACATCTGCCATCAATTACCATGGGGGTTACTGAAGTGCACGCAGCCATTGGCTCTCACTCATATCGTTCTTAAACAATAATGTTGGATAGAGGCCCTTTCTCAAACTTTCAAGTGATCTACAATCTCCCAGACTACTTTCATAATCGGCTTTTTTTTTTTTTTTGCTAAATATGTTATTTCATTTTTGGCCACTGACCAAAAGGCAGGAAAGACATTGTTGATGAATTTGTAGCTTTTCAATTTTATAGATAGCAACATCTGAGTAGTGATTTCACTTTTTGGTTTCAATCTCTGACATTGAGCTACAAAATGTCATCTTTAGTTACCCAGAAAAAGCAGTCAACTTGGGGGGAAAAAGAAAATGTGTGGTTGTGCAATGTCTGAGTGGTTTGATTTCTTCTGTTGACGCATTAGAAGAGGCAAGAGCAACCTCCCACATGACTGTATTGGGGGAGAAAATGCCCCTCATTATGGTGATAGCTGAACTGTCCTTATTCATAACAAACATACTGTTTGGCTCAGAAGAAAATTTAAAACATAGGAAAACCTAAAATCCAGAATCAGTTGCCGTGAACAATGTCACAGGTATTGATTTCCAAAGCATGTCTAGAAACACAACCTAAAGATTAGACTCTGTGTAGTCCATAGATTGTATATTATATAACATTTATCTCAGCCAGCGATGCTATCAGAACTATGCTAATTGGATGTCACAGGCAGACTCATAATTTAGTTGTTCTTACAAATCCATTTCCCTTGCTGATTGCGCTCCAGCTGGCACATCACAAAACGTGTAACCCAAGCCTACTTACCATCATCATTTGGCCAGCCTGCTGAAAGCATCATGGAGAAAATAACACTACATTAAGTGGGAAATCCCCAAATTTCACTCTAACAATAAAGCTTGCTTTTCCCTTAGATCAGAGGAAGCATTTAATTATGGAAATAGCAAAGATTTTGGAGGCAGACCTCTGTAAACCCCAATTTCCTGTGCAACCAACATAATAATACCTCCCTCATAACATTAATTGCCAAATGAAATGAAATGAAATGCCTTGCTTATATTAGAATTTCATTAAAATTTTATCAGCCCTGTGACTTTGGGTAAGGTACTTAACCACTGTGTGCCTCTGTTTTCTCATGTATGAAATGGACATCGTGCTACTTACCTCAGAGGGTTGAGTGAGGATTAAATGACTTAATAAATGACAAACTCTTGAAATAGTACCTGCTAATAGTAAGTGCTCAATAAATATAATTGTTGTTGTTCTCATTATCATCCATTGTGTGCCAATAAGATATTCCACATAAAGAGAAAAACATGAGCTCAGGAGGATTTAAGATTTTATGCATAATTTTTTTGTTCAGGGGATGGTGAGTAAATAGAGGAATAAAGTTGAGATGGGAGTTTCACAATAGTGGACTAACAAAGACTACCAATGAAACTATTAATGAGAAGTACTAATAAAGCAATTTAGGTTTCAACTGTGAAGATGCTTAAAGACAGTATCAAGTACTTGGATGTATTTACTAGAGAAGATAGAAAGCCAGCAAAGGCTTAAATCAATAGGTCGTTATGGTCATATCTATATGTTTGAAAGATGAGTGGTTTCAGATAACTTATAAAGGGAGGGTGATAAGCAGGGAGATATTTAGGAAGTTATTTTGGAAAGTAGGGTGTATAAAGCAAAGACAGCAGTGATGGAAATGAGAAAACAGCTATTGGAAACAGTGTGGGGGTAAGAATCAACTTGATTTGTTGGCTGATTGGTTGTGGGGGCTGAAAGGAAATAGCTAAAGCTATTTAGAGGTTTCAGATTTGTGAAAATGATTAGATAAACCCAAGGTAGAGAATTGGAGCACATGCTAGGTCATGTTGAGTTTATCTTCAAGGATCATCCAACGGTTGAAATCACTAGTGTGAAACATTGCCGAGAAATATTGCTTAGAAAGGAAGAGAAAAGGATAGAGTATAGAACTTCGAAGAGTGCCTACGTTTCAGAAGAGGTCAGAAAGTATGAGGCACCAAGGAACAGCACTGAGAAAGTAGCCAAATGGTAGGAAGTTGGCAGGAGAAAGTATGAGGTGTGATCAAATAATATGGTGAATGTTTACATTTTTAAAAATGTATTACAATAAAAGAAACATTGCCATTAATCCCCCTCAAAATATTCCCCCTCACATTGAATACACTTATCCCATTGTTCTTGCCACTTTCTGAAGCAGTTCTGGAAAGTTCTCTTTTGTGAATGTCTTTAGTTGCACTGTTGTGGCTGCCTTGATATCCTGAATAGATTCAAAACATTTGCCTTTCATAGTCATTTTGACTTTGGGGAAGAGCCAGAAGTTGCACGGTGCCAGATCCTGTGAATAAAAGGTGGACGAGAACACACCGTAATGTTGTTATTTGACAGAAATTGCCATATACCAGAAGCGATTTGGTGTGTGATAAGTGTGACATGGAGCATTGTCATGATGGAGGATGATTTATGGCACACTTTAAAACATACCTTCTCTCAACCATAGCTCACACCCGACTGACTGCACCGAACAAATTGAATCTTGTCACACACTGTTACTAAAGTTAGACGCACTGCTTCCCGTGTTGAAGAAGCCTGCCTTTCCATTGGATGGCACTTGGCAGCCGCATTCACCATACTTTTTGTTCACACCTCGTAGCATCGTGGATATCCAGAGAGACATGCCTTTCCAACGAAGCAAGAGGTGAACAATTACAGTTTTAGGAATGTTTAACCATCATTAAGGAAAAGGTGGAACCAACTCAAAATGATTATTTAATGCTGAAAATGTGCCAATCTGTCCACTTTTATCTCATAGTCACATTCTTTTTCCCTGTTCTTCAAACACGACGTAGACTTTATAAACTTCCTTTGTTTCCTCAGTTCTCTTCCAGGTCCTTCAGTTTCTGGATGGTAGGCAGATGATCTGAATGTTATCAAAGGGAAGGCTAAAATAAGATGTGAGGGATTTATGTGTATCTGAGTTGAGCGATACTTGCCTACAATGATTCAGAACAGACCTCTGCTGTGCCGTACCGCATATCAGGACAAAAACTGAAAAATTCACTTCCGTGTCTAGAAAGGTTTTTCTAAGTTATAGGTGATTCTAGTTTTTCAAATACTTGAATCACTCAGTGATTTTTTTTTCCTCTTTGAAAACTGGAGACCTGTAAATATGATTTGCAGAAAGCGTTTGGACAAAAGAAACCAATGGGCAAAAGAAACAAATCTTGCATTGTCAGTTCAAAGTATTGAAGGTTTGGTATAATTTTATGTCTAAGAGTGATAGTTTCATAATTTTTCTTTTATTCAGTTTGCTTAAGAATCTTCCTTTTCTTTAGTTACCTGGCATATAATAAATCCATGGTAAACTATAAAATCCTATATACCCCAAATATCCCTACCCTTTCCCGTTTTTAGATACAAATAAAATCACATTGACATCAATAACCCAAAGTTTCTTAACTTAGTCTTTACTACAAATCTTCCTATCTTAGCGGGTACGATTTACTTATTCCTTACAATGTAGTCAGCAGGCAGGATCTACTTAATCTTCCACTTTTGTTCAGATTTAATGTGGGCTGCTCATCCCATTGCACTGCATTTGGTGCCTACATGGGAATAATAATGCCAATGTGTAGGGTGCTATCTCCCAATTTTATGAGGCCAGCAATTCTTAGAATGTCAAAGTGGTCCTAGGTTCTAAGCAGAGGTGAGAAAAGTGTCCCTTTTTTCCACTCTGTATCAGCATTTGTCAGTTTGGCTCCAGGTGAACACTGTTTGTAACCAGGGTCTCCAACAAAATATCTCCTTCATTTGTTGGCCAACACCCTTCTCTATACTAATGAAGAAATATTCCATAATCTTCCACTTTTTTATCATTATCTCCCCTACTCTCCCAATGTTCCATGACCCTATACTCAAATTCTTCCTCCTTTCTTCGTTATGAAACAAAAGGTTTATGTATGTCAGTGGAATCAAAAAAGATCCTTGGTGTGGGGTTCTCTTCCCCAAAAGTGAGTGTGCCCCAGCAATTTGTTTAAATACCCTGTTGTAATTGCATAAATATAAAGAATTTTACTATAACACATAGATATAGATGTATCTCACTTTCCACTGAGACACTGAAGACCAAGAGCGATTCACCAGGTGTCAAGAGCCATCCCATAAAACGGCCATAAAGAGAGATGCAAAACTAGTTCTGATCAGTCTTAACCCACTATCCAATTCTACACTGCATACAAAGAAGCAAGCAAAAGGGACAATTTTGAAAAGTGTTGTGTCAGTGCTTTATTTCTTATTTCTTATTGTTCCATCTCCCCCAAAGTCAGGGATGTTTTTCTGTCTTGCATTAAGCCAATGAAAAGAGTTTTAAGGAGACCACTTGGAGTGATTCACACTTCTCGATGTTTGGTGAACTTAAGTATTATGAGGCAGACTTGGGAAGTCTAAAAGTTGCAAACTGTATGACTGGATTGCTCTAAGGACAGGATGGGGAGCAAGCTGCATTTCCGCCCTGGAAGGGAGCTAGCCTGAGGTCACCTGTCCAGTCTGACTGCCTGGAGGAGCCTGATGACCACAGCAGAGGGGAGGAATGCTGGCACCCCAGGACTGTGAGGAGAGGTGCAGCAGATAACTGACGGGAAGCAGCAACCGTCTCATCGAAGCTGCTGGTGAAGGTTCCCAGTGGAGAACGTTCAAGAAGCCTCCACAGGCACCCAGTGAAACAAAGAGCCAGCAATTGCATCTGGCGTGCACGGGCACTACTGCCAGAAGTCCAAGTCCCTAAGCAGTGCCCTCCTCCATGAAATGGTCTAGATGGGCAACAGCGACTGTTGATACGGGGACCAGGTAGTCAAGAAACACCCCCGCCCCCCACTCCAGATTTCTAGGCTTGCGGCAGGCCTAACTGGGGAGGTAGCAGACGTTAAAAGTGAGTAAGAGTTAGCAATGTTGAAAATATTCATTAAATTGCTTAAATTACTAAGGAACTGGACAAATGTATGGGAACTGCCAGAGATTTCAACGAAGGCAGAGAAAAACAATTTTCACAGCATCACGTGACAGGAGGAGTGTGGCAGGCAGGACAGTGGCCGCCCAAAGAAGCCTGTGTTCTTATCCCTGCAACCTGAGAATCTGTTACGTTACATGGCAAGGGTGATTTAAGGTAGTAGATGGAATTAAGGTTGCTGATCAAATGACCTTAAAATGGGTAGATTATCCTGGATGACCTAGGTGAGCCCAAAGTAATCATAGGGGTCCTTAAACATGGAACATGGGGGCAGAAAGGTCAGTGTTGGAGTGATGCGACGTGTGAAAGACTTGCTGGCTTTGACGAGGGAAGGGAGAGACATTGGCCAAAGAATATGAACAGCTTCTAGAAGGTGTAAAGGGCAAAAAAAAAAAAAAAAAAAAGGATTCTCTTAGTAAGCCTCTGAAAAGGATTACAGTAATGTGAAAACTATTACTCTGGAATTTACTAGAAAAAATACACTGGCTTTCTGCAGAAAAAGAAAAATTGTATAGAGCTGTCCTAATAGTCACATTCACAAAATGTACTATTGAGCACTTGAAATGCTGCTAATCTGAATTGACATGTGCTGGAAGTACAAAATACACATTGTATTTCGAAGACTTCATACCAAAAATAAGAATGTAAAACATGTCATAATTTTTACTTTTATTATCTTGTTTATATTAATATTTTGGATCCATTGGGTTAAATAAAACATATAGAGTTAGAATAAATTTCACCTCATTTTACTTTTTAAACGTAGCCATTTAAAAATTTTAAATTACATATGTGGCTCACCTTATATCACTGTTGAACACTGTTGATAAAGAGAAAACCCTTCCAGAAATTTTAACATTACACTTTACATTCATATTATCTGAAGCACTTTATACATTTCTCTAATAGAGACTTAATGCTTATAGCAGTCATGTGTGATGAGTAGGGTATAGCTTATTATTTCTAGTTTTTAAAATGTGAAAACCTAATCTCAGAGAATATAAAAGACCTATCAGAAAAAAATCACATGAGCAGTACGTGACAGAGCTCAGCTTTTTTCCTGCTATCCATACATTCTGTGGGTGGTGGAGTTCCGAGTGCCTAACTTAGAGTTCTCATCATCTCCAGAGGAAAATTATTTAAAGGAAAGAGTCTGGAACCCTTGCACTGATGTGAAAGGAGGGGCTTCTATGTATCTCAGCCTAATTAAGTCTCTCGAAGAACATTCACAAAACTGAACTTTATAACCCACTGTTTCTTACTACTTGCTCCATTAGAAAAGCATCCTCTCATCATGTGGGTGGGTTTGCAAAGCACTGGATTTAGAGTTGATTTCTTTTAACCACAGGGCATTTAAATGCATGATTAATCTCTCAGAGGGAATAGACTACAATTTCCAAAACTTATTTTCACAGATTGTGGTATTCTGAGAAAAGCAGTTTAGGAAATTAGGCCCTGTAACAAAAGGAAGATTCAAGGACAGGTCTGACTTTAAACTCCTCGTCAAGGGTGAGCCAATCTCCAGGGTTGAAAGACGATCTGAAGGAAGAAGTGGCAGCTTGTTCCCCAGCTGAGATGCATTTGCTGGCTTGGGCAGCTGTCCAGGACAAAGATGGACATTTGAAAGTGATTTTTAAACTATAGAAAATTAGAATCAGTTCAATAAATAATTTGTTCAGCATCTTAATAAGATTGAAACACAAAGCCAGATACCTGTTCCTTTAAACCACATAAACACATTTGAGTACTTGGAAGCATTCTGTGACATTCTAGTGACTTTCTAAATGAAATTCAAGTAAAATGAGAAAAGGACATGTAATGACCGAAAGTTCAGGGAGATAGTTTGATATTTGAAACCTTTAGATTTGCCAGTATTAAGAGCTGTCAATTGGTAATAACAAATATGAATTTTGTTTCCCAAAGCAACTTTTCATCAAGTAAGTGTTAAAAAAAAAATGCCCCAAACACGTATTAATTTGCTTTTTCATTTCCTTCAGATTAACTAGAACCAGAGACAGAGACCAGAAATATCGGTAGGAAGAATAGGACAAGAATCTGTTCATTCAACAATATTTTGCATTGACTTTGTTTTAGATGCTGGGGAGTCAGTGGTAATAAAATAAAATCTATGCTTCCAGTGGAGCTCACGGGAGTTCAAGAAGTAAAAATATTATTTTTCATTCATTCATTCACTGAACACTAAAAACATGAACAAGCACCTCCTTTTGTCAAACACTGTGCTAGGTATCATGGATGTGAAGAGAAAGAAGACAAAACTGTTGTGATAAAGAAGGGCACGACATAGTTTAATAGCAGACAGGAAAACAGTGAATTACTAAATGGTGCTTCCTCTCCCCCAAACCTGGTCCAGCCACATTCATTCTTCCCCTGCTCAGTAATTGGGCACTGCATTCAAACATCTGCCCGGGCTAACTATCTTAGGGTCCTTGACCACTCTCTTTTTCATATAATCCACATCCAAACCATCAGCAAATCCCATTGTTCTTCCATCAAAATACATTTTAAAATAAAATCCAACCACTCCTCACTTACATCCACTACTATCAACATGGCCGGAGCCATTATCTTTTTTAATAGTGTCCTAACTGCTCTATAAGCTTCTGATCTTTTTTCCTTAACATCGGTTCTCAGTAGGGCATCTGGAGTGGTCATAGGATTTTATTTCTCTATTGAAAATTTTCCTTTACTCTTCCTCAAAGCATTTATACCAACATGCTATGTTTTATATGTTCGTATGTTTATTTGTGTATTGTCTGTCTCCCTCCTCTTGAGTATAAATATTTTTTAAGAAAAGTGAGTGGGTCTGTTTATAATAGGCAAATCACCATTTAGTTTATTCTGTATAGTACATTATATAGGATGATAATATTTATATGGTAAATATTTATATGGTAAACAACAGTGATGTCAGAGATGAGGGTTTTATCAGTTTTCTTTGGGTTCAGATGATGGGAAGATCATGGAAGATTTTGCAAAGGCATTAGATGCTTGTTAAGGGGCTGTCACCTGACTTCTATCTCTACCCTCTCTATTCAAGATAACAAAAACCTCCTAACTGATAAAACATTTCCTCCTCATTTATCCTAAACAGCCTCTTTCTTAAGACATCTTTCTTGATTTTTCTGTCCATGTAGTTAATGAAAGTTTATTGAGTGCCCGCTGTATGTCGTCCATAAAGAATACAATCATAGATGAAGACATTAGAATGTCATAAAGTAAGGGCCATGCGAAGGCAAGTAAAGAGGCCATGGTATTTGAGTCTTCTGTTTTATTCCTCCCCTCTTCTCATCAGCATTCCGCTTTCTGCTTAAAGTGTTGTGTTTTTTCAATATACGGAGGATGCCAAAAAAAGTGTATACACACTTTAAGAAAGGAAAACTGTATTGAAATTATACTACTCAGGATATACCAATAAAATATTGTATTCATACCATAAAAGATGAATACAAGTCACGTTTGACTTCTGCATTTACAAGAGGTGCTCAAAGTGGTTACCATCAGTGCCCAGACACTTCTGATGACGGTGAACTACTGCTTGAGCAACGTTGACCGAAGTGTCCACTTGTGTACATTTTTTGACACCCCTGTTAGTGGCAACCCCCATTTCCAGCAAAGTCTTATGTGGGTAGATTTTGAGTTTTAAGTGTAGCTTTACAGTATACTTCCCTGTTCAGCTCAGTCCATTTCAGCTGCAAACCTATAAGCTCTGGTCTCTGGTTCTTAGGTTTCACTAACAGGATGTTGGAGCTGGAACCATTTTGTTTCCCTAATCAGCTGTGTGGTGTAGTGACCATATGGACAACACCCGACACTGCGTACGGGGGAAGACAAATACTAGAAAGGCAAGGCAGGTAATGTGAGTGAGTGAAGCACGCTGGCTGTGATAGGAATAAGAAGTGGTAAGGATGTGGTGAAGTGGAGAACCTATGCTCAGTGACCACAGAGCCAGGAGCGAGGAACGCAGGCCCACAGGTGGAGAGCAAAACATCATTCCCCTTTTCTCTAAGTGGAGGGTGCTCCTGGCCTCTCTCCGTGCTCTCATCCTCTGCTACCCAGAGATAAGTCAAGACTGGTCAAATTTGTTACATTTAGAGGAGGACCTGGACGTCATAGCCCTCTTCCGTGCTCTTTGTCCCTGGCATTTTTTGCCTTTGGTGTCTGCACTCAAGCTGCACACTCTAATCTGCTTGTCCTGTGGTGAGTGGTGAGTGTTTGAGTCAGCCCCCACCCCGTGGAGAGCCTGCACTGGTCCAGCAAATCCGCCTGGCTTTTTCCGGGGTTTGATATTAAGAAACCCATTGTTTCTGCTTACCTAAGCCACATCTTTCATCTTAGACTTTATCAGCAGTAAATACGATATTTTTACCTTCATTTGCCTTAATCTTTGTTTTCTCAGTTTTCAGTTTATTCATAACCTCAAGTGGAAAAAAATAGAGATAGAAGTGAGTGTGATTTATTGGCCTGCCCCCACAGATCACATGCCCGATGTTGCTTGATTTTCTCATTTCTAAAGAGAAACTAGGTTTTCTGTATATGAAAAGATTTTCCTATAAAATCTTTTAAAATTTTTGTAGAAAATCTCATGATTCTGAAATGTTGGAAAAATGCATATATTTTAAAAAATACTTAGGTTTCAAAGGAAACATATTTACAGGCCAGTTTTCACAAAAAGCCACCAGCTTGTAATGATGCTCTAAACCCTAGGGTTTGGAGTCAGTATAAATATCTAGGTTTCTGTCACTTCTGATGAATCCAGGTCTCATTTGGAGTTGGAGCCTTGACCTTCACCCCAGCTGACTAGTCTGGATTCCCGATATCTCTGCTACCCAACCATTCTCTCTAGCACCTTCTCCTATAGGCTTCTTGTCCTTACCCTCCTTCCATTCCCAACTATAAATTATAGCTCTCCAATCTAGGCATGCCACACCAGCCTCCAGAATTACTGCTCCTTGGAGATCTCTATGCTTTTGCTTCATCTACCAGCTCTGACCTCTTTGATCAATGACCACATCTCATTTACCCTTAATTATAAAGATTTACATAACTGGCTATCACAGTTCCTTTTCTATAGGAATGGAAAGCCAAGTTAGCCCATATTTCTCTCCATTCCCAGATTATTCCTCCCTCCCAATCTATGCCCCCCCAAAGAGATCCAAAAATATATGATATTAACATGCACACTATAAAATTTTGGTAACTTCTATTTTCTTTTCTCTCCCTTTGCCACTTGGTACATGGCCATTGATAGAATTGTTTTTCCTCTTGTATCAAACAGAAATCATTAATACAAGGTATTTTAGGTTTCCTTTTCCCATTCTATGGGTGCATTCTTTATTCTTCTTGCTTTCTTTCAAGTCACTGGCTCCCTTGACAAATCTCTTTCCTAGGTCCTCATTCAGCCAGTCTGATAGCAGCCCCCAGGAAGGGCAATGTGAATTAATTTGTTTTAATTGTGGATTACTTCCCAAAGCTTGGACTACTCTATAAGACAGCATCTCAGCCTCCCCTGGGACCACCCATTTAGTCTTCAACCCAGCTTCTTTGACTTTTTTCCAGCCATCTGTTTTACTTGGGCAAAGAAAATCAGTTTTAATGTCTACATGTTTTTCCTTTCATCTATATTTTTGGCACCTTTAGTTAATTCAGAGTTAGCTCCAGAAAGGAAACATTTACCATCCCTCTGCAGCTGTTCAGTCCTGGAGGAGGAAGTGGAGAGTTTTGTTCCTCTTCCCATTGGCCTGATCCCCCTTATTCTGACCATAGCTATTCCATCATCTTTGCACTTAAGCCTGCCTGACACCTGGATGCACTGATTTTTGCTTTGCAATGAGAATAATAACTTCTGAGCTCAACTCTTGTCAATTCATTTTTCAATGTGTATGAGTTCTGAATCTCAGTATACAGTCCAGGGCTCAGAGTCCAGAGCCGGGGGTTCTACCTTTGACCCCACCAGTCATCAAATAAACCACATCATCATGTTGGACCTCACTTCTCCCATTTGTGAAATGAGGGTACTTATCTGTAACAGAGATCCTGAATTCAGAGGTCATTACATACCTACATATCAAAGAACGGAGGAACAGCTAAATAGAGACGTTGTCAGCTGCAAGGTAACTGGGCATGACAGGGATTTGAAACTGAGAAGGCATGGCCTACCTAAAGACTTTTACTGGCTCAGTTAAATCTGTCCACAAGCCCCTTGGCTGAAGACTGGGTTTGGCTGACAGTCTATGAGCTGTATGATACTTTAAGCCCTGACATTCTGTAAACCCCAAGTCCCTCCGTGTTACAGCTGTTTCCTCTGAATAATTTCCCGTTAAATAATATGTAAGGCAGAATAGTACATGTATTATGATAGAAAATGGGATATAATTTTATCAATCCTACTACCCAGTCCTTTACTCATAGGTCGAGATAATACGTGAACATGGAGTTGATTTGTTAGTAGGTAGCGATCACTTGAATCAGAGCAAATATATAAATGTAATAGAAAATGTATAGAAAAGGTAAAACAAAAGTTTTGTGGCCTGAAAAAAAACACATATTCTTGAAATACTGTTTTCTTATCAGAGCTGGAATTTGGAAAAGTCTAGATGAAATGTGCAGAAGTGACAATGACGACAAGGAAGGTAAATATCAGCATCTCCTTCACCTTGTTTGTCTTCATTATTAGAAATTCTCTGATGGTTTGCAATGGACTTGGCTGGCAGAAAAGGCCCAAAAGGAGCATAAGGAGTCCTTGTTGTAGGTCTGGTCTCAAACATGGGCCCAAGGGTTTGAGGAGCTTTCCAGTTAGAACACAGTGTGCTGAGGTTGTCGCCACACTGACATAAGGTACGTTTGGGAACAGTGGCTAAGGCAGTAAGTACAAATATTACTACTCTTAAAACCTCAAGAATGATATGATGTGATCAGTACAGGAATCGACACCAGCAGTGCCATCATGGTAGTTACAGGATTGTGTTGGACATCCAGCAATAGCGACGTCTAAAGGCAGCAAGCAACAGCAGCGGTAATGGACCAGTCTCTCTCTCTGACTCTCCCATTACCTTGCATTTGGAAAAACAACTAGTCAACCACAATTCAAACCACCTAAAGCCGAGGCTCTTGGAAAATTCAGAGTGGAGAATGACTCCAGAAGCAGGGAACAAAGTGATTTTTTTATAACATGGGAATGTTGGCTCTTGAGAACATTTTTTTTCTTTGTTAGATGAAAGTAAAAGAGATGAAATATATGGTGATGGAAGGAGGACTGACTCTGGGTGGTGAACACACAATGGGATATACAGATGATGTAATACAGAATTGTACACCTGAAACTTAGGTAACTTTACTAACCATTGTCACCCCAATAAACTTTAATTACAATAAATCAATCAATAAAACTGAAATACATGGCATTGTTGTTGGCTGTTGCCACAATAAAGTTGTGTAACACATGATCATGGTATTTCAGTAGCATTTAGCAACAAGAGTTCTCACAGACTTATGAGTGCACTCCAGCGGATCTAGGCTGAGGTCAGCTGGGCCACTCTGCTTCTCACTGCAGATCTCTGCGTCAGTGCAGCAGTTATGCTCTGGTCTTGCCTCCTTCCTGCACCATCAGGCTAGCAGTGATGTGTTCTTCGAATGGTGGTGGTAGACGTACTAGAGGGAATATTCAAAAACACGAGTACATTTTACGCTCTTGCTTGTGTCATGTTTTCTAACATCCTGTTTATTTGCCAAAGACGTTACATGGCTGAGCTGAAAGTGAAGGGGCAGGAAAGCATCTTCCTCCAGTAGAGGCACAAAAAGTGATAGGGCAGAGGCATGAAGAATCGAGGCCAATAACTGAATTTACAACAGATGTGAACATATTTTATATCCTGCATTGAGGAAAAGGGTTTATCAGATAATTATAGATTTGGATGAGCTTCAAGGTTTTAGATATTGCCTGTGAAATAAAACACATTGCTTTTTGCCATAATGATAATGTGGTTGAAAAATATGTAAAAGATTCTGTGCGAGACGTGCATTCATGTGCAGGTACACAAACATGCTTATGTTCAGTGCGAGTTGAATTCTATGGCCGAGATTAATTGATCTCCAAAGATCCATGGTTCCACTTTAATATGTAGAATTATTACTAAGAATTGGATGCACTACCAGGAACTAGATTTTCCAGTAGGTGATGCCATGTCACCAGTCCTTGCCAATGGAATGGGAATAGAAAGAGAGGTGCCATGACTCAGGCCACGGTAATTGAGAAGTGGATATCCTTTCTCCACCTGCTCTTCCCCATCTGCCCAGTGACTGCAGAAGGTTCCGAGCCCCTTCTGACAAATTAGTCTCAAGATGGAACAAGTGTAGGTTTCTGGATCTTGTGAAGGCCCACGTGCCAACCAGGAACACTTGCATACTCCTACGTGATTAAGAAATGAGCTTCCATTGTGTTTGGGTTATGCCACTAAACTGCGGTAAAAATGTCTTACTCAACTAAAACAGTCATAGGGAACTGAAGCTCCTCCTCTCACCTTAAAGAATGTATAGGGAAGGGTAAAATAATCAAAGAGAACATTTATTGCACATCTACCATGTGCAAGGCTCACAGCTAAATATATCACCCAGGTAGATGTTTCAGTCCTGCGATATGGTTTAATGCATTATGAGATGGGAGTAGAAAGAGAAGCTGATTCCCTCCTCATCTGTTACACTGGGCGGGGCAACAGTAGATGAATAAGTAATAGTCAAATCCCTCTATTTTGCCATACATGGCAACTGCAGAGCCATGTTATACAAGTCAGTATAACATACCAAACCTTTTACAATAGGATGTGTGAACATCAAGAACACGGCAAAACATTTACAAATGGATGAAGAACTGTTCAATAGCCAAAGGGCAATAGTCAGTTGCCTTCCACTGGACACAATTTCCATTTCGATGGACGGGACTTATCATCATTTCTTTATAATTTATAGAATTGCAAAATAGCTCGAAGACAGTAAGGATCTGAGATAATCTAACAGTTGAATCTGACATTATACTCAGTAAGGTTTTTGATTCATTTCAAACTTTTTCATAGTTTTTCTCTATAACATACAACCTAATATAAAACGTAACACTCGGCCTGATTATATAAGTGTGATGTCTTTCCGTCAGTCATAGGTGTTAAAAGTAGAAAAGATTTCTGATTATTGAACACCTGAGTAGCGGGGACTTAGCTTGAGTCTAATTTGTAAACCCTACTAAATATCAGAAGTAAATAGATAGGAAGCAGTGTTACTAAAAATCTACTATTCATGAACAACTGAGAGCTCTCTTGGGAATTAACTCATCCTAAGGAAAGAGTAAGCCTAGCATGACTCTGTAACAGGGAGGTACACATTGCAGGGAAAGAGTGACTGATTATGGGGGGCCGGGGGAATGTCTGTTTCTCCAATTTGTTTCCTGGATTTTTCCAAAACGAATTCACTTATGGCCCTAATGGCACTATTGCAAATAAATTAAGATAAAGAAATCATTACAAAACTCTGTAAGATATTAGACCCAAGTTGTTAATGTTGAACCAAGTCATAACATGAAAAGGAAAATGCCATTCTCCCCCACTTCGATTTTTTTACATCAAGGATTCCAGTGAATTAGTAGCTGGGGAAGTGAAAAATGAAGGGAAGAAAATGTCATTACATATTGAAGAATAGTTTGTATATGCCATCAGATGTTAATATCCATAACCATAGAAGTCACTATTTTCTAAAAATCCGTAGGGGGAAAATTGTATATTGGTTATGTGACAGAATGTGGAATATAATAGTACACAAAATCAAGGAACCCAAATTGTGAGACACATGCTATTGGTTTAGGTTGGTCTATGCTAATGTAAAACTTGCAAATTTAAATATTTCTCAAATTCACTCAGTTCTTTCCATTCTCATTGTAATCATCCTAGACCAAAGCACTATTTTCTCCCACTGGGACTATGAAGAAAGTCTCCTCAGAGTAAAAGGAGCAAGTCACAAATTAAAACTGCTTAAATCCTTTTGTGGCTTCCTATTGACTTACAAAGAGTCTTAACATGCTCGAGAAGACCCCACTTCATCTCACCCAGGCTGCCTCTTTGTTCTTAGCCCAGCCACTTTCTCTCTTCCTTAATCTACTGTATGATTCTCCAGAACTCAGTAACTGGAATCTGCCTTGGTTTCTTCTCTCTCTGGATAGCTAGTTTCTTTGTTTAGTAATCGGTAGCAGTTTGTCAGCAAAAAGAAAGGGAAAGAATGTTCCAAAATAAACCCCTACATCCAAGCTAGATTACATGGTCCCATGAAACTATACTTTTCCTCTGCTATCCAGTGTTCTATTATTTAAATATTTTTAATAATTTAGTTGTCAATGTCTATCTCTCTACATTTTAAATGTATGAAGGCAGGTATGCATGGCATATAATAGGTAGGAACTAACTGAAATATACATTGAATAAAAGCAAAGAAATAATTTGAGCTCCATCTCTTGGAGATATTTACCACTCTCATATATCATCGTACCCCTATCCAACCATTCTCTTGTGTGATAATATTCTGCTTCCTTCTACTTAGGTATTTCTTCCTTACGTTGAGTTACATGAAAACTTGAATCAGGCTGGGCATGTGGTAGATGCTCTATAGTGACAGATTCGATTTCTTCATTGTTTTCAATACTGACAGACAAAATGTTAAATCTTCTGGGATATGAGTACTGCTGAGTCATTTCTAGGTTCCTGGCCTTGGACTGCAGTGGCAAATGTGGCTCCCAGAGCTAAAGCCTTCAATTCTCATAAGTGTGTAGAGAGTAAGAGGCTTTGAGAGAAGACTGTTGGCCAGGCGAGGAGATGCCCTCTCCTAAATTCTAGGTGTGTTGCTGTCCTCTGTGGAGCTAGGAATGCTGCGAGACAGCCTAGAGATTCCTCTGGACTCGGAATTAAGCAGCTTGGCTTCAGAAGAGCTTTAGAACAAGGAGTGAATGACCCGTGGAGGACCCCAGTCCAGGGACCAGGGACTCACAGGCACGGTATCTTCCAGTAGCAGGACATATGCCAGGCACTCTTGGGACAGCTGTGCCATGCACTCACATATTTTTGAACTAAAGAAGTATTCTAAATCATCCAATTCTAAGATTTCAAACTGACAGCATGTGGGCAAGGATAAGGCTTCCAGATGTGTTTGGTTCATCTTGAACAATATTTTTAAAATGGTTCAGTCTCACGTAAGAATGCAGGTAGCCAATCGTTCTTGAAAAAATTTTGATCAGGACACACTGTCACAAGGCAGCAGTGGGACAATGGTGGACATGGCTGCCTCCCTTATCTGAGTGGCTCACTCCCCGTTAGACTACTTGGAACCCACTTAGTTCTTTTGTAGGCAGTTATTTTGCGACCCTCTTTTTAATTGAATCGTTGTGTTTCACAATGAAGAGAACATCTCCTGGGGATATTTTTGGGGGAGGAGAAGTGGGTGCGATGAACTGGCCACAGCAACAGAGCACAGTAGTGGCAGAATTGGGACTGGAATCCCCGCCCGTGATGTCCGCCATATCATGGTGTGGGGGGTAGCTCTATTATAATCTGGTATATCAGAAGGTAGACCGGGGGATGCCCCCTCCCAGAGTTATCTTACCAGAGACATTAACTACCTTTCCCAAAGTCCCACAGCTTACAAATGGATAAGCGTGACTGGTCTTATAATTATTTCTACATCCCACGTAGTACGTAACGGTGCAAAACACAGTGCTTGGGAATCAAAGTGAGTGCGATTGGATAATGCAAAAATAGCACTATGGGAATTGCATGAGTTTGAGTGAATACCCTCTGTGAAGTTGTCTTATCACTAGGTTGTCTTTCTACTCCTCCTTTTCATTTGGTTACATTGAATCCAGCCAAACACATTAATCAGATGGGCAGGGTTACACATTGTTTTCACAGGAAATCCTCCCTTCCTCCTTCAGTTTACCTAAAAGGATGGGAAGCAGGGAGGGGGGGTTGCCAGTGTATACACACACATGTCGATGTATATATTTATACGCCACACATAGCCATACACACATATGTCTGTGAAACAATATGCGCTCCCTGCAGCGTCTGGCGTTCTGTGAAGTCTTGACCTCTGCTCCCTTACAGCTGTGTTGGCTCAGAGTTTAGAGCAAGACTTGCAAGACTCCCTGAAGAACATATGTTTCTAAGCAGTCCCCCAGTTCTCTATCCTTTTTCTTTTTGTAGGGGGAGCCATAAAAAAAGGTTGCCACCTAGGACTTTAGACTGGTAGCCTTGTTTCCCTGGAGAGTTTCTCATGGGTAAAAGAACCATCCGCCAAAGACAGAGCTGGTGTCAGCGTCAGGCTTTGTCATCTCCCTCCTGCCCTCCTTCCCCTCCCCAGCTGGCCCACGGAAGAGCTGGTAACATCTCACTTTTTCATTGTTTGTACTCTTCATACTGATTGCTTTGTCAGGAAAAGGGGGTTGGCAGCTTTGGACAGGAGCTTCTCAGTCTCTTTAGTTTCAAAGCAGCTGGTAGAAAAACTCAGGGGCAACCTAAGATGCTCTTGTGAGTCTTTGGCACCTGGGCCCTGTCACGTCCTCACGTGCTGTGTTTTCAGAACTGTGTCTGGCTTGGTGGGTTTGGGAAGGCCCACGTTCCGTGTTCACATGGCTCCTGCAGGCAGGTGGGAATCGACCCACAATGAAACACCAGGTGCTCAGATTCCGGTTGTGCTTTCGTTTGGGGGGGACATCATATATTTGGTGTTCTAAATGGCCACAAGGTAACATAGTTTTTAACAAATTAGAAATAAATTTAAGTTAGTGTGCGTTAGGAAGGCACAGCTAGGCCTCCCAGGTTTTATAAACTAGGCGGGTTCCCTTCACATCGCTCCATGTCTTTGGATCCCACCAGCTGACATCTAGGTCATGCTCGCAGGGGAAGAGGAAGAAGTACACCAGTTCTGTATTCTCAGCTTGCTGGACTCCACACATTGAATCCACCTCCTTTCTCTGCTCCCAAAAACATCTCTGGTTTTTCCTACCTCAGTGAAACACTTGGAGTGTTCCTTGATATCTCTTTCTCTTAGAAACCATATCGATTCATAACAACAACAACAAAAAATCCAGTTGCCTTTATCTGCAGAATACAAACAGACTCCAGTAAGTTCTTAGCAATGCTTTCATTTCTACCTGCCTTTTACCACAGCTCTGGAGAAAGAGAGAAAAATCACATTTAGTTTGGACTAATTGTAATCCCATCCTAACTGGTCTTGCTTCCAACTTACCCTCTTAAAACCATAGCTCGAGGGATCCTTTCAAAACATAATGCTCTCCTCGATTCTGAATCCTCCAATTGTTTCTGTTATCATTCAGTACAGAAACCCACGTCTAAGTCGTGGCTTACAAGGCTGTAGGTAACTGAGTTCCCATTTATTTTTTCACCTGCCATTCCAGGTGTCAGAGGGTCTTTTTTTTTCTCTTCCTAAATTAGGTCAATATTAAAATACTACCTCGTCCGGGAGACCTTCTCTGAGCCACTGATGTATCCCGCCCCAGGTCTCCCTATCCCCATCCTGCCTTGTTTTTCCTAGCTCTTAATACCACCTGATATACAGTCACTTGCCTACTTGTTGATATTTTTTTCTCCTTTCACCAATAAGTGTATCTTATGAGGGGTTTTCTTCCATTCACTGCTTTATACCTGGTTCTTCACATCCTGAATGGTTTCGCAGTGCGTGCTTACTTAACATGTATGGAGTGGGTGAATGTATTGCATTACCTGGATCAGGTAAGTGGGCACTCACAGAGCCAGTGGCCCAGCTTACAGGACAATAAGCAGGGTGCCCCTTAGCCCAGGTCTGGAAAATAAGAAAGGTGGGTACATGGCTGAAATTGAGACGGGGTAGGGGGGTGAGAGTGGGTAAAATAGGACCAACTGAAGGTACCAATCCAAGGACTGCACAGTAGCCGCCCGAATATAGAGTAAACCCCACCTGATGATGAGCTGACCTTATTGGACACTTACCATGGACTTGTATTAGTTTCCTAGGGCTGCCATAACGAGTTACCACAAACATGGTGGCTTGAAACAATAAAATTTTATTCTCTCACAGTTCTGGACACTAGAAATCTGAAATCAAGGCGTTGCTAGAGCCATGCTTCCTCTGAAGCCTCCAGGGATGTATTCTTGCTCACCTTGTCCAGCTTCCAGTGGCCCCAGGTGTTGCTTGACCTGTAGCCACTGAATTCCAATTTCCACCTCCATCTTCAGGCGGCTTTCTTCTCCTTATCTCTGGGTGTCCTCTCCTTATAAGCACAGTAATCACTGGATTTAGGGCCCACCCTAATTCAGTATGACCTCACCTTAATTATAGTTGCAAATACCCTGTTTCCAAATAAGGTTACAGTCTGTGGTTCCAGGTAGACATGAATGGGGCGGGGTGGCACTATTCAAATCACTATAATACTCAAAGCATTTAATTAATTTATATCTTCACAACTGTCTGAGATAGGTGCTTTCATTGGCTACATTTTACAGACACAGAAATGGAGGCTCAGAGAACTTCAGTACATTGCCGAAGGCATATAGTTAGAAAGTGGATTCAAACCTAAATAGATCCAACTCCACAACCCATCTAGTTTGATCTTTCTACTCTTCCATGTTGGTTCCAATTCCCACCACAATAATATGTTCAGAATATGTTTGATGGTTAGGAAAGAACTTACCTTACTAAGCCTGTATTTAAAACCATAGACTGGGCTACCTTGCAAATACAACCAACACTTGTAACTGCTCACAGCACTTTTACAAGTCACTGAACAAAAGCCCAGATGTCAGGAAGATGAGAGAGACCCTATCCCAGGATCTTCGAGGCCTGAGGTCACTGTCCAGGGAAGCTCTTGCTGGGGGTCTGGGAGAGAGGAGGGGAGTGAAATCATTTCCCCACAAGGGCACTGAGGAACCACTGCAAGAACAATCTTTACCTTGGACAGAGTGTGAAATGCAAAGCAGCTGAAAATGGGCTAGGACCACCTTGGGATCTGCTTTAGGCTAGAACTCATGTGAAGGGAAAAACAAGCCAAAGCATTGCAACACAGAAACTGTCTCATATCTGCTCAGAATGACGCATTCACTGTGTATGGGTTTACGTGTAGCAAGAAGACAGGAAAATTATACCTTATCATGTTCTCTGCCCCCGTGGCCTTTATAAGTAATGTGCAATGCAAGCACAAGCCACATTTTTCATGATTTCCCCTGTGAAATACTCTGCAGCGTTCCAGCCTGGGAATATATTTACTTCTGTGATCTAAATTCTCTCCCTGGTTTGCATTAGCTTTCACCAAACCTCTGGCCTAGAATTATCATTGGTTGAAAGCCAGCTGGTCAACAAGAATGCTGAAGAGTTGAAGTCTCTGTATAGTTTCCCCTTTCTAGGAATTTAAACACAAAATGAGACATTTCAGTGTTCTGAGATGGCATCTGTTTCTTTCTGCAGCTTCTCTCTTCTCTACTCCTTTACCTCTTCTTCCCCTACCCTGACTTCCTCTCCTCCTCTTCCTTCCTTTCTCTCTCTTTTCTCACCCCCTTTTTCTCTCTCCTGTCTCTCCCTGTCATCCACGCCCCAACCATCTCTCTTTATCTCTCTCCCCTCTCTCCAGACTTTCTTAATCATTTTGATATTTTTCAGATCCTTGTGGCCTTGTTAAGTAAGCTAGGCAATTAGTTTTTTGGTTTTTTTTTTTTTTAATCTAATGTCTTAAAAAATAATTTCCACCAACTCCCTACCTTCCAGTGTGCACTGGTACCAAGACCTTTCCGAATGTTTACTCTGCTGATAAACTTAATTGTGGCTTTCAGACAGGAACTCACTCAACTTCCTTCCCAACTCTTCTGGACTTTGGGATAGGTTCGTTCACACCCATCCTTTCTTTGCTCTTCGGTATTTCAGAGGTAGAGATATTCCTCTCTTACTTCCTCAATCACCCACTCTTTAACTCTTGTTGTGCCAATTAGCCTGTGGTAAAATTGTTTTTATAAAAATGTTTTTAAATACATGTTTCGCTTAAAGTTGCCTATTCGCTTAAAGAACCTATTGAGGACATCAAGTAAGGACTTACTATAATTTCAGAAATTTACTTTTATTTTTAATTTTTTAAATTATTTTCAGTTACAGTTGGCATTCAGTATTAGTTTCAGGCGTACAGCATACTGGTTAGACATGTATAATTTACGCTGTGATACCCCTGATAAGTCTAATACTCACCTGGCACTATACATAGTTTTTGTAACGCAATTGACTATATTCTCTATGTTGTACTTTTCGTTCTCCGTGACTATTTTATAACTACCAATTTGTGTTTCTTAATCCCTTCACCTTTCTCACCCTGGTCCCCAACTCCCCCCCACCCCGTCCCTCTGGCAGCCATCAGTTTGTTCTCTGTATCCATGAGTCTATTTCTGTTTTCTTTGTTCATTTATTTTGTTTCAGATATTTATTTTTTTAAAAAGATGGACCTTGTGGCCTGTTCACACTCAGCTCAAGCTCTTTCATTTTCTTAATATGTAATTTCAGGCAACAGAATTCAGAATTACTCATAAGAACCACCAATAAGATCTTTAAAGCTTCAAGCTTTAAAGAAGTAAACAATGGCTGTTTAAGGCAGGAAGGTAAACGACTCATTGTTAAAACAAATAATGAAAAACAAGGTTCAAATAAAAAAAATTTGTTTCAAAAATGAATTGAAAAATGGTTTCTGGTTAATCTTCAGTTAATCAGACAATATAGATAACTGCAACTTTCCATCTAAGAGCATTTTGTTTAAGTAAATATCACCCTGTCCTATTTTCCTTAAGATTCAGACTAAACTCATAATTTCAGAGCATCTCTAATTTCAGGTCTTGAGCTAAAGGCCCTCAAATATGTTATATATTCATCCAGAGAACAAGTCTGAAAGATTAAGTTGCAGCCACTGTATGGGGAAGCTCAGAATTCAAAGTTAGGCTAGAGGACGGTATAGCTGAAACAGAACTAGTCTTAATGTTAGAAAACCTTATTCCAGTCTCATGTTGATCACTTACAGCTGTGAATGTTTGGGTAATATTTTAACCCTTCCAAATTTGTTTGAATTATAGGGGAAATATCTTTTGCAAATCTGTCTTTCCGAGTTGTTTTGAGATTAAATGAGAACAAACGTAAATTAATGTGTACGGAATTGTAATAAACACATTTTTTTTTTTTTGCAATAGTGAGTTGCAGCCAGTAGTTGTAGACAAAAATAGTTCCCTCTTCCCTCCAATCCTAGCCCCATTGTAAATGATGAAGGCTGACATGGTCCTGCCAGCAGGGAGCACCTACGAGGCCTCACAATTAAGTTCTCGAACTAGTTGCAATGATGTCGCTAACCTTTTTTGATATCAGAGGGATTATTCATTATGAATTTGGACCAGCTGGACAAACAATTAACCAAGTTTACTATTTGGAAGTGCTGAAAAGGCTGCATGAAAAAGTTAGACAAAAATGACCTGAACTTTTTGCCAACAATTCATGGCTCTTGCATCACAATGCAACAGCTCACACTGCACTGTCTGTGAGGGAGTTTTTAGCCAGTAAACAAATAACTGTATTGGAACACCCTCCCTACTCACCTGATCTGCCCCCAGTGACTTCTTTCTTTACCCAAAGATAAAGGAAATATTGAAAGGAAGACATTTTGATGGCATTCAGGACATAAAGGGAAATACGATGACAGTTCTGATGGCCATTCCAGAAAAAAGAGTTCCAAAATTCCTTTGAAGGGTGGACTAGGCACTGGCATTGGTGCATAGCTTCCCAAGGGGAGTACTTCGAAGGTGACCGTAGTGATATTCAGCAAAGAGGGAGGTAGTACTTTTTCTAGGATGAATTCATGCACTTAATTGTCAGACCTCATTATTTTATCATCAGTAAAGGTCAATACCTAGTTGAAAATAAATTGGATGCTGGTCTAGTTCAAGATTATGTGTCTGGATTGTCTCCAGTTCATTTGCTACCTAGAGAACCATTCAAAGATGGATCATGCAAAATATCTAGGAAACAGCAGCTCTGGGGCCCTGATACGTTACCCAGTCTGGAAAGGGCCCTACACCAGCATAGAATGGAGTGCTGAATGGGTTTAAAAGAGTAACGTTAACAACAGCAACAGCAGTGCACCCCATAGCTCTCACGCTGTGGCAGGACATAACTGGTTCCGTACAATCCTCATAACCACCTTCTAGGCAGGTCCTATTATGATACCCATTCTACCCAAGTGGATAAGGAAGCACAGAAAGATTAAGTATAATAGCAGTTATTTCCAAAATTTATTGATGTTTTGAGTACAGTAAACACTGTGCTAATCACTTGACATGAATTTTTCCATTTGATTTTCACAATAGTCTTCTGAAACAAGTGCAGTTATTATCCCAGTGCTCTAAAGGGGAAGAAAGAGGCCCAGAAGGTTCAGTGATTTCCCTAAGACCATACAACCAGCTAGCTGTTGAGCTGAGACTTGAAGGCAGGGAGGTCTGCGTCCAAAATGAATTCTGTTACTATCCAGTATAAGGCTTGAAACCATTCCAGATAAATGATCTTTTCAACTAACAAGTGATTGGCTGACTTCACTGGATTCATGCAGTTTCATTGTTGTCAGTGCTGTATTTACAGTCTTTGCAGTGGTGACTAAGAATCTTGCAGGCAGGGTGGTTTCAGCTCATTCTGGCCTCGGACTCTGTGCTGTTGATCTTCTCCAGGACTAACCTCAAACTACAAGGATTCAGTGAGGGGAGATCATCTGTGTATTATCAAAGTCACCTCAGAGGTTCTTTTATTGTTTTCCTGTAGTTTGGTTTCCTGCCAGCGCCCAACTTCGCCTTGACCTTTCAAAAATGATATAATAGACTAGAAATACATCATGTCCCTTTCTAATTCTTCTGGCTAGACTACATATCACAACTTTTTATAAAAAGATTATCTAAATTTTCTGAAATTCATTAAAATTTAATTAAATTTATTACATTTTTTCATTAGTTTCAGATATACAGAACAATGTAATAGACATTTATCATTTATACCCCTCACAAAGTGATAACCCCCGGCCCCCCATCCACTACCCCTCTGACTTCGCATACAGCCATTACATTCCCACTCTCTCTATTTCTAATTCTGTACTCCACTTCTTATGACTATATCTGTCTGTCTATATATCTATATATCTATATCTATGTATACTTATAGTTGACATTCATTATTATTCAGCTTCAGGTGTACAGTGCAGTGGTCAGGCATCTACATTATCCCTGAGGTGGTCTCCCTAATGAGACAAGTGTCCATCGGATACACTACAAAGTCTTTACAACATTATTGATTATATTCCCCAAACTGACTTTCGTATTCCCATGGCAATCTTGTGGTTACTGATTGTGCTTTCTAATCCCCTCGCCTTCTCCCTCATCCCCACCCCCCTCCCATCTAGCAACCCTGTTTTTCCTCTATATCTCTGAGACTTTTTCTGATTAGTTCATTCATTTAGTCTTTTCTTTAGATTCCACATATAAATAAGATCATATGGTATTTGTCTTTGTCTGTCTGATTTATTTCACTTAGCGTGATGTTCTCTAGGTCCATCCATTTCATTGCAAATGGTAAGATTTCATTCTTCTTTATGGCTGCAAAATACTCCATTGTATAAATGTACCACAGTTTCTTAATCCAGTCTTCTACCGATGGACATTTCGGTTGTTTCCATGTCTTGGATATTGTGTATAGTGCTGCAATGAACGTAGGGGTGCAAAAATTTTTTCAAATTAGAGTTTTGGATTTCTCTGGATAGATACCTAGAAGTGGAATTGCTGGGTCATAAGGTAGTTCCATTTTCAGTTTTTTGAGATACCTCCATGCTGATTTCCATAGTGGCTGCACCAATCTGCAGTCCCACTAACAGTGCACAAGGTTCCGTTTTCTCCATATCCTCACCAGCACTTGTTGTTTGTTGATTTATTGATGATAGCCATTTTGACCGGAGTGAGGTAGTATCTCATTGTTGTTTTTATTTGCATTTCTCTAATGATTAGTGAGGTTGAGTTTTTTTTCGTATGTCTGCTTGCCATCTGTATGTCCTCTTTAGAAAAATGTCTCTTCATGTCCTCTGCCCATTTTTCAACTGGGTTGTTTATTTTTTTCGGAGTTAAGTGAGTTTTTTATAAATTTTGGATATTAACCCCTTATTGGATATATCATTGACAAATATCTTCTCCCATTCGGTAGGATGCATTTTTGTTTTATTTTTTCTCATACTTACCTTGCCCGAGGGGATATATCAGTAAAAATATTACTCCGGGTAATATCTGTACATTTTTTTCCTTTGTTTTCTTCTGGGAGTTTTATGGTTTCAGATCTTACATTTGAGTCTTTCATCCATTTTGAATT
Organism: Rhinolophus hipposideros; assembly: GCF_964194185.1. Lineage (NCBI taxonomy): Eukaryota > Metazoa > Chordata > Mammalia > Chiroptera > Rhinolophidae > Rhinolophus > Rhinolophus hipposideros. Next base: position 14,190,626 of record NC_138059.1, on the reverse strand, counting down.
TATGCTTGTATATGGTGTAAGGAGGTGGTCCAGCTTCATTTTTTTGTATGTGTCTGTCCAGGCTTCCCAGCAACACTTATTAAATAGACTGTCTTTACCCCATTGTAAATCCTTGCTTCCATTGTTGTAGATTAAATGACTATATAGGTATGGATTTATTTCTGGGCTCTCTGTTCTGTTCCATTGATCTGTGTGTCTGTTTTTATTCCAGAACCATGCTGTTTTGATTACTGTAGCCTTGTAGTATAATTTGATGTCAGGTTTTGTGATACCTCCCACTTTGTTCTTATTTCTCAACATTGCCGAGGCTATCCGGGGTCTTTTATGGTTCCATATAAATTTTAGGATTATATGTTCTATTTCTGTGAAAAATGTCCTTGGTAGTTTGATAGGAATTGCATGGAATCTGTATATTGCCTTAGATACAGTATGGACATTTTAGCGATGTTAATTTTTCCTATCCATGAGCATGGTATGTGTTTCCATCTATTTGTATCTTCTTTAATTTCTCTCTTCAGTGTCTTTGATTTTCTGAGTACAGGTCTTTTACTTATGTGGTTAAATTTATTCCTAGGTATTTTATAGTCTTTGAAGCAATTGCAAATGAGATCTTTTTCTTAATTTCTCCTTCTGATATTTTATTACTGGTATATGCAAATGCAACTGATTTCTGAATATTGATTTTGTATCCTGCTACTTTACTAAATTCATTTATCAGTTCTAATCTGTTTGTTTTTTTGTTTTTTTTTTTTTGGTGGAGTCTTTAGGGTTCTCTACATATAGTATCATGTCATCTGCATATAATGACAATTTTACTTCCTCCTTACCAACTTGGATGCCTTTTATTTCTTTTTCTTGTCTGATTGCTCTGGCTAGAACTTTCAGCACTATGTTGAATAGAAGTGGAGAAAGTGGTCAACCTTGCCTCGATCCTGATCTTCAGGGGAATGGCTTTAGCTTTTTCCCCATTGAGTATGATGTTAGCTGTGGGTTTATCATATATGGCCTTTATTATGTTGAGATATGGTCCCTCTATTCCCACTTTCTTAAGAGTTTTTATCATCAATGGCTGCTGGATATTGTCAAATACTTTTTCTGTATCTATTGATATGATCATATGATTTTTATTTTTCATTTTGTTAATGTGGTGTATCACATTAATTGATTTGTGGATGTTGAACTAACCTTGCATACCAGGAATGAATCCCACTTGATCATGGTGTATGATCATTTTAATGTATTTCTGAATTCGGTTTGCTAATATTTTGTTGAGGATTTTTGCATCTATGTTCATTAGGGATATTGGCCTGTAGTTTTCTTTTTTTGTAATGTCTTTGTCTGATTTTGGGATCAGGGTGATAGTGGCCTCATAAAAAGTGTTTGGGAGCCTTCCCTCCTTCTGGATTCTTTGGAATAGTTTGGGGAGAATAGGTGATAATTGTTTTTTGAATGTTTTGTAAAATTCGTCTGTAAAGCCATCTGGTCCAGGGCTTTTGTTTGTTGAGAGCTTGTTGATTACTGATTCAATTTCCCTGGTGGTAATCAGTCTATTCAGGTTTTCTGTTGCTTTTTGAGTTAGTCTTGGAAGGTTGTATGCTTCTAGAAAATTGTCCATTTTTTCCAGGTTGTCTAATTTGTTGGCATATAGCTGCTCATAGTAATTTCTTAAATTTTTTTGTATTTCTGGTGTCTGTTGTCACTTCTCCTCTTTCATTTCTGATTTTATTAATTTGGGTCCTCTCTTTTTTTTGATGAGTGTGGCTAAAAGTTTGTCGATTTTTTTATTTTCTCAAAAAAACAGCTCTTGGATTCATTGATCTTTTGTATTGGTTTTTTTTTTTTTTTGGCCTGTATTTAATTTCTTTCCATTTTGATATTTATTATATCCTTCCTTGTACTCCCTTTGGTCTTATTTTGCTGTTCTTTTTCCAGATCCCTTAAGTGTAAGGATAAACTGTTGATTTGTGATTTTTCTTCTTTCTTTAGGTAGGCCTGCATTGCTATGAATTTTCCTCTTAGGAATGGTTTCAATGCATACCATAGATTTTGGGTCATTGTGTTTTCATTTTCATTTGTCTCGAGATATCTTTTGATTTCTTCCTTGATCTCATTGTTGACCCATTCATTAGTTAGTAACATGTTATTTTGCCTTCATGTATTTGTGTGTCTTCCAGTTTTTTTCCTGTAGTTGATTTCTAATTTCATAGCACTGTGGTCAGAGAAGACAATTGGTATGATTTCAGTTTTCTTAAATTTATCAAGGCTTGTTTTGTGGCCTCACATGTGGTCTATCTTGGAAAATGTTCCATGTATGCTTGCGAAAAATGTGTATTCTGCAGCTTTGGGTGAAATACTCTGAAAATATCGATTAAATCCAACTGGTTCAATGTGTCATTTAAGGCTGTTGTTTCCATATTTATTTTCTGTTTGGAAGACTTGTCCCTTGTTGTCAGAGGTGTGTTGAAGTCTGCTACTATGATAGTGTTACTGTTGATCTCTGTCTTTCTGTCAGTCAGTATCTGTTTTGTATATTTAGGTGCTCCTATTTTGGATGCATAGATGTTTACTAGGGTTATGTCCTCTTGTTGCATCGATTCCATTATTATTATGTAGTGCCCATCTTTGTCTTTTAATATATTCTTCATTGTAAAGTCTATTTTGTCAGATATAAGTATTGCTACTCTAGCTTTTTTCTCATTTCCATTTGCATGAAATATCTTACTCAAACTTTTCACTTTCAGTCCATGTGTGTCTTTTGATCTGAGATGAGTCTCTTGTATTTAGCCTGTGCAAGGGTCTTACTTTCTTATCCACTCAGCAACCCTGTGTCATTTGATTGGAGCATTTAATCCATTTACATTTAAAGTGATTATTGATAGGTACATAGTTATTGCCATTTTGTTATTTATAGTTAGATTGTTTTCATCTTTCTTCTTCTCACAGAAGCCCTTTTAATATTTCCTGCAATGTTGGCCTGGTGGTAATGAATTCCTTTAACTTATTATTTTATTGGAAGCTCTTTATCTCTCCTTCAATTTTAAGTGATAGCCTTGCTGGATAAAGCAATCTAGGTTGTGGGTCTTTGTTTTTCATCACTCTGAATACCTCCTGCCACTCCCTTCTGGCCTGCAAAGTTTCTGTAGAAAAGTCATTTTATAGTCTTAGGAGTTCCCTTGTATATAACCTGCTGTCTTTCTCTTGCTGCTTTTAGGATTCTCTCTTTGTCTTTAACCTTTGCCATTTTAACTATAATGTGTCTTGGTGTGGACCTGTTTGGGTTCATCCTGGTTGGAACTCTCTGCACTTCCTGGGTTTGTATGTTGGTTTCCTTCATCAGGTTAGGGAAGTTTTCCATCATTATTACTTCAAATATGTTTTCGATCCCTTGCTCCCTCTTTTCCCCTTCTGGTATTCTTATGATGTGCATGCTGTTGTGCTTGATGTTATCCCAGAGGTCGCTTAAACCATCTTCATTGTTTTTTATTCTTTTTTCTTTCTGTTGTTCTGTTTGGGTGATCTCTGCTAACTTGTCTTTTAAGTTGCTGATTCGATCCTCTGCCTCATTTAACCTAGTGGTAATTCCTTCAAGTGTGTTCTTTATTTCAGTTACTGGATTCTTTAGTTCTAACTGGTTGTTCATTATGATTTCTCTATCTTCTTTATGTAGTTACTAAGCTCCTAAACATTCTTATCATCAGTGTTCTGAACTCTGTCTCTGATAGGTTGGTTACCTCTATTTCATTTTGTTCCAATTCTGGAGGTTTCTTCTATTCTTTTATTTGGGATATGTTTCTTTGTTTCCCCATTCTGGCTGATTCTCTGTGTTTGCTTCGATGTATTAGATAAATCCCCTAGGGTTCTTGGGTGGTCTTACGTCGTATGTGTCTTTTATATTTGACTTGCACCACTTCCCTATTCTCCAGTGCATGTGCTCCAGAGGTGACCCTTGTATGTATATATTGTCTGCTAAAGTTGAGCTTTAATTGCTTTTGGCTTGTCAGTAGGTGGGATTGACTCCTAGGCTGAGACTTGGATATGTCCACAGTGGATGATCTTTTGGATAAGGGTTGACTGCTCAAATGAGGCCTGGCCCCTATGGGCTTTTGTGCCTGTAGAGAATTCCCTCTGGGTGTGTCACTTATATGTCAAATGCAGAAATACTCTGGTTTGGTCTGGAGTTGGCCTCTGGGTGTGTTGACTCTTGTGCCTCTTGGGCTGGGCCCTGGTGTAGGGCAATTTCAGAACAAAGCAAATCACCAAGCACAACAATAACAAAGAAAAACCAAATACACTCACATGTAAAAACAATCAGTAACACACACTCAATACAGGCAAAAATATATATTAAAAAAAAAAGCAGTGCCAGTCTTGTCTTAAGCCCACAAGTAATCTCCAGGTTGTCCTCTGCTGTACACAGAGTCCTCTGCGTCTTGTGTAGGCAGAGCCGGCCACCTGGTGCCCAGAGTGACCCTGGCACTGCAATTCAAGATGAGTGAGGCTATGGGATGTGGCTGGTAGCTTTTATAAAGTCAGTGCAGTTTCTGCTCTTGCCTGCACATATGCGCGCTGAGAGTAACACAGCCAGCCCTGTACCAAGGTCTCCTGAGTCTTAGGGTACTTCTTCCATCGTGTGTGCGCGTGCGCGCGTGCGCATGCAGAGGGTCCAAGAATTCTGAGCTGCTGAAAGCCCTGAGCTTCCTCTGCCGCCTGCTGCTAAGCCCTGGGTGTGTCTCCGCAGTTGTAATTGCTCTGCCCTAGGCAAGCCAGAAAGGGTGGGGGCTGGGGATGGAGGAGTCTTCTCTCTCCCAGCCTAGTAGTATCACACTCTTCCAGGCCTCTTCCCTGGGTCACAGCTGTCAACTGGGTCCTCCCACATCCTGAGCACTAAGGCTCCTCTGTAATCTGACACTATTCCTCAGTTCAGGGGCCAGCGTGAGTCTCTGGAAGGGTGGGGGTAGGATTGCTGTGGGAGAGTAGGGGGAGGGGCCCAGGTATGGCTTTTACTTCTTTGTCTGACCTCAACTGGAGGTCTCAGCTGAGGTTACTGCCTAAAAAGCTGGATATGCTGCTCTCTCAGCAGGAGAGATCAGCTATGGGACATAAGGAAAGAGCCCACCTCCTGGCTCTTGTGATCTCTCTTCTGCCCTGGGGCCCCCTGCGTCTCCATAGCCGAGGATGCAGGCCTTGTCTCCACATTGCTCCCTTCCCTCTACCCCTGCTCAACCAGTTTGCCCACCTTCTAGTAATCCTCATAGGAGTCTCTTAGCTGTTCTGTATGATGAGCAGAGAGTCCTTCGATGGGTTATAGGTGTTCAATTTGTGGTAAGTTCTGGAGGAGAACTCAAGAAGACCACCTCGCTGCTGCCATTCCTATGACATCCTAAATTTATTACATTTTTGAGGAGGACAGACATGAAGGAATATAGGGAGGCAGAGAAATGGCACGGTTGAGGATCATGTTGGGACAAATGGCTTGGGCTCTCCAAGGGGAGGTGGTTGAAGATGAATTTAAAAGCAAAGAAGACTTGATAGGGACAGTATTAGAGGGATTCCTTATTGGTCAACTGTAACTGGTTCTCGGCTTTCCTTGGGCATCAGCATTACTAGAATACTTTAAAAAAAAACAAAAGTAAATGTCAAGGCCGTACCCTCGGAGATTCTGATTCAATTAGACTGGATCAGGGCCTGAGAATTGCACCTAGAAAGCTTCCCCAGATGATTCTAGGTGCAGCCAGCATTGAGAAGTGCTGGTAGAGGGGCAACCTGGTACTTATTATAAAAAGCATCCTGGAATGGGACTAGTTCGTACACCTTGCCAGATCAAGTCCTCCTTCTGCCACGCACATAAAGCGTGACCTTTATATATCCCTGAATCTTCTTTCTGGCTTTGGATTTAACACCATTTATGACAGACAGTATTATGACTATAAAAAAAAGTATTGTTACTGATGACCCTATGCAAAATGTAAAGCTCTGTAGAAATTGTGGTAGGTAGCTTCTGAAATGGCTCCCAAAAATTGACCTCCTCGTATTCATGCCCTTGTCTAATGGTTTTCTGTTCTGTGTGGGCTGGACTGAGTGATCTGCTTGTAATACACAGAATAGGACATAAGTCATCAAATTAAAAATAGGTTATAAAAGACTGCCTTCTTCTGTCTGTCTCTTTCTATCTATCTGTAACTTCTGTCTCCTGTCTGTCTCTGTCTGTCCTTGAGTACTCCCTCTCTGTTGAAGCAAGCTGCTGTGGTGTGGGCTACTCTGTGAAGGGCCTCGTGTAGCAAGGACTGGCGGGCTTCTTCCAGTGACAGCCAGCAAGGGACTGAGGCCCTCAGTCAAACAACCCATGTGATACTGAATCCTGCTAACAACCACATGAAGGAGTTGGAAGGTTAATCTTTTCCCATTTGAGCCTTGAGATGTGTTCAGCCTCAGTCAACAATTTGATTATCGTCTTAGGTGAGACTTGAGACAAAGGGCCCATGAAATCTGCACCCAGATGCATGATCCACTGAAATTGTGACATAATAAACGTGCACTGCTTTACACACGTATGTTATCTGGTAATTTCTTACAGTGATAGGTAACTAACAGAGAAATCCAAGTGTTATAACTGGAAAATTGCAACTCCTCTTTGGGGAGTAGGAAGAGAGTAGGGAAAAAATGAATGTTTGCTGAACACGCACTCTGAAGTGAAGAAGTTTGTTACATGCTTTATAGCCTACTTCACTCAAACAGTATAATAACATTATTATCCTCATTCTTTGGAGAAGGAAACGGAAATACATCCAGTTGAAGTATTTCACCAAGATCATATTTGCAGGCAAGTAGCACAGCCTTGCACTGACATCTTCACCTGATTCCCAGTCTTTTTTTTTCTCTACATTCTGCACTATACACAAGTAGATAAGTGTTCACCATATGAACCATCATCATCAGGTGGCTAGGCAGCGTTGTTGTTGTTGTTTTCCATATAAGATGGGTTTCTCAATCAGTTACTCTCTCTTTTCCACGGGAACCACTTCTGTCTTAACCTGATGGTCCTCACCGGTGCACTATGCTCACTGCTGGTATTCAGGCAGTGTATTCCACCATAGGAGTGAGAACAGAGGTTATCCAAGAGTTTGGGAGCCACTTAAAAGGAAATATTTCCCAATAGAATAAAAAAGAATTAGTTCAGCTTTAAGCCAGCACACTAAAAACTTCCTGGATGACTTTAAAAATTGTGTTCATAGTATCATTGAAATCTTAGAGGTGCAAGGGGCCACCACGTTCATTTGTTTCTATTCTGAAGTTAAGACAGGATCCTTTCTAATGGAAGCCTTGGAAAGTTGCCCTTCTCTTGTGTTTGCAGCCAGCTCTCGTTGGTGTGAGATGCCTGCCTTTCTGGGGCAGCATCTTACTTTCATTCTTACCAAAATGCTAGTGTGGAAGATAGAAAAATTGGAAAAAAACCACAAGAAAATTTACGTAAATCCAGAAATATTAAGATATTCATATAGAAATTGCAGCTGATCATTTTTGTATATAACCTTTAATGTCTTTGAGAATCAATGTATCTCAAAGGCGTGCAAAAGGCATGCGTTTTGCAATCGGACTAATCTGGATTCAAATGTTTATTTCAAGATTGACTTAAATAAGTCACTTCTAATATCCATGAACTTGGTTTCTCTATCTTTAAAATTGAATAGCGATAGCCACGTAGCTAGATTGTTTTAAGTCTCGATTTAATATCAGTAACTACATACCAGAAGTGATTAGCATAGTGCCAACAAATAGTAAAGGTTCAACTGATAATATTCATTGTTAGCATAAAGTCTCTCTCTGAAATCCCCTCTTACTCCAGTGCTGGTCCTATTATAGATTCACCTGAACTCTAATTTGTATTTGACACAGATCAGAGGCTTTTGCTTGAAGATGGAATGAAAGGGGTTTTGGATGGGAATAAATTACTTAGGTGGAGGCGGGCCTCTGATGCTTTGAGCTTGCCTTTGTGACTAGAGTACTACTGTTTCGAAAAGTGGGAACACACATCAGATGCTTGTTAAAATGAAGATTCTTGAAGCTTTCTTTAAACCTATGAATCTGAACTTCCGGGTGGGAGGCATTGGAAGCTCACTGTTGACCAGCAGATATCACCACTACTACACATATATTCCTGTGATTCTCAGATACTCTGAAGTTTGAGAAATGGTGGGTTGGAACACACTAAAACACCATCCTAGGTGTGTTTTCCCCAGAGAGGAATAGAATGGCATCCTACCGTAACTCTGCCCTTTTTAAACTCTCACCTTCAACATTTATGTTCATTAAACACTGTTATGCTCCAAGGTTTAATCAGCCCTGGGCTATTCTGGAGTATTTTATACACTTTGAAATTTTACAAGATTTTGAGGTGTTGACAAAACTACATCTTTAAAATAACTCTACTTTTCCAGATGGATATGTCTTATTTAATTTTGCGTATCCTTAGATCCTGGTAAGTCTTGCTATCTCCTCACAAGTCAATTATCCCTTTTCTACATAACTTGTTTCTTCTGACACTCACCTTCCAAAAAGTTACCATAATTATTGTAGTTTAAGGAGCACCAATATGTGTCATAGACTTCAGTATGAGTCAGTAGAAACAATGCTCTCCCCAAGTTGTTAGGCAATCAACTAGTGAACCCCTGAAAAAGTGTGGTTTACCCTAACAGATGGAAAGTCAAATTGGATGCAGACATAACAATTACTTCGAGGCGGATCATAGATCTAAGTGTAAAAGCTAAAGCTACAAAGTTTACAGAAAAAAAGATAAGTGAAAAATTTCCCAAACATGGGATAAGGGAAAAGTTTCATGGAGAGAACACAGAAATTGCTAATCATTAAAGTGATAAAAATTAATGGATTAGACTTCGTCAAAATTAAATCCTTCTACTCATCAAAAGATACCAGTAAGAAAAGACATAGATAAGCCACAGACTGGGAGAAAATATTTACAAAACACATACCTGACAAAGGACTTTCTCTATAATATATAAAGAATCTCTCAAACTCAATAGTAAAAAGACAAATCTCTCTCTCTCTCTGTCTGTCTTTCTGTCTCTCTGTTATTTTATATATACGTATACTACATATATATATACTATATATGTATATATGTAGATATATATGTGTATATATATGTATATATACACATATATATCATATCATATCATGTCATATCATATCATATCATATCATATCATATCATATCATATCATATCATATCATAATGTGAAACAAAAACTTCTGAGGCCAAAAGTTGTCCTTAGAGAAAGGATTTACTGAGCCAAATGCTCGCCAGAAAAGGACCAGGTCCTGGGGCATGCAGTCTCAGCCAACAGCAGCAGGGCTAGATGGAGTAGAGAAACATAGCTGCCATCCTGGGATTGATATGGCTCTTTTATACAATGTGTTTGAAGAAGAAAGATGCACATTGTTTTGAAGTAATTTATACTGGCTATAGATAAGAGGGCGGGAAAAAGTGAAGCAGGGCCAATTCTGGGGCAGGAACATCGTCTGTAAGGAAGAAGTATTGGCTCCTTTGGACGGGTTGTGAGCAACAGTTCAGAAACTGCACGTGTAAGCAGGATGCAGTGGTGTCTGGGAGTGAGCTGTGCTCTCTAGATAATCGCAGAAATAGCCACCTGAGAGTTGATTCACATTTTAACCGTACATTTGGGAATGGAGGCAGTCTTTCGTTGGTTTCAGCCTGTGACTGTTAACTGATTAACCTCTTTTGTCTCTTCCTTTCATTCTCCAGCCTGCCATAATTTAATTTAGGACATCTCACAATTTTTCCTTGTCAGTATACACGATATTTATATATTTACATATGTCACATAAATATAAAGCTTGGTAGAAGACTTGAACAGACGTATCATAATAAGAGAGAGAGAGAGAGAGAGAGAGAGAGAGAGAGAGAGAGAGAGAGAGAGGGAGGTAAATAGGCAGATAATAAACACATGGAAAAGTACTCAACATCAGTATTTACCAGGAAAAGACAAATAGCAATGAGGTACATGCCCACTAGAGAGGATAAAATGTAAAAACTGACCACAGCAATCCCACTGTGGATGTGAAACACCAAGAACTCTCATATATTGCTGAAGGAATGGAAAAATGGTGCAACCACTTTGGAAGACTCTAGCAGTTTCTTAAAAGAAAGCGGTTAATTTTAGCAGTTAAACCTACATCTACTCTATGAGGTAGAAAATCAATGTCTAAGTATTTTTCCAAGAGAAATATAACCATATGGCCCAAGCCTACTCACAGCAGCTTTATTCATAATGCCCTATCAGTCCATCATCAAGAAAATGGATAAATAAACTGTAAAATATCCTGGAAAACTACTTAGCAATAAAAAAGAGCTTGTGATACACCTAACAACCAGCTCAAAAACATTGGCTGAGTTAAAGAACCAAGAGGCAAAAAGAGTGTCTTTATCTGCATACTTACTGTAGAATTACATTTAAATGAAATCCTGGAAGAGGTAAAACAAACCCACGGTGATGTAAATCGGAACAGTGGCAGCTTCTGAGTGGGAGTGGAGAGAAAAGTGGAATTGATTGGAAAGGGGGCACAAGGGAGCCTTCTGGGATGATGGAAACATCCTCTGTCTTGATAGAGGTTTGGGATATATGGGTGTCTGCATTTACACCAACTGAAGCAACTGTACCCATCAGACCTGTTTATTTCACTTTATGTAAATTATACCTGAATGTTAAGGAAGTAGAGTGTGAGCAATTGAAGGCTTATCTTAGATTTGAGAAGAAAGGAGAAAAGAGAAGTGTGTGTGTGTGTGTGTGTGTGTGTGTGTGTGTGTGTGCGCGTGAGCGCGCGCACGCGCGCACATACACGTGCGCGACCTTTATCTTGGCAACCACGGGAGAAACATTATGGTGATTATAGAACCACACCCATGTGGGGGAAGAAGGAAAAAAGGTAGAAGGCAATAAATAAAACATTTGCCTTTAAATTTTTCCCCCAAATCCTTTAAAAGCATAAAATGCTTTCACTAGGAACACATAAAGATAATAATAACATTTTTTACTGTGATCTAGATACATGCTTGGCAAGTATCAGAGTGCCAGGTGTAGTACACACTACCAGGTTTCTCTCCACTGGGGGAATTGATTGTTCTGCAGTCATTTGAAAAGTTTAAACATCCTAAATGTCACCACCCTCATGGAGCCCAAAATGTCAGTTCCATGTTGCCGTCTATCCTGTGACCAAAAAAGATTCACAAACAATTTTTTATTTCTGCCTTTGACATTAATTTGGTCACAATCAGAGATGAGAAAAAAAAAGTTTTGATCAATCTTCTTGCTTTAATGGCCTATGTAGACATAATATTGTTGATTAAAACCCTGTGTGTGAAAAAGTTATTTGAAGACCCATTAATTTCTTCTTTATAGAGTCCTAAGAGCTAGGGCTGGCTGTGGAATTATTGCTGTGCTTGCACTGATGCTGGTGGTTTACCGTCATTGGAAACGTTCAGATGTCGGGGGCGGACTCAAGACAGAGGATGGCAACAGATAGCATGTGGTTAGTAAAACAAAGCCAAACATTGTGCAGGAGAAACCCCAGTCCAACCAAAATAGAACTTCCCATGGAGAAAGTGAGGTTTTTGAGCCTCAGCTGTTATGTTTAGTCTGATTCTGCAAGATATCCATGAATGATGCTTGGATATGTTCAACTCTGGTGGGCGTTTGTGGCATTTTTTTCTAGGTAAAAAAAATCATTTTTGGGGTACTTGCTTACTGTTATTACAAGCGAAATGCACTGTGGGTCCTGGTAGTCCAATTGGAATGTTGTAGGACAGGAATTTTAAACAGGACACAATCACTAAGGGCAAATATTAGAGTTTAGTAAGCAAGTTTCTATATTGACTGATATTTTCTTTTTAGTATCTATAAGACTATGACCAATATTTTTCAGTGTTTGATTATTATCTACTCATAGCATTATGGCATTTGGACCATCTCTGCACTGGGAAGTTGAAAAAATACAATTAGAAAAATTCTGAATGGAGTGTATTGGCAGTATCATTGCAAAATCCTAACATGAATTCAGTGATCCACTATTTATGTTAGCATTTTACGTTCTTTATACCATTCGATCATTCCTGCAGCATGGTATACATTTTTTTTTTTTAAGGAGCTCTCTTCTTGTTTATTTTCCTCTGATGGTTTGCATGCTATACATTTTAAATACCAAGTACGTATGAGGAAATGAAGGCTTAATCATTTTATGCTATGTTCTGTACCCAGTAGGTGACAGATTTGGGATTCAACCTTAGGAATTTTGGTTCCCAAACTCATGATACAGTGGAAAGCAACCACTGAAAATTATAACATGCCAGTGGTAATTTAGTTTTCAATCTGCACAGACACAAAACAACGATTAAATTGATGTAGTTCTTAACAGAGAGTAATATGACTAACTGAAATATGATTCAGTGAAAACAGATAAATTAACCATGCTTTCAAAGTTGTACTCTTTTCACCAGTGACTATTAATATCTATAATAATTTACCTTGGTAGAGCTTTTAAGGGTGTTTTCATAGACATCTTATTCCTTATAACAGCAACTATAGGTCAAAAATAGGATAGGTATTATTATTTGTATATTATTGTTCCCATTTTATAGATGAGCAAACTGAGGTTCAGAGAGTTTATGTAACTTCCTATGGGTAAACAATTAGTGAGTGGCAGTTCAAGGCAATAACAAGTTAGTCCCACTCTCTTCTTTCCAGTATACCTTTTGGAGAAGACAACTGCCTACAAATGCTCTAGCCATTTCTTCTTCCCAGGGACGGAGAACTGTATTGATAATCCCCACATTATTGCAGTTTAAGTAGCTCAAATAAGCTCTAATCTCAAAAAAACATTCTTTTCTCATTGTCTATTCTCATTGATAGTGACAGGAAATGTGGTACCAACCACTTTCTCACATTCTTGAAGATCACTTTAGTTGGAATAACTGTTTATTTGGATATAGTTAGCTCAGAAAAGAACCAAACCTTTTTCACAAGTCTAGGGTTTTTTTTGAAGGGAATTAAAATGAGTTTATAGTTGTACTTTAAAACAAGTCAAGGTAATAAACATCCTGGTAATAGAAATATTCAGTGCAGATGTCCCTGGCACTGGGAAATTATTTAGTTATTTTCATCCTGCCATTTCTTTTGGTGTTTCTCTACTGATTGGATCATTTTAAAATGTTAGAGTTTTGTGAAACCCAGCAGGGCCAGCCCTTGAGGACCTCTTAATCATGTAAATTATAGATCACTAGAGCTTGCCAGATAACACAGTAATTATTAAAAAATAAAATCCTCAGGCAAGAGAACCCAAAATAAATAAAACCTCTTTCTTTCCACTGTAAGAACTAGAATTTGTGCCTGAGGCTCATCTTTAATAAAGGTCCATAGTTACCAATCAACAGCTGACTGAATTAAGCTCCTTTACCATACAAGCCAAATCAATCCCTTTCAAGGTGAAGGTCTTATGTTTTTTGCCTCTGATTATTTCTTCACTTTGTAACCCATGTTGAAGTTCATCTCATTACCCTCACCATTATCAAAACCATGTATTGCTGATGGGCAGTGCAGTTACAAAGAAAGGAAAATAGGGAACAGATTACTTGGAATGGAAAAGGAACATTTGGTTGGCTAAGACTCTAATAGATTTCCCAGAAACAACTCCCACCCCTCTTTTTTTTTTTTTTTTGGTTTTATATATACTGATTTTGTTGATTAGGTCATTTTCCAAAGGGAAAACAATTGATACCAGAGACTCATTAGAAATATGGTAGCATATTCCAGGATGAGAGGTTTCTTCAATCAAAGAAATTGAGGTCATAGAGCTAAGGAATTATGAAAGGACAATGCTGATTAATATAATGCTTCAAACAATTCATCAAAGACCCGGGACGATAAATGGCTTAAGCACATTGATTCGATATTGGTAGGCACATTACTAAGAAAGAATTTAAAATCTTAATAACTTTTGTGGCAACCACTGTCTTGATTCACTTTTTTTTTTTTCTCTCTCCAGGAGTAAGTAAACTGATTGTAAACACAAGTATTAAATAGTCTAAATAATGCCACTTACTCCTTGGAAATTACAATGTGCTGCCCTGCTTTCTCCAAAGCAGGGTTTCTCAGCCTTGGCCCTGTTGGCATTTAAAACCAGATAATGTTTTTCATTGTGGAGCTTTCTTGTGCATTACAGAATGTTAAGCAACATCCTGGTCTTTACCCACTAGATGCCTACACAATAGCTCCCCAGCTGGGACTACTAAGAATGTCTTCAGATATTGCCAAATATTCATAAAACCACCCCCACTGGAGACATAAAGGAAGAAAATACTGATTGCAAATTATATCAGCCAGTCTGTTTTCCGTGTGCCTCTATGTTCTAAATGGAATGTACCACTGATCATAACTGCTGCCGTGTAGTGGGTTCCTACAATGTCCCAGTCACTGGACAAACGTGTATTGTTCAGGAATCTTTGCTTAAAATGGCAAAAACTGAATCCTCCGGGAGATGTGGGCAAAAGGAAACTTATAGGAAGCTCGGTCCTATGAAATGAATCATAGGATTGAAGAAAAAACTAAAGAATCAGGCGCTAGAAAGTACAGGCGACCAGTAAACTGCTATCCTTTAGAAAGTTTCTGTCTTCTCGGTCACAGAAGATGATGAGTCATCTCTTGGCTCATGCAGCACGAAGTCATCTTTAACCTTATTATCAGTCGTAATTGTCAGTGGTTTTGAGATTCAAATTCCAAGAAGAAAGTCTGACAGCCTAGCCTGGGTCACATGACCATCCGTTGACCAGAACAGATGGCCCCTGACTATCTTTACACAGGGACCTTACCAATGGACAAAATTGGTTACTATTACCATAAGATGTGGCTATATTCTGAGAAGAACAAAACAACCAATAGCTACGTATGACATTGTTAAGATTCACTCCAACAAGGTTGGAGAGTAGGTATTACCATTATTTACAGATGAGGAAATTAAAATTCAGTGTGTAACTCACACTAGGTCACAAAGTTAGTAAATGGCTGGAAAAAGATTGAAACTCATCTGTCTGACTGACTTTGAGGTCTCTACTCCATCCTGCATGTCCTAGTGTTTTTATATTTATAGACGTTCTTAGTCTCCCACTTATTTGATTGATCAGTCAATCAATAAATAGGTGTGTTTTGAGGGCTGATGAGACCTAGCTTCATGATACGAAGTGAATGTACTATAAACAAATTATTGGATAGTTCAAGCTCAAGGGAACCTTCAACCTAGTATGAGAGACAAAATTAGCCATGAAGAAATGAAAAAATAAAGTCAAAAGCCAATTTTGGTGATGCACATAACTAAAAATCAAAGAGCATGTATATTAATCTACTAGTTACACTGAAAAAAGAGAAAAATGATCAGAAATTCATTTTCTCATAGTTCTGGAGTCCAGAAATCTGAAATCAAGCTGGTGTTAGGGCCACATTCCCTCCAGAGGCTCAAGGGAAGATTCTATTCCTTTCATCTTCCAGATTCGGGTGGCTGTCAGCGTTCTTTGGCCTGTGGCCATATCACTTCAATATCTGCCTCTGTCATCACATGACTTTTTCCTCTGTGTGTCCGATCTCCCTGTATTTGACTCTTGTAATGATACTTGTCATTGGATTTTGGAACCACCCAGATTATCTAGGATGATTTCCTCAAGAGCCTTAATTAAATTATATCTGCAAAGATTCTTTTTCAAAGGAGGTAACATTCATATTTGTAGGTTCTTGGAATTATAGCTTGGAGGCCACCGTTTAACCCACTATACAAAATTTGGTGTGCTTGTTGGCTCTGTCCTATAACTCTGGATTTGTTTCTTGAGGAGATCCAGTCCACAGACTTGGGGAAAATTAATGCACTATTAGAATTAAATTCACAAATACTGGAATCAGAGATGAAGAGTTTGATTTTCAATTCAGACATACACGCAAGCTGTGTATAGGTGGGTTATTGTGGCTTCTCAAAGATCCTTCATCTCATAATAATCATCGTAATCAAACATCATGCCGATTGTTTATTATGTACCAATACCTGAATACCAATGATGTTACACATATCATATTTAATCGTATAAGGAACCCTAATGATGAGCAAGGTGAAGCATTCTAGAGGTTAAGTAACATGTCCAGAGCCATAATCTAGTAAGCGGCATCAAACCTTTATGAACTATAACTGTCTTAATATTAGATTATAATTCCTAACTAGAAGACTGATAGATGTATTAAAAGAGATACTGCCATGTGTATAAGAGTCCCTTCACAAGTTGTCATGATTAAAACCAAACTGTACCATCTCATCAAAGAAGATACAGGCAGCAAATAAGCCGAGCAAAAGATGCTCCACATCATCTGTCCTATGGTCCTTGGTATACTTGGCATATGCGTCAGAAGAGTATTTTCCAAGAATTGTTTGTTTCATTTTTTGTAAGCTTTGTAGTTTATTAGGTAGTCAAGTTTCATAGAGTGAGGGAGTTAGCAAAGGTAAGAAAGGTAGGGGAGCAAAGAGAGAAAGCAATGTGCAAACGGGAGACCCTCTATCTTGTTTGCTTTAGTCCTTTTGCATGCATATTGAGTACTTCCCACATTCCAGACTCTGCACTGTTTTCATGCATTGTATTTAAAATCTGCACCTGCACCAATCACTGAAAGGGGAGATGCTTAGTTGCCATTTTCTTCCTAGACTCCAAGCCCCACACTGCCAACAAATGAGCAGATATCTCAAGGAAAGAACAGTAGACAATATGGGGCTCATCTCAGTGTATTTCTCTTTGCTTCAGAATCTTTGCCTCTCAAGTCCTGACTGTGTTGGTTTTTCTCTGATGTATACAGTTTTTGTATGTGTGTGTGTATATTTTATTCATATTTTGTAGTTTTCTGGTGAGAAGGTGAGTTTGATGTAAACAACTCCATTTTATAGAAAAGGGAACTGAGGCTCAAATTACCTAAGGTGAAGCAGCTAGCGAGCAATAAAGCTAAAGTTACAATCCAGAACACGCCAATTCCAGTAAATAGACCGTTAACCCATTGTTTTCCTTGAACTCACTGGTCACTTGCAAACCTCACAATATAATGGACATTTTATGTTCTAACTGGGTATTTTTATAAAATAAATGAGTGAGTAGTTGAATCCATCCTCCCATAAAATGCAACACCACTGAAAAATAGTAGCCTATGTTTAAAGGACCCTTTCTTCAAACCATTGTCTTACTTGTTCTATTTTATTACATCAGCATAAAAATAAAGCATACTTACTCAAGACAGTAACCTATACTTAGTGACAAACATTAGGCAATTCTTAAGCAAACACAAGGAATTACTAAGACAACTGAAACAACATAAGCTTGTAACATGTTAAGAGGTTACATGCATTGAAAAAGAATGGGAAAAATGAGTGTTTTGTTTACTGTCCTTTTTGTTGATGTGCAGTTTTTTCCTGTGAAGAATTGTGGGTTTGCTGGTGGTTTTCATCAATCTGTGCAGCATATAATTGATGGTTTTTCAGTTATGAAGAGAATTACTAATATGTACCCAAACACACTTTATGAGAGTGAGAACATTCAAGCACTAACTAGAAAATTGGGAAATCTGAAATATAATCAAGACACTAAATAGAGGAAGAATTGTAGTTTTAAATTCAATTTACATACAATTTCTATCATGATTTAGGTTTTGTTAAGACTGTATTTTTAGAGCAATTTTAGGTTCATAGCAGTCTCCCTCATTATCAAATCCCCCACCAGAAAGGTACTTTTGGTATAATTGTAATCCTTAACTGTTCTCTTTATGTAACTGTTCTCTTTATGTTAAACCTACGTATAATTTACAAGGAGATCCTATTGGTTCTATTTTTAAAACATACTCACAATCTACCCAGTTCTTACTTCCTCCACTTGACTGCCCTAATCTGAGCCGTATTATCTCTTGCCTTAATAGTGTTCTCACTGTAACTCTGTACCTGTTTTTGCCTGCCGTACAGCCTACTCCAAACACAGTGGCCAGAGTGTTTCATGGCTCGGCCCAAAACTCTGCGATGGCATCCCGTCCACTCACCGTAAAGCCAGACACACAGTGGCCTTACGTACCTACTGACCCTCCCTCGTTACGTGTTTGGCCTTATCTGTTTCAGTCCCCTGACTTGTGCACTTCATTCCAGCTGCACTGACCTTTTCATTGTTCCTTAAATATTCCAGGCGCTTTTCAGGGCCTTTGCCCTGGCAATTTCTTAGACCTACAATAATCTGTCAGATACCCACCCACATGGCTAACTCTCTAAATTCTTCAAACCTTTGTTCAAAGGTCATCTCCTCAATGCGGCCTGACCTAATGATATTATTAAAAGGAGTCTCTACTCTCGTGACATTTCTGGTTTATTTTATAGGTTTCTCATTTTTGCCTCGTAAGTGTTGACATTTCCCAGGATTTCGTTCTTGGCCTACTTATTTTTTCTCTCTTCATGCAATTTCTAATGGCTCCCAGATATGTATCTTTAACCTTATCTTCTTCCCTCTGTATTTCAGTGTCTGCTAAAAATATGTAAAGGTCTTTAAGGAGAGGTTTGCTTTAAGTATCATTGTGTCTCTCCCTCTCTTTCATCGCTGTTTGCTGGTTCTGCACCACTAACAGCCAATAGTCTTCCCTCCAGTCAATCTGGGTCTAGGGTATCTAGCTGAGATCATCCTCCTTAGTATGGAGAGCCTCTTCGGAGAAGCACTTGAGACCGTGCATATCAAATGGGAAATCCTTATCCTGGTGTGACAATACTGAATGTGTGACAGTATTGAAGCTAGAAAAAGTCATAGCAAAACCTTGGCACATGTTTGTAAGGCATAAATTATCTTCAGGGGCTAGTGGAAAATGTTGTCATTAAAATAGTGTTTCTATATTCAAACTAAAATAAAAGACACATATTATGTCCAATAATCCTCCGAGGAAAAAAATTTGTTTTCTTTTTCTTAGGAGTACTCTTCTGAAAAATTAAAAATAATAGGCTTAGGGTATTAGTCCTACCTGGAGTAATATGCCTGGTAATTTGGGATTTCTGTCGAACAACACACTTTTGAAATGACAGGAATAAATTCCATGGTGAAACCATTCGAAGTACCACAATTACAGATGGGAGAGAAAACTTGAGTCAGAATTTTCCCCACAAAACATAGGACTTCAGTTCTTCCTCTGATCATGAATAATTGAGATCCGGCAAAGATAAAAATAGCAAAAGAAAAAAAAAAGTCTTAGGAGTTATCCTAGACCCCTCTTTCTTTTTCATTCATTCCCTCCAGTATGCAGTCGTTCAACTTCACGTTTCTGGTGTCTCGTGTCTGTCCTCTCCTGTCTACTCCAATTGCTGCAATCTTAACCCAAATGCTTCTAGATCTTCTCTGAAACACTGCAATCATCTCTAACATCTTTTTCCTCTTTTTCCAGTGTCATCTGCTCTAATCTGCTCTCTACACTGACCTTAAAATAATTTTTCAAGAAAGTAGATTTGATCATGTCAAGCTCCCTTCAAAGGTTTCTCATCACGTACAATGTAGATCCAAACACTAGTGTCACATAAAATGTACTCCATGATCTTGACTTTGCTGTTTCCTTCACCTTGTCTTCTATTACACCTTCCACTTCAGCCGAAGTGCTCTGCTTCCTCCATCTGAGGAGCTGCTATGCTTCTTCACATCTGGTTGTTCACATTCTACTCATTCTGTCTGCATGGACCTTCCTGCCTTCTCTCTCCAATCACATCTCTCTTACTCATTTTTCATGACTCTTATCAAGCATCTTCCCTTGATGGCACTATTTCCCACTGCTTTGTAAATATCTATCTACTTATCTTTCTATCTATCTATCTATCTATCTATCTATCTATCTATCTATCTGTCTATATACACACACATATATGTGTACATATATACTTATATACCATACATATACATATATACCTTCTGGTGGGGGATTTGATAATGAGGGAGACTGCATTTTGGGGGTTGGGGGTATATGGGAAATCTCTGTACTTCCTCTCAATTTTGCTATGAACCTAAAATTGCTCTAAAAATACAGTCTTAACAAAACCTAAATCATGATAGAAATTGTATGTAAATTGAATTTAAAACTACAATTCATATATAGACATATGTATATATAGACATATATAATACATATATAATAAATGTACATATATATAATAACTTTTACTTAATTCTACTACTACATGTGATTTATTATTCTAGAATGAGAATTACCTGAATTTAGGGCTATAGTTTTCATTTCTGTACAAGTAGTGCTTAATACTGTAATGACCTAATAAATATAGAGGCTTTGTATAGTTTTTAAGTGTAGAAAGGAAGTTAGGAAAGAGTAAAGAAAAAAATACAAGGAAGGAAGGGAGCGTATGAGGGAG
Source organism: Rhinolophus hipposideros (assembly GCF_964194185.1). Taxonomy (NCBI): domain Eukaryota; kingdom Metazoa; phylum Chordata; class Mammalia; order Chiroptera; family Rhinolophidae; genus Rhinolophus; species Rhinolophus hipposideros. Next base: position 14,170,151 of record NC_138059.1, on the reverse strand, counting down.
GGAGGAAGGAAGCAGAGAGTGAAGATATGATCAGAAAAAAATGTTTCCTTACAGAGGTAATAATTATGGGTATGAAATCTGTCTTTTCTGAGCTGAGCTTTTCCTTCTGCACATATTTCAGGCTCTTGTCACTTTACTGCTGTGGAATGAGGATATTTATCTGGACAGTAGGGAAGCTGCAAAAATTCTTTGGCTTCTGTGGTTGTGGTTATGTCTTTCTAAACACATAGAAGAGGAACTGCAGCTAGCTGCTGCCTGTGTTGTTGGTTACCCTGTTTGAAGTCCATGGTGAGGAGACAGATGAATGCCACAGGGGCAATTTGGGGGCCACAAAGAATTGTTAGCTGAACTTGATGTTCTAGTTGGCACATTTAACACATACTCTACTCCCACACAATTGGATAGCATTATGGTCGCCTCATGCCACCAGCTCTGTCATATAGTAGAGCTTTTTCCTGGTAAGGAGGCATGCGTAGTTTCCTCACCACTCTACTTTTGACTAGACTGGCTCCCCTTCTTCTTAGGCTCACCACGACCTTACCAAAGAAGTACTGACATTTTTGAGAAAGTCATTTCACTTGGCTTTTTTTCCCCCCAGATTTGATATCATTACCTTCACAGCTGCTTAAAGAAGGAAGCTTTCATTCCCCAATTTCAACTACTTGCTGTTGGAAATAGTTGGTTTAAAATCGTTTCATTGTCAGAAATATCTTAGCAATAGGAAACACGTATGGTAACACTATTTCTTATATTTAGAGTAAGAAAGCTTAAGGAAATCTTGGACACTGCCTAGTTTGAGCTCCTCACATTACTTTTAAGGATGCTGAAAGCAGAGAAGCTCAGGGACCTACCCACAGTCACACACTGAGTAGCGAGCAGAGGAGCTAAGATGGTTTCCCACGGCTCTTTTCAGTTCATTGTGTTAGAGCCAAAACTTATCTAAAGCACGAATTGTTTTTATTTTCTCTAAATGAAATGGGTTTATTCTTTCATAATCCAATGATGAAAATAACACATGCCCATTATAGAGATGATAACATACCTACAGAATGTTGATTAAAAAGAGTGAAGCTAATTTTGAAGGTGGGTTTTAATGATGTGAAACAAAGTTTTGCTCTTAGACAAAAAAAAAAGGCTAATATTGCTCATAGATAATATTAGCCAGGAGAGATAGGTAATGCTGTAGTTTGCTCTAAATAAGGAATCCAATAATAGCCAATGAGAATGTGCCATGAACCAGGTATACATTAATCTCCAAAACCACCCTACAAGGTATCAGGTATCCTGTATCAGTTATATCCCAGTCAGGAAACCAGAAGCACATTAGGCATTTTGATGGCAAGAATATTGAGAATCAGTTAACCTGGGCTTTGAAGTCTAAACTAGCAAAAAAGGAAACTCTAAGGTAACACAGAAGCAGCTTCCGTTCGGGACCTGGGGGATTAAAGGGACTGGACTGGGGGGTTTAGAATCTAGAAATACAAATGAGGGCCTCGCAGAGCTGGGGTCCAGACCTTTGAGGAGAAAAAGCTGATGGGTTGGTACTACTGGTGCTTAGGAGCTTACCATGAATATGGTTCTGGGATTAAGAACTCAAGCTTCTGAGGAGGGAGTGACCCCCCAGCTGCTGCTGACCTCTCAAGACGTTGGAGGAGAAGCCTTGCAGAGTTAGGACTCAACTTCTGAGCAGGGGCACTGTCTGGCTGTTGCTGGTAGCCCTGAGGGGATGCAGGGAGAGGTTCACCAATGAAGCTGAAGACCAGCACCAGCAGTCACTGGTGTGATGATGGATGGAAGGGCAAGCTCAAGGAGGAAGCTCCTCTCCCCGGTTTCTACCGTCCAGTTCCTTCTTGTAGCCCCGACTGATGAACCTAAAGGGAACCCAACAAACAAGGAAAATGAAGTTTATAGTTTCAGCCCCACATCATAGCGTAAAATAGGGGTAGGAAATGTTTTGTCATTCACTACGACTCTCAACGAATGTTTACTGGGTGCCTTCTCTGGGCCATGAACTCTGTGCAATGAGGACACTCTGGGACATGGGGATAATCGTGACTACCTCAGAGATTTAGAGATTAAATGAGAAAAGTGTGTGAGGATTTTGCACAGCGCCTGATAATGGTTCTATAGTGCAGCACAATGAAACATGGCAAGTCCTTGGTGTCTGTCAGATATCGCTGAGAGTCAATCAATGCAGTAGACGTTGACCTTATTCCAGCTTGGTATTTTAAATGGTGAGATTTTGCATTTCATTAGGTACATTCTCCAATTTTTCACAGTCTCTATCTTTCCATATTTTTCACATCTTTCTATGTTACACATTTCAGCCTGGCTCTCAAAGTCTTTTGGGTTTTACAGATCTGTTGTAGAACGTAATTTCATACTTTATCTCTTCTCTCTCAGATATCTCTTCTCTCTCCATATTTTAACAGACTTGGTTATCAATTTTTAAAATTCCTTCTAGCTCCACGTTTTCCCTTTTCAAGTACTAACAAACTAAGGAGTAGTGTCTACTCTCTTTAGTAGAATAAACCGAAATCCATCAGTAAAAAAAAAAAAAAAATCTTTTGGCATTTTTTTAAAAAAGTGTATAGGTGAAGGAGACTACTGCATTTTTCTTTAAAGTATTTTTAAACATGGATTTTATATGATCAGAGTGAGAATGATAGTAGCTGTGGGGAATTAAACCATTTCAATGATATTTTTTAGAAGCACTCTCTTCTTAATCTTTGTCATATTATCAATTAGCATTTAAATATCCCCACCCCAAATATGTCATTTCTATGTTGATTTATTTGGGAGCTGATCTCAAAATTCTTGGCCACTGAAATCATGCTAATAAAGGACTGTGTTGCAATATTTTTTTCTTGTATTTTTGAGGGTGTGTGTGTGTATGTGTGATTTTTATTTAGGAAACATTTTCTAGAGCAATGAACCATAGAATAATCAGGTGACCTGCATTTTTCATGAAAAATAAATGCTTCCAGATGGTGTTAGAAATGTGGAAAAGAGTATTTGATTCAGCCTACCCAGAATGTTCCTACTAGCCAGTTCTGGTTTCCGTATGGCAGTGTTTCCAAAGTTGCTACCTGTTCCAAGCACAGGGGGACAGGCTTCCAAGGTATAAAGTAGATACGTATTGGGAACAGCTGTGACTAACTAGATCCTGTTAACATAACAGATTAAGCAGCCCTATGTGAGAAGAATTCGCTGGAAGAAGAAGTTATCCATTCATTAATCAAGTTGTGGGTGAATCAAGTGTAAACCTTAGATCTGAGAGGCTTATGTCATAAAAGATCTCTTATTTACCTTACAGAGGTGTCCACAAACTTGAGATTGCCTGTTGAATACCTGGAGCAATCTCTCTTCTGAAACTTTACTGGCCACACATGCAAAAATAACTTTTCATGAAAACAAAATGAAACTCCCATTATCAGGAATTGAAGAAATAGGTCAATCGAATGGTCTGAAATGCTCTTAAGTAGACATTAAGTCCTGTGCTTTTAGGTCAGTTGACCTGTCCCCATTCCTTAAAGCCCACTCCTCGTTTAAGAGCGGGGTTCTGGACACATGCCCTTTCCCCCACCATCTCTACCGTAATTGTTTGCCTCCTTCCAGTGGACTCTGACCTTCTCAACACATGCTTTTGTTTAAATTCTCACTTAACTTCTTGGACTTCATCCTGAGAATTTATCTGGATTTCATCTGTGCCTTATCGCTGTTTAACTCACACTGCTTATTTTCATTCTGGGCCACTCCGAGGATGTACGTCGTTTAGCCCAGCCCAGCCCCTAGGACCAATCTGCTACACCAAGGCCCCCATGGTCATATTGCCCAGGTTAGCTTCGGCATCATAAATGAGTCAACATTTTCACTGTGAATGTCACTTTCAGGCCATGGATGGCTTGGAGCCTACAACACTTCTCTAAACCCAAACCTGTAGAGCCATTTATAGAAGCTCCTTTGTAATGCTCCTGTTGGCCAGATCTCCTCAGGTCGGTCTTCTGTGTTCAGCTCTTTGTAGGTCATTTCCCTCCCCGTCGATCATGTTGGGCTCTTGGCCTGTGTCACTCTGTGGCATTGTGCGTATTCTTAACGGTGCCATCAGCTGTCCTCCGCTGTGTGCATGCTGCATGCATTTGTTTTTCGGAAAGAAATTGGTACCTCTGTTTTTAATGGTCAGTGATTTGAATATTTAGTGAATGTCTTTGTTTTCGGCTGCAGAGAGGAGGAAAAGACTCTCTTGAGCAGTTGCCCTACCAATCTGTACCTCCATCTCTTTCACATTATTCAACCCCTTTCAGAAGCAGATTCCTTCTTTCCTCAAAGAAATGTTTTCTAACTTTGTGTTTCTAACTTTCCAAGTTCAGTGCTCGTTTTCTCAGCTCACCGTCACTAATAGCTTTTTTCTGGAGTGAATGATCCTGTGACTCAAATTTGTATACCTGTCTTAGTCCATTTAATAGCATAAACTGAGTGGCTTATAAACAACAGAAATTTATTTCTTACAGTTATGGAGGTTGAGAAGATCAAGATCAAAATGCCATCAGATTCAGTAACTTGTAAGAGCTTGCTTCCTCATAGAGGGCTATCTTTCCATTGTGTCCTCACCTGGTGGAAGAGGCAGGAATCTCTCTTGGGTCTCTTATGAGGGCACTAACCCTCATGACCTACTCACTTCCTACAGGCCTCACCTCAAATACCATCATATTGGAGGTTAGGTTTCAGCATAGGAATTTGGATGGGTGTGGGTGGGCCATAAGCAACCAGACTATAGCAATACCCTTCCATTCTCTCTAGAATAGACTTTGAAGAAGAAAGGAAGATGAGCGAAGAGCTAATGAATATTATGTGGTTCATGCAATGGGGTTGGGTAGACAGAGGAAATAACACAGGGACTCCTGCCCAGCCCTTGGTGAAGCACCGAGCTCAATGCGGTCTTGTGTGCCACTGAACTTCTTTGTCAAGAATTTATACTAAAAAGATAGGTGCCCCAAAGTCTGTTCTAACTCACTACAGTTTCTGAAAGAAGGGGAGAATGACTTAGAATTCATGGGAATTCCCTTCCTAAAAGAGTTTGAACTCCAACAAGGATTGCAGACTTTTTCTGTGAAGAGGTTGGGTGGTAAATATTTTAGGCTCTGTGGACCATATAATTTGGTTCCAACTGCTCCGCTCTGCTCTCATAGCACTAAAGCATCCATAGACAACAAATAAATGAATGAGAGTGGGTTTATGCCAATAAAACTTTACTTACTGAAACAGATGATGGACTAGATTTAGTGAACAGGAGGATCTGAGAAAATCTAGTTTCCTACTTGCCCTAAGCAAATTTTGACATAAGCAATCAACTAAGTTGACATAATTGATTACATAATTTACTTACATGTGTCATTACACCATGATGACACTTATTAAAGTGGTTTAAAGAGGTGAAGTTGCCTGGACCAAAAACACAATAGTAAATGATGAATCGAGGTCTTTTCTCAATTCAGTGCTCAGATCTTTTCAGTTATAGAATGATATATTTCCTGCCATATAGATACCTTCCCTAGCTTGTAAAATGAATGTTTATAAGCTAGGGAAGCACTTTGTACACCCCACTTGTAATGCATGTGGACAAATGACTACACAAAAACACTATCATATCTATTAAAGCAATTCCTCTATGAATTATGCATGTAGGAATACTTATTAACTATATTAGGAGGTGTTCTTTTTTCTATTTTAGTTAAATTATATAAGAATCTAATTCATTTGGGGTACAATTTAAGAGGGAAAATTAAGCATAAGCAACTTAATAAATTTAATTTGGTATGTAATTTCTTCTAGTAATTACGTAGACATTTCTTTTTCCAAATAAATACCTTGGTCTTACTGGCTTTTAAAATTATTGTTGCTGAAATATAGTCAGAGTATACAATTTAAGGCAAATCTGAGGTAAAAATGCTATAGTTTTCTCAAATGTTACATTTTATGGACTCTTGATGCTGTGTACTGCCTGAAGCAAATATTACATAGTCTAAATTCTTTATTTACTTATGGAATAAAAGGCATAGTAGGCTGGGCTTACTATCAGGTTTTTGCCTTCCCATCACACTTTTTCATCTTCCTTCTTTTAGTCCAAGTGCCCCCTTTGGGAATCTTTCCACACATTGCCTGCCGCCCGGTGGGGCTGTCAATCATCTCCTATAGGTCCCAGCACAAGGATGTCATGTCCCTCGGGCTGGACCAAACATAACACCTCATCCTGACCCCATAATTAGCTCAAGGGGGTAGACTTGCAACCTAAGCAGGACAAGTCAGGATTCTTTTGCAGTATTGTTAAATGACTGCTGGGGAAAACTTCCCTTTTGCTGGTGTTGTTAGATTGGAGGTTATGATGTTGGGGGCTGGTTATCATTTTGAATGATATTCAAGTCAAGCCAAGAAGAGACAATCAGAGATTAAATATAAATAGAGTGAGAGCGAGACAGCCATGATGAGCTGAGTCGTTTGAAACCGTGCCCTGTTCCTTTAGCTCTTTGATACTCTGTGCTACTCTAGGAGTCTTCCCAGGCATAGGAGCCAGTAAACCACATTGTTAAATTTTAACTTTTTTCAACTGGATCTCTGGCACTTGAAATTGAATATCTTACACATGAGATGAGATAATTTGAAGAGGTGTGTTTGTAGTGGTAAGGCTCTCCTTCAGTAGGATAAATAATCTAGGGCAGGAGTTTTCAATATTTTCTCTGTTGCTATACGAATGACAGATGGTATACTTTGCAGAGACATAGTCCTATGTGCAGGTTCCAAGTTGATAGTAGCTGTCATTCCATACCTTTCGCTCCCATTCTTGAAAGCATATTAAAATGCTAGTGTTCTGCTTATCTGATGTTATGTAACAAACCATGCCAAAACCAACTATCATAAAACAACAGACATTTATTAGTGCACACTTCGATGGCTTATCTCTGCTCCATAATGTCTGGGACCTCAGCTATAAGGACTCAAATGGCTCAGAATGACTTGAATGGCTGGAGCCTGGAGTCATTTTGTGGCTCTTGCACTCACTGAGTTAACAGGTATGGCAGAAAGAAAGGACTCAGCAGGAAATGTTGAATGAAATGTATGCAAGTACATATAACTTCTCCATCATGGTTTCATGGTTTCAGGATAGTCAGACCTCTTACTCGGCAGTTCAAGGCTCCCAGAGAAAGTGTTCCTGTGAGCAAGGAGGATGTGACATGACCTTTAAAGACCTAGCTTCAGAAGTCACCTAGCAGCAGTTCTGCCGTATTCCATTGGTGGAGGTAGTCACAAGCCCATCCAGATACAAAGAGAAAGGACATAAACTTTACTTTTCAATAGGAGGTGTCTAAGATTTGTGGCCATTATAAAATGGCTGCAACTAATGAGTAGAAAGGATATCATTATAGGCATGGCTTTGAAGCCATTTTATATATGTGTGTGTATATATGTATTAAAATTACGCTGATGGTCACCACTTTGAGCACCTCTTGTCATTGCGGAAGTCAAGCGTGCCTTTTATTCATCTTTTGTTATTGGTATATATTGAGTATTAAAATTTTAATACAGGTTTTTTCTTTCTCAAAATGTGTATACATTTTTTTGGCACCCTCTTATATAGAACAAGATGGTAATAACAAGATAGTAACAAGATAAACATATTTTATGTTTTTGTAACATATTACAACACTTGGATTACAGAATTCTTGGACAAGGAGTGGGATTCAGGGTACTATCTATACAGATAGAATAAACATAGAGGAAAAAGACTGAAGTAGAAAGAATTGAAAGAGATTAGTTGGAATGAGAGATTGGCAAATGGTAAAGCCAAAGTTGATAGGCATTCTGATTTTTCCAGGGTTATCTCTAGTAATAGGGTTCTGCTTCCCATATCCCTAATTCATTTGGTATTTACTGGGCTGTATGGAAATGACATCTGAGGACAGAAAACATGGTTTGAGAAAGATGGTTTGAGATTTTTCTGGGCAAGTTCAGCCAACTGCCTTGAATAATAAATGAGAGAAATAGTTGAATGCTTTAATTTAACCATCCTTACTGTAACCCTGGCATAGATTTCTTGATTCACTCCTATGTACTGAATAACAAACACCCCACCACTTCCTGTAGAGTATTTGGAGAAGAGAGTTTTTGAGTGAGATCTACGCTATAACCAGCTTCTCTACTCTCACCTGGTTGTTCCCTATCATTAACCACTGGATCTCAGGCATTGACATGCATTATGGAGAACTCCCAAACTACTTCTTTTTTCTTTGATATGGTACTTTACCAATGTGATGGTCTCTAACAAGGGGAAGTGTAGGGATTGCTGCATCACCACCATCATAGAAAGTAGTTAAGGGTGAAGACTCAGGTTCAAATCCCAGCTCCAACTTTTACTAGGTATGTAACTATGGCTAAGGCATGTAATCTCTTTGGCCCTCAGCTTCCACGGGAAAAAAAAAAATGGCCATAATAAAAACACTTACCTCCTATTTGTGAGAAGGAGGTAACATTTATATAGATGAGGACAGTGCTCAGCATAATGTAAGCACCCAGTAAATATTAGGTGTTAGTGTTTGCTGACTTGTTTCATGTGTGGACAGGACTTCAGAGACTCGTCTGGTACAAAGTTCCTGTGTGTATTAGACTTATTTGTGAATTTGAGAATAGCATATGGAGTTAATAAAATAGAAAAGAAAAACCATAGCCTCAGTACCGTATATCATTTTCTCTCAAGTCCCCAAGTCCCGTTCCGTCATAAGGAGTTACTGCCAGCCATCATTGTCGCTGACCTATTTGTTGCAAACTTCAGTCTCTCTTCTCTTCCCAAGTATCAGATCAGTGACCCCCAAGTCCTCTCTCTCCCTATGTTTCACTTTGTTCTCAGGGCAGAGAAAACAAAATATCAATGACTATTAGAAGAATATCTCCAAATAAAATGCCTATTTGCTTCATTAGGTAGACAAAGTAGGTGTCCCTTCCAACTCCATCTTAGGTTTCCATGACCGAAAGGCACAATGATGCATTTTCCCAAACCAAACAGGACTTTACCACCTGCAATAAATGCTGTCACTACCCTTAATCATAGAAATGGTGGCAGGTGAAAAAAATACCACTTTGATCTTTTATCTCCTTAGAAATTGGAAAGTATAAGAAAAAGAAAATAAAGGAAGGTTTTTATTATTAAAATATGATCCTTCCAAAACTTGGAAAAAAAGCTATTTGTATCTTTCCATCCTTGAAAGATTATTACAAACTTTGGAGTTTGAGACGCCTGACAGAGTTTGAGTAACTGGTTCAGTCATGGTTTGGGGGAAATCCTTTCCCCTTGCCCTGCCTCAGTTGCTACTCCTGGGGACAATAATTCTGACTTCATTGGTTTGTTTTGATAATTAAACTATAATATATACACACAGTAGTACCTCGGTTTTCGAACATCTCTGTTGACGAACATTTCAGTTTACGAACGCCGTAAACCCCCGAAGTAAATGCTTCGGTTTTCGAACACACCTCAGAAATCTAACATGTCATGAGGCTTCCGCTGAGTGTTAAGATCCTGAGACCTAGCGGCTGGCTGTTTTTGAACGTTTCAGAACTCGAACGGTCTTCCGGAATGGATTTCTTTCGAAAATCGAGGAACCACTGTATTTTCTTGTGATTGGCTTGTAGTAGATGTTCATGTTAATCTTCCTTCCCCCCAAAAGGAGAGAATTGGTTCTATTTTTTGCCCCTCAAATCTGCATGTTATTGGGATCATATTTAGAGGTGTCTGTCTCATATTTAAATAACAATTAGAGTTTCTGTGATTGTGCCTACTTGGCAACAATGATTATTCATTCTATGAACAAATTAAAGAGAGAAATGCTTTAGAGGATCAGAGCTAAGATTCATTTAAATAAGATTTCTGAATATTTTATATAGGATTTCAAGATTAAAATATTAACGACATTCAATAATATTCTTGTACTCTTAAGACATTTTTATGGATGGGTTGCTATTCTTTGAACTTAGTAAAGTTTAGAAGAAATGTCCCATATTGTAGGTAGTGATCACTAACTGGAGTATTCAGTAGAAATTCCATTCGTATACCTTTAATTTACCCCTCTCAGTGTCCAAAATCTTCTTTAATTCTAGTCATGTGAAATTTAGCAAATGTTCTGGAGACCATAAATGGTTATTGAATGAATTAATTTTATTCGTTTAGACACTTCAACAGAGCCCCTTCGGTATTAGAACATAGTGAATAAGAATGGAGCTCTTGGAACAAAGAGATTTGAGTTGACATCCCACTTCTCCCACTCAGTGGCCGTATAACAGTGAGCCATTTATGTAGCCTTTCCAAGGTCTAGTTTTTGTGTCTATCAGTGGGAAAATCTATTAGTGCCTACTTCTGGCTGTTAGGATTACGTGAGATCATGCACTAAGCACAGTGCTTGAGGATAATAAGTGTATTTCCTCCTCCTTCTTCTCTTCCTTCTTCAATCATTCTCCCACAGGGCAAGGACCACATTATTTAGGTTAACCCCATACAATGGGCTCTTTATGTTTTTGGTCAGTTAATTCCTGGTTGTTTTTTTTTTTTTTTTTTAGGGAAGTTGATCTGGCCTCATGTGGTATTCCAGGAAGGAATAATAGAGTGATAGAATTTTATACAAGGAGTAGATAATTTCTTGTGCTCTATTATGGTCAGTTTTCTCTGTTAAAAATGTATAATTCTGCCGTTCCTTTAAGGAGGGTGATAATGTCATGTTGCTTTGATTTTAATGAGATCTGTCCTGAAGGTAGAACCCTTTGAGGGCTCCTTTATGAAACACCAACCCCAGCTGTTTTATGTTCTGCAGGTGCTATGTAAATGTCAAATATTAATGTTTTACTATCTAGTAAAGGAGATGAAATAAGATTTTTGTTGCTGCTTGTTTTATAGGCTGCATATAAGACTGGGTCATTGTCCTTTTGATTATTCAGCTGCAACTTTTTTTTTTTTTTTTTTTTTTTGCTTTAAAAATGTATAGTGAAAATAACTGCCAGGAATGCTGTCATATTAATAATAAGAGTTAGCATAGTTAATATTTAGAGAGTGCTTATTAGATACCAGAGTCTGTACAAAGCCCTCTCCGTGTATTGTTTCCTGTAATCCCCACAAAACCCTATGAAATAAGTTAGGAGCTTAGCTTCACGTTGCAGATCAAGAAACTGACATTTTAAAACATAAAAGGACTTACTTGGTAGTACAGGGCCAGTGGGTGGCTGAGCGAAAAATTCAATCCAAGTTGGTTTGATACAAAAGTCTGTGCTCTTAATCATCTGTCCAATTAAAGAAGCATCAAAAAAACCATTGTCTAGTTGACCATATTCCAAGATAGGCAAGGAGAATTCCATAAAATAAATTAGAAGATGTTATGGAGATGGAAACAAGGGATAGGGCATGTCTGGTAGGGTGCATTAACAAAGTATTTATGCAGACATTGGCTGTCGATGTGGGAGGGTCACCTGTGTAGAGGGGACAGTTCAAACAACGGAGTGGGGGCAAAATAATTAGACTAACGGCAGATTATCCAGCATGACTAGAGGAGGGGCTGAAAAGGAGATGTCTGCAGAGGTGAGACAGGGAAAGAAAATGAATAAGGCTGGTGGCGCAAGGGTCCTAGGGAATGATGAAATCTGCGGAAAACTGGAGAAGGTCTGACTATCCACAGGGAACAGCTCACGATTGGCAGTGTTTGTGGATAGTGACACACAAGAAGGAAGATCTAGTGTTGCCAGAGATTCTGATACTTTTAAGAAGAACAGAAATCCAGATTGTCATGTGCTCTCTTCTGAGTTTTTAGTGTTGACAACTCATACCACATTTTCAAGAGTACTAACTAAATCAAAATATTTTAGAAACAACTCAGTCTAGAGACTGTCAGTTTGCTTTTCTGAACTCAAGTAGGAGAACTTGAAAAATCAGTTGGGTCTAGGCCATAGAAGACACTGAATGTCAAGCTAACGACTTCTCAAATTGTTAGCCAAAGAGAGGCAGCAATTGAAGGCTTTTCAACAAAAGAGGGGTGTGGAGGGTGTTGTGCGAGAGAATGACTAACCTGGACCTTGCCCGTAAACAGCTTGTGAATGAAAGAGCAGGCAAGATGGCCAAGTTGGTAGCAATTGCATTCATTAGGGTAGCTGAATGAAATTGAAACATAAATAACTGTGATTTGCACAAATAAGAACTACCTATCACTATTGTAAACTACCTAATTCTATTTTTCATAATACATTAGCAACAAAACAAACCCCAAAACACCCCAAAACCAAAAACCGAAACACTTACCTGAGAACGGACATCCTATTTTGAGGGCTCCTTCCTAAATGTAATCAGACAATGGCTGGTCAAAGAACATAGCACTCCTTGATCTACAAGGTCCTAGGATACTTTTTCTGCCTGCTCGTGTTTCCGTGGCCTGATGAACCTTTACAGTTAGAACCTGCCCTCAAACTATATCTTAGCATTGTTACCCCCACCAGACTGTAAACTCGCTACAGGAAAAGTCCATTCTCTCTACTTACCACTCACTATGAAAAACTATGATACAAGAAAGAAGAAAAACATTGCCCATACCAAAGTATTCCATCCTCATGGGATACTTTGATGTGGGCAATGTTTTTCTTCTTTCTTGTATCATAGATGAGATTTTTTAAGACTAGACCCAGAAAATGCTTTAAAATACAACATGTCAGATTCATTTAGACAATTGCAGATTTCACTGAGTGTCTGTATTGTGCCACACACTGTGAGAAATTAAAATAGGAATATTACAAAATCCCTGCCCCACAAGGAGTGTGCAGTGTAATTATTTGATTGTTTATTGGGAATGTATGATATGGGAATAAAGCAGTACAATGCAAAGTAAAAAGTGATACATTTTATAATGCAGACTAGATCACGTTCTGGTCCATGTTCGCTCCTTTCCATGGAGGGAAGAGCTTAGATCTATTTAGGAGACTTAGGAAAAGCTTGATGTAAGAAGAGACATTTAAGATAGGCTTAGAGAGATTAGTAGGACTTAGACATAATGAGAAGGTGAGTGGAACACCGTGTCCAGTAGAAAGCATGGCACAAGCATGATGTCAGAGGAGGGAACGTTTAGGGACTGTTCAGCTTGTTAGGACATAGCGTAAGTGATGAATAGTTTGGGGAAATAAGTTTAGGAAGATGGGTTGGGGCCCTAAAGTCTAGTTAAGGTTTTTTTTGTGTTTTTTTTTTGTGTGTGTGTGTGTGGGCATGGAGAACCCCTTAAATTACTCCATTCAGAAAGGTGATATGATAGTTGCTGCGCTTTGGGAATATTAACCCCATACTAACTCTGACAGGGTTTCCCAAAGTGTGGCATAAATATCAATGGTACACAAGATGGTCTCAAGTGGTTCTTGAATGAACATTTACTTAACAGATCCACATCTATTTGAGTGTGTTGGATTCACAGTTACCATTGTATTTATTTGTAAAAATAAGAATTGAGAAAAAGTGGACCGCTAACAATTAGAAGGGCTAGATCATAGAGGTCCAGGAAGGTGGAGAACCCTGACATATAAACCCCCCGACACCCCCACCCCCCCAGAATCACTCCCATTTGTTTCCCCTTACCTGAAGAAATCATTTCTTGCAGGGAAAAACTGCCTCTCTTTCCAGAAAAATATGGCTTTCCCTCATGGCCCACCACTTCATGTTGCTTAAGCTGCAATTAGAAAACCAGTTTCCACTATTTGTCAGGTATGAAGCTATATACTAGGGTGAGCAAAACCTGGCATACCTGTGTGGAACTTCTAATCTACTAGGAAAGACATACATTCAAATTAATGCAAAAGAATATGAAATTGTCACAGAGTCAGGCATGCAAAGGAATGGTACACAGTGTTTTCAGATAGATGAAAAATTGTTTTACTCACAAAGACAGGGAAATTTTTCTTGAGGAAGTGACCTGGAACTGAGGTCTGAAATTTGAGGGTTGAACAGAAATGTTGGGACGGGATCAGGAAGAGCCTTCCTTGTAGGGAAAACAGCCTGGGAAAACCCTCGTGAAGAAGACCCAGGATAATGAAAAAGCAAAAGGTGCTCACTGTGGCTGGAGTGGAATAAGCAAGAGTGTGTTGGGGAGGCTGAAGAGGTAGACTGGTAGAATAGGCCCACACAGACTCTATAGACTTTGTAAATTTTTTAGCATTCATTTTAAAAATTAATTTTTGGTTAATTTTCAAATTTTAGTAGCAATGTTTTATGTATTCTTTATTGTATGCTTTACTTCTACGTATGGTTTTTCTCATTATGATAGTGAAAAGTTGTTCTAAATGCCAATGACATTAAAATGATGTTCTATTTAAATAAAAATGTGGCTTCACAAAATTGCTGTGGGTGGGATATGAATGACTGATACTTGGGAAACGTGATGCTGTCATTTCACTGTCCTGTCAAATGATGACACATCACAACTGTAGTACCCAAAGTCTGGAGAAGAGATCTCGCCAAGCCAGCCGTAATATCAGAAATTGTTTATTCTAGCCAAACTGTACTTTCAAACAATGTTATCTGCCCTTTGACAAATGGTTCCGAGTACAATGCTCTGTCTTATTTTGTTTCATACACAATGGCCAACTTTCATTATGCGTGGTTGTTGAAATCTCAGCTCTTCCAAAGTATGAACTTTGGCCATTGCTACTACACGTGGAAGAAAATATGACATCAGGACCCAGCGATCCAGACTTATCATATTGATAGCAATTATATTCCACACTAAGAAATTGTGCTGTTTGCATTGGCAACTCAGAAACTTCCTTTGAAGACATGACTTTGCCATGAAGAAGAATTCTATTTAAACTCTTGCTTTTTAGCGTATGGACTATTACAGCTTGAGAAAAATGATGTTTGTCTCATCTCATCTCATCCAATTTACAAATGAAACAGTTGAGAAACAGGGAAATACTTAGGAAAGTGACTTACCCAAAGTCACACAGCTCAGGTCCTGAGTCAACCCTCCATTTCATACTATGTCAGGTCAGAAGAGAGCTGGCAGAACCCAGGAGTGTGGGTTAGAAGGTATAACATGGTACAACTTGCGTGGCACCATCATCACCAGCCCTTCTCTGATCACTGGATTCTACACTCCATGGTACATTCACAACCACTGTGTTTGATCTACGCTTTATATTGTTAAAATACGGGCACAACTTTCTGGCTCCAAAAGATGCGACTGACAACAAGAGCATATAGTCAAAGGCTTACTTCTGTTCTGTTTCTGAACCATGGGCTCGTTTGGCCAACTCCACCATCCACCTGCTGCCATTCAAGCCAAATTTCATCTTGAAAAAAGATGGCCTGTAGAAAAGACAGCTGGCTCGACTCATTAGTTATGGAGAGCTCCTTTAAGAAATCACATTCAGCTTTAGGATAAAAAACTCCATTTGCTTCCCAAGATGCAAATTATGTGGTCATTTAGACTAATAAGCAAAATATGTTTCCTGTTTTAACAAGTGGACCAGAAGAGAGGGTCCTTTGAGACTTTTTCCTCTATAAAGAATTTAGATCATGTATCACTTGAATTATGATGCAGACACAACCAGACTCCTAGGGCAGGAAGGGCCTCGCCATTGTTTCTTCCCAGGAACAGTTTATTGTCGTGGAGTAGAGAGAGAGCACTGGCTTTGTCACAGGGTCGATTTTTTAATTATTCTATTTTAGGCTCCTTTTTCTTAAACAGGAAATATCTGGGGCATAACTGCACTCCAATATAGCATGTAACCAGGAAGAGATACCCTAGTAATAATGTGTGCTAATAGAAAAGAAACATTTCTTTGTAACAACTTGAAATAAGATTAATGACCCAGAAGATGAGTCATATTCAAGAAGGATTCTTTGTCTAACTGTAGAAATCACTGCCTTTTCCCTTAATTTCTAAGCTCTTCTAGTGCATTACAAAGAGACTCTAATATTCTAAACCTCTGTTTACAGACAACTATGTATCCAATGAAATGGGACAATCGGGAGATTTCTGTGCTTTCTCATTTGGATGAAAACTTACTGTATTTTCTCCAGGTCTCTTTGCTTCACCATGTCTGAAAGCCAGTCTGTAAAAAACTCTCTGATTATTGGGCAGACTCAACCAAGGAGGACAGTGGAAGAGACTGGGGGAAGGGCAGCGATCAAGGTATTTCCCCACTAATGGAACCATTTTCTTGAACAGTTCCTGAGGGGTTGGCTGTAACCTTCATGTGACAGTCACAGTCCCCCCTGACCCCCTACCTCTTCTTCCTGACTCCCCTTGCAGGAGTCAGTACACATTTTATGGCAGAAGTTTGTCTGTGTTCTGACAGCTGCTCAGAGGGAGAAAGGCATTAAGATAAGA
The DNA here is from genome assembly GCF_964194185.1 of Rhinolophus hipposideros. Taxonomy (NCBI): domain Eukaryota; kingdom Metazoa; phylum Chordata; class Mammalia; order Chiroptera; family Rhinolophidae; genus Rhinolophus; species Rhinolophus hipposideros. The sequence goes on along the minus strand of NC_138059.1, from coordinate 14,153,760 downwards.
TGGGCAGCCGACATTTTGGAAGATCATTTCCTTGAGCTGTTTTGAATCCAGAATAAGGTTAGTGCCATTTTCAAGGGTTATAGAAATGCATATAGTCTTCAGCACCATGCTCACTTGAATCAGTGGATCCAAATCCTGAATCCACATCCTGGTTTTCCCACTTGGCTGTGTGATCCTGGGTGATATACTTACCATCACTGAGCTTCCGTGTTTTTCATTCATAAAAATAGAAATAACTGCTCCCTTGCAATATTTTCCCCTGAAATTGAAATGGAATGAAACAATGAGTGACTAGCTAGTAAAATGGTGGAACAGTAGTTGTGTAACAATTAGTATTGTTTCAATTTAAAACTGTTTTCCTAAATTCCACATGTTTCATTGCTGATAACAATAATTTAGTTCTGTATTCTCAACAGCACCTTAATAAAGTGCTTTTGCACAAAATTGTGGCTCAATAAGCATTTGTGGCATTCGATTCAATTCCCAAGTCTGAATGAGCAATAAAACTGACACATGCTGTGTCTGCCAGGAAATACCCTGGCAAGGCTCAGATTGTTCACATGTGTTAGTTGGAAACGGTCTAAGAGGAGAGAGAAGCCAGGCCTTTAAAACAGCACTTTGGAAGCCATCCAGCTCTCGGCTTCACTTATCTCACAGAAAAGCACAGGGCAGGAGGCTCTGTTTCTGAGCAGCAGTCTTCATTAAAACCAATGTCCAGAGAGTCTAAGGTCTGTTCTGTAGAGTGACTGGATCTGGTAAGTCTAGTTTATTTCTTCTCATGAACATAAAGGGCAGAGTCAAGGAAGGTACTCTCTTTCAATGACATAATAATCAATACAGAGTGTTACTATAAATAAATGAAAGGACTCATTCTTACGTATTTAAAAAAAAAATAAACAAAACATACACATCTAAACTAGTTCGAACTGGCCTGGTACACAGTAGGTACTTGAATCCTTCAGAGGCAGGTAGGAAACAAATGGTGCTCTCAAAATGAATTATTTGGGGAAGGTTTAACAGGACGTAGGAAACGAAGTTGAGAGCAGAATGTCCCTGGGGTAGTAACACCCAAGTGCCATTATCACCTTAAAGCAGTAGTAACAGGAACCTGGAATGAGCCATGTGGAGGGGGATACCTTGACCAGAGCTGTGACTGTCACATGAAGGTTACAGTCAACCCCTCAGGAACCGTTCAAGAAAATGGCTCCATTAGAGGGGAAATACCTTGATCACTGCCCTTCCCCCACTCTCTTCCATTGTTTCCATCAGGAACTAGATGGCAAAGATACCCATGGATGTAATCTGTACCAGGGCATGGAGTAGGGAGAAAAAAATGGAGTACGGGTTTGGAGCGGTAAATACATTGAATCATCTTTCATTCTTGTCCTACTACAACTGAGTGTGGAGGGGAGTGAAAGAGGGAAGGCTTGAGGCAAAGCTATAAACTGAATGTGTGTATCTCCCCCAAATTCATATGTTGAAACCTACTCCCCAATGTGCTGATGTCAGGAGGTAGAGCTTTGGGGTGGTGATTGGGTCATGAGGGTGGAATGTTACGTTTGCGTGGAAGCGGATAAAAACGGGATTGGGCAAGAGACCCTGAGCAGCCATGGGACGGCATTATACCCAGGCACGTCGGGGAACTTTTATCAGTAAAACCAAAGGTGAGCGATTCATCTCAGTTTGTCTGGGACCTTCTGGGTTTTTAGCCTTGAGAATCCCTCCTCCCAGGAAACCCCTCAGAAGTGGGTAAACAGGGGTGGTTGGTCACCTTCCAGGTGAGTCCTACTTTAATAACTATTTGGAGAGCATTAGTTTCATGAAGAAATCATAAACATTTCTACCCACATTTCTTCGGCCGAAGCACATCCCATGGACACTCCTGGGTTCGAGAAGGCGAAGATAGCATAATCATTCCACTGGGCGGAGCAAAACTGGACCATTTGGACAAGCATAACACAATCTCTGATGGCTGGAGTTAGTACACCTAATGATGCAGCCTAGAGGGAGTGTGGAGGGAAGCATGGCAGCCATCAGAGCTCTACCTCCTACTTATCACGGAGGCCCAGGTTATTAGTTACCTGTGGCCTTTAACTTTTTATCAGAATTCAGATTGGGATTTTAGAATTGGAATGGACCTCAGAGAACACCTGGTACAGCCCTCTGTCTTAGGACCGGGAGGTTGTGACTGTCGTTATTTTAAAAGTGAAGCATCTGATACCCAGGCAGGTGGAGCCCTAAGGTGTCCCAGATAGAAAGTGATAGAGGAAAGTCTATCGCCCAATCCTTGTGTTTTACAATCCTTCCTCCTACTTTTCTCTGCCCAATAAACTGGAATTCAGCTCCGGGTCCTGTTGTTACATCTCCAGTCTGTTACCCAATCCCTTTTTATATCTGCTCCCATGCAAACTTAACATTCCCATGTCCCATTTCCTCCTGTAAAAGCTTACAAGAAAACAAATCTGATAAACTCATAATAATCCACGTAAGGTCTCCCCTCGCTGACCTGACTGACAATTTAACAGGAGTCTCCAAGGCCTTACCTCACAGACCTATGTAAGTAGAAACACGAGGGTGAGAGTTTTGGAGGATGTAAGATG